>NW_027466067.1:4670000-5270000 GCF_046127955.1 Nelusetta ayraudi | reverse complement strand
GCATAACTAAGAATAACACTCAACACTCACCCGCTTGCTGGTGCTAAGCTGTTAACTCACGTGATGGTTTTCGGGCGGAACACAGTGACTGATTCTGTTTATTTGCATGAACATTTTTTGCCGTTGTCAGCTAATGCAATCTGTCCCCTTTTTTGTTTCCTCTCCCGACTGCCCTGGCTGGACTTGCTGCTGCCCCCTGCCTGCTCTCCTGCTGCCCTGCACCTCTTAACGCTGGGCTCAGCAGCAAGGCCAGGTTTGTTAGACTGTTGCACCCAGAGCCTTATCAGCATGAAACTCACCACCCCTGTACTGACACCTCTGGCGGGGCTCACCTATTTTCAACGCATCCATTATTCATGAGTCTTGCAGCCCTTTTCCTCAAAGATTCAGTCCAGGGACAGGGTCCGGTATTTTAGAATCAGAATCAGAAACACGTTTATTGCCAAGTGGTGTCGTTGGTGCTTTGGAGGACAGCGGAACAAAAAAGAGGGCAGTAACTATACTAAAAATATTTAAAAATATACAGAATATTTAAAAATATACAGAAATATTTAAAAATATACAGAAGCATTTAAAAATATACAGAAAATGGGTAATTTACAAAATTAACAATGTACAACAAGTATGTAGTGCAAGAGTGAGCTCGACTTTTCTGATACACGATTTATATGAAGGCAGCATTTCATAGAAACCAGTGGTTCTGAACTGGTGGAGAAAATATGTTCTTGAATTGTTTGTCCTGTAAGCAACATTTTCTCTATAAATATATATATTTAAAAAACAAAGGGAATGCCCTTGAAGCCGCGACCCACTTGAAAGAGCTTCTTGACCGCCGAGAAGCACATCAAAGCAAAAACTCTGATTGATCATAATCATAAAGCTCATTCATAACACAATATGTTTATTTAAATGGAATACAACAAAACTAAGAGGAAGCAGATTGAAAAAATGACTGAAAGAGACAGTGTCAAACATCCTCACCCGTGGGTCTAACGTGCTCCAGGAGGGTGATGAGGTTTGCCCCCCCCCCCCGCCCCCCCAACGCCACACACAGCCCCCCCTCACCTGCATCACCCCATCATCCTCTTTCATCTCTGACCTCATCCAGCAGCTGCCCAATCCCCTCCATCTCCATCTCCAATCTCCCACCTCCGTCCCCCATCTCTCCTCGCCAGCAGCCAGAGAGTCATTTGCTCGATGTGCCGCGAGCGCGAGAATCTTCCGAGCCGATGACTCATACCTGTCTGCTCTCTCTCCTGCCGCCCCTCCCGCCCCGTCCTCCCATTAAAGGCCAACCTCGTGGCGGCATTTGAGCAGAGTCTGGCACTGATGACGGCCCGCCTGCAGACCCTGTCCGTCTCCTCGGACCAAAAGGTATCCCCGAGATGTGTTTTACAGCCCGTAACGTTTGATGTGAAGGCAATGTCAGATTGTTAACACCGCAGTTTGAACCTCATCCGCAACACACACACAAAAAAAAAGGAGTTTCTCAGCCTGCCAAGCCGCTGTCCAAATGAAAATAAAACACAGCAGTTTATTTCCCAGAAATATTTTATGGTTGCAGCTCACTTACTGAATGTCCTGTGCCTTCACTTGGTTGTTGCAGCTGTAATTACAGTGATCAGACTTATTTGGCTTCATCCACAGCGGATGAACTGATGGATTTTGTGGTAATAGTGCATGTAGCAGAGAATCCACATGGAACTTCTCAGTCAGAAAGGTGAAGTGAGGAGCTGCTGCTCATCCAATGATATTTAAGAAATAAAAATGCATTAAAATTTATTTATTTATTTATTTATTTATTTTTTACCATTCATGCTGTCTTAGCAAAAAAATTTGAGTCACTTTTTATAAGATGTAAACATCATATGTGAACATGTAAACATATTTCTTAATAGGAAATATACAATATATATGACAAACATGTACATGAAAATGTAAATATATATGTAACAAATACTAAATATATCCTCTTTATCAGAGGAATAAAAGCAAGAAACCATTTTCCTCTTTTGGAAAAAAAAACATATTTTAAAGTCAAATTTCATGTTCATACTTTTTTTTATTATTATTATAGTCATTGAAGAAGAAGCCACTGGGGGGCATTGTCATCAGCCACTTTACACAGCTAGCTGTTTATTATGTTCCATAACCCCCACTTTTTTTCCCACTCTTGTCAGGACTCGGAACTCACTGAGCTGAAGGACACCATCGACATTCTGAAGGCCAAAAATACTGAGGCCCAAGAAATCATTCATGGGGCTCTCAGTAGTCCAGACATCGCACCTAAAGGTGAGGAACGGGCCGCTCGTCTTCAACACGGGCTCGTGAGAACCTCGAAAACCTCCATTTCAACAGTTCAAATTCCCTCTTCTTCTTTTCTTCCTCTGTATTAAAGAAGTGCTGCTCAACCGTGAGAACTCATCGGAAAGCATCGCCAGTATGGCCAGTACGGCCAGCCACGCCAGTATGGCCAGTCTCAAAGACCAAGAGGCCAAGAAGAAGAAGAAGAAGAGCTGGGTGAGCTCACTCTCAGCTCATGTTGACCGCAGCGAGGAAACAGGAATGTAGCGTTTACATGGAAGCTGTTTCACTTTTAAAAAGTTCACGACCGACTAGGAAGAGTGTATCATCGCAAGTGAGGAGCAGATTTTAAAAAGAGTCCCACAAGAATTTGTTGTCTGGTGTTTGATACCAAAGTAGGACGGTTGCCTCTGTCCCCTTTTCTGTCGTACTTTCTCCTGCATAACGTGTGTGTGTGTGTGTGTGTGTGATTCTGCCTGCAATCGTCCGCTTTTAAGTATGACTCTGGTCTCTCCCCCACGCCGCCCTGCTTTTTATTTTAGGTCTTTGAGGTGAGTGATGCTGCTACAATAAATAACCCCCTCTGTCAACCCCTCACCCCCATTCTGCAGCCTGCATGCACCCCGTGAGTCACGCTCGCAGTAACGTCCAGTAACTGTAGGCCGCGTCCTCATCAGCTCAACTCAACTGGCTCAACTTTCTTTTTTTTTTTTTTCCATTCGTCATATCGAATAAAGCGTTCGATGAAGTGGCGACAGTTCATTTTCCAGCCGAGTACCTGACATTGAGTGGTTCATTGACGATGTATATTTAGACACGTTGCACATAGACACTGTTGTCAGCTGCCTTTCGTCCAATTCACAAGTCACACGTGCTGTCACCATTTCTATTGATTTATTTTTTCCTAATCTTGATTTGATTTGAAACCCTGCTCGTCCACCGACTGCGAATGGCACTGAAAAAAACCTCGCCTGTCTTGAGAGACGCGGCTCCACACAAGCACTTTAATAAATGGCTTTTTTTCCCCTGTTAAATCCGTAACGTGTTCCTTAACTCTTGTGTTTCTCCTCCCGCAGCTGCGCAGCTCCTTCAACAAGGCCTTCAGTAAAAAAGGCGGGAAGCCGTACGCCGACATCGAGGAGATCGCCACCCCTGAGTCCTCGGCGCCGTCCTCCCCCAAAGTGCACCACGACGGAGACAATCCTCTGGCAGCGATTAAAGCTTCCACCTCTGCATCGTCTGCAGGGTAATGACTCGTCAGGCGGCCATCTCCGAAGTCGTTAGCGCACCCTGCAGACCAGGATTGGGGGCTGAGTTGTTATTGGGGTTACAGGATCGAGCCGATGAATGATGATGAGTTCGCTGGAAACAAATCCTCAGGAAAACAAGTTCGCTGCGTCAAGAATTGAAAAAGGACAAGCGAGACAAAAGATGATGTTGTTAGTCACCTCTTTTGTCTGCATCAGTTCAATCCCCCCCCCCAAAAAAAGCCCCAAAACAAACAAACTGCACTTGTCAAAAAAAAACCAACTAGATTTCGATTAAACAAGGCTGCTGTTGGCACATTCTTTATCAGTCGATCGCAATAGCTTTTTGCTGAGACAAAAAGGACAAATGTTAACTGCAAGCGGCAGTTCTGATGCCGCTCTCTCCGCTCTGGGCGTCCACTCTTGTGGTCCTCGTTGACTTCCTGTTTCGTTTTGCCCTCCAGGCTCTCAGAGGAGGAAGAGGTAGCGGACGATACAGTGGTAACGGAGCTGCGGTCGGAGCTGTGGGAGAAGGAGCGCAAACTGACAGACATTCGCTTGGAGGCTCTGGGCTCCGCCCATCGCCTGGAGCAGCTGCAGGAGGCGATGAGCAACATGCAGGTGTGTGTGTGTGTGTGTGTGTGTGTGTGTGTGTGTGTGTGAAGGTCGTTTTTTAAGATCACCTTTGCAGCTCATCTTTACGACTGTCTTCGCTCTTGTCAATTGCACATCCCGCAAAATTTTACTTCCAGGAAAAAAATAAACCGTCAAAGCATTCCCTCCCTCACATTCATCTCACCAAAGACGTTTTGTGTTGTCTGCAGAGGACAGTGGAGAAGCTGAAGGTGGAGAACAGCCAGCTGAAAACAGGCACTTTGTCCCCCTGCCCGTCTCCTGGACCCTCCAGCTCGGCCCCGCAGACCTCGGGCCTCGCAGCCGCGGGCTCTCCGTCACCTCGGCACTCGGTGGCCGTGCACCTGCCCAAAAGTTACAGCAGAGGGCTGAGCGAGGCGGGCGGCCCAGGTACCGTTCACTCTCCGTCTGTTCCGCCCTTTGCACGTAAGTGCAGTTCATCTTGACCCTGATTGGAGAAGCTATTCAGTCGTCTTCACTCTTGTGTGCAGAACAAGCTCACTGTTTGTTGCTCCAGTGTTGAGTTGAGATGTTGTCAACAAGGCTGCCTTCCTTGTCTGTACAGTAACACCTGTCATTTAAGAGGTTGATATTTAAAATGCATATGACTCTGCTGTGATTTTACAGGGTATTTAAAATCAGGTTGAAAATCGAAATCGGATGTTTGTGTAAATCTTTGCAAACCCTCTCGCAAATAGAAAAAGTTTTTATTGAACTGTAACCTTTTAGTAGGTCAGGGCTGATTCACTGCAAAAGCTGATGAACTGTGTCTGTCCGGCGCTCCGCAGATGTCTTCTCTGCCGATTCCCTCAGCGGGTCGTCACAGAGGGACGACCACCGCGTCAGAGTGGTTGTTTGCATCGCGGATCTTCACGTCTTCAAAGACGTAAGTACCGCCGCTCTCTCCCCCCGAACCTCCTTCAGGACGGCCAGACACAACTTCCTCTAAATGCTGCTGTTTGTCGACAGGAGGCCAAGCAGCACGACTTCTTCGTGGGAACGGTGCGGGTGAACGGCAGGATGGACTGGTCCATGCTGGACTCGGCCGTCAGCCAGGCTTTCAAGGTAGCGTTCGCGGTTGGAGCTGTTCAGACTGAGACGCATCTGTCCAAATGCGGTTTGAAAACGACCCCCCGAAAGTGTTTTAAATCCGTTTTGCAGAAATCGTATTTCACATGATTTGTGACTGTTCAGACTACAGAAGAACCATCCGGTTTCAATCTGGATGGGCTAAAAAAAAAACAGTTTTTGGCTGCCGGTCTGAACGCGGCTAATGTGAACGAGCCCGGGAACTGAATGTGCACGTGTTCCTCGCGTCACAATCCAGCTGTCCGCATTAAAGTCTAGCCCCCCCAACCCCACCACCACCACCGCCACCACCCTCGGTCCCTTCAAAGAGTTCCACCACTGCACGGTGGCGGAAACTTGGGTGCAGAAATAGCACCAGCGAGCTACCTTGAACTTCTCCACATGCGTGCGTCAAACTGACAGAGGTATTAGAATTTTGCGCGGTTGCGAGGTCGAGCAACAAGTAGCCCAGGTTCTCCGTGAGAGAAATTCTGGTCCTAATAAAACCGAAGGGCATGTGCGTGTGCATGCGCTGAAGATCATAAAATCTATTTGCAGATCGGTTTTCTTTCACCTTTGACAGGTACTGGGACAACAGGAGCTGCTGTTTTCTCTGTGACACCCTTGTTTTTTTCCTGCTGCGTCACTGCAGGTGTACATCACCAAGGTGGACCCCACATCCAGCCTGGGCCTGTCCACAGACTCCATCTACAGTTACAGCATGGGACACATTAAGAGAGTGCTGGGCGGGGAGGCTCCAGAGACACAACCCTCTCGCTGCATGTCCCGGGGCCCAGGTGCCATCACAGTGGCATTGAAAGGTCGGTCAATTCAGTCCATTCAGTCCATGCAGACAAAGGATTTTTGTAATGGAAGTTTATTTCCGACGCACCCTCATCTCAGAATCTGAATCGGAAAAATGTTATTGTCGTAACAGAAACTCGTCTTTGATGTGGCCCACATAAAACCAGATACATGGATTTCTCTGAAAAAACACAAGTATAAGATTGAAACGCAGTGTAATTTTAAGACTCTAAAAGAATAAATAGACAATATCAAGCTGTCGTGTTTAAAATGTTAATGGAAATGGGTATGAATAGCCATGAATATAGCAATACACACATGTGTAATTGTTAGTGAAATTCAGTGGTTCTCAAACTTTCTCTGTCACGCCCCTCCTTGGAGGAAGAAAATGTTTCATGCTAGAAGCCCCAAATTTGACGTGGCTGTGTCTTGAGAGATCCCGATGAACCTGCAAGTGGTGCAAGTCTTTTGACCCCATAGACTTGCATGGCATTTGGGCAGTGGTTCTCAAACTTTCTCTGTCACGCCCCACCTTGGAGGAAGAAAAATTTTCATCTCCTCACAAAGTGCAGAGAATAGCCGCGCTTTCGGGGGTCTTGTTTTGATGAAATTGACCACATCAACAACATCAGTCACGCGACAACATCACATTTTCTACCTGCCACACGGGATGACGTTGAGCGTTGCGTGCGCTAAGTCATAATATCGCGCCAGTCACGACGTAGATCACGTACTGATGCAAAGGTGTTTGATTACGTTCTATCGGCTCGCGCATTAGAAAGAAAGTAGACCAGACTCCTCTGAAACCATCGCTGCACAGCGCGAGCCGGCCGCGGAGGTGCACCCCGCTTCAAGTCTGGCGTGGACGACGCCATCGTTCCGCAGCTACTCGCGGAACGATTCTACAGTCAAAAGTGCCCAACAACAATGAACAGTGGCCACCTCCGGAATCCTGAATTCTTCTTTTCGTCCCTGTCAAATATTTGTCCATCCTGCTTACCTGAGCAGCGCTTTTCTTAGCTACAACCTACTGAACACTTTTTGTTAATTGTTCCAACGTGAAAACATTAGTTCCCCCGGGCGCCCCGTCTCCCCCCCGCCCGGTGTTCCTCAATTCACTTGATGTGATTCTAATCACATATTCATGAACTTGCAACCGTAGTCTGTGAATCCAGCGAAAGATTTTGTGCACTGCAGAGTAAATTGCAGAGTACATATTCATACAGTATGCATGCAGTATATACTGCACCACTATACATTTACTCACACATACATTTCTGTCAACCTATTCCTGTCTCAACCACAAATCTTAAAAATGTGCCAGATTTTAATGGAAGACATTTGATCCCGTCCGTCTTCATTTTCACATTATCAAATGTGCATTTAGTCACAGTGAGCGGCGGGCTTCCCTCGCGGCCGAAACCAGACTTCAACTCACTCGACCTGTGGCGGACAGACTCCAAATTAGCAGCATTAAGTTCTGGTATTAGCGGCATTATGTCGGTAAATTAGGCCTAACTGCACAGCAGTGGATGTGACACTGGCTGACACACAGATTTACAACGATTTCAACTCAAGCAATCTCTTCTGCAGCAGCGTTTCTGGCTTGCGGCGAGTTTTCCTGTGGGCTGCAATGCAATGTAATTGCCAGAAGCCGAGGTTCTGCTCTGGCAGTTGACCTTCCTGCACCTCGGCATGCAGGAATGTTGGAGGGCTCAGCGCTCCGAGGGCTGGGAGAGCGGCGCGGCCCAGACGGGACTCTGGGTAACACGATCGCAGAGCAGCCTGGTCCAGCTGGCCGTCCACACTGACACAGACACCCAGCACTGTAGACGCAGGGGGTCGGAACATTCAAACCCCTGCAGGCGGACATGAGCGTCCAGATTGCGGAAGGCTTCAACTCTGTGTTTCATTTAAAAGTCACTCAGTTCTAAATCTTGTTGTTATATGTATATATATATATATAAAAAAAAAAAAAAAAAAAACATCCTTGTTTTTCTGCTTTCTTTTTGCATTCAGAGAATGTCAGCAAAGTTCAAATACGATTGAGTTGTTATTTAACCTCCCTCGTTTGCAGGGAGGCCTCACATTGATCGTTGCGTCTCCACCTCTCCAGGATTGAAGGAGAAATGCGTCGACAGCCTGGTGTTCGAGACTCTCATTCCCAAACCCATGATGCAACACTACATCAGCCTCCTGCTCAAGCACCGCCGCCTCATCCTGTCCGGGCCGAGCGGGACGGGTAAGAGCTACCTCGCCACCCACCTGGCCGAGTATTTAGTGGATCGCAGCGCCCGCGAGGTCACCGACGGCATCGTGGTCACGTTCAACATGCACCGCCAGTCCTGCAAGGTGAAAACACAGCGGCGCCCCCCCCCCGCTAATCTTTCCTTGATCTTGTTTTGCGTGACCCGTTTTCACTCTGTTCGCTTTCTTTCAACGTTTCCTTCCGTAGGATCTGCAGCTTTATCTGTCCAACCAGGCCAATCAGATCGACCGGGACGTCAGCACGTCAGAAATACCGCTGGTCGTCATCCTGGACGATATCAACGACCCGGCCACCATCAGCGAACTGGTCAACAGTGCTCTCACTTGCAAATATCACAAATGGTAAATACCGCCTGCAACGACTGACACTACTCGCAGCAGAGATGTCCAGTAGATCTTATTTTCCCTCAAACCATTTTTTCTATTTAGCTTCAGACGGCAAGCGGATTGCAGATATTTTCACGTTTCCAAATGACATTGTCAACATTAACATTAGTTTATCGACGCATGCTAAAAAAGTAACATTGTTTCTGCCATCAGTCCTTACATCATTGGGACCAGTAATCAGCCTGTGAAGATGATAGCGAACCACGGCCTCCATCTCAGCTTCAGGTGGGTGAAAGATGAACCCGGAGAGCTTGTTTGTTTGTGTCCACTCTGCTTAAATAGACCGCGATAATTTTCACTTTGAGTCAATACACTGACATGTGCTTTAACAGACCAATAGTTGATGAGTGTCTTACTGTATTTGTGTGCAGTCTGATCTGGTGTAAGTCAGTCAGGTTTCATGTTTCTGTCTTGAAAATATTTATGAGTCCACTAATTGACATTATAGAATTATACTGCATTATTCAGAAATCCCTTTGACAACTGAAGTTTATTGTCAACATTTTTTAAAACTCGCTGCTGTTTTCCACACTACCACATTAGCTCTGAAATGTGCGAGAAAAAAATGATGCCAGTAAATCAGCGACAACGCAAACTGTTGGCAGCAATTTTCAAATTGACGTTGCATCTTTGTTCTCACCACCTCAGAATGGTGACCTTCTCCAACAACGTGGAGCCGGCCAATGGCTTCCTGGTGCGCTACTTGCACAGGAAGATGATGGAGTCGGAGAACGAGAGAAACCTGACCAATGAGGATCTCATCCAGGTTTTGGACTGGGTGCCTAAACTCTGGTATCACCTTCACACTTTCCTGGAGAAGCACAGCACCTCGGACTTCCTCATAGGTATCCCAGAGAGGAATTTCTCACCACGGATTTTGTCTCATTATTTTTCCATTTGTTCGATTCTTCATAGTCTCTCATGTCATGTCTTCTCAGGCCCGTGCTTCTTCCTTTCCTGTCCGGTCACTGTGGAGGAGTTTCGATCATGGTTCATTGACCTCTGGAACCACTCCATTATTCCTTACTTGCAGGAGGGGGCCAAGGATGGCATCAAGGTGAGAAACAGGCCGGACAAATGGAAATGAATGAATGAACAAATGTGTAAACGTGTGTGTAAAAGAAACAAAAACAAAAACAAAAGAACAAATGAAAACACTTAAATCACATAATACATGATAATAACATTTTTGAAAATTTCCATAATCATACTTTTTTTATTTTTTTTTAATTTCATATACAGTTAACCAATGCCAATATGAAATGAATAGAGATCCTATTAGACCACCGACAGTTTTATCCCCATGTAGAACTAGCTGGGCTTCTCCACTTTCAATCTTTCACTCTCGCTTATCCATCCGGCCGACCTCCAGCCGCTTTTCATCAGACTTTATTTCTGGACGTGATGTGTGTTTGCGTCCCGCCAGGCCCACAGGCAGATGGCAGCCTGGGAGGACCCGGTGGAGTGGGTGAGGGGCACGCTGCCGTGGCCGTCGGCACAGCAGGACCAGGCCAAGCTCTTCCACCTGCCTCCGCCCAGCATCGGCTCCAGCAGCCCGGGACAGTCCCTGGAGGAGAGGCCTCACAAGGAGACTCCGCCCAGCTCCATGGAATCCGACCCGCTGGTGAGTGACGGAGCTCCTCGGGGTCCCTTCCCTCTCTCTGACCGTCTGTGTTTTTTAAACTAAAGGTCCAGGGTGTAAGATTTGGCTTGATTTAGGATTTTTATATTATGAAAAGTATGCACTCGCAGTACAGTAAAAGTATTTTTGTTTTCCAAGAACGGTTCCCATATATTTGAGAATATAAACTCCCAGTCAAAAGTTTGAACACCCCTGTTTCTTCTTTATCAATACTACTTTCTACACTGTAGATACACACTGAAGACATCAAATATATGAACAAGATATGTAGATTAATGTGGCAAAAGAAAAAAATGTTAACTACCTAAATATTTTATGTTCTATATATTTTATATGAAGGGTGGCTATTTTAGATAATATAAAACATAAAACTTGAGTTCTGTCACACTTTTTTGTTGAATACATATTCCATATGTGTTCATTCATAGTTTTGATGCCTTGAGTGACAATCTCCAATGTAAATAGAAAAACCATTAAATCAGAAGTATGTGTCTAAACTTGACTGGTAGTGTACATAGAGCAATGAGGGCTCCCACTTAGCTGCCGTCTGGCACCGCTGTTTTTTAAGGAAGCCCACCTGACATCGCCCTCATGACAAAACAGGCTGTCAGCCCGGCTTCCTTAAATATCGGGCTTCCTTAAGAATTTCACACACTGGACCTTTCATGTCAGCACTTCACTTGAAGCAGCTCCTCCAAAGCATTGCCATTTCCAAAAACCCTCCTGTCTCTCTTCTCAGATGGCCATGCTATTGAAACTTCAAGAGGCTGCCAATTACATCGAGTCCCCAGAGAAAGAAGACCCCAGTCTGCCGAAACTTTGAAGACACTCCGGATTTCAAGCGAGACCTCATGAAAAAGGGTGTCGGCTGATTTTTGTCTGTCGTTCCAGGAGGTGAATTTGGGTCTTTGGGTGATTACAAACCATCGGAAACACGTCCGGAGGTTTCATTGTGCGTCCGACTGGGACGACGTCCACTTTCATTCCCATCTCTCCTCCGCCGTCGCACTCCTAGACTGGTGCTACTAGGTCGCTATGAAACTCGTCCACTTTAGCACTTAACAAACTTCAGGTGATTCCTTTAACGGCACTCTCGGCCCCACATTTGTGCCCGAGTGCACGGTGGGAGGCGGCGTGCTCGTTGCGAGGGCCTATTCAATTATGGTGTCTGGTTTTGGGAAAAGAGTATGACAGCTCCACTCAAACGCTTCGGTACCTGTCTACTGTGTGCAGACAGAGTGCTGAAAGAAGCCAAACCTTTTTCCAACATATGCAATCGTGAAGTGAACAAGACCAACAGGTGAAAAACAGAGATGCCTTAACAACAAAGACGTCACTGTCAGCAGAGCTAACTGGTGCTTTCATATCAGTGCTAGTTATTTATTCCAATCGTCATCTCTTTGTTTTCAGTAACAAACTTGAATCTCACCTGTTGTCTTTAGCGCCGCATTCATGACTAGAGTCTAGAAAAAAGGCTTTAAACGCGTTTGCACCTTCTCTCAAATTTCCATGTTTTCTTTTTTTAATGTTTCTGTTAAATCACGCTACCTTTGTTTATTGAAGCCACGTTTTAAGCATACTATACATATTTTGCTTGGATTGTTATTTTACTTATTTTATTTATTACTTCTAAAAAAAACATTACGATTTTTTTTTTAACCTTCTTCGCCATTTACGATGATTGCATTTCAATCAGTACGCTATAATTGTCAAGTTTACACTTACACTCCTTTTGTCTCTCTACCTGAAGCACCTGCCGCTCATAATCTAGCACTTTGAAATGCATTCCCTATATAAAAAGGTGCTACACGACCGAAAGTTCTATTATTTTATCAGGCTACGAAATGACGCGTTGGATGCTAAGCTAGCAGCGCAGTTGTCGACATATCATTTGCACCTTTGCCATGTTCCTCCGATGGCTGACTTGCTGTCATACTCTTTTGCGTAAAACTGTGTCGGTGAAGCCAGCGCAATGCTTGGACGCGTCACACTTTCTCGTTTTTCAAGCACTCTCTTTTTTCCTTACGATTTAATGAACTGCTTCACATGAAAGAAGCAGCGCCGCCGATGTTGCCATATCTATCAGGTACCAGATACACAGGGATCATTATAGAACAGCAAACACCTGCTGGTTAGACATTTATACAGAAAAGACCTCTCCAACCCCCCCCACCCTCCACCCCCCACCCATATTCAGAATATTCATATGTATATTATGTACATAACTTTAGGCTACATAGTAGTTATTTTATCTTTATTAGCTGGAGCAAATATCTTATGTAATGAGCCAAATAACTTGTACCTTGATTGACTGTCACGTTAGGGGTTTAAGTTAAACTAATGAATGTACAGGAAACACTAATAAGAGAACCATTCAGCAGTGTCATGGCGTATTTTCTCGTAAAAGAAGCCTTATCGCTAAGGTCCACTGTAAAACACTTCCAACTGGCTGAGTGGTGTGACTTCAGTACACCCTGTGCCCATTTCATTCCCAACAGTTTGTGCACTTAAAAGTTCAATATGTCGGTGTTGCTCATGGTGATTATCATCATCATCGTCGTCGTCGTCATCTTCCTCGTGCACTCGGTGCTTCTTAATGACATCCCAAACTGTTTAGCTGTTGAAGTAAGACAACGTAGACTATGAAGGTAGGTTAGAGACGAGTTGTGTGTCAGTTGCTAATGAATTAAATAGACCTAGCGAAGATTAAGAGTCTTTTATTTCCAGTTCAGATGTGAAAATTTGAAGACGTGGACGCAACGTTAATTGTTGCTGACCAAGAGTTTTTTTGTTGTTTTTTTTTTTTTTTGAAAAAGAAAGAATGAAAAGAAACCGGAGCATGTAAACACGTTTTGACGTATTTGGTGTAAGTTTGTGCGAAGCGGTCCAAGTGGAATAAGAGACAAAGAAAAGCACATGGTTGTTCAAGTGGTGTGGCAGTAATTCATCCTCTTCATTCCAAGCTCGCTTCGTTTTTTTCAGGTGCTCAGACCAAAACTTGTACATACGGCCTGTAAATGAATGTCTGACAGCTACTAAGACACCTTGATCGGAACGAGTTAATAGCATAAGTAGCATCTTGAGGCGCGCAGTTGGAACAAAGCCTTGACTAATAAAACCCTCACTAACAGCTCTGATTGGTCGCCTGGAAAGTTAAAAACGACAACAATGAACTAAATGCATTACAAGCAAAAAAACAAAAACAAACAGAAAATCTGAATGAAAGTGATCCGAAACTTTGTAAATATTCCATGTAATGGACAGTGTTACCGGCGCCGGACTGGTCGGTCTCTGTGGGCCAAATGAAAAACAGACAAAACACTAGAAAAAAAAGTCAGCTGAGCTTCTCATCTCATTCACTGGTTGTGTTGTGCCTGTTGCTCTGTAGTTGCTGTGATTCGTGTTTGCTCATCGTGCTCATCGGGACTATGCAGCAACTTCTTCCGCTGTTGGCCGTCGGCAAAAGGTGCGAGCTTTGCGTCCGGCATGCCTTTAAAAGCGATTCAGGCTGACTGCACGCGGACAGGTCAAGCCTTAACGAGCGGAGCGTCTGACGCATTGAAAACAGGGTTTACGGATGACGAGGCAAAGCCGCTGCCTGCGATTTGTCTTCGTCAGTGGCGCCAAAAGGGTCAGACGACGGTAAAAACAAGTGTCAAGTGTTTAGGAATCAAATTGTGCGCCTTAAAAGGCATATATGCATTGTATTTAAGTGGAATTAAAGCAGAAATAGTGCTGAATCTGTTATCTTGGCCAATGCAGGTTGCTGAATAGTCATATTTTTGCAAAGCTTGTTGTGGATCAACTGAAAAAAAAGAAGAAGAAAAAACTAAAAAAAAAAAATAGTTATGCGGTATCTAATGTCAATGACGTGCAAATGTTAAGGGTTTCTAATAAGTGTTGTAAATGCATGTATACTTGGCGTGTGATGAGAAAAAAACGAACAAAAAAAAAACAAAAAACGAGCATCATCATCAATGTATCGCTGGAGAAAGTCGTTCCAGATAATGATTTCCTTTTTAAAACTCAGATTTGATATTTCTTTCTTTTGCTAAAGAATCCTTTGTAAAACTTGATTTCTCTATTTTGTACAGGACATCATTGTAAAGATTGTAAATAAATCGGCATTCTGGATGCGGCAACAATCATAGAGGAGAGGGATTTAAAATAAAAAAAATAAGATAAAGAGCTCATTCACAGAGAAGGGTGTAAATCTATAGAGTTGGGTCCATCACATGGATAAGTCGACTTTCTGAAGGCTTTCATCCACCTGTCACTGGTTGTTGGAATCAATAAAATACATGTTATATTTATCCTTTTGCTCCGTGTCTGACTTTTACCCATTCTAAACCATCCTATTCGTCATAGGCAAATGCTAAAATGTATATTTTTAGCAGCTGAAAATATGATCAGAATTGTTATTATTGTTGTTCTGCAAAGCAAACGTATACATTTTTGAAAAAGAGTTCCATGACTGACTGTAAGTGTTCCAGCATAACTATAATATAATATAATATAATATAATATAATGCAATAGTTTGAGTGTTCACATTTCAGTGACATTTTGCCGGCTTGTAGATATTTTACAACACAATACTAGCCAAACTTTTCAAAACTACAAAACTGCTATACACAGTGCTGCGTGCAGACACATACCCCATTTTAAGCTCTGCTACATACTACATGGTTGTGTTACTCCTCGATTGTCTCTCATATCTCTCCTGCAGCCCACCTGAATGAAACTGCATAGGAGCTTGAATCACACGAGCTGACAGCTGATGCAGGAGACTGACGCGGTGGTGGTCTGCCTGAGTCATATGTGTGCCCGCCCGGTATCCGTTACGTGCCTTTCATTAGGGGGCGTGGCCTGCCCTGCCTCGAGCCCTATATCAGGCTGCCGCCCCCACAGCACCAGTGGCATTGGATCCACTGCTTTTTTTTTTCTGAGGACTGTAGCTTTGGGGAAGTAGCTGTAACCTCCATCATGCCGTCCAAGCCTGCCCCAATCAAGAAGGCGGCCAAGAAAGAACCAGCCAAGAAGGAGGAGAAGGCTGCGGAACCCGCTCCGGAACCGGCTCCCGAGGCCGCTCCCGCCGAGGCCGCCCCGGCTGAAGCCGCACCTGCTGAGGTAGCCCCGCCCGTCGAGGGCGAAGCTGCTCCGGCCCCAGCTGAGGGTGAAGCCGCACCTGCCGAGGCGCCCCCAGCAGACGGTAACGCGCCGAGCCCGTCACCGCTCCGTTCGGTCCGCCTTGGCTCATTTTTCTTTTCCAGTAGCCGAGCAACGTGCGTAAAGCTTTTACGCACAGCGCGCTCTGCTCCATGAAGGCTGAAGCGCAGTCACCGAGTTGCATACTTCCTGCTTTTTAATAGTCTATTGCAATTTCAGCGCCGTTCACGAGTTGATGTTTTGTTTGTCCACACCCTGCCCTTTGTGACGTCAGCTGCTCCTGACGTTTATTTTATTTTTATTATTATTATTTTTTGCATCCTTAATATTGGACGCCAGTTGAGCCATCATTTATCATTAATTTTAAGGCACGATATGATAATGATGATAAACACAATCTATTTTAATTCTAATATTTAACTCTGCACCCAGCTGTCTGCGAAGGTTCTCAGTCATCTTGGTCATCTTAAAGTAGAAGGGTTAAAGTTGGGCCAACTGAACTTGTTCTTGTGATCTTGAAGATTTTTCGCCTTTCATCCAAAAGAGGAAACGTCAGAACTGAAGAAGCCTTTCGGACGAGAGGCAAAACGTCTTCAAGATCGCAAGAACAAGTCCAGTTGCCCCAACTTTAACCCTTCTGCTCCAACAATGACAGCTCAAACTTCAACTGTTTCCACCAAAAGAGGCTTGACTGCACTTTTAGTCAAGTGGCGCCTGACTCACCCTGCCTTTCTCTGCTCAGTTTAACATTTCCTTTCCATTCATCCGTAGATGTAACCATTCTGGCGAACATTTTGAAAATGCACCTGACAATTTTCAAAATGGTGTTGCACTGATCTCCTCTAACCCCTAATATCAGCTGCCGCTCCTGCCGCTGAAGAGACGCCAGCTGCTGTTGCTGCTGAGGCCCCAGCTGACGGTAAACCAGGCTACTAGTGTATTAACAAAAAAAAAGGATTGGCATGTTCATGTTGACATACACCAGTGAACCAATGCGATGCTAAGCAGTTTAAAATCTCCTGTTGCTAAAGTGGGATCACCTGCAGAGGATTTTAAAACACACCCATGTTTATTCTAGACTCTAACGATAAGGCTAACATTTAACACCTTGCAACATTTGAGCTCAGCCCAACACACTCTCTCTCACTCACACACACACACACACACACGATCCTCTTTCCAATGCACTAAACATTAATATCTAACATCCAATAACAGCTGCCGCCGCTGCTCCTGCTGCTGTCGAAGCTGCTCCCGCTGCTGACTCCGAAGCCGCCCCCGCTGATGGTAAAGAAACCCGCTGATTCAGAGCATGTTCGCCGCGCTCCCTCGTCATGCCGTAGCTGACATGACGAGGTCACGGTTGACAATAAATGGATAAAGTGGGATCACCTGCAGAGGATTTTAAAACACACCCGTGTTTATTCTAGACCCGAACGATAAGGCTAACATTTAACACCTTGCAACATTTGAGCTCAGCCCAACACTCTCTCTCTCACTCACACACACACAGACACGATCCTCTTTCCAATGCACTAAACATTAATATCTAACATCCAATAACAGCTGCCGCCGCTGCTCCTGCTGCAGACGAAGCTGCTCCCGCTGCTGACTCCGAAGCCGCCCCCGCTGATGGTAAAGAAACCCGCTGATTCAGAGCATGTTCGCCGCTCTCCCTCGTCATGCCATAGCTGACACGACGAGGTCACGGTTGACACTAAATGGATAAAGAGTTATTAGAGTTGTGAATCCTATGGGCTCCCAGTAGGGGAGGCAGAGAGCCGTGAGTCACAAAGCTGTTTTTATTTTGTTTTATTTTTATTTATTTATTTTTGACTTTGGTGCTGCAGCACTGCTCTGCTCAGCCAGTGGTAATAACATTTGCAAATGCCTGTTTAACATCAGCTGAAGCTGCTGCGCCCGAGGAGCCTAAGCCACCCACGCCACCGCCACCTCCACCCAAAGGTAAAGAATTTTAAAGAGGAACGAAAAAAATAGCCTCCTGGTTTTATTTATTTTTTTGTTACTGTTTGATTAAAGGAGTCTTAAACTCGTAAAAGAAATCTCCTGCATCAGTTTTTTTTTCCACGCATATTTTTTTGTCCAAACTTGACTGACTGTTTGGCGCCTTGCAGAGCCCACCAGCGCTCCTCTGGACCTGTTCATTGAGGATAAAAATGACACTTCGGTCACCATCATCTGGAGCCAGCCAGAGGTTGTTGGGGATTCCGGTCTGGACGGATACACCATTGAAATCTGCAAGGATGGAAGTAAGTCCTGCCCTGCTCCTGACCAGGTGCTGACTCTTGGCACGAGCCACCAACAGGGGTCAGAGTATTAATACACCTGAATGTCCTACATGTGAAAAACATTCAAGTCTGATTTATTTATTTGTTTATTTCGTTTTAATCTCAGATGTGACTTATAGCAGCGCCTCCTTGTTGCTCTGTTATCTATGTTTGTGTACACAGAGTCTTTCAATGCAAAGACACTAAAGAACTTGTTAAATTGCTCTTTAATGTGGGTCAGCCAGTATCGGTTGCAGCTGTTCCTTAAGTGTCACTGCTGGAGTTGTATCATGAGCTACCTAACCTCGCCCTACATGGAAAGAGGCATTTCAGGGCCTGACGGGCTCCTACGGAGGTCCGGCTGCTTTTAGATCTCCAGCCTGAAGCTAATATCAGCAGCGTTTTAATGCAGGCTTGATTTAGCAGGCAGGGCCATGCTGATTCCCACAGAGCGACAATGTCACAGGCCATTAAAACAAAGTGTTCCCTCAGCAGAATTCAAAACGTTGGTGCTGAACGAAAAGCATAATGCTATTTTAAATGTGCATGAATTAGATGTTGTTCTCAGTCCTATCATTTCTAGCGTGAACCTTTAATTCGGTGTGATTCGTTCCACCAGCCGAGGACTGGAAGGCGGTCAACGAGGAGCTGCAGAAGTCCTGCCGCTATGTCATCAAGAACCAGACCACCGGTGACCGCCTGAAGATCCGCGTGGTGGCTGTCAATGCGGGCGGCCGCAGCCCTCCTGTCGCCCTCCCCGAGGCTGTGCTGGTCAAGGAGGTGGCTGGTAAGAAGTGTTCAACACAGCCAGATAGGCACAGGATTGAAGAAAGGGTTTACATTTTTCATATGTTTTTTTTTTAAATCTTTATTTCAATAGATAAAACAATTAAAACAAATATATATATTTACATTAACACATCTGCATAAAGCTCCCTTTAAAGGCACTATGAATACAAGTAACATTTGTTATTTTTTTAAATTCTGAAAATCCTTGTTAAAAACTCAAACTGTCTGTCACTATTTTGTCTTAAAGTAAAAAAAACAAACATTTAAAATTGTTTTCTTGAAAATGTACTATGAAACTCTGTAACTATACTGTGATAATTACATAATATTGACCTAACTGGGTAGACAAAGTGAAGTGATTGTTGTGACAAAGTCCTGCTTTCTTCACTCAATGGAACTGAAAACTTGGAAGTGTTTAGGGGATGAAATTATCAGAGGTCAAAGAGCGGTGCTGTCAAATGAATCTAATTCATATATCCTAATGTTGCACACGTGGGCAAGACAGGACTCCAGCTCGTCGCTCAACTCGACCTCCAATGGACGGGTTTAAATTTAATTGCTTGGATCTGAAACAAGGTTATTAGAGGAGTACACTTTGACTCCGCTTGGCTGCCTCTTTACAGACACTTTTATTGCCGGGCAGAGGTAGTTGTAGAGTGCAGGAGTCAAGCCGAACCATCTCAGCTATGTTTTCCTCTCAGCTGTCCCGCCGGCACACAGCCGCAGTGTTAACAGCGCAAAAACTGCCGTCTTCTCGCTCGTTTCCGCTTTTAGCTCAAACAACCAACTGATTTTCCGCCTAGCGATAACTACCCACTTGTTTAGCAGTTCGCTTACACCGTACCCAGGCTGTAGAGCTCACCGTCTTAGCCTTGGGCCGTGCATTCGAGGTGATTTGTGCTAAATTGACGAGGACAAGGCTTTAATTTTAGGAGCAGTGTTGGCTCGGCTAGCAAGTCACTGATATGCGGAATGGAGAGCTGGACAGGAGGGGCCAAGCAACTCGATCCCGGCCTGGGCGGTGGTATTCCGATATCCACGTCCATGCTTCACTGTCAGGGTCGCCGTAGTGGTGGTGGGTGGGTGTGGCGGGGGGAAAGAGGGGGCTCCGCATTTAGAAAGTACTTATGAATTGTTTCCGACAAAAAGGCGTCAATGCTCTGGAAAAATCGCTGGGATATTGGTGCATTTAGTGCCAAGCTCTCTCAGGGTGATGGTCCTCCTCCTCATAATCCCCCCTCCTTTTTTTCTCTTTTTCCTCCCCTGCAAGACCGATTTGACAAATGATCTGAGGGGCTGGCAGGTGGGAGTAGCGCGGGGGGGCTGAATTCCAGCAAGTCCCACCATTTGCGTACATGACACTTGCCGAGGCTCGCTGTTTATTTTGGAACATGCCTCAGTCTTTGCAGGCGCAATGTCCATTAAGCCTCTCCTCCACTAGACAAAGTGATAAGACCCTCAGTATGCGCCGTATTTGTGCTGATACGTACTGAATCTTCGCAGGTCTACCAATCTCAACGGTCTATCTCTCTCTTGCGCACACCAATTGCAGTCAAAAGTGTTTTTGACAAACTTCTTGTCCGATTTGCAGCCGCTAACACCCGGGCTAATGAGTCGTGGAGGTGATACACTGCACTACGCCTGCTTTATTTAGAGACCTGACAAATGTTGCTTGCAAGGACTCAGCAGGCTGCGCACCAAATCACTGTTGCAAATTAGGCTTCTGAGACGCCCCTTGAGCCCTGTCAACCATTCCGACATGTGACAAACTAGCCTAAGGATTTTCTCATTGTGTTGATCTGGCAGCCATTTTACAGGGAAGCTGAGTTTAGGCCACATATGTCTTGAAATCAAGCTAAAGATCGAATAGATGCTAGCTAGCCAGCTAGCTAGACAGATGTCTTTTCAGATTGAATTGGATTTGTGAAACATTTTTTCTTTCCCTCCAGATCGCCCCAAGGTCCGCCTGCCTCGTTTCCTCAGGCAGAGGTACGTGGCCAACGTCGGAGCTAAGATTAACCTGACCATCCCCTTCACGGTGAGCTTCAATTGCCCCCAAAAAATACATATATATTTTAAATTTTTGTGAATTTTTTTAATATCATTCCCTGTCTTCCCGATGTCTGTGACTCAGGGCAAACCCAAACCCGCCGTCAGCTGGTTAAAGAACGGACAGCCCTTGGACACCAAGAGGGTGAACATCCGCAGCTCGGACAGAGACAGCATCCTGTTCATCCGTGCGGCCGACAGAGAGGACTCTGGAGAGTACGAAATGTGCGTGAAGGTGGACGACTTTGAGGACAAGGCGATAGTCACCCTGCAGATTGTCGGTGAGCATTTAAGTCTTGAGCTCCGCACACGTGAGAGAGCAGTGTGTTTTTTGGGGGGTGAAAGGCGACAAACGATTTTGGTACCTTGGTGCTTTTGCAGAGCTGCCCGGTCCTCCCGCCAGCGTGAAGATCGTGGACACCTGGGGCTTCAACGTTGCCCTGGAGTGGACCGCTCCCTCGGACAACGGAAACACAGAGATCACAGGCTACACGGTGCAGAAGGCTGACAAAAAGACTGGAGTAAGTTTGCAGAATGACGCAAGATCACATGTTGTTGTTGTTGTTGTTGTTGTTGTTGTTGTTGTTGTTGTTGTTGTTGTTGTTGTTGGTGGTGGTGGTGGTGGTGGTTGTGGCGGTGCTACCTTCTAGTAACTGAGTTTTTCCCCGTAGGACTGGTACACTGAGCTGGAGCATTACCATAGACTGAATGCCACCATCTCTGATCTTATCATGGGCAACACATACAAGTTCAGGGTGTATGCTGAGAACAAGTGTGGCATTAGCGAGGATGCCACTGTTACCAAGGAGGAGGCCAAGATCCTTAAGACAGGTACACCTTCTGTGTTTGTCCTGTAGCAGCTGCCCCCACAGAAGTGTCCCCTGCTCTCAAAAATGCCTGAATGGTATGGGCAAAATTAAAAGTGCATATCTCGTGCAAAAACTTTAACTCTGGATCAGGGACATATTTCTAGGTCTGCTTGGACAATGGGGCTTCTCAAAGAGACCTTGGACTTCTGTGCTGTATGGCTACAAAAATATAGTGCTTGCTGTAGTTTCACCAGCTGACTTAATGTCGAGAAGCCCAAATCCCAGTCTTGCAGGGGTCCAGACTGATCATATTGGGCACTGTGATGTGTGTCAATGTGGATGTATAACGGTTGGGGTGACTGTCCTCTTTAAAACATCTCATTGCAGTCCTTATCTCAGAAAGATACATTTTTGGTGGGAAAAATGGTTAGAAAAAAAATCAATTTTATTGAGAATCTGAGAATTTAATGTTTGAATTTCCAAAGAAAAGCAGACCCCCTGATCTAATTTATTTTGAAATGACCTGATTCAAGTTTCTAACCTTGAAATTAGCCAAAAAGTAACAGTTGAATCCGGTCATGATGGGTTTTGCATAAATCCCAGAGGAGATTTTTTTTATGTTTTTGATTTTAACACTTGTGTTTCTCCCTGTGTCCGCCAGGTATTGATTACAAACCTCTCGAGTACCTGGAGCACGACTTCAGCGAGGCACCCAAGTTCACCACCTCTCTGAATGACAGATCCACCACCGTGGGCTACAGCACCAAGCTGCTGTGCTCCGTCAGGGGATCCCCAAAAGTAGAGTAACAGTTTCATTCATTCAACCAACTTATCGACCAAAACTGAGTAGCTAACTATTTACTTGTGCATATCTAAAGGCATGAAGACATAAACGTCTGCAGTGCGTTCTGGTCTAAAGGAATAGCAGGAAAAGAATATGCTTTTATTTTTTTATTTTTTTTATTTATTTCTTTTTGTTTGTATGTCTTTGATCATGTTTGACATTTTTGATATCTAAACTAGATTGTATGGTTAAAAAAAGCACAGTAGGATAAGCACCTGAGGTAACACTGAACATCTTCAGTGAAGCAAGAAACAACAAACACAGTTTTTGCACTAGAGAGTAGAGCAGACAGTGTGCATGACTGCGGTCAGGCCTTTCGCGACTCGCTGCCAGCCGACGCTCAGATATTTTGAGTTTTTAATGGAAACAAATGGGGATGAAATTAGATGATGCAGTCTGAGACCTTTTAATTAAACGTTTTGGGAGATGGTTTAGGATTATGCAACAGCCGTGAGCCGCAAAACCTCTGTCGGAGCAGGCAGCATTTGCTGTGATGCACAACTGATACTGCACTCTTCAGACACCGCCTGATTAATCTGCAGAACCGATGTTTGATCGTGCTTACCAGCAGCTTGGCTCAGCTTGGTGTATTGTATCTTCATCTGGCCCGGCAACCGTGACTCTCACCTTCCATTTGGCCTCATAATCCCACCTGTTTTCCAGTAGCTCTTGATGAAAAGGTTGGATGCGGTGTTATGTTCTTTAAAACGACGGAGCTGCAGAGGTGGCCGTGAGGGTCAAAGGTCAGCAGGGAAGCAGGGCCGCAGGCACGATATTCTCAGAAGGGGCCCCCAGGAGGTCTTCACCCAGTCAGCGCTATTAAAGTTCCCACAGTGAGGGGGGGCGGGGGGAGGGGGGGGCGGCTGTGTGTTCATTTCAATCAAAGTCTTTTTTTTCCCCTTCCTCTTGCCAAGTAGTACCAAACCCAAATAGAAATACCTCAACTGCTTTCCGAGGCCATTCCTTCATTCAAAGATCAAGTTATTATTTTTTTCCCTCTCACCACAGCCCAGGGTTCAGTGGATGAAGAACCAGATGATTATTGGAGAAGACCCCAAGTTCAGGCAGATCTGCGTTCAGGGTATCTGCTCCCTGGAGATCCGTAGGCCCGGTAACTTTGACGGCGGCGTGTACTCCTGCAAAGCCATCAACAATCACGGAGAAGCAACCGTCAGCTGCAAGCTGGAAGTCAAACGTAAGTGTGTTAAAAGGCCAAAAGCAAAAGTGGTCCCTTCTTTGGATCAGTAAGTCTGAATTTTAGCATCTTGAATGCTCATCATTGTCTCTCTGTGTCACAGAGCCAGTAGTCGCAGATGCAGAGAAGAAATAGGTCGACTTCAAATTCTCACAGGTCAGAAATTATTGTGATTTGACTTCATTTCTCCTTGTGCTTTTATCAGCATTGTTTGTGAAGTAAAATGATGAAAGTCGTTAACCTGGATATGCTTGATAGTTGAGCTGTCTAGCAAGTCCTGAGGTGACACTCTGTGCCTGCTGAGTGACTCGCTCTCCATACATGGTGGGCACTAATCTGGGAAAAGATGGCCCCTGCCACCAAAAGAGTCTGAGAGGGGGCCACCATAAATTAAAGCTGTGATGGTCCCCGTCATGTAACTCAGTTCAGTGCCTTCATCACATTTCCCAGACTCAGCAGGATGCCCGAGAACGCCAATGTACACTGTATTTATTTGTAGGTTAATCTCCAGGTTAATCTCATGTTAATGCAGGTTAATCTACCCTTGCAAAACTGTGTTTGTTAACAAAATGCAAACTAAAGCCTAATTATTATTTAACTATTATTTAATTAAAGCCAGAAATATATTCATACATGGGTATTTGTGAGTATTTGCTGGGTTTTTGTGTTGCTGCCGTCTAAAACTAAAGACTTCCCTTTAACACCTGTTGTTATCTGTTTGACTGCTGCAGTCCTAAATTAGGAGCTAAAGGAATGAAGCCTTTTGCAGCATAAGGTGAGTGACACTTTTAGCCGTTCCAAAAATGTCTCCTACAGCCCTGGGTGCTTATGGCTATTTTATTTGTGCAATTGTTGTTTTGTCTCGACAGGAAGGTGCTGGATTCCTGGAAAAAAAAAATAAAAAAAGGAAAACATGTACATATGGCCGTGCTAACCAAGGGCCGTCGTTGCCTGTGGCCTCTTGCAGTGTTTCCATGTGTGTGAGATGAACTCCTGATACCACTCTCTGCTCTTTCCCATTCACTACATCCTGCTCAGTCTGTATCCATGTCCACCGTCAGCTGTTGCCCACTGACTCTTGTCTATGGTAATTAAATGCAAGCACGTCTTAAGTGTTGTTCCCCAGCTCCACTTTGCCATTAGGGCAGGCCAATGGTTTTCACGTCAAAAGTCTTCTGTTATTCATTGGAGAACTACATCTAACATCTACATGTGTATATTAATAAATCATTATATTTCTGGTTTTGCTTTTTTTTCCACCCCCAACGCTGTGTCTTCTTTACACTGAAATACTGCAACTGCAACAGCTTTCCCCCGTACACCAGGTTTTATGGTCAAGCTAACTCATAGAATGTTGCAAAATAATAACAAGTATGTGAATAATAAGATAGATAGAGAGATAGACACTTTATTGAAAGAATCAAAACACTCAAACACATTCGCAAAAATGCTAATCAAATAAAGATACGATTAGTATTTATTTGGTAAATAAAAAAAAAACGACTCACCTTTTTATGCCTTTGAGGCGGATCATGAAGTCAGAAATTAATTAAGCATAATATTCAACCACTAAAACTCTGGAATGAATGTAGATGGCTACAATTGTGTAATTCAGCAACATTGTTTGTTTTTTGTAAAGTAAATCATTTGGAGATCACTTTAACCATTGCTGTTAAATTAGGACACGTGTGGCATAAACCTTACATTAAATGGTGGTCCAATAAAATCGGTGAGTACTGTATAAATCATATAAAGATATACAAAATCACATGTTTAGTTGGTTTAAAATTCACATATAAATATCAAAACTTTATTTTGGTTATTAAAAAACAAACTTGAATATATTGTTGATTAAAAAAACGTGTGGGGCAAATCATTCCGTCACACCCTGAACTATTTATTTCTGACATGGCTAATAGGTTTCGCTGTGGTGTCCCTATGCTTCCCTTGTCTTCAAAACCGATTCAATCATTCAGCTGCTGCCTCTTTTGTCAGCAACGCAATCCGTTTAGCTCTTCTCTAGGACCCAAGAGAACATTGCAATCAGTCAGCAGCTCCGTAGTACCGCGTTGCCAGCCTCTAATGGCGGAGCCATGTAAGTATGTGGACTTTTGAAGTTACTGGCATAGTGCTACGGGGGTCAGGCCGCTTCACATATCCAGGTTGCAGAGGCACATTAGTTCACACGGAGGCCGACAGAATTAGCGGCCGTGCTTCCATCTCTGGCAGGTTATTTTTGGCAGTGGAAACGAAAACACGACCAGGTTTTTATTTCGCTGTAATATTCAACATTTCCGACCAGCTCAGGTTCTGTTCCGGAAAGAAAGTGAAGGATTGTCTCGATTTCAGTCTTTGAGTGTGCCGGCCTCTGCTGGCGTTATTCGGTAATGACGCCCGTGAGGCCAAGGCAGAGGGTGGAGCTTAGAGAATGCGTATACGTTTAAAAACATTTGTTTATTGCCTCAACGCGTTATACCCGTCCGTGCTTTAATCGTTCTCAATGACCTGTGTCTTTTCCCTCCTGTAAACCTCCTGCGCCAATGTCGTGCAGCTCTCACTTCCGGACTAGGAGCAACAGAGCTGGCCTCAGTCCTACTTCCTGCTGCTTCCCTCGGTGCTCCAACAGGGTCATGGAGCGGGAGAGTTCCAGCCCTATTTTAGGTCCTGCACCGAGAGCAGCGACTCACCTCAGATGAGAACCGAATATCTGCTGTGCACCGAGCCCTCCCACATTGCTGCAACATTCCAATTTAAGTCAGGTTCCTCGGGTTTGGCGCCGACAAATCCTGCAATTTAGTGAGAGTGAAGCGCAGGGGCGGCGCTAGCGATTTTGGACTCGGTGACGATAATGAGTTTGCCCCTAATACATGGTGTGTTTTTTTTCTTTACTTCAAGTGAGCATTTTGAAACAAGCTATTTAATTGATTTTATTCTTTACGCGATAGTTATTTTTAAAAATGAATTACAAAAACAAAAAAAGTACCCAGAGGCATAGCTACGTGGTGGGCAGTGGTGATCGTGACTACTCCACAGTGGAGGGGATAATTAGATAGATATATCTCATGTATAGTAGCCTACCTGTACCTGTATATAATGTTTAATAATGCCGTCTTAATGGTTTCCTCTGGGGCTTATAGGCCGCCTCCCACCCTAACGGTGCCCCTGGTGGAGCGCCTAAACTTTTTAAATGTTGTGTACTGCATATGAACTCATTAATCTTCCCTGCTTCTTCCGCTGCTTACGTGCACACCTCCCACTTCTGGACTTCTTCCTCCTCGTGTCACCCCCCACAGTTTATTGCCACGGCTGTACCAGCGGAGTATCTTCAAAAATGAAATCCAGGCAGCAGCCTCCCTATTTGATGAGAAAACAGGGGTGAATGGAGAAGATAGTGAGGTTGGGGGGTGAATGGAGAAGGTACTGCGGGGGTGGGGGTGGGGAGTAATGCAGCCGCTGTGACTCATCTGACTGGCCGAGCTAATCATCTGTAATGCACCGAGCGCCGCCTACAGTCGCTGCGAAGCCAAGGGTAACGACAAAGGCGATGAGATGACTCGTCCTTCTCGAAGGCGAGCACGTTTGGTCAGGAGGGCTTTTTTTGGCACCATTCCCTGAAGGCTTTTAATATGTGTAATGGTGAAACTGGCACCCGGGCCACACAGCTAAATCAGCCAATCGACTCCCAGAGGACGCTTTTGATACAATTTGAAAGCAGCAAACAGTCGAATTGTAATATCTGAGTGGTGTTCTGGCCCCGCTGAGGCTCCGTCACGTTGCTTTCCACCAGTCTTTTAAGAGTTTTCTGTTTGTTTTTCAAATCGCTTGAAATTCTCTCTGCAGCCATCGGGTTTCCCGCTGTCACCAAGCAAAGCAGACGGACACTGACTGAGTCTCCCAGGAGGAAGCCTGCGGTGGTGCCGCGGTCCAGCTCGGTCTTTCGCGCTCAGGTAGTTTATTGATCCCAAGCGTGTTGAAGGAGACTTCATGAAGTCGATCCAATTAGATGCAAAGCCCTGAAATTAGGAGGCGGATCAAAGGCCTTTTCTGTTTAATTCGAGGGGAAACAAGCAATGGGAGAAGCTTAAAAAATATTTTGTTTAGGTCTGTTAGGTTTTCTGCAACACAGCTTGACTTTGCCGTTGTTGTTTTTTTCCTTCCTGTTTTTGATTAATCAGACAACCGTGCAGCTCTCTTCTCTAATGAGGCCGCTGCAGCGGCAGCAGCAGTCTCTGTCATCCCTCCTCACTGCACTCTTTAATCATTAATGACCATCATGTCAGGGGCGTGTATAAGAAAAGAGAGTTTGCAGGTTTGACCTCCTCCTCTTCCTCCTCCTCCTCCTGCTGCTGCTGTTGCTGCTGCTCGGACCATTCTAGTAGCAACTTTGCGTCCGTCTCCAATCTGCCTGAATACTGCAGCAAAAATAAATAAACAAATAAATAAATAAAAGCAGAACCGGTAACCCTCCCACTCCCTCCGGCCTCATCCATCCATCCATCGGTCCTCCTCCTCTTCTTCCTCCTCCTCTCCCTCCACCTCCTTCCTCCTCTCCCTCCACCTCCTTCCTCCTCTGCCTCCACCTCCTCCTCCTCCTCACACCTCAGCGCACTCGGCTTCCTTGCAGCGCTGAGCGAGGAAAAAAAAAAAAAAAAGCAACGCTCATCGATTCTCCTGCTCTCGCGTCTCCCTCTTTTCCTCCCTCCATCCGTCCCTCTCCTCCCTGCCTCTCATCCTCCTCCTCCTCCTCCACCTCCTCCTTCTGCTGCGTCTAATTCTCAAAGCTCAGCACTCCCCGCATGGCTGCCTGCACCGTGGAGAGAGCGGCGGGGAGAAAGTGATGGAGCAAAGAAACAGAAAGAGGTGGAGCACAGTTGTTAGTGCGCCACAGAAAAGAAACCCTCCTCCCCCTCCCACTCTCACTCCTCCTCCTCCTCCTCCTCCTCCTCCTCCTGCTCCTACCCCTCCCCCTCCCCCTCTTCTCCTGCCCAATTAACGGCAGCGAGCGCTCCTTATTGAGCGTCTCCTCAGCCAATGAGCGAGCAGCCCCGGGAAATCCAGCAGTGCAGCCGCACCGGCATCGGGACGGTTTTCTCTTTTCCTTTTTTTCCCCCTTCCTTGCGCTGATCCCAGCGCGCGTTACAACAATGTTGACCACCAGCGTGAATGTCGCCTGATCGGAGAGCAGCTCAGTGAGCACCTGGACCCTCTAGTAGAAACTCTTGCTGAAGGCTGCGGACGGAAAAGGTGAATAATTGTGCAGGAGAATTTGGGAGTGGATTGAACCAAAAGTGCAGATTTTTAAGATTTGTGTATGTGTGTGTGTGTGTGTGTGTGTGTTCCAAGCTTTTACCAGCGCCTGCTCTCCGCTCCCCCGGTCAGGAGGCAGCACATCATCTCCGTCCAAGGTAAGCAGCATCTCCTCCTTTTCTAGCATCACGGCATCATCTTCTCTTCTGCAGCTGAGGGTTTTCTTTCTTTTTTATTTTTTCCCTGCTTGTCACAGAGGCACCTAACCTCATTACTCACATCCTAAACTGAATGCGGGAGAGACCGGGAGAAAAAAAAAAATGTATATAAAAAGCTTGGAGAATAAATGGCTCAGGGGTAATTAGAGCAGACAGAGTCGGTGTGTTGTCGACCGTCTCTTTTCAATTCTCCCACCTCCCCCGACTGGAACTTTTCCTGCGTGCCGGCCAAGTCCTGGCTACTGATGTGTGTGGAGTATTTATTTATTTATTTTTTAGATTTTTGCTGCAGTGTGATGTTATACATCTGATACAAATATGCGAGCCACAGAGGCGGAGCAGGAGGGGATTTAAGAACTCAGCTACCAGCGTTTCATCTTCTTCATCTTTTATTTTTCAAGAGCTTGAAACATTGCTTGTTCCAGGAAGGAGAGAAAAGGCAAATGGCTGTGTTGAAATGAATTTGTTCGCTTTGATTCCCTTTTTGTGTGTGTTTCTATTTGGGAAACTCTCTTGAGAAAGCCTTTAGTGCTCGGAATGGGACTCTGCTCGACGCAGGGCAGGAGGAAAAGCTCGGGGGGGGTTTGGGGGTGCAAAGTCAAATCTGCTGAGCCAGCAAGAGTGAAGGGCCCACACAACTCTGCAGAGCTCTCTCTAATTGCACAGTACGATGGCGTTGTCGGCCCATTGGCATTTAAACCTCCTCAATCAGTCGTCGCATTTCGTTTCAACTTGCGCCACCGCGGAAAAATATTATGAAATGCAAATGTATTGATTATTTAAGGAACACAAGTAAAGACCGTGTTTTTGTATTTTCTGCATTCCAGCCCCTTAAGTGGAATCTGACTCCATTTATCTACTCATTTGTTGTCGTCTTCGGCCATCAGGGCACTTTGTTTCCCGAGAACGAAACGCCTGCAGGGAATTTCCTCTGTCCGAATGATTGATTTTTATTATTGCGCTATGGATTCAGTTTGAGCACTTCCTCTTGCAAATTACGATGCAGCGCTGCGAAGAGATCAGGTGATGCACCCAGTTCTATAGTCCCTGGGGGGATTATGCGTACATGGCCAGGACACTTCGGAGCGTATCTGCCAAACGGGCACTACAGTATCTGTTGGGAGTGAAGGAGGCGTGCGTAGCTGCAGTATGTCTGCATTCACACGCTCGTGCTCACCCTTCACTACAGCGCAGAATTTCCTAGCACGACTGCATCCTGTGCGAGTTTACGTGCGTTAACCTCTAATTCGATAGAAAAAGAAGGAGCATTCAAGCTTCAAGCAGTGTCAGACGGGTCAGAACACACTGGGAAGCGCGGTGAAGGAAAATGTCATTTTCTTGCCAACAAGGAGAGCAGAAGTCATTAAGATTGTTGCATGGGTGTGGTCGGACAGTCACACCTTTGTGATGTTTAATGTCAGTCAGACAGAGTAACATCAAGGTCACAGGAGTGTCCCGTTTTGCGGGAAAGTGGCTCGTGGCTGGTGAGTCTGCAGAGGTTCTGTGGCTCACCACCACTACCAGCACCACCATCAGCACCACTACCAGCACCAGCACCACCACCACATGATGGGACCCGGACTCACAGCTTGAGCAAATTTTAATCTCCATGGTTTTTGAAAACCACAAAATTATAAGAAAATTGGACGGAGGCTCTGGGACAAGTTTGTTAAAGAGCAGCAGCGTGCGAAACACCGAATCTGCTACAAAATTCAAAATGGCTGACTTCCTAGTGGAAGGAGCCAAACGATTGTCTACTATTTTTTTTTTCAACCTGTAGGGTTGTGTGGATGTTTTTAAATGGGTGGTGGTTCAGATTTTTTTGCTTTGTTATTTCGGTTGATTTAATTATTTTTTATTTAATTTGTTTGTTGAACTGATTGATTTAAAATGGCATACTGTATTTTCAAAGCATTGGTTCTCTTGAATAGTTATACATAAAAAAAAAACAAAAAAAACACCTACACATAAAACGACTCAGCTTCCCACAAAATGACTGAGCAAATCATTTTTTTGACATTCAACCAGCACATTTCTCGTCGCTGCCTTCCCCTAAAATAACCTCTTTAAACACTCAAATCAAAGCTATCGATGATCTCTCATAATGTTGGTTTTTATTATGTGCTGGGTGAGTGGTGATAACCCTTGCAGTTCCAGCACTGACCACAAGGTCGAGCATTGATTTGAATAGCTGTGAATCCAGGACAGTGACTGAATCATTTACTCCTCCACCCACAGAGTGACTAAGTCAAACAAAAAAAGTGAAACGAAAGCACTGAGTATTTTTATAACTTCAAAATCCACATAAAAACTGAGTGCCAGTGACGGGTCAGAGAGTGAGGAGGAGCCTCTTGCTGGAGCTTCCTCAAGTTTCTACGGTACGCTAACCCTCCGGTGGAGAAAGATCGCACCCATAGCGCGCCTCCGCGGCTTGACGGTTCATGAAATGGGATTCTGTAACTGAGCCTCTAATCCTGTCCTCTTTAAACTGTGATCCTCTCCCACAAGCTGTCAAGTACTACAATGAACACGGAGCACATTGTTTTGTTTTTTTTAAATTACTCTTTAGATATCTTTTATATCGCTGATATTTCCGATATTTATCTGATGGAGTGTCCTCTGCCACGACATACATCAAAATTGCAACTTTACAAAAATGCCATTTGATGGTGCGTTTGTTCCGACAGACGCTGTGGCATCTACCTCAGACAGCGGCATCAAGGGAGATGTTTGTCCACTTTTAATAGCTTCTCTGTGAAAGTTGCTGAACCAGTGCTGCTGCTGCAGCTGCCACAGTGCGTTTTCCCACAGCTGACTGCCATCAGTGCAACCGCCTGAGGATGCAGTAATGTGGATTTCTTTAGTGGTTTGACCCGTCCAGAAAAGGCGTGCATCATTACATTGAAGTAATTCTGTAGGTTCGGTTGGTTGTTAGTGTTGTTTCGATGAACCTGGGGCTTTTTTGTTTTAAAGGATTAATCGTATCTCGTATATTATAAAGTACAATATATGTATTGATTAATTGATATATTCTGAAATTACTGCATTTTATACTATCGGGAATGGCTTGTGGTGCATCATAGTTAGATTGGTTGCTGCTGTGCATGCTTACATAGGCTAATGTGCGTTATGTTAGTTAGTATCCATTGTAAAATACTGCATTTGAGCTTGCTAGTATGAACTTATTTCCAGGGAAAACCACAAAAACACTGCTGCTTACAAAAATCAAACAGACTTGGTAGTTTGGTAAATGCAGAACTCTGAACTCTGTTCGAAATTATGCTTTCTGGCGGCAATATGTTGTAATACGCCAGCGGCAATAGGAAGGCCATCATGATAATACAGGATTTTGTGCACTGCTATATGAATATTGAACTTTTAAAGTTACAGTTTCTCTGTTGTGGGTAGCAGGTTGGTTTGAGAAACTGATTCTCAAGGGTGAAACATGCAGATTTATTCTTAGTGGTAATGTGATTTGGATGTAGGAAAGACATTTGAATTTCCTCAGCAATTTCTTCCGGGGCTTCTTTATTGTCGTGAATAATTGAAACCAATCATTCACACTGGTGCTGACACGGGAAGGTTGCCAGCTGTTTGCATAATGCATCATTCCGATGGTTCACTGTTTAGTTTTACTTGCTACAATTTCCAGCTGCAACTGTTTTACTGTTTTCAGTTTTTGGAACACAACGTTACATTTTAACATATTGTTCCCTTTCTGGGATGGCTTTAGAGCATTTAAGCTGTTTTTGATATGAAAAATCACATTGTGGGCTATGAAAAGGCCCATTATGGTGACATTAGCATTAATAGAATAAATGCGGTATATGATTTTTATTGTGAGCATAATTGGATGCATCATGCGCAGTATCACAGCAGGAAATTACTCTTGGGGTGAGTAGATAATATAGCACAGCCTCTGAAATGAGTCATTGGACAAAGCAGTGATTGTGATGTTAAACAGTTGGCAATATTGCATCCCAGAAATTATCTATTCTATTTATTTACTTATTTTTTCCCTTCAGCTTTTACACTGTCCATGTCCACAATTTAAAATATGGTCTTCAGTCTTAGGCATGTTATGCAAACTACGACTACAACTCCTGCTGCTGCTACTACTACTACTACTACTACTACTACTACTACTAGTAATAATAATGATTATAACTGCAAAAACATAGCATGCATTTAATTTTATATGTTAAGGTAACCTTGCTAGTTGGCTAAAGATCCCTCTTTCGCTTGCTTGTCCATATTGCAAAGTTCCAATAGAAAGTGGTTTCAATAGGTCTTAATTTCCCCCAGACTCCTTGACTGATTAGTTACTTTTAATTACTTTTATTTTGTGATAAATTGTTTTGTTAAAACCCCAGAGCTGTTTCCACATGTTCACAATAGCAATAACACTGATTCGAGAGGTTGAGGAGGTTCCAAGTGCCCTCCAAGTTTTGCCTCCCCGTTCCAAAAACCTATGATAGTGTAATCCATGACTTGGGAAATGTTCCATCTTGCATGCCAGATTTTTAGTGCACCAGATGTGAGCAGGTTTTCAGTTAAATTCATAGCTCTCATCCAGACCTCATTTTCACTCTTCATTGTGCAACATTTATTGTCCGTTGCTTTAAAAAAGAAGAAAAGAAACAGAAAACAAGAATATTGCGACGCCAGTGACTCATGGTGAAAAGCTCTGCTCTCCAAGACCAACTCCAAGATGGCCAAACAGCAGTGAATCGAGCCAATTATGGCCATATGGTGCTTCCCTTTTTTATTTATTTATTTAATCTATTTTTTGTTTTTTGTTTTTTCTTATGAGCTTGAAGTGAATTTGTGCAAGAGTGAGGTGGAAAAAAGGTACTAAAAGACAAACGCAGTGGTGCTAAGAGGGAGTGAGCAGACCAACTGCCTTTTACCTTCCACTTTCTCTGTTAGACCCCTGCATTGCAGCACTCCCTGCAGGAGCTGAGAGGGTGCAGACTTTTCCACATCCTCTCTGCTGCCTCAGAGGAGACAAATCACCTCCACCAAAACGTCCCGGCACAACTCATCACTGGCCCACATTGGCACCAGCTGCTCACTGTACACGCTTGATATCTCTGAGTGTTGCCGACACACAGGCGCAATAAAAGTCATTAATTCTTTTCTCTCTTTTTTTTTTTTGGAGGGATGGCAAATAGGAAGAAGGAGGGAGACAGGAGATTCACGTTTTCTCATTCAATGAGAGAATGAGGGAGCAGCTGGAGGATCCCACAATGCACTGGGACTGCCCTGTTCAAAATGGGGCTGCGTTGTGACCTCACAGTAACTGCTGCCAGCCGCAAAATCTGCTGAGTCAAGAGGCAAATGGTGATTTATCAGATTTGGTTGGGTACATTAGCTGATTGCATCTGGTGACCATGTCACAGGTAATGAATGATCATCATTTTCAAAGCGCCGCTGCCTCGCTTTGAGCCAGCCATTGATGGCTGAACCCGCCATAGTGGTCGGATAAATAAATGTGTTCATTTTCTGAATAACTCTGTATGAGATCAAGAAAGGGGGAGAATCTTAAGTATTTTGTTTCCTCAGGTAGTTTGATTTGAGCATAAGTGTTCATCAAAAATGTGTCATTTAAAAAGGGGCCCAGAGTCTGAAGTGGCTGAACAGAAAAGCAATTCATTTGATAGTAAGAAAAAGCATTTTGTAACCAAATTAACACAATGTCAGAAATATGACATAATAAGTATGTGAACTACATAATGACAGATAGTGAAATGGCGGCACATGCCAATGAAAAGTGAGGATTAACACCAGTAACACCAGCTGAGATTTCCTTCCTCCGCAATCGTGACTCACCACTGCCGCAGGCTTTAGCGTCCTTTGAAAGGAGACACTTGAGCCGCAAGAAATGTCCTGAGCTCTTTGACATTTCACAGATTTCATTCTGTACTTTTTATTTTTCACTCCCGCCCAATAGAGTAAAAAAACAAATCCAGATCCGCTGGGGAAAATAACTTTCTGGCTCTCCAAAAGTTTAAACTAACAGACAGTCAGCACCTTTACTTTATCACAGAACTCGCGCAAAATAACAATTCAAGTAACAGAGCAACAGAGATAAAACTTGACTGTCGTGGGAGCAAGAAAATACGAGCTACTGATGGAGTGCTGGTTGGAAAACTGTAATGGCCCTGAATGTGTCAAGCCACACTCTCTGGCTTCCCCTTCAAGCAGTGACATTTTTTATGATTATTTTTTTCTTTTTATTTGTTTATCTGGGAAGCACAGCATATATTCATGGACAAGGCATTGCAATTTTGGAAAGACGTACAGGTTAGGGAGTAATGTGGATAGAAAGTTAGAAGAAGTGCAAATTTACATCATTAGTCTCAGACATGCAACAATGAGACAATGAGACCGAACACTACAGGAATAAGATACGGCAACAAGTCCAACGACAAGACCAATGACAACATTAACACGCTGACGTATTTTGATGACTAAAATAAATTGTAATCTTAATTATTTTAACATGGAGTTGAAAAGATGCACTAGTGGACATGGACCATAACCACAATAAAAGCATTTAATACTACAAAAAAAGGTAATTTCAGATATGGTGCTGCAAGAGTCATGTAATGTTCCCACATGAGCAATAAAAGGGACAAGAAATGCATCAGTATTTTGCAAAAATACTCATAAATTTTCAGACACAGTGAAGGGATTCGTCAGCGTAAAATACAATGGAACGGCATTCATTGCAATATGCTTTCTGACCATGAGATGGCGCTCAATCTCACATTGACTGCCTTTGATTTTCATTTTGAAAAGATGTTGTATTCTGTCAACTCATTCAGACCCATAATTACAAACCTAGAGTAGACTGAGGGAATCAGTGAGTGAGTGGAGACAAAATGCTGTGTGATGCAGCAGTTCTCTGTGAGTTGTCTGCCACCCTGTGGTTGGGGGCCGTCACTGCTCTGAGTGAAGCCAGAGCAGCCCCTCTGTCAGCTCGTCCTCTGTCAGTCTTGGGCTGAATGGAAAAGTGCTTCCCTGAGATAGGATAAGGAGGGTAGGGAGCCAAGACGATGTAGTCAGAGGGGGAAAGACTGTAGAGGTTTACAGGGAAGGATTTCACTTTGCTCAGACTGAAGAAATACTCAAGGGACTTTTGTTTATGTGTTGGCTTGTGTGAAATCGGTGAACGGTGCAGATCCTATACGGCCGCGGTGAAATAGTATCTCATCAGTGGACCACATTGCTTGGTCACAATACACACACACGCACACACACATGCACAGGCACACACATACACACACGTGATTGGTTTCAGCTTTGTCTTGCGTTGTGGCCTGCTCTTTTCTTTGGCCTCTAAGTGATTCTTTGCAGACGCCTCGGTGAATCGGATGAGCGCCTAATGAGACTGAGAGCTGCAGACGGCCTTGACCCAATCATTGTTTCCCCCTTGGTTTTGCCAGAGCCTGGGCCTGGCTTTAACGAGCAGGTGACATCACCGGATCAATCGCAGCCATCCACTTGACTGCGTGCACGTGTGTGTGTGTTTGGTTGCACTCTTGCCGACACTGGTTGCTCTCTATCGGGAGCTGGCGGGAGCTATTCGGCAGGGAAACAGGCATGCGACCGCCGGCCCTCCTTCCCGGAGGCCGCCTCCTCGCCGCTCATCTCGGGCTGCAAACTTTGCGCTTCCGCTCTGCCTCCACCTCCCCACCCTTCGCTCCGCCACCACCAAAAGTCGGTGCATATTGATCCCGCAAGCGACAACCGGCCTCCGACGCGACACCAAAAAGAGTGGCACGTAGCAATCAGCCGTGTGAGCAGCATCTCTGATGAGGTACTGGGCGGGAGCAAGAGGTAAAGGAGGGCTGCGCGAGCGGGGAGACGGGGGTGCGGGATGAGGGATGTAGGAGTGGGATGGGGTGTGGAGAGGTGGGGAGGGGGGTGATGCGACGGGAAGGGCGGGGGGGTGGAGGAGGAAGGGGAGGAGGGAGCGAGGCAGGCAGGGCGGGAGGGAGGGAGGGAGGGAGGGAGGGATGGGTGTAGTGCTGCAGTGGAGAGAAGTGAGCAGAGACTGCAGTCTCTGCCTATGGGAGGCATCAGACTATGGTACCACAGCTCTGAGGCTCTGAGGCTCTCACACTTCACTATTATTGGATGGGCCAGCGGCTCGGAGGGGGGAATACACATCTAACCGGTGAGTTTCTGTTCTGGAATTCAAATTGCAGTTTTTTTCTCTCTCCCTCCCCCTCCACTATCTTTAACTAAATAATGAAAATAAAAATTGCAGCTGTGTAGCGTGAATCCCAAGTCCAGGAGAGCCGGCAGGGTTTCTGTCGTCTGCATCGGCAAACTGAGAGAGTCACGATAAAGTGCAGCATCGTGAATTCCCAGCTGGAACACCGCATATCCCTGGTTGCACGGATCTGTCGGCATTGTGTGTTTGTGTGTGCGTACGTGTGCGTGCCCAGCGAAAAGCTGCAGCAATCAAAGATGAGGGCTGAGTGCTAATGGCACAGACGTAAACACTCAGTTTAAAAGAAGCACAAGGACGTACGGAGGTGTGTGTGCGTGAGTGAGTGAGTGAGTGTGTTGGCTGCGCCTCCCACTAAACTGCAGTGCGTGTTTGGGTTTTCGTTTGGGTGACGCCGGCAGGAGGTGCATGCAAATTGCGTGGAACTTGGGAGTTTTTGCCTTCCCCATAAGTTTGATCAGCGGAGCACCGTCACCCTGCCTCACCCTGGTCTTTCGTGTCCGATACGCCGATGATGCACCAGAATTTCCTGCAGATTTCTTGGACAGGATGAGGTAACCCCTTGAGCCTGTTGCAGCTCCAACTTTAAAAAACAGTCGTCGCACGTTGTTCGATGGCGTCCGGGGGGCCAGTGAGCTGGCTGCTGATTTGATTGTCCGTTCACTTCTGCGGGAGGTAGGTTGCGGTGAGCTCAGGGCAGCTGATGGACAGCCACCAGCATTGCTTAGCAACAACGATCCATCCGTCCACAGCGCATGGGCCTATATCGGCCTGTATGCGGAGGACACACATACACACACGCACACACGCACACAAACTGACCTGACCACCACGCGCTGAGACAAGGTTATAAATACCTGATAAAATACGTATGCACAAATGTGATTGTTACCGATCTGTGGCCTGGAAGTGGATGATCATTGGGTTATGTCACGATTGCACTTGCCAGACAAGTCCGCTCCCTGGCTCCTTACCCTGAGATAGACGAATCTTGCCGCGTGAGTGTTGGCTTGATTGGAAAAGATATAAAAAATGCTCTCTCAAATACAAGCACACACCCAGTTGGTTTTTAGATTTAATTGAAGGACAGTCTTTTGTTAACCGTTGTCTTTATCCAACAGTCACAATGTGTCTCTTTAATAGCCACCGAGCAATAAAAAGAGATTCATGACCTTTTAGTTTGATATTGTTTTTCCACCTTCAAGTGAAAATCAGCACACATGGGTTTTTTTAGAGCTGCAAAGCAACTTGTCGGTGGTTGGTTATAGAGTTCCCTATTATTTACCATATTGTGTTGCACCAATGAGAGGTATGAGGTGGAAGAGAGCGACTGAAAGTATTAGGTAAGTAGACAACGAAGGCATCATACTGCAGTGAAAATGATTCATTTAGACCCTTTTGCTTCCTTCCTTAAAAAAACAACTTAAACGGAAGATGACACATAGTCGTGAAGAGGAAGGACGCGGTGACTCAACTGCACAAGTCTGTCTAGACTTCCAAAGGGCAATTTGGATTCAAGCCATTATATCTTTCTAGTCCTTGCCAATTTCTTCCTGGCTTGAGTACCATGTGGAGAAACAGAAACAATGCCACAAAACATGTATGTCATTTTGACAGAAGTTTATTTTTTATTGACCTGTGGCTGCTTCTGTAGGTTGGTTGTGAGTTGCAGAGAGAAAATTGTTGTATGCCTGCGCTTTCACGGTATAGTAGAACTTTTCTTTTTTTTTTTTTTTCTTTTTTTACACCTCAAAGGTTAAGTGTGTAAATGTTTGGAGATTTTGAGAAGAAACAGCAACATCAAGTGGTCACATTATAGATTGCAGTGCTCTTTTTCACGCGCACGCTAACCTGGATATCTCGTCCACCTTCTTCTTTGTTGGTTGTTATTGTACTTCGACTATCCACTTTTATGAATGTATTTTTGTAGTAATGTAGTATATATTAAGCTTTGACCAATATAAAAATCATAAATCAGTCCAAAGTTTACACGCTGGACATTTAATCATAAAAATTTCAGATGAATGCCAATAAAATAAAAAGAGGTGCATTATGAATTTGTGTTGTTAACCTAAAAAAATCTGACCTCACTAATCAAAAGTTATAGAAAAAAACGGTCACGCAAGAAAACAGGCAGCCATTTTCCATTCCTCCTGTTGGAATTACAGCCTTCACTTCCTGCCCTCGGCTGACAGGAGTGGCACTCTCTGTGGTCCTCTGTAACTGTCGCCCATCTCCTTCAAGGTTCCGTGTTTCACAGACGGCCTTCTACATCCTACAACCTAGGTTGTAACATGTTTTTTTTGTTTGAGCTTCTTGTTACTGGTTAAAACCAGTTTGGCCATTCTCCTCTGACTTCTGTCATCAATACTGTGTTCTCTCCCAGAAGACCCGCTCGTCACTGGATACTTTCCCTGACGGCTGAAAGTCCCAGGAGATCAGCAGTTTGTGGCACACGGCAACCGTTTTACATTTAGTGTCACGCAAATTCCCCATCGTGACCCTCAGTTTGAACAGCAGGTTGTCTTGACTGTGCCAATGTCAAAATGCACTGAGTCGCTGCCAAGATATTTTTTGTCAACGTGCACTTGAACAGGTGCACCTAAATATTTATTATAGAATGGATTTTATGATAAATTGCTCCTTCAAGGTTAATTTCTACACTTGGTTACTTTTACACTGAGATGTTAAATTCAAGTTCAGCTGCAAAATAGACGCGTTTAATCCCAACAGGGCTTTTTTTTTTTTTTTTTTTTTTAAACCATTTTGCCATTTATACGAAAGGATTTTCTGTCTTATCCTGGACTAATGACAAACATAGGTGATGTCTTCCAGAATGATACACCCCCTCAATTTGCGCTAGAGCTTGATTTCAAAGAAATGGCATCATCTTTCACAGTTTGCTGCTTTTTGAGGTACCTGCGATTTGTCAGTTTCTGCAATCACACTTATCTGACAGTAATCTGACAACACAAGCTTGCTGACTTATGATTGATAAAAACTCTACCGTTGTGCACAATAATGAAAGCAGCGCTAGCAAGAGGATAAGACGACATGAAGAAAACAGACCATGGAGAGTAACTTTATTGTCATATTTACGGGAAAAAGTAACTTTTTAGGCCAGCAGGGAAGGCCAAGCACTCCAGTCGTTTAAATTGCGCTCCCCTGTCTTCCCTCTGTGTGTTGTTAGGTGAGGCCGCGCCTAGTCTTTGACCATGAAGTTCAACTTCTTCAAAAAGTCCGAGGCGGCGGCCACCGAGCCTGCTGGCGCCACCGCCCTCACTGTGGCTCCCACCACGGTGGTCGTCTCCACCTCGGCGCCGGAGACGTCCGGCAACAACACGGAGATTAACAAGAATGACATGTTCGAGGAGATCAAGAGCAAATTCCTCAACGAGATCGACAAAATCCCCCGTGAGTGCCCCTTCTGTCCACCACGACACATTCAAACCCATGTTTGCCATCAGAAAAAAGACAATGTCCTCCACTGACCCTTGTATCGCATCTGGCAGTACCTCCATGGGCTCTGATTGCCATCGCCGTGGTGGCCGCACTGCTGATGGTCACCTGCTGCTTCTGCATAATCAAAAAGTGCTGCTGCAAGAAGAAGAAGAACAAGAAGGGCAAAAAGGGCAAGGACGGCTTCAACATGAAGAACATGGAGGGCGGTGAGGTACGGTGCCGTGGGTAAAGCCATAGGTTTTGCCCCAAAGCGTCACTTCCTTTGTAAATTTCGCCCATCATTGTGCGGATTCATTTCCGATGTCTCCCGCTAACCAACTTTGATCTTTCACCAGCAGCTTTTGTAGGCCGGGCTGTAAAGGACACAAGGAGAGAATCTCTTCCCCCTCCGTTTCACTCGATGTTGTCGTGGTGGTTCCTTAAAATGTGTGACGTTCATCTGTCGTGGTTCCTCCCCCCGTAGGCGGTGAAAAATGACACACTTTGGATAGGATGGGCCCCTGTCCAACTAAAAAGTTTCTCCAACATGAGCACAGAGAAACATATTTGTGTACATATGTTCCTGTGCAAACACAGAATGTAGTGAAGACTCGGTGGTGCACTTGAGAGTCAATCAGCTGACATTGCCGCAGAGTGCACTGGGGCTCCTATGACGGTTAATTAAAGCAATCAATTAATTGTGATGCGCAATGAGGATTGATGGTCGCCTGCTCAGGCGAAGCGTGTCATCTCTCATCGTGTGCGATGTGGTGCTGGTGTGTTGACTGCCTCTCTTTTTTGTGGAGTGTTCGCTGTGTCGTGAGTTGAACCTCTTCCTCTCTCTGCTTTTCCTTTCCCCCTCCTCTTTGCTTTGTGTCCGTCTTGTGTTGTGCCTCGTGTTTCTTGACTGTGCTGGACTCCCGCACTACGGTAGGTGGACAGCTCGCGTTGACCTCTCCCCCAACCCTTCCTTGCCTCCCACCTGGGGCAGAGGGAGGGGTTTCATGGAATGAAACGTCGTAGCTTCCTTTGCATTGATTCTTTTGCGGCCCTGCCCCTCTTCCACACACACTCAAAAAAACGAAAAAAAAATAAATCTAGATTTTTTGGCACTTTAAGAATGTAATGAAGAGCTATGATGTCCTCCATAAACCCCTAGAGAGGAGAGTCTAACCATCTAACACATTGTTCCCAGGACAATGGCGCCAATATGGAAATTATTGGACTGAGAATTGATATGCAAGACACTTTTTGTTTAACACTATTAATACATGCATGTGATAAAGGGCATGGTTGGTTGTTTGGGGGTAATGGAAATGTTTGTGAAGGGGGACAAAAAAGCACTGCATGTCATTTTGACTGTCTAAAGAGGAGGTGGTGGGACACAGGAACACTTAATGGTCTAAAAATGCGTCAAAGTCAAAGCCACCTTGGCCAAGAAGCTTAATTTAACAAAATAAATGCAGCTGTATTCAAATAGCTGGCTGTGCCCTTTAATCCTGAACCATCTCTGGTAACGATGTTTTTAAAAAGAGAGGCTTTTTCTTTTCTTTCTTTTTTTTTTTCGGTCCTGCATAAATTTTTTAATGGGAAACGAGGTTCATAAAAGTTTTGGCTTTTCCCTTGAAATCTAAAAGCAGTGGCTGTACAGTTTAATTAAAACGCTTAGCGCATCTCTTTTTGCACGAAAGTGACAAAAGTCAACTTCTCGTGCTAAAAGTCACTTAAAGTCTTGTTTTTCTTTTATACTTCCAATAAGCCATAGCTTATTTTAAGTTTAAAGAAGCATATTTTAAGCTCACAAGATAGATTAGCGAGGTAGACCAACTAAGCTAACAGCATTTTTCTCGCTCTTAGCGAAACTAGCATGCCTTCACTGACTGTACAAGCATGTCTAAAGGAAATGCCTGGTGATTTTTAACTTCAGGGACGTATGCAGAAATATATTTACGTATTTGTGGGCTGCCCACTAGTTTTAACACCTAAAATCCCAGGTCATGGGCAGTCGTTGTGCTGGAGGTAAGGACATGCGTAAGAACTCCTGGAGCTACAGTGTTTGTGGCATGCTGGCGGTTGTGGGGAGCCCTTGTATTTCAAACTTTATTACCTTCTGTGTATTTAACCATGTGCTCTGTCTCGTTGCACCCCCACCACAGAAACTCCAGGATGACGATGATGAAGAGGGAGAGACTGGACTGACCGAAGAGGAGAAAGAGGAGGAAGAAAAAGAACAAGAGAAACTCGGGAAGCTGCAGTATTCAATAGACTATGACTTTGAGAACACAAAGGTCTGTCAGCGTAATTTGATGTTGGAATTGTATTCCCTTAAGAACTACGTGCAGTAAAATCTGTGTTTTGCTTTAAATACTATCATATACCAAAATTAATATAAAGGTAAAGGACATTCATCGTGATTGATTGGATGACTCCAAGTGCCAGATGCTGATACATAAGCAGTCTCCACAGTGCCGACACCACCACCACCACCACCACCACCACCACAGCAACAACAGTAAAACCTTGAGTTTCTCCTAATACAGTTGTGTTGTCACCCCTGCACTTGCGCTCACAGCTCACAGTTGGCATCCTGCAAGCCGCCGACCTCCTGTCCATGGACTCGGGCGGCACCTCTGATCCTTACGTCAAAGTCCTGCTGCAGCCTGACAAGAAGAAGAAGTATGACACCAAAGTGCACAAGAAAACTCTGAACCCTGTCTTCAATGAGTCGTTTGTGTTCAAGGTTGGTGTCACTGCAATGTGTAGTTACAGAAAAGATCAAGCAGAGGGTGAAATTTGGATTTGGTTACCCACTCCCCTCTCTCCCCTCATGTAGTCCAAGTGTGGCACTAACCATGTCTTGACAGGCTGTCAGACAATGATCTGTAAAACCCTGCAGAGCATGCTGCTCTTTGGCTTCCGTGTTTCCTGGGCTAATAAAGCCTGCAGAGACCTCGGGAAAGCCTCCATGCTACACCGGAAGCTCGGCCTGTCTGCAAATTTTCACAGCAGCAGCACATTTGATTTTGCTGAAATCTCCTGTGGCTGCATGCAAAAGTCAATGAATCACTGTGTCGAAGTAAAGACTTTTCAAGAAACCAAATTAATCAATACATATTTCTGGATTCTGCAATGAAATTATTTTATGTGGTTGCATTGGTTCTTTATTTATTAGACTTATGAAAAGTTTTCACAGTGAAAAAAAATAACACTGCATTTTCTGCAGGTACCGTATGAGGAGCTTGGAGGAAAGACTCTTGTGATGTCCGTCTATGACTACGATCGATTTTCCAAACACGACGTGATTGGAGAAGTGAAGATTCCCATGAACACCATCGACCTGGGACGGCCCATCGAGGAGTGGAAAGATCTGGACAGCGCTGATCAAGAGGAGGTACTGTTAAGAGCCCATTAAAAAAATACCTTGGAAGTGTCTTGATGAGAATAGTTGCACAACTGTTGAATAGGGGAAATAAAAATCTGTGAGATTTGTCAGGAAATCACCGCAGGTACAATTCAGTGGGAAAACTATGGGGAGCAGATGTAAACCCTATCCCCAAACCCTAAATCCAACCCCAACCCTAAGGGTTAGGCTAACCCTAACCCTAAAATTATATCAAACCCTAACTCCAGCAACAATTTTAATTCCACCCTAACCCTAAGTCCAACTTCGATCTTAACCTGAACGCTTGTGCTTAGGCTGCTGGGGGATTGTCTAACCCTATTTTTCCAAGATTCTAAACATTTTGTTTGTCATCTCTGTGTCCTTTCCCGGTGCTGACGGTTTCAGCCTGAGAAACTGGGGGACATCTGCATTTCCCTCCGATACGTCCCCACTGCTGGGAAGCTCACCGTCTGCATTCTGGAAGCCAAGAACCTGAAGAAGATGGACGCCTGTGGATTATCTGGTAAAAGACAAACAAACAAACAAACAAACAAACAAACCAAAAAACACAACCAGCTTGATTTATCACAGATTAGATGACAAAATGAAATCACAACAGTTTGCAAATGTTTTCGGGTGTCTGTTGCTTGAAGTAGGGCTTTCTTCTGGGCCGCTACTCTTAATCCAATTGCTGCTCCTTCACAGATCCCTACGTAAAGATCCAGCTGCTGCAGGGAGGCAAACGTCTGAAGAAAAAGAAGACCACGGTGAAGAAAAACACTCTGAACCCTTATTACAACGAATCATTCAGTTTTGAAATCCCCCTGGAGCAAATGCAGGTGAGTAACGAGACAAACTGGATATGGATGTATGGCGATAATGTTACTATTTCTTAAAAAAAATGGTAAATTTGACAACTGTAATGTAATGCAGTGTTTCTCAACTGGGTCACGGAGCCTTTTTGATTTGAATTTTAAAACATATGAGCCACAAATAATGGAGCGCAGTGGTAAATTATGGCAAATTTTGCAGAGACGTAGCGGCCGTAACTTCTCCACCTTTGCGTCGTATCCACAAAGGTTTATGCGCTCATGATATGCAGGTGTAAAAACACCCAGAGATGTCGCACCTAATGAGTCAGGAGCGCAAATTGCGCCCTGGTAACCTGGCAACAATTTGCGCCCTAGATTGTTCGACATTGTAACGTTGGTGCAAACCTCACCAGCATATTCATATATATATATATATATATTATGTATTATGATGTATATTATTTGACAGTTATTGCCACCTGAGTGTGATTTGTAGCTGCTCAGTGGCTGATCTCATCCATTTAACCCATCCTTTTTATTTTTCCATGCTCAGAAAATCCTGGTAGCGGTCACAGTGTTTGATTACGACAAGATCGGTAAGAACGACGCCATCGGGAAAATCTTTGTGGGCAGCAAGGCCACCGGCCTGGGCCTAAAGCACTGGTCAGACATGCTGGCGAACCCACGCCGACCCATCGCCCAGTGGCATCCACTGCAGCCGGAGGAGGACATCGACGGTCAGCTGGCGTCCCTGGCCGCGAAGAAGTAACGCGCTCCACCAGCCAGCTTTGCGTACTAACTCAGAAACACCAAAACCCTCCCTGCTCCCTCCCTACTTTGCATGAAACCCTCGACTTAAAAAGACGCGACCGCCGGTCGTGAATACCCGCTCAGCAAAAAAAAAAAAAAAAAAAAATAGACATCATAGAATGTTTGCTCATCCATGTTTAGATTGAAAAAGAAAACGACAATGACAAAAAAAAAAAAAAAGAATGAGAAAGATATTTTTAAGCGCCGTGTTTTGCACACGCACACGCGTGAGGAGATGGTGATGATGAGTTTAACTCATTTGTGAGTGAGCGACCTGGAGGAAAAAGTGGGAAGTGATTGTCAGGGTGCTGAGATGTGATGTTGAAGCCAGGGCTTTAGTTTGTAGAGCATGCTTTAAGTCCCTCCCCCACTGCTCTGAATACGCCACGCCCACTATTGTACCTTGCCGATAAATGTGCTATAACTTGCAATAGAAAGTACTGTAACCTTGGGTTATTACCTGCGTTGTGTACAGTTGATTCTGTTTCAAGCAAAACTACTCATGGTGCAATACATACATACGTATATGTATATTTTTGATTTCGATTTTTTTTTGAGAAATTTGCCCCACCGATTACTCCAGTTTATGTTTATTTGCGCATTCTCTGGCTTTTACGTGTATTTGTGTGTCTCCAAACAGAACTAGCAAAGGACAGGGATATACAAGGGTGCCTTTCCTGGTGCGTGAGGGCAAGCTGTGATTGAGTAAAATACCATTTCAACCTAGTCAGGGACATTACTGTGAATGTGCCATAAGGACTCTCGAGCTGTGTTGACCGCTTGGATGTAAAACCTCACGTGGCTGCGGAGAAAGTAGAGATGCCTGAGGGTTTAACCAGTGCAATGCGAACCAGTTGTGACAATGCTTCTTTTAAACTGCTTCCTTCAAAGAAAACAAAAAAAACCAAAAAAAACTGCAATCTCTCATAATCCTCTGTTGAAGAAGCATTCAAACTGTCTGTCCTGTGTCAGAAAATGTTGTAGTTTATCACACAGAGGTATATTTCACTATGTTTGTAGCATCAGGGGGGGGAAGACTGGTCGATTTTGTCTCGGGAGAAGATTTTCTCTTTTTTTCCACAAAGAAAACCGAACTTGAAGCGTACAGGTCTGTGCATCACAGTGTACACTTGAATGTACGTTGCTGCACTTTCTAAAAGAATGTGAACAGAGTTATAAAAAAAAAATCAACACCAAAAAAAAGCAAAAAAAAAGAAAAGAAAACAGGTTTGTAAACTTCTAACAAGGCAAATGCTGCATCATTTAATGTATGACGACGATATCCTGGACCGTTTGCTTGAACCAAATACAGCTGCATTGTTTAGCACTTTTCACGCCTCACTGTTTTCACGCCTTTGTGTTTCATTTAATGTTTTCATCTTTTGTTTCGTTTTTGCTTAGTCGTCAAAGCTACGAGGTTTGTTCCCCAACAGAATGATAACAATGATATGAGAAGTAGTGGCAACAGTGATTATTCTCCATCTCCATGTATATGTTAGATCGATCAAAAACATTGCAAATGAATGTTGGTAGAATAACATTAATAAATAAGGGATGGATGAACTTTAAGTTACGTTGATTTCTTTAAACCACTGAAGTGATTCCAAGTGTTGAAAATGTCAAAAGCACCAGCCCTTGTTTGAAAAAAACAAGAAAACAAAAGAAAACAAACAAAAAACTGCAACAGGATCTGCATTTCCCATTGCAAAGCAGTTTAATTATGAATGTGGTAAACATACAATAGTATACATTTGCAGACTGGTAGGTGTCACAAAGATATTAGAGAAGCAGAAATGAAACAGTATAATAATAATAAAAAAAAAAAAGACCACCAAATTAACTGTAGAAGATTTTTATTCCATACAATTGAAAATGGAGTGGTGGTTGCTGTGTTGTTTTATTTTGTTTACATTGCGCTTATTCGTTCAGATCATTTTCTCCACATATATCTTGTTGCTTTAATAGGAGGCCATATTGCCACCAGGAGTAAAGTCAATTCTGCAAGAGACTGCACAACAACACACAGGACAGGCCCCTATACAATACTTCCTATTGTTCACATTATGCATCGTGCGAATCTGTCTATAGGCTGCAGCATGCATTTACAAGGCGATGTAAATAGAAGCATGTTTCAAAGCGGAAACCATGATTACCTTGTGTACGTGTGTTTGTGTTCTGTCATTTTTGTTTTTATATTAAAAGCAGTTTTGACTGATTATTCCGTGTTTGTGTTTTTTTTTTCCTTTTTGCTGACTTAGACCTAACGTACGTCTGGGTGATTCATGTTCGCATTCACTCGCTTCCTCAAAGCGCTTCCCTCATCTGGGATAATGTGGATTATTGGTCGTTGTCTGTGTGTTTGTGTGCCTTTCTGCTACCTACACCTACCATGATGTCTGCTGTATTAGAACTGGCTTCCAATAGGAGTTGCTCTCACTCAAGATATATATATATATACCTGTGTGTGTGTGTGTGTGTGTGTGTGCTCGCGCGCGTGTGCGATTATTCCTTGTGTCTGCTCATCACCGGCCGCAGCAAACAGTTTGTGATATAATATATATAATACAAATACAATATTTCCTTGACTTTCCATTTCACTGTGCTGTGAGTGGTTTCCTTTTTTTTTTTTTAACACCTACCATGATGTATGCTGTATTAGAACTGGCTTCCAATAGGAGTCGCTCTCACTCAAGATATATATATATACATATGTATGTGTGTGTGTGTGTGTGTGTGTGTGTGTGTGTGTGTGTGTGTGTGTGTATGGTGTTTTCAGTCAAGTTTTAAAGTCATTAAACAACACACATACGTTCTTTATTTGCACAGGACAGACACTGAAACAAAAATCAGGAGGAATGCAGGTTAAGACTTGTTTGTGTGCCTCTTCTTCACTTGGACAGTTTGGTGATGACCCGGATTAAAGCTCCATTCTCATCCTTCAGTCTCTGGTTCTCCATCTTAAGATCTTCTTTTGCCTGACAGAAGAACACAGGAACACTGATCTGAGCAAACGCATCAGGGGTCGTGACCTCCAGCTGCTGCACAAGTGGAACATTTCAACAGCAGTCCTGCCTTTTATTTTGTTAGGGTGGTACTCTTTCCTTTTTTTTTTTTGTTTCGCTTTTCTAGCTGTGTTATAATTCTTTCTCTTTTCTTCCACATCTGCACATGTTCAGTAGTGGATGATGATTATGGCAAAACACTGTTTCATGAAATTGTCCGCAGTGTCAAACAAATCTGTTTTTAATTTGGCTTAATTTGGCTTTAAATATTTAAAACGACCGAAGTATTATAAGCCTGTTACAACATAAGAACTCCCACTCTTTTTATACCCTTTTTTTTTTTTTTTCAAGTTTGAAAATACGAGAGAATTGGTGTTTGTAACATTTTTTTTTTTTTTTTTTTTTGCTGAATCACTCATATGAACTAATCTATTCGTACCAGTACCTCTTGCACGAGGCCCACTGTGTGTAATTAAATACAATAAAGCAAATGTAGTTCAAATCACATGAAGGCGTACAATCCGCTACATTCAGTGAAACAAAGACCCGGCCGGACCAGACTCGGCCATTTAAATAGAGAACAGTGGCCCTCTGTCAGGTCTATTTTCAGAGCAGCAGCCTGGGTTTGTGCAGACCTCTCATTCGCTGATAACAACAGGTTTTTGTTTATGCCCTCTTGGGCATAACACAGCAGACGTTTGTGAACGCAGATGAGCGCTGATGGCTCACTTGCTGCGCCGTCAAAGTGCTAGCGCATTCCACGGCTAGCAGAGCGTAACAGTGACAAATGATGTCAGCTAAAGCCTCCATAGACGGAGCAACTAGCAGGGAGGGCTCCACAGACACTTTGCACAGTAACCATCTGGCTGTTTATCATGTCCCTTAATGTCTGCCAAAGTTTTGCCTTTATAAGGAGTAATGAAACGAGCCTGTGTGCATGAGTTACCTTCAACTGCTCTTCCATATCTGATATCCTCTTTTTTAGACTCCAGCTCTCCTGCGAAGAATACGAACGAGTCACAATGGAGTCAAGGCCAAGACAACGCAAGTGAGGAGGAATGCGGCATACTGAGTACCTTCTTTTCTGTCTCTAACACATTGGAGCCACATTCTCCAGGTCTTCCTTTCTACGACAACAACAAGGGCAGGTGGGCAACAGATGTTAGCGGAACAATTTGAAACATTTAGAACCATCTATAACAAACTAATGTGAATATAAATCAGTGTATGTAAATACAACACCTACATTAGTACATGCAAATCTAGTAAAATTGTCACTAATATTGATCAGTACCAATACCAATGTTATCGATATTATCATCAGCATTGATATGCCCCAGACTACCAGATGTTGGTGATCTAGAGATACTAGGGAATCTACATGGTGTTTCTATATGTAACATAGATTGTTGAAAGTAGAGGGAGTAAAATAGAAAACCGAAATGACACAAAGTTGCTGTAATATGCTTTTTCAAAAGAAAAAAAAAAAATCTTATGACAGTATGTAAAATGCCGATTTAAATAAATACAATTAATCTTCGGTGTAGACAAAGATACTGTGTTGTTCTCAGAGTCGAATGGATTGCTGACGTGGTACCTGTACTCTCTGCAACTGGTCCTGGATCATTGCAAGCTCCTGTTTACTTATTTCAAGCCTTGACTTGAGCCTTTGATTGGTGGCCAGCGCCTTTTCATACATCTGTAAAACATTCACGTCACGTCCTCAGCAAACAACCGCAGCCGTCTTTCAGTTACTTCACACAGTTCAGAGTTTTCTATTTAGTCGGCAATTATATCTCGTGTTTTGTTTTGGATTGGAACAAACATTTGGCCACAGTCACTCACTTCACTGACGTTTTAATGAAAACATATCTAATAACTGTCAGATGAGTTGTAAACACGAAGGGGGCACTTCATGGATCAGGCAGAATCGTTGCATGATTGCATTCTTCTTTTGCAAACTCATAAAATCTAACAGATGCTGCCAACCCTTTAATATGGCAAGTATATTGGAACTTAACTTGAATGTTGGCACTCAACCAACAAACTGATGGCACTTAGGTAAATCTCTTGTACGCTTCTCTAAACGAAGGACATGCCTTCCTCATTTATTTGCTGGATTTATTGTCGGAAATTCAAACAAAAGGAAAGACTGAAAACTTCAAGTCTGAATTCCAACACATTCAACTCTTTAACTTGATTGAAACTAATACGCAGACAGTTCGACTTGCCTTTTTATAGTCATTGTTTGCACTCTCTTCCTCAGCCTTTTTCCTTGCTGACAGTCTGTTCTCCCTACGCTTGAAGTAGGACTCGGCGTGATTTGTCGGTGCATCGTTGGAGCCATCACAGGATCCTGAAGAGCTCAGTCTGAAAACACAAACCAGCTATCAGCCATTGAATGCAGTGGTTTAGCCCCAGTTCTGACATTTTTTTTTTTTTTTTTTTTTTTTTTAATCATCGCTGCCTCTTATCAGGTCCCTCTCGTCTTAGTCTCTTTTCACGGTGATTATTAAAAATCTTTTACACTGGGAATCGAATCGGGAGAGGCTTACCTTGACAGCCTCTCGTGCTGCAAGAGAGGAGAGAAGTATGAGAACAGGCTTCAAACGAGATGGGTTTTTACAAAAAACACCAACTACAATGAAGGACTAATCCCAGTTTGAGCTTTAAGCCCAATAAAAAATAAAGCGACAAAATATTTCCATTGCTACAGAAATAGATCATGGCTCAGTTCAACTTTCCTCATTTAACACAGATTGTTTAGGTTGCAGAGTGAAGTTCATGAAGGGTAATAAAATACAGGCATTGAGATTTATTTTGGACATAGACATGGAGTATGTCTGACATTCTGAACCCAGTGTATGCCAGATACCCATAGCAGCGTGTACATGTATGTGTGCAAATCCCAGTGCTTTTCTTGTCCGTCGCAGAGAGCTTTTTTCCGCAGTTTTCCAAGAAAAGGTTTATGGCAGTCTGACATACTGAGCCAGGCTAAAGAAGGAGAGAGAGGAAATGATCCCTTAAATAATCTGACCAGCGCAGATAAGTAAACACATCCAAAAAAGGGAAAAGCTCTTGGCAGGGTTCAGTATGGCCTGCTGAAATTGGAAGTTTAATATGGTGTCTCTGCTGAGAAGGTTTTTTTTTTTTTAAATGTTAGAGAAAAGATGTCAAGCGTATTCGTCTTCAGGAAGCTAATTGTCTTGTTAACAGAACTTTGTGGCGTCGCGACGGAGGAAGCAACATCACAATATCTTTGTGTGTGTTGTTGTGCCTATAAACAACAAATAGCAGTGAGTTGGACCAAGCTAAGGACAACCTAGTCTTGCTGTAGACAGTGGTCTAAATTTAAAATTTGCAGGAAAACAAATCAACACCAAAGAAATACCGGAAATATCTTCAACTGGCTGAGTGGGTTCAGCTCAGGTTCAGCGCTCACTACACTGGACGCTGCAGCGTTGTCGTCTAAACATCTTCAGAACACTTTAGAGAACTGGTCTTAAAAAAGATTCCAGAACTGCTTAGCCAACATTTAGTTACGATGAAGCAACTGCTACTGGGTAGAAGCCCAGAGGAAGATGGGGAAGAAATACAGAGAAGAGAGAATCTTCCAAGACAGAAGAGGCCCAGGATGATGTTTTCCTTGCAAATTACAATTTAGGTTACCATTTTTGGCTGAGCTGGCCAAGCTAGCAAACAAGGACCAGGAGAGCAAAACCTACCGAGGGCGCTGTGATGTCACTCCCTATTGATATCACTAGATCTTCATACATGAAAATGATTTGTTCTATGACGTCAGATAATCGGACCTGTCTGCTGAGTCTTGAAACATAATTTTTCCTCCGAGTGACAGAGTGATTGAGTTTTCTCCCGTCACATAAAGCCATTCATAGTTGCTTAGCAGAAAGTTCAACGGCTGACAGGGTTAAATACCACCGCTCTTATTTTGAGCATGGCATTTACAGTATATCCATTTTTCCTGCCCAGATGTGTTAAAAATACAGTTGAATTTGTCTGTGGTTGTGAGCCCAATCTCTTCTATGCCTTAACCAAATTACCTAAAACGCCCAAAATATCATTAATTTGTTTTGATTTCCAATCGCACTTTCAAGGTTGATGGAAACTGAAGTTTGGTTGGAAGAATTGTGGGTTTTTTCCACCTACGACACCACATGTAAACACTTTGATGCGCTGCAGATCCACTTTACAACATCCCCCGGACTCGTCTCCGGGCTCTGGTGTCGGCTTCTCAAGGGCCGTCTCTTGACACTCGGATGTGTTTAGTTTAGGGTCAGTAATGATATACAGGAGACATGCTGAGAAGGAATCGCAGGTTTGGGTTAAGTGACGTCACATGTAAACAGAAGGCGATCGCGACCCAAACTTCAGCAGCACATTCTCTCATGCATGTGAGTGCGTCTGTCACTCGGCCAAACCACTTTTAGATGCAGAAGGAACGTCTCGCCTGGTGACCAGCCATCCCCAAGTGGAAAATGTGAGCTTCCCGGAGGACTAGCTGAGAGATAAACATCCATAAATACTGCGTCTGAGTTCCCACAGGCCGGACCTGAGCGCTGTATCCCTCCTCTCTCTCTCTCTCTCTCTCTCTCTCTCTTTCTGCTTCCCGTCATCCCCTCTTTCACACTGTTTTTTTCTCCTTCCTGTGTCCCCTTCTTCTCTCTGCTCTCCATTCATCCGTGCCAGACTTTTCCTCTGATTCATTTTCATGATTTTGCTCAGTGGTGTCAGCAAAATAAGTGCTGCTCTTCTGCTTCAGTTTGAGCTTGTGTCATTGTGTCGTGGGGAAAAACTTTGTAACTATGTAACCTGTCCATCAATTGTGTTCATTTTACATTCAATTTTAAATCGGTATATATCTTTCTTTTAAACAGACCTAGTTTTTTTTTTTCTAGGGTTAGAATAATAATTAATATAGTATTTAAGAATGATTAATAAAGTATCTATCTATCTATCTATCTATCTATCTATCTATCTATCTATCTGTGAAATTCCATATAAAAAGGTGGAAAAAAACCTAAGTGTGTTTAAAAGAAATATGTAAATCTATGTAAACTGTAGCTTTCCCAGTTTAATTAAGTAACCCCACAGTGAATGTATGTAACACTTAGTTAACAAGCACTTTGGTCCAAAACATCAGTTTTTTGTTTTTTTTTAGGTACACAATATTATTTTCTGAGAAAGGACACTTCAGAGTGTGCTTCAAACTGGGCCAGCACGAGGTCAGCGATGGTGACAGAATTTTCCATCCGGTCATTTCAAGTGTAAACATAAATATTTAAGCAAAACAAAAAAGAAAAGTAAATCTTAGACCATGTAAAACAAAAATCACCAATACTTGAGCATGTGCTGCTGCTTTATACAGAACATAATTGTGTTCAATTAGCGTCAAATTCCTTAAAGTAAACAGGCAAGGACGGGCTCTATCAGTCTTACCCTCAGGCTCCTGGCTGTTAATGAAGTCGGTGAGGAGTCGGTGGTTGTCTTTCGGATGCGTGGCTGGTCTTTGCTGTGAGAAAGTGGGGAAGACATCGCTCCCGCGCTCCCGAGCCGCTGAGGTGGGCATGCAGTAGCTTTGATGTGGCCCAAGACACTTCCGAAAAAGGTTTTTCCTTGTTCTCTCACAATTCAGAAGGAAGAAAAACATTAAAGCAAACCGCAGAATGTTGTAGTGAACAACAAAAAAAAAAATCAAAAAAATCAAAAAATCCTGGATGGCACTCTTTCGTCAAGTTGAGCAAAAGTGATGGCCAGACGTAAGAGAGTAACTGATGGGAGTGAAAGCAGCGGAGAGTGAGCAGTGGAAGGGACCCGGGCGGGAGGCGGGCTGTGCTCGTGCCTCTGTGGACACAAGGATCTGACAGCAGCATTGTCCACGAGGGCTCTCAGGGGTCACGCTGCAAACATGGAATAAGTAAAGCATCATTAGGCTCATTAAGTCCAGTTCTGGGGCAAACGCTGCCAACAGTATGCATGCTTGACAATTTAATGGTCAGGAAGGTGTTCTCTGTTGTGCTTTACCCTTCTTACCAAAGTCCCAAACCTGCACTTTCTACTGGAGATGTTTGTCCAGCTCAATTTTAGTGGATTTAAGATGATCAAGATATTTTAATGCTGAAGAAAAGTCACGTCAGCTTGATGTCTCATTGTGATGGCGCACAATTTAAATGAACCCTTAATTTAATTAACTATAATCTGCATAATGAGCAAATGTTTGATAGCCATAAGTCTTTGAATGATATTAGAAAGCAACAACTCAGTCTGTGCATTATCTTGGTGACATTGCCTGCTGGATGTTTTCTTCAACAGACATGAGAGAGTCATCTTTAAAACATGCAGGCCTTAAAAAAAGGCACCGGTGGGTTGTTTGTTTTCTGGTGAAAATGACCTTTACGATCAAGAAAGTGAGAGAAAGAGAGAGAGAGAGTGAGAGAAAGAGAGAGAGAGAGAGAGAGAGAGAGAGAGAGAGAGAGAGAGAGAGAGAGAGAGAGAGGTTTATTAAATTCACGAGCACACTGGGTTCTTGACTCGTCGCCGGCTGTCTCTCAACAGTGAAGATAAGCTTACATAACTCCCTGAATACATTCCATGACACTCTCGCAGGTCATCTGTTTGAAGTCTGATTTCCTTAAAAGGGAATCAAAAGGGGCGCGCAGTGCGTGGTCATGGGGGATGTGACAAATGGATTGCATTGCTCGCGCTGAAACCGAAACATGTTTGCATGATATTAAGCCTTATAAACCATATATTATAAACATCAGAGCACTTAAAAACTAACGGACACACCAGCTTCAATCGGAGAAAACCCGAAACACTTAATTAAACTTTAAACTTAAACTTTAATATTTTGTTGCTTTTTCTTCTGCTGGTTCAGCGAGGGGCTTGACAATAAGGCAAAGTGTGTTGGTTGAAATTGAAGATTCTGTCTCTGTGCGCTTCAGCGTCACCAGACTCACACATTGTTTGAATATTTTCACCATAAGGGCAATAAACAGTGATCTGTGCCTTAGCCTCTTTGATAAAGGGCTCCATGACAAGAGGACAGCATGTACCAGCGGAATCACATGTACAGCCTGTGCCATAAATAACTAAATAATAATAAATAAAAGAGGCAAAAAATGCAGTAGTAGTAGACTTTTGGAGCCACAGAACGGCCAAAGGTAACATTTGCAAACAAGGCACACATTGCTTCTGTTTATGTTTATATATATATATATATATATATATATATACATATATATATACATATATATATATGTATATATATGTATAATCAGATACTGTCTTATTTTAAAGAATATGGGGAATTGATCAAGGTCATTATCTCAACACTGTTCCCAGCAACAAAATGGAAATTGAAAAAACAAAACAAAACATAATTAGGCGTCGCAATCAAGTTTATTTCCTTCCGGCACCTCATGACAAGAGTTGGAGGTTAAAATTTGCTCTAATAATTGCACATGGACCTTGGGAGGGCGCTGTGTCAGTGGACCTTAAAACTGTAAGGGGTAAAGTCAATAAGAGTTTCCAGCTCTGTTGTAGATTAATTTATTATGAATTACACACATGGGGCACTTTTTTTTAATTAAGCTTGGTCTTTCATCCAAACACACTTTCAGGTCACTATCAATACTAGTGATCAAGGTTGTCTAACAACCTTCGTATGAAGTTTCCAAGAAGACTTTAAGCGTTAAAACAATAACTTAACAACTTTTTGAGTATTAAGTAAGAAAAACACTTTGTCATTGTATGAATAAAAAAGATGACATAAAACCCATGAAACTCGGATCAGCAGGTCAGTCCTCTAGATAGGAACAACTGTGTTTTATATGTGACTGTTTATAATAAACTACATAATGGTGTAACACATGACAATACATTCAGTCTTCACTTGTAGGAGCCTACCAAATTTGAGATGTAACAAAGTGGTTGTAAAATAGGAACAAACTGATGAACAGTTGGGATCAGGTAATTTTTAGCCTTTTGTAACTGTTAAACAACATTAAATGAAAAACTCTCACAATTGATGCCGTTTTGAGTCTCAGGGAGTTGTCTTGATTCTTACCACTGAACATGGTAAAGTCAAATAAAAACAATTTATATGAATCAACTATAACTGTCCGCAGTTCATCTTGTGTCCAGCAGCTACAATCTGTTCTTCATTCTGTAATAAAGACAACAGTAAACACTGTGATCAAAATGTCCGTCTTTTCATCCAAACACGACACGACATCTCTCAACCTGTTCCGATACCTCTGACACCGAGCACCATGGAGGACTCGGCCGTCCCCAGTCTGCTCTCGATGACCACCTTGTACTCCCCGTGGTCCTTGGGCCGAACCTTGAGGATGAGCAGGGAGCACACTCCGCACACGTTGGTGATGTGGTAGTCGGGGTTTGTGTTCAGGCAGACATTGTTGCGGTACCACGCCACGCGCGGCACCGGATCACCCTTAACTGCGCAGCTCATGCAGCACTCGTAGCCCTGCGGCGCTGTGCGCCGCCTCAGGGGGACGATAAATGATGGGCGAGACTCCAAGTCCAAAGGCTTTCTCTCCGGCAGGTTGATTTCGAACTTCGCTAAAAGTAGAAAAGAGATGCAGAGTGCATGGTTTAACATTATTAAAAAAGAGGTTCAATTGTCAGAATAGCTTGTGATGGCTTTTTGTAGATGCCTTCCCAAATGTTCTATCGCTTAACATGCTTGAACTCCAAATTCTCTATGTCTATGAATGTGGGGTCAATTATTGATGAAAGTGAAAGCTAACTACCGTAATACAGAAATATTTCCTTTGATTTCACATGAAATGAAATTGAGGAAGAACCGACCTTTCTCCTTTTTAGTCTCGTACAGAGGGGATTCAGACGGCGGTGAGAGACCCATGTCGTTCTTCGCAAACACTCTGAAGTGATACTCTCTTCCAGGCAAAATGTTGACAACTGTGAACTTGTTGTTGAAGAGGTTGTCTGCCACTGTCCTCCAAGTGCGCTTGAAGGAGTCTCGCTGGAAAACTGCGTAGTGCAGTCTGTCGTCCCTCTTCTCATCGGGGGAGGACGCCCAGGACAGAGTCACTGTCCCAGGGATGTTCTGCTCCAGCTCGACTGGACCTGGAGGCATGGGGTCGTCTGTGTCCAAATTCAAATGACAAAACAGACAAATTTACTTTAGGTACAAGTTTGTTGGTGACTAATTGTTCACTATTTAATGTAAGTGAGGACTTGGTTCTCTACTTGTAAACCTCCCCAGAACATTTCGGTGTGAATTGGAATATCCAGAAACTCATAGCGAGACTGACCTGTTACTCTTACTTCAACGTTGAAGCTGTCCACGCCAGCAATGTTCTTAACTGTAATAGTATAAATGCCAGAATCTGTCCATTCAGATGTGGGAATCAACAGCTGAGAGCCTTTGTCCGAGTTGGTGATTGTTACTCGTTTAGCAATTGGCGCACCATCTTTAAGCCACGAGATTTCTGGCCATGGTGAGGCCTGTGGACAATTAGAAAGTGATTACATAACATCGTTTTTAACCTTTACCAGTATTGTTTTGAAGCACAAAAAATGGTTTACCTCAAATTGGATGTGCAGACGAAGTGTGCTTCCACATTTGACCACCTCAAAGGTCTTCATGTTGCGATCTTTGAACTTTGGCCTTACTGTGACAATACAGAGATTACACATTTACACTTGTCTTTTTACAATTTGGCAAAAACAATTTGCAGTTTTCAATTTTCAATTTTCACACCGATTGTCTACAATGTTTTGGAGAAATGTCAAACCCCAGTTTTTGAGGTTAATGCACCTCCTGCTGCATTCCTGACTTCAATTTGAAAAAGTTCTCACCAGGAGGGGGCATGGCTGTGATGCATTTGTCAAAGCCCAAAGGTTCTCCGTCACCTCCGTAATTGGTGGCAATGACCCTCACCCAGTAAGGGGCCATTGCCCTTAGACCAAGCACGGTGTATGAAGTTCGGATAATTGGGTTGGCATTGCAGCGAGTCCATTCAGAACTGTCTGTTGGTCTGATCTCCACGTAGTACCCCTCGGCTTCATCCTCTGTCCCCTTTTTATCTTTGGGTTTAGCCCAGGACAGCGCAAACGTGGTGTAAGTGGAGGACGTTAACATCAAGTCAGAGACTTTTCCCGGAGGTTCTGAAATACCAGGATGAAAAATGACAGAGAGTAAAAGCTTGTTGATCCCCTAGAAAACCTTGAGGTCCTGATGTTCTGAGATCCCAAATAAGGGATTGTTTATCATTAGTCTGCGTGTGCAGTGACGCTTCCATACGCCTTTGCAAGCGCAAACCTTGCGTAAATCAGGCCCTGAGTGTCACTGAGTGTCACTGGCTTACTCATCGGATCTCTTGCGATTACTGTGTCACAAGGAATACTAGGATCTCCGCCTCCAGACAGGTTAATAGCAGACACTCTGAATTCATATGCTGCGCCTTCGAAAACGTCCTTCACTGCATACTTTGTATCTGTAAGAAAAGAGAAACACAACAAAAAATAGAAAAAAAAAGGAACACTTGAGTTGTTGAGTCACTTGATCCTGCAGCTTGTTCAGTTGTTAATACCTGTTATGGGTCCTTTTTGATTCACAAGGCTCCAGTAATTGGTCCCTTTCTTGTTTCTTTCCAAGTTGTATCCAATTATTTTGCTTCCACCAGTATCAGATGGGGAAGACCATGACAGATTTATACAGTCTTTAAAGGCACTGACCACTTTGGGTGTTGTTGGAGACCCAGGATAACCTGCAGAAAGACACAAGACACGTCTTTTGTCTTGGTATGTAGTTTTTCTTTCCTCCAGCAAACTTTATGGTGTTTATTCAAGACTAAAGGAAAAATAGCCTCCATGCTCGTTGTATGAAAGACACACTGAACTGAACGGACGACTTACGTAACACTCCGGCTGAAATGTCTTCTGTTTGAAGGCACTCACTGATGCCTTCTTCGTTTCTCGCTCTTATCCGGTAGCAGTATCTCCGTCCAGGGTCCACGTCTGAATCTTTGAAGCATGTGTTGCTACCAGGGACCTCGCCGAGCTTTGACCATTTATTGCGCCCGACTTGTTGCCGCTCTATAATATAATTGGTGACTGTGCGTCCGCCATTGTTTTTGGGTGGTTTCCATCTAAACTCGATAGACGTAACAGCGCTTTCCATGATCTCCACAGGTCCCTGTGGTGCCGTTGGCTTGTCTGTGGACCAAATTGTGAAAACATGAACTATAAATAACACAATGACAGATTTTGAAAAATACCATGTGTGACAAAATTAACTCCAAACGCCAACTCACCCAGGACAATAAGTTTGGAAATTCCTTCTGTTGTGCCAAATTCATTTTTGATTTTGATTTTGACCTCTCCGCTATCTTTCCTTTGACATTTAGTAAGACGGAGTTTGCTCTCAGAACAAGATGTTTCAATTTTCACATTGGTGGAAGGCGAGAGCTGGTCATCGTTTTTGTACCACTGTATATTCATTGGTGTTCCTCCTGAGAATGGCAGCTTCCATTCAGCATTTTCACCTGCCTTTATTGTTACGGGCTTGGAGAATTTGTCAAAAGCCTCACTCTCAACCTTTGGTGGGTCTTTTAAAGAAAGAAAAGGCATGTTGTTGTTTTTTTGAAAAGGAAAGCTATAATTGATAAACCCTCAGTCAATTTGAAGCATTTCTGTATTTTTTTGTCTGACCTTTAATATCAAGAGTGGCTTCTGATTTACGGCCTTCAGCCTCGAAGCGATAGACAGCTGAATCGTCTTTGCTACAGCAGTCAATGATCAAGCTGTGACAGGCTCCGTCTTTGATCATTTTCACACCGTCCCCACTAGTTAGCTTGTTAGATAAAAAGAAGCAGCACTGATGACACAAACCCACACGCACGTACTTGGACACACTTGAGAATAGTATGCTCATTTTACACGCCTCATCATGCATTACATGACTCATAATGTGACAAATGCAAATGTGGAAAAGGAAAAAGTGTTTAGCAGACCTTTATTTAACTACTTATATTTTTTGTGAAGCAGATAACCTGTGGATAAGTGTAAGTTTTACCACCATTATAATGAAAGACTTACCAATTTCCCATTCTTATACCACTGGCCCTTAGAGGTCGCACTACTCAGTTTGCAACACAGCTTCGCCTGCTCGCCAACATTAGCAACAGCATCTGACAGCCCAATGACAAACTGGACACCTTTATCTGCAACGACACCAACAGAGCAAATATGAGAAATATTGCAGCTCATAAAAGCATGATAGCTGAATACTGAAAAAGTACAAGTTTCTTGTATTTTATCTTTTATTTCATTTCTCTAATTGGTATTTAATGATTTGCAGTGATTGTGTAGGGATGCCATTTCTTCCACTCATGTCACTTAAATTTGAATTTATTTTTGGGCCTTAATATAAACTATGATTCAGCAGCAGTGTTACAGACTAATTCAAAACACTGTCACAATTCATGATTTTTCTTTTCAGGATGCCCGTTTAAATGATTTTTGTCATACCAATTTTTTTTCCATGAGTCTGTGCAACATGATCACAAGTCACATAAGTATTTACATTTACAATTTACAATTACAGGTAGTAGATTTTGTAATTGAAGCAAACAAATCAAACATACCATCCCCATATTTAGAAAAATGGTTTAGAAAATGTATAAGATTTCAATCCTCTGTATTTTTTGTATTTGGCAGAATGACTTTGGCTTAAATATTTGCAATGTGCAGGGATTTTACCTCTTACACTTTCAGGAACCAATGGACCCGCATGCAGTCGCCTCTTTTTCTTATCATCAGCATCGTCTCCCTGATTTTCGCCACTGTCGTCCCTTTTCTTCCCATCTTTGCCATCCTCGCCTTTATCGGTCCTGCCAGCAGTCCCATCAGCTTCCCCAATACAAGATCCATTACCAGACGTTCCATCAGTCCCATCACCACTTCCATCAGCAGACCTATCAGCAGCCCCATCACTTTTCCCAAGATCAGAATCATCTTCGTCCTCCTCCTCCTCAAGCGCCGCCCAGCCGTCTTTCTCATCTTGCTGCTTGGCCTGGTTGACTTCGCTGTCTCTTTGGGCTTCCATGCGGGCTTTTCGCCTCTCTGGGTCAGCTGATAAAAAGCGTTTTTTTGTTTTTCTTTCGACAAGGAAAAATGTGAATCCATAAAGATCATTCATAGGATTCATTCCATGCAAAGCCGTTGACTTACCTTTCACAGCGAGAGAAGCGCTGCTTGATGTTAGCCCAGCAATTGCATAGTACCGACCCGCGTCTGCCACCTCACAGTCCTTAACCCTCAGTGTGTGGGTGAGTCTGTCTTCTGACACAGATATCTTATATTTGTCCCCGCTTTCGAGTGACGAGTCGTCCTTCGACCATGTGATACTGTTGAGGGGCGTCGACAAGACGCACTGGAAGACGGCGTCCTCGGTTTCGACGGCCTTCACATCCTTCAGTTTGTCTGTGAACTCCACGGCAGGCACTTGAAGAAGAATGAAAGAGGGACTTGGAGTGTAATAAACAGTTTGATCATGTGAAATAAACCCTGATGTATGATGCCAGCACACTCAGCTTGTATACTTTTCGTAATGTTACCTTGAAAGTCCGTGGTGAGAACATTTGTCTCATCAACATCAACCTGGTAAAATCCAGCATCTTCTGGTTGAGGATTATTGATGGTGAAAACATACTTTGTTCCTATTATCTTCAGGCAGTGTTTGGAGTTTTCATCATTACCAAATGGAACCAAATTCCCATTCTTCATAGAGAAAAACATGTTAATAATTGTATGTTAATACATTTTGATTTCAGGTAAATAAATGATTGAATCATCATTAAAATGATCGTTTTGAGTCTGATCTTGCCTCACCTTGTATACATTGATTGTACTATTGGAATCCCGTAATTTCATGTCCACACTGAATTCGGCTCTCCCATTTGGTTTCACTTCAATTTGTTTCACATTTTTCAGTTTTTCCACAACCTGTCAACAGACAAAGTCTTTTGTTCCTGTTTTACGCCAAACTTCACTGACAATTTGAGTGGACTTCAATGTCTGTAATGCATGGCCATATGGAGCTTTTTATTTTTTCTCATTGTTACTATTATGATTGTTGTTGTTCTTCTTCTTCTTATTATTATCTTTCTTTGTTTTGCTTTGTTTTGTTAAGCACTGTGGGTTGAACATGTTGTGTATGAGCAGTGCTATATAAATAAAGTTTATTATTATTATTATTATTATTATTATTATTATTATTATTATTATTATTATTATTATCATCATCATTATTATATGACATATGCTTGCGATAAACTTTCTAACCTCTTGACACCACTAAATGTTTCTTATGTTGCTTCAAGATGTCATAGTTGCAGGGCTGATTCAATCATCCACTGGGAAATGAGCCTGATGGTTTGGACTTCCTCCCAAAGACTTTTACCATTAGCACATCCCAAATATGTATCACTGTGACTCTTTTCAGCACCGTACCCTTGCTTGCTCGTCTGCCCTCTCCTTTGCCATCTGCTTGAGTCTCTTCAGCATCCAGCGAAAGTCGGTGACACCGAAGTCGAAACAAATCTTTTCATAGTGCTTCCTCGGTGCACTGAGAAGCAGCTCACAGAGCTTGGGGTCAATTTCGCCTTCTTTTTTTGGAGGGAGTTGTTTTTTTCTGGTAGTGACCACTCTACAAAAGCAGAGAAGGTTAAAGGATGTCAAGGGTTTACGTTTTTGTATCACAGAGAATATTTTTTGTCTCTCGCCCCCGGCTCACGTTTTCTTAAGCATTGATCTGAAATCCTGAGTCCCCTGATCATCTGCCAAAGGAAGTCAAGATTTGTCGTAAATGGAAACAAAAAAAAACATGGATCATTTTTTACAGAAAGACATTAATAAAGATAATTATGTTCAACATTGTTCTGATGTTAAAACAAATATCTCCCGTTGCGGCTGAAGGATGATAAGGGTGTTTGCGGCCTCATGTACCTGCCTGCTTCTTCTTTAAATCAGCTGGGTAAAGAAAGAAAATGGTACAAATACACAAAATAATAATGAGTGAGCAGTCAGCATGAATTTACATTCAACTCTCACTGGAGGCTCACTTACCTCCTCTCACATTGAGATTAGCAGTGCAAATAGCCTGTCCATACTCATTGGTAGCTAAGCATTTGTAGGTGTCTGCTTGGTCTTGGTTTACATTGACAATCTGTGAAAGGGATATTATTGTATTTGCATAAAGTCCAGATTAATATCACCTTTAGGGTCCATTTCAAATTAAATCAAATTAAGCACCTCAAAAATAACAATAATTGAAAAGAGATGTGAGTAAATCCAGAAATAAGTTTAGTTTTTGACACACCTTAAAACAAGATTTTCCCACTGGAACTCTGTGACTTTTTGTAAATTAAATACATAAGGTAACAGATTTTGATACTCACATGGCACTAGATTCCTCAGCTAAGCAGGTTTAGTGGTAAAGGATAGATGCAAAATAAAGAGTATTGTCTAGATTGTATAAAGAATCACAAGGTGGTGTCCGGAACTTTCATTAATAGCATCATCACTATCGCATCAGGGTTTTTTTTTGTGTGTGTGACATAATATTTTATCAAAGTAAATATTATTATAAATGATTAATAAACAATACATGAAGATCAGAGAGTGTCAAAGCCTGAACTTCTTACCTCAAGAATGTGTTCTTGACTTCTTGCATCGTATCTACTTTTATACTTTGAGGAGTCATCCACTGTTCCCTTATTACGTCCCCATGTCACCTTTGGTGCCGGCTCTCCACTAACCATTGTTTTGAAAAAAGCCTTTTTACCTGTAAAGTCAAAAAAATTGCTGGGTGTCTTACAACATTGTTGCTGTCAGAACTCTTGCAAGTTCAGGTGTGTTTCCCTTATGGAATATGACATTTACCCTCCTGAACGGTTGTGGCCATTGGCTTCCGGGTGAAGTCAGGGGTCGACTTTCCCGGCGGGAGGTGCTCAACATGCTGAGTGATGATAACCCCAGCAACTCTGGACCTTTTCTTGATAGCCACTGGGAAGGCCGCGAGGGAAATAAAAAGAAGAAGAAAATTCAGTTTGATAGGTTGAAGAAGTCCTGGAAAGACGAGTAATTTCTGTGTTAAGAGTTACACCAGAAAACTGGGGACACAACTTGGGATTCTGTATCTTTTAATTGGCTTCACACACAACAAGTTCACTGCTACAGCAGGTGTCGTGACTTGTGCCTGCATCACAGCAAACAGCAGGGATGCCCACAGTGAAATCCAGTAAGTGGGGGCTGGTAATCAATGTTATAAAGGATACAACTATGACTTCAAGTTACGAGTAGGTCCATAAGAATAGCTAGCAGGACAACGCCCCTCGTCATATTTTATTCCAGCACTGGGTGGTTTTCCTGTAAATTACCAATTAGGCTACCATTTTAGCAAGTTGACAATGTCAGAAGCGTCGTCTGTTTGTTGGAAAAGTGTCAGGCGAGAGAATATCAGAGATAGTGTGGGGGCACCCGCCAGTAAACAAGAAGCAGGTGAACCGCATGTACGGAGGGCCTGTGACACGTCCTACTAATGTTTGACGACGTCGTGACAACACCCTGAAAGTCTAATAAGCTGTAATTTGCGCATAGCTCAAACAGTTGCTGTTTCTCAAATACTACATTTTTTTTTTAAAAAATTTAATTTAATTTAATTTATTTTTTTAGGATTGACGACTTAGCGTTATCAATATTTAATAGTAGATGATTTTTCACGTCATCTTCTGAACACAATTTTTTTCTGCTTTTCATCATCTATTTTTTGCCTTTCGTTGCGAGTTCACATAAGTACCACCGGAGGTCACTGTTCACTTTCCCTTCACGCGACACTTCAGCGGGAAAAACGGGCTGCCTTGTAGCCGGTGGAACCGTGCTGAGTAAATTGAATGTAGTCATACGTCGTTCGTTAAAAAGACAAAGATATCACAAAAGATACAAAGAAAGCGGAAACAGTTCATAAAGCAGGAGGGAAATACACCTGGAAATACATCACATGGACTTTGTAAGTAGATGTTTGTTGATATAAATTGTATATACATTTTTTTTTTTTTTTTTTTTTTTTTTAGGACGCTCTAAAAATGTGACGACACAGTGGTGAGAGCACCGTGTCCGAAGTGTGGTAATGGCAGCCCTGAAACCAGCTGATGATTGCCATTTTTCCCCTGCCTCTCCAGGATTTCAGCTGTAGGCTGACTCACTCAGTGCACAACATAAAGTTCATACGGCAGCTGGTGAAAACAAACACACGTCATAATGACTCATAGTAGCTTCGCTCACTCTGGGGCTCGGACCTTTGCTGCGGCATAGTGCTGATAGTGACAAACGGCTAATGAAGCACCAGCGCTTGCTTACTTCCGTGTTTGGGTTTTTTCTTTTTTTTTTCCTTTTCTTTTTTTCTTTTTTTAGTGATTGTGATAGTCAGGACGTCAGTTTAGGGATTCATTCGATATGATTTCCCCATGTAGTTGTCGGGGGGAAAAATACATTTTTGTATTATACTACGTAGTATATATTTGCATGAAATCACCTCCAATAAAAGCTTTGCAGCTTTTTTTTCTTTAACAAAAAAAAATAAATAAAAAATTCAGAATCATTTTGGCTGCTGAGTTTTATAATAATCTCTTGAGGAGCAATTAGCTGGTTGTGTTAGCTGCGATGCCAATGTTTGTGTCATTTAAACTGGCCATAAACAAAATTTCACTGGTAGACTCAATAGTTTTGTGCAATGCATGTCCACCGAAACAAGCCACAGGAGGCTCCAGTCCTCCACAGTGTGCTCCACCTTTAAAAAAGTTGCCCCTCGACTGAGGAAATGAGGATGTTACAGAATTATTTTAGATAGTTCCTTGGAATATCTTTTGGAATCACAACATTGCACCTCAGCGTGCATGCTTTACAATTTCATCCTGCATCTGCTTTAGCAAGACCCACGATAGATGGACGGATTTTGTGCCACGGATTACACAAAGGCCCCTGCAACGAAAATGAACGGTTATTAAAAGTGGCGCAGTGCTGTGGTGGTGAGCACTGCCGCCTTGCACCTGGCAGTGCCTGTATGCGAGTTTGCAGGTTGCCCTCATCTCTGCGTGACTTTCCCTGCGGGTGGTCCGGCTAAAGAAATCGAGAATAAAATTATCCAGTGAGTGTCGTCGACTGAATGCACTGACAAAAATCTGGATCTGATCCCTGGGTGCGTCACTGCAGCTGCCCACAGCATGTCAAAGGAGGACGGGTTGAGTACAGGGAACACGTTTCACTGTATGTTACTCTGCACATGAGATCCGCAAAAGTGTCTTTCGTCTTCTGAATAAATTGAGTGTGATCGATGATCAAAAACATCATCATCATCATCATTAAGGATCATGGACAAAAAGTCAACCTCTCTTACACTGAAAAAAAAAAGCAGTGAATTTATCCTTTTTATTCTACAACATGGCACAAATCCCTAAAATTGGTTCATTACTGAATACAGCGCAATCATCAACATGCTTTAAACTCAAAACACAGCAAACTGACTGAACTAAGTGAATTACACCGACATACACAGGGAATTAGCCGTCTTTCATCACCTTTAACAGCCGGAGCCAGGTTAAAGTGCATGTATTGAATATTCATTAAACCGTGTGTCATTTCTCAGGGGGTCGGTTTATAGCGTTATATCATCGGAATGCAGCCGGTTTTGTTCCTTGAGCTTTGATTCACACATAATCCAGGCCTGCTAGGACACAGTCAGCCGACTGCCGCTGCATACCAATCACTCCTGAAAGAACTGTCAGGTTCTGACACCAGCAGGCGTCAGGATGCCCTCAGTTGGAATTTGTCAGCTGCATGGAGCTTGATGTGCCTTTCATAAACCGCCCAGAGCACCCGACACGAGAACTGCGGTCAGGGTGTGGATGACTCTGGTAAGGCTGGGATTAGCTTTGGGGGAGAAAAAGAAATTGGTTCTCTGCCCGTCTTTTACGGAAAAATCCATAGGTCAAATATTTTGCCTCAGCTTTTTTGTGTGTGGAGGTTATGTCATGTTTGTTAATATTAAAAAAGCTCATCATAGATTAACAACCTGAAAAGAATGAACAAAACATTTACCGCCCTACCTGAGGCTTTTGGTTGCTGCTTGGTCGCTGAGCTCATCGTGGTTATTGTATTCTGCGCTCAGTGGTTTTGGCCACTTCTTGTCTGAAACACACACAGAAAAAAATATTGCTAAATGCCACCAGTCTGTGCTTTGGTTGCTGGAGACCTTATTTTTGCTTTTACTGGGCTGATGTTGAATCACAATTAAGAGAAGTTTCATCCGGATGACTCATTGATGCTTTGCTCTGCACACATCAAGTCTGAGTACAGTCAAAAAAATAGTTATTTAGCTTCAGCATTCCAACATACCAACAAAAAAACCTCCATGCTAACCTACTGTTCTAGAGCCGTGTTTGTCATATCTAAAGCTTATCGTGTCACGACTGTTCCTAAAATCAAGTTATATAATATGTATTTCTTCTAAAAAAGGTAATTTCCAATCCAGTATGTGGAGTCCCATGACTTTGTGTGAATGCTTGTCTCATGAGAAAATGGAAGACTGACAAATCGGGGTCGGGGCGAGAATAGGTCGCTAGACTCGGCCTCGTAGCTTCTCCTCATGTATCATCCGTGTTAGTGCATGACATCAGCCTGTCAGAGCATGGATGCCTGGAGTCCTGAGTCCCCGTGCAGACGTTTGGAGATGTGCTGGGACACTGTAAAAGGCGGAATGTGAAAACTCGCCAAGTCGCTGACTCTGCCCTCCTGCGTGCGGAGTCAAGTGGCTGCGCCAGCAATGCAAGCGCTCGGGCTCCAAACATAGACGCAAGGGGAGCGTCTTCACATTGGAGCGTTACACTGATGTGTCAATCACAGTCATGACCACTGATGACTATGTTCATAGGGTGATTCTTTCCTATTTTTCAAGCTACTAACCTTCGTTGATGCTGAGAATTGTTAGCAATATTACTATTGTTTTGTATTGTTGTACGTCGGTTTTGTGTTGCAAACAAACAGACGTTTTATGCTTTGTTATAACGCAAACTCAAAGCAGGACAGCAAATTTTTGCTTATAATCTGTTTTCTGTCACTCTTTGACTTTGACCTACTTTGAATGTAGCTCAAGAGACCTGTAAGTCATGTAACGATGGGTTGAATCACCTAAAAAAAAAAAGGAAAAAGGCAAAGCTCATGTCATGCAATTCAAAGTTGAGTCATAAGTCAGTAAGTAATTCTCTCAGCAAGGCTGAATTTCAATGAGAGCAAAATGGGCTGTATATAAAGACTATGTCCGTAAAGATTCTTATGCAGCTCTTTAATTTCTAGTGCAAGAGAACTGCTGCAATAATGTGAAAAATGGGTATCTAACCTTGAACAGATAAAACCCGTTGGAATAGTACAGCTTTGATGTGTCTCTGTGCAATCCGAGGAAGTTTCATGCTCAATCTTTTGTCAGTCACGGGGACTTGCTCATGAATCTCACATTATTCATTAAAACATAAGGGATAAGGAAGCTTAAAATGTCTTTAGCCTTTTATTATTTCTGCTTTTAATGGTAATCGAAACCCTAAAACCGTAAACGTTACGAGATTTTACGGCTGAGACAACCTTAGAGATTGTTCCTCTGTATCCGTGACGGGAAGTGAGGCTACGCTAGCGACGCCACGATGAACATTTCTATCACACATCACTTTGCAACCCCAGCCTAAGATTTCAGACAGACAGATGTCCGATAAAAAGCTATTGTCCGTTTCCTTATTTATTTCTTTTATCTTTATTTTGGCAATTGAACCCAAAATGTCACAGATTCTGCTGTCTTTCCACACCAAATGACCCCAAAAAGCTCCTTTGACTTGTGTCACTGAAGAGCATCCGGCCTGATCAAATCTCATCATAAAGCTTTTTCCCTTGAAACAGATCTGCAGTTCTTTAAGTTGGAATACTAGCAACAACAACAACAGAAAACATTGCACTCACGTCCAGTTGTTCGGTCTGTTTCGCTATCCACCTCCAGTTCGTCCTCACTGTGTAATCCAGCATTTCAGCTGCGGCACCTCCTTTTTGTTGGGTGATAAAAGTTCACAGCCCGTGGTCGTCCCTACATGGCTAAAAAGCGGCTGCTAAAACCCCGTATTACGGCAGCGTTAAAGAGTGGAGGTTCCTCTTACTAATCCCCATGAAAGCGATCACTTTGCAGCTCCTTCTGAAAATATATCATGACCATCCATTCAATCTGCTGCTGGTAATAACCAGTCAACAGTTCTTATCTATTACTCTCGGAATTTTAAAAGCTCCAGCGAGTTCATGTGTTCAATTCGTCACTGTGTTGTCCCAGATGCCTCCCTTGTTAATTCATAGATGATACAATTACTCTGTATTGTAAGGGTCAAAACTGCCGAGGGCAGGGTTTCTGATTGGCAGCTTCACAAGTCTCCAGTAATGTGATGACCCTTCTGTGTTTTTATTGGCCAATAAACACGAACATGAGACATTTGAGGGGAAAAAAAATCTGTGGTGGAAAATGACTTGCAAAAGTATCATCTCAAATGTTATCACTGTGTGTCGGCGCTACTATAAAAAGATGCTTGCTCATGGGTTGGCAGCGGCGGCGGATTGGGGATGTGCAATGCACTGTGGGGGATTTCTGGTTTTACGCCGTCAAGAGGTTAAACAAGCAGGTCGCAGCCGGAGTTTCGTGGAATAGTCACCCCGGCCTCATTAAAGACCAACCCTCAGCTCATTCCCACACAATGTATGAAACTCGCTGAAGCTCCCCAAGATATCCTGTATATCTTTCTTTTATTGAAATGCATTAAAGACACAACAGGCCTAGACTTCAAAATATTTGGTTCAGTCCACCGTTGTTTATTTTATTTTATTCATTTATTTTATCTATAACTGAGCTGTTATTGATTTTCGCCTACAGCCAACTTTTACCTTGCGTACGAACAACCTGCAACCCAGATGACTTTGCCCTTGATGAGTGAGCGCAGTTGTATTACGTCACTGGCTACTTGTGTTGAGTGAGGAGATTAGGCTAATCATCACTCACAGGGCAATAATTTGATACCACCACTGGGGTGGGGGTGTTGAGCTGGATAAATCACTTGTTGATTGTGCTTTGGCTCGTAAAGTTGAGTGTTAGAACGTTTCTGGTTTTCTCCCGTGTCGGAAAGAAGTGTTGCGACTGAGCCCTTCTTTTTGTAATGGCGATGTAGAGGCTGATCTCTAGATCCAGTCATTTTGCAACCACAGATAAAGTAATTTAAAGTCCTATTTGCGGACACCAGCAACACATTTGGTTCTGTTATTTCTTCTTCATGTTCATTTGTCATTGTTTTTGAGAGCCGCTTGGAGAAACAAGCACTTTAATCCCGTACTGGTAACTGCAGGCTGGTGGAATTTGGGTCAAGTCCTCAGAAAAAGATCCGAGAGCTGACAGATTTTAGATCATTTCTATATATTTTTTTGGAATTGAGATCTCTAGGCTTAGTAAAACATATAATGGAAAGCAATGTGGTTAAAAAAAAACACCCCACAAACCAAATCAGTCAGTTTTTTTTGCATGTTGTGGAGTGATGGGTCTCCCCGTACTTCTTGTGTCGTGCCTGCTCGCCTCCACTTTCTTTTTCCACAACCGTTGAATTCATTTTAAACATGTTCTTTTTTTCCGAGCTGTCTGTAAATGCACCGCAGCGGCATACATCCTGTCATGTTTTGATGGAACCGACACAGCTGACACAAGTGCTGGCAGCACAGCCCTGCAGTAGGTTCTAATTTCCAGCATAGCAGCCGGCAAACGGTGTCCCCAAAACAAACCATGTGAGCGCAGAGTGACGCTGCTGCCTCTTGAGAGTAGAAGCTAAATGATGCCAAATGAATTAGATAGCGCTTTAAACAACAATTGCAACGCTGTTGTTACCTGCGTCAGATGGATTCAAGCTTCATGGCGACATGCTTCCAGCAGACTTTTGACTGCACCTGCAGACATGGACTCATTTATCTTCAGATGAAATATACTGGTGTGGATGAGTGGCGTATATAGTTCATATTTACGTACAGTATGTGATTGTCACCAATGCCATTAAAATAAGGACAATTCCTGTGAAAAAAAACCCCTTGCAATTGTACTGCATACTGGGAAGCCTGAGCAAAGTTGGATGGTTCTTAAACATTTGAAAGTGACACATCTTGTTTTGTTCACGAAACGTTCCGCCTAGATGATAAAGATGTTACCTTTTACTTTCATCAGCAGTCGAATCATACAGTGGTGACCTAGTTGTGTTGGCAGCTATTCATGCTGTCAGTGTAAAGATACCTTAACTGCGTTTGACAGATGATGCGATGCTTCAGATCATGGGGCCGCTCCTCTTCCATCGGGAGTAAACACTGAGCCACATTTTCTCAAACAATGTTACCCCCCCCCCCCCCCCCTTTAAAAACAAGTATTAAACAAAGTTCAAGGTGTGCCGGTTCTTTTGCTGTGTCTATTATCATTATTATTATTATTGGTAAAAAACGAAACGCGCAGGGTTTACTTTACCAGATTCAGTGCAGATTTGATTTGCAGGTATTAAAATGAAAGCATTCCAATGCCTGCCCAATGCCAAACCCTAAGCCCCCCACCAAAGGGAGAGAGGTACAGTGATATATTACAAATGTGTGGATCAGAAACAAATAAAAAAGACAAAGAACATGACACACAGCCATCAGTTTGATAATTTAATGTAAATTTACAGCATGACATTTTGAGAATTTGACAGATATCTTAGTGTTCTGGTTTGCAACAACATCCCTGCTACATAATTCATGTTCTAATGCCGGAGGCAAGAAAACAGCCACATAAATCAAATCAGTCATATTCCAAATAAACTAAATAAATGAATTACTATTAAGACCACTTAAAATAATTTCATCAGCAACTACTCTCCCATTTTCTGCACATCGCCTTTGGGTCGGTCAGTCTGTGGAGCAAGAAAAGCATAAACAATAAACATGAACAAAAACAAAGCTTTTTTGAAAATACTCATCAAAGACCGTCCTTGGTTAATCTTACCTTTGACAACAAGTTTAGTGGTGCACTCTGCCTTGCCAAGAGGGTTGACCGCGACCACTTTGTATTCGCCACTGTCTTTCGATCGGACGCTGAGAATGTACAGGGAGCAAACGCCAAACGCGTTGGTGATGTAATAGTCTTTGTCCAAGTTGATGCAGACGTCATCCAGGTACCAGGACACTCTCGGCGCGGGGCATCCGCGGACGGCACACGTCATGTAGAGTTGGTATCCTTTCGGCGGAGTGTGGACCTTAAGAGGCACCAGGATGGAGGGAGGCCTCTCAAAGCAGAACTCGCTTGAAATGATTCCGTTTGAAGTTTTCTGAACTGTTCAGGGAGAGAAATCAGAACGACAAAACATAAAATATAGGTACCGTTGCCTTATTGTGCACAGGATTTTTGAAACCTTTGAAGACTTAAGAGGCACATTAATTTCAGCAATACAAGTATCTGCATGTACCTCTGTTGCTGTTGGCGCCCCACGTGGGTGACTGAGATGGATCTGAGGGGCCCATGTCATTCTTGGCGTATACCCTGAAATGGTACTCAACCCCAGGCTGGATATTGTTGGCCGTGTACGTGTTAGTGAAGAGGCGGTCGGCTACCGTTCTCCACACTCTGGTGTTGGAGTCGTGCTGGGACACCATGTAGTAAAGCCGGTCGTCAAGCTCCTGGTCTGGCGAGGGAGCCCACGATATTACCACTTTGCCCTGGACCGTTTGCTCCAGCGCAATTGGTCCTGGAGACTTGGGCTCATCTGGAAAGGTGGAAAAGATTTGTGGTGCTGTTCCTTTTTTGGAAGCAACTCCCATCAATTATAGTAAAATGTTGCTCTCTCTACTTAAATAAATCTACCCAAGTGGAGTTAACACCTTGATTTGAACAGTTACTTATTGACACACAGTAAAAAAGAATATTACAATGTCAAGTTGTCTTGTCTCTGTTAATTTTCCAACACAACATTGAGTTGTCCATTGGATTGTAACACATTTAAAGAATCCATCATCCAAAAACAATATGTCACTAGTCGCATGGCACATAGGCTTTAGTGACATTTTCTAGTCACTGCAGTGACTAGAAAATGGAGACGGTTGGAGAAAATTACACTCTGTAAAACAAACTGTAGCCACACATTTAAACACAAAACAACTACTTTCTAATATTCCTTTTGAAATGGTAATCTTATCACGGTCAGAATCCAGCCAGGGGCCGCATTGATGTTAGCCCACACAAGAGCAGCGAGAGGGCAACACAGCCGCCTGTGCTTAAGTGTCACACTGTGTGCAGTCCCCTTCAGAGGGAGCCGCAGAGCTTGTGAGAAATATCGTCACACGCTACGCTGAATGAGAAACAGGAGGAGGAGGATTTCCACACAGGAGAGAAGCACTTGCTTTGTTGCGCTCTCAACGGATCTAGGACGCGCTGGCGTGTGTGTGCTCTTGGCTGGATCTCTTCGCCAGACACTTTGGTGAATCCCTCTTCTGTCCTTTTTAAGTGCCGTTATCTAGTCATCTACCAGTATTTTCACCACGGAACATAAACACTGTCTCTGCACTGATCCACAAAATAGCCTTGTTCCGCTGCGCTCACCTGTGACTCTGACCTCCACGTCAAAAAAGGCCTCGCCCACAGAGTTTTTGGCCTTGATGGTGTAAATGGCCGAGTCTGAGCGCTTGGACGAGGGGATAACGAGCTGGGACATCCCGTCTGTGTTGATAACCTGGACCCAGGGGGACAATGGCTCGTCGTCCCTCAGCCATGTGATCTCAGGCGGAGGTTCAGCCTGAAGGTAACCAGAGAAGGCGTACAAGACCCCCGTGTGAGCTGTAGGCTGTCATGTTGAACTGGAGTAACATTCATTCCTTTGTGTATTATTTAGTGGGTGTGGGAAAATATAATCCAAAATGCAGAAATAACCACATTTCCCCAGGCTCAGTAATACATCAGCTATTCACATTAAATCCAGTGCTGCCCAAAACTTAGCATTCCCCATTCATTTTTTAATGAGAGTGCCTCGGGGACTGCTGCAGTGGCGGGTCGGCAACTTCAGCGACTTGTCGAGCCAGGCCAGTGAGTGATTTGCACTTTGCAGTCGACGTCAAGCTGCTGCTGCCAATTCTGTCTCAACAGCATAATAAACATATGACTAATTATGTGAGAGCCCTCCTCCCCCTGCTGCCAGGATTGGATGACATGACATATTTAAGTGTGAATGCAGCCCTAAGCGTACTCATACCTCATAGCAAATTTTGACTCGCACAGAGTTTCCTGCTCTGACAACAATGAAGTCCTCTGGGTCTTTAAAACAAGGTCTCACTGGACAGCAAGAAGCACAACATGAAAGGGAGAATAAGCTTTGGACAAATCATTGACATGCACGGATGAAGAGAGTGAAGTACTCACTGTTTGGATTCTTTGCACAGACCATTGCAGAAGGAGGGCTTAGGTCCCCTGCTCCTGACTCATTGATTGCAGAAACCCTGAACTCGTACTCGGCTCCCTCTGTAACTTCCTTCACCGCGTAGCTCTCGCCTAGCAGCATTGCAGGAAGATAATAGAAAGGAAGGAAATTTTTATTTTAAAATGATATTAAAGAACATGAACTGAGCGAGACGGATGAACACAAACCTTCAATTGGTTCATTAACTGCATTCAGGGCAATCCACTGATTTGTGTCCTTCTTTCGCTTCTCCAGCTGGTAGCCAATGATGGGGACTCCCCTGTCGTCCTCTGGGGGGGTCCAGGTCAGGTTGATGCACGTCTTGGAGGCACTAACAACATTTGGGGTCCCAGGTGGTCCAGAGAGTACTGAAGTAAGATCACATTAAACAGGCACGCTTGTTAACTGTAAGCTAAGCATAAGCTTTAAAATGAATTAAAAAAAAATATATATATATACATATGTATATATATATACATACATATACATATGTATATATATATATATATACATATGTATATATATATATATATATATATATATATATATATATATATATATATATATATATATATATATATATATATACATATATATACACATATATATATATATATATACATATCATTATAGCAGGATATTACAAAATATTCCCCTTGGAGTTTGAGGAAGTAGAAGAGCTAAGATAAAAAGTCGACATTGTACAGTGACTCAGTTGTGTTGGTGATAAACGATTCCAAACAAGCTCTAAACCGGTCTGGAGGCATTTTCATTTATTACACCCTGAGGGAATTTAGCATGGGATTTGAGGTGAGGAGGCAAATAAGGATTTGTTTTTTGCTCTGCACTTACTCATCACACCAGCCATAATGCTATCAGTCGTCTCCAGGGCATCGCTGACGCCCTCTGAGTTTTCTGCACAGATGCGGTAGTTGTACTTCTTCCCGTGAGTCACGTTCCTGTCCCTAAAGCTGGTCTTCTCAGCCAAAATGTCCCCCACGTTTGTCCAGAGGTTCTGTCCGGCCTGCTGCCTCTGCACGGTGTAGTTGGTGACAGCGGCACCGCCATCGTCCTTTGGAGGCTTCCATTGGATCTCAATGACTGAAGAGGTGGTTTCGACAGTCTCCACCGGACCCTCAGGCGGGCCTGGCCGATCTGTTGCAGCGTCAGAGGAATGATTAGCACGGTGCTACATACAAGGAATAGGTGTGGAGTGTGCCAGAATTCACACTTCTTCAACACAGCGTTTTTTAAAGGTTCATATTGAGACACTGAGAACTGCTGGAGCAGTCACAGTGGTCCCAAAAATTGAATGTGTGATGACGGACACGGATTCAGGTCATATTGATGATGTAGTGAATGGAAGGGGCGTGGTGGCATGACATTACTGTGCAAGCGAACGTTAATTAGCTTAACATTAGCCAATGCAAACAAAGTTGTCAGGCTTTTATGAACTTTAAACATGTCTTTACTATCTGTTTGCGATTTCCTGTTGAAAAAGTGAAGGACAAAGAAGTGGGGGTGCAAATTACTTCCAGAAAAAAAACCCAAAAATAAAACAGCAGTACACAGTTTAGGACTGGGGGTATAATGGCTGTGATTTCCTCTGGTTTTCCCCCACAACCAAAAACATGAATGTTAAGTTAATATCCAGTGTGCAGAAGACAATGTGTCACAGGCATTGAGATTGGAGTAACGTATTTTCTAGCATCCCTGCTTTTAGTAGTTTTCAAAATGTACTGACAGTTCGAATTGGGCTACATGCCTTAGCTAAGCAAATTGTTGAGCGTGTTAGTGAAAGTCTTTGGTTTGACAAATTCTTTGTTTTTTGTTAAGATTCTTTTTTTTGTTTGTTTTGTTAGGGTTTTTTTCCCTACCCAGCACAATAAGTTGAGATGTAGCCTCCACAACTCCAAATGGGTTTTTGAGTTGAATTTTTATTTCCCCTGCGTCCGTCCTCAGGCAGTCTCTGAGCAGCAGGCGGCTGTGATTGGGTTCCCTGGTAATCTTGACCCCTCCTCCGTCTTTGATCTCAGAGCCGTCTCTAAACCAGCTCACCACCAGAGACTCTTGGGGAGTAAAGGGCATCTTGAAAGTGGCATTCTGACCAATTCTTATGATCACAGGTTTGGAGAACTTGTGAAGGTCATCCGGGTCAAACTCGGGCACATCTGTGCAAAACACAGTCCCATCAGTTTAAGTACACAGGAGATACCGCAGAATGTACTGTACATACGTACAACAGCATGCAATATTACCTCCAACAGTTAGCTTTCCTTGTGTGCTCAGGTCTCCTGTTACGAAACGGTAAACTCCAGAGTTGTCATCGCTACAGTTCTGAATTACGAGCTTGTGATTAGTTCCATCTTTGGTAATGGTGACCCCTGAGCCAGAAGTGAGCTAGCAGATGAAAAAAAGGAACATTTGCAGGGAAATTATTTAAAACTAATTTTGTAAGTGCACATTTTCATCTATCTGTCTATCTATCTATCTATCTATCTATCTATCTATCTATCTATCTATCTCAATGGCATAGAAAAAAAATCTCTTTCTTGGGCAGTTGTGAGAACGTGGCTTTTTACCTGCTCTCCGTCTTTGAACCAGGCACCGCCACAGTCTTTGTTCATCATTACATTCAACTCGGCTGGTTTTCCAAGATGAACATACGTATCAGAGAGTCCGCAGGTAATTTCCGCCTCTACGCCAAACAAAAACAAGGTGACTCCGTGCTTTGCATATTCATACAGCAGCTCCGACTGGAGGATTACCATGGAAGAAAGTACACAACAATGAATCACAACTGCGACACATGCTTCTGTTTCAGCTCGGTGGTTCCACAGTTGCTCCGATAAGATGTTTTATTGATATCAGCCCCTGCAAAAATGGGTTACCCTTGAGTATTAATGGGAGAAAAAAGAATAACAATTCGCAGAGAGGAAATAAAACAAAGTATAACCGTGTCTGTTTGTGTTTCAACAAATTGGGATGCACATTTAATAGAGTTCCGAGTTGCACAACTTCTAAAGCCAGACATCAGAAGCAAGCAGCAGTGACGAGCAGCAAACAAAGAAGAAGAAAACAAGGACATTAGCCCAACAAGACCGTTGCATTAATATCACATTCAAACATGTCTGTTTTTTTTCCTTTTATCCAAGTCCAAGCGCAGCTCATGAAAGGCAGTGTTTGCATTATCGCGCTCCCTCCTGCTTTTGAACCCTGCATGTGACCTCAATTCTAGCTGTGGCACTATTTATTCAGCGAGATTGTTCTAATGTGAACTGATGAGATTAGTAGATAGCTGCTGTACAGATTATCTAACGACAACAATGGCACTGAAGGCAATCCTCACCCTGTTTCTCAGTATAATCGTTGCACTTTGGTGCTGAGAAGTTTTTCGTGATGGAGCTGTTTTCTTTCTGCATGACTTGGAATCTGCCAGTAGCTGCACGCCTCTTTTCCAGTTGTGTTTTTTTTTTGGTTGACAGATCAAATGCGGCCAAATCGCTGACGAGATTAAACGCAGCCAAAAATAAATTGAAAGTGTTCTTTCAAAACGCTGCCGTGAAAGGCATCAAGAAAAAACCTTCAGCACCCAGAGGCATAAATGGTGCCTTTAAGACGAACGTTCCCTTGGATTGTGGGTCATTTAACTAGTTTTGTTACTCATATTTTTTAAAACTGATGTTGTGTTTTAAAGTTATCGTTGTATTCTGTGTTTGGCATCAACCTGCAAAATGCGGTTCGGTGCAAACTGCTGCATGTACTGCATGACAATTGGTCATTTAAATTGGATTTTAAACTCCTTCCACTCAGTGTGTTGTGTTTTCACTTTTGTCTCTCTTACCGTCTTCAGCTTCGACCGCTGGCGTCTCGTCTGACTGACCTGCTGATGATCAACACAGTATTAAGTATATATATATTGCGATATTGCAATATATTATACTTATTGCAATCAAATAAAAATATAAAAAATACTCACTCAAATAAAATGTATAAAAAAAAGTACATGTATATACTCAATTAAATTAATTCCTTCTGCTAAATATGCTAATATTTCCATTTTATGTGTATTTGAAGAAACAGAAACTTGACTTGCAAGTCGCTGGACTGTATGTGTGCAGGTGTCCCTCACAAGATGTGGAACACTGCAGCTGTGACTAGTCAGTGATAATCCTCGAGTACACAGCTGTGAGTCAGTGTCGGCGCTGGTGCAACTGTGACTAGTCATTCAGTTTGAATTATTTGAAATCTGATATAGAGAACGTATAGAGAATATAGAGATGTATCATAAACTGGTTGGCTTAACGCACCATTTGGACGGTGGGCTTGATCTCCACCCTCTGGCTGTATCCCACTAGGGGGTTTTAAACAACCGCACACATGACGCTACATTGTTGTTGTTTCCAGGAGCGTCTCGTTTTCCGTTCCATCACTGCTCTTGCTTGTGAATGCACAGATTTGTGGGGGGAGAAAACTAATTTTGATCTGCATTGTTACATATTTGATTGTTGTATTGTTGGACTTGATAAGATGTTTAATGGAGTTTTCTACTACTGCCAGTATTGATACAGATAGTATCAATAATAATCATTAGTGTCAGTAATAACTAACTTACCGCTGAATACAAAGTTATTTTAGGTTTATAACTTTGCAGTAAGTGAAAGGGGCCATTCAAATAGCAGAATACAAGCTATTAGGCAAGATAATTACAATATTAGATTTTGATAAATATATTAAAGCTAAGCAAAATGAACAGTGATGATGACATATTTGGTGGAAAATATGTCAGAAACAGGGCAATACAGTGGCAGCATCATGACAGCAGTGACTCTTTGAGCAGACCAAATATTAGAAGACTGAGTTTTAATCTATGTCATGAGAGGTAAGTTTGGTAGGTTGGTTGGGATAGAAAGATAGATAGATATGCACTGTAAACAGTACATTTAATACAGTGTTATATACTATATATCAACTACAACTGAATTTCATTTATAAAACTTATTCTTCTGTTTGTGTTCCTTACCAGGTGTGCTTTCCTCCGCTGGTGCTGGCTCTGTTGAACATTAAAACTTGTCAATGTTTCGACAAGTTACTGCATCATTACAGTGCAAGTCAACTAAAACGATACCATTATTGAAGATCATGCTTGAATATAAAACGACTCATCAGTTTTGATGAACACATTCAAATCTTATTCTGAACGTTGTGCTTGGCATTCTTACTGGGTTTGGGTTTGGCAGGCGACGGAGCTGGAGGGGCTTCAGGTGGAGGTGCAGCCGCCGCCGCTTCTTTTGCTACCTTAATCTGTTCTTTTATGACCTCCCTCTCCTTCTCTAACTTGACTTGCTGCTCCTCGGCGACCTTCTGCAGATCTATCCCAGCGCCTCCTGCTCGTGTTGTTTTCCTTGCGGATTTTTTGCCCTTCTGCGCATCTTTATCAGCTGTATTGAACATCGAAGGGGAAAAGAGCCGTGCAATGTGTTAAATGTGGCATGTCAGAGTGTGAGGAAGCATTCGGTGTGACTTGAGGTTTCTAATTGTTCCTTCTGTGAATCATCACAGCCGTGATTGGCATTTCTTTTTGTTATTTATTTTTTTTTTTTGTGTTGGTGTCGTCTAATGTCCTACCTTCGACAATAAGCCAAGCGTTGCAGGATTTTATTCCGGCGCAGGCAGAATAAATTCCCTTGTCTACCACCATGCAGTCTTTGACCACCAGCCTGTGAATCAGCTTGTCCTCAGAAACCTCAATATCGTATTTATCCCCTTGTTCCAGCGGCAGATTCTTGCCAAACCACAAAATCTTGGAGAAGGGATTTGACAGCACGCATTCAAAAACAGCGTCTTCTCTCTCCATTGCCTTCACTTCTTGGATTTTCACTAAGAAGTCCACCGCGGGGACTGTAAACAAAGATAAGAGATAAAAGAGAGAAACAAAAAAACCCAAAACAATCATTGTATTTTTGTTTCATCTGCTCTGATCCCGCAGACTAAAGAAAGCTTAAGACTCACCTTTAAATTCCGTCGAAAACATCGTCACATCCTCCACATCCAACTGGTACAGCCCAGCATCGTCTGGCATCAGGTCCCTCATACTGAAAACGTACTTTCTCCCGATTTGTTTGAGGCTGTGTCGCATCTTCTCTCCCAGCTCCTTTGTATATGGGACCATTACACCATCCTGTGAGAGAATGAATTTCTTTTATGATCCTTTTCATCCTCCTCTGTAATTGCAGCATCTTGTAAACAGCTTGAGGAAAGGTGACCAATCAGCATGGCAATGGCACTCGTGAACACAAAGGATTATTGACTTGATTGCTTCCAAGGGAGGAGGTGGTAAAAAGCAATAGGACCTGTGAAGGACACCAATTCATGCCGACTTTATCAAACTTTCGCAGGAGAGGAAGACTGACCTTGTACAGGAAAATAGACTTGCTGGGCTCAATGAGATCCATGTCAAGCTCAAAGGATGCGGTTCCGTCTGCGTGCACATGAATTGGTTTCAGATTCGACAGGTTCCTGACAAACTGGGGGCGACGGGAGAATAGGAAAATTGATGGTCAACAACGTTTTCAAATGAATCCATGTGACAGACAGTTGTCAGCTGTCCTCTCCAGGATAATCGGCCCACGATCTACAGACCTGCGCTTGTTCTTCTTCACGTTCTTTCTTCATCTCGTTCAGCTTCTTGAGCATCCAGCGAAAGTCGGTCACTCCATATTCGGCGCACAGGGACTCGTAGTCTTTCTTGTCGGAGCTCATTAGGAGCTCCCAGAACTTGGGATCAATTTCGCCGTCCTTTTTTTCAACTTCCTCTGACTTGGCCACGATTTTGCTGTGAATCATAACGAGGCCCGTGTGACTGGTCCACAGTGGGAATCAAATGAAGGACGGTCTGAAATGCAAACCTACCTCTTCCTCTTCAGCACTTTCTTAAAATTCACTTCAGTCGCCTCCGTCGGTTGCTGGGCTGCTTTGTTCTTGTTGAAACCAACTGAAGGAGAAGAAGAAAAAGTTCAAATTATTGAGTGCTTACGAGACCCCCATTAAAAAAAAAAAAACCAAGACATTCGCTTTGTACAAAGCTAAATGTGAAATACAATTGGGTGTAATGATATAATCCACATTATTTAGACGTTGTGAAAGAATCCTCACCTTCAATAACATTCAGGACAACTGTCACTACCGCTTGCCCGTATTCATTTACTGCAAAACACTTGTACGTGTCGGCTTGATCGGGCATAACATTTGGCATCTGCAACATAGAAAACATACCACAACATAAGCCACATACCGGGGAAATGAAACATTTGTATGCTTGTTATATTAAATCTTGTGCCGTGATAATTTGTGTCTTTTTCAGGCCTTTAATTTCATATGGAACTGCAGTTAATATCTTATGGGTAATTATCCAAGAAAGAAACTCTCCCGATCCACAAAAAAAAGAAAAAGGAAAAAAATGCTTGTTTTCAGCAAAAAAAAAGTGACACTTTCTGGTACCTCACACATCCGGAAGGAGACAAAAGGTGGCAGTGAGGCTGTCGCAAAATGTGGAAGGAAAATCTAATAGGGATTGTTGGCACTAGCCTGAGAGAGGTATCGGTGCCCTTTCTGATGCCACATAGAGCTGATTTCCAGAACTGTATGTTTTAGCACACACTTGTGGTGGGGTGGTGAAGGTGGGGAGAGCAAAATAAATAAAGGATGGACTTTTCCCTTCTCTGGGGAGTTAATTGATTGCCACAGAGAATTGTTGCACACATTGCTGAAGTGAAGACATGGGAGTTTAAAGCAACACAGCAGCAGTTTTCGCTAACCTTAAAATAAAGTCATTTTAATGATTCACTGACTTGTAACATTTGAGAATGGCAACCTTTCCCATGGCACGGCACATCGACCTGGGCTGGCTGAGGACCTCGAAACATTGCCTGCCCAGTACCCTTTATCACCTTTCCCTATGCCAACAGTTCACACACCACCATCAACACCTCCTGCCTTGCTAAAATCTGCGCGGTCACGAGTCTCCATGCCCCATGTTTGCAATGACAAAGGTGCCAAAGAGACCAAAGAAGATGCTTTGAGAGAAAGAGAAGACAAGAGAATAGCTGGATAGAAGAATGGAAAGGCTTGTTTTAGTCAAAAGGTGCCTGGCAGAATGTGCCTGTGCTTTACTGGACTTTTTTATTAAAATAAATGTAATGGAAATTGAAACATTTCTGTCTTGAGACAAATTTAATCGCCACGTCCTGTTTGTGTTTTTTTTCATTTGTTGGTCTTTTATCATTTTAAATCCTTTCCCTTTGTGAAAGTACAGAATTGTTATGAGGATAAGAAATGGTGGGGTGAAATGTCTTTGAAGTTCAGAAAAAGGCCATATTTTCTCGCAAATTGTTTTATATTCATTATGTGCTTTATAGAAGGTTCCTTCAAAATGGGCTATGTCTTAAAAAGAAAATACATATCCCCCGTGACACTGCACACACAACAGGGCACTTTGATTGAAACACTCACGCACTTGCTACATAGTCAGGCTGCCTCCTGGTGTGTGGCTATGTACCTTTTCCTTTTACATTTTTCAATTTCCCTCAGCACTGAGAAAAATTAGGGTAGACACAGTCAACCTATTTCACTGAACCGCGAGCATGCTCATCTCACAATGTGTAAAATCCCCTCACTGCAAAGAAAAAGATTATCTGTAAAGCACATTTAAAGGTTGGATGATAATATTGTTTAAGAGCTGCTCTTAGCTGCCTGCTCTTTATTTCATGTCACTATTTACACCTCCCCTTTGCTTCAGCGTGTTGTGTTGCTGTGGCTGGGCTGCATCACTTACCTCAAACGTATGCTCATTGGAATTGGCGTCATATTTCGTCTGGTATCTCGACGTATCAGACACATCTCCATTATTTCTGCTCCACGTCACGGTCGGCTGCGGGTCTCCGGTGACAATGGCTTTGAAAAAGGCAAACTTTCCTAGAGGAGATAAAAAAAATAAATCTATTCAATTAGGGATCAATGTGATTTTTGGTATTTGTATGATGATTAGTGACAAATTGTTTCATAATCTCCTCAGTGATGGACGACCCAGACATTGTCCAGACACCTTTCACCTAATGCAATGATCTGAAACCTTAGCCTTTGGCTTTTCTCACACCCTTAAAGGCCTTTGCTAATATTAGTCTACTGGAATTTCATCAGCATGATGAAGCAGCCTGATTTTATGAAAGCACGCTGACCTGCTTCTGGTGGATGAGAGTCATGGATAATCCATCATGCTGACTAACGTCAATTATAAAAGGTGAATCCTCTGTGAGACAGAGGTTTTAAGGGGATCCCCAACTATCAGTCCTACCTTCTTGGATGGTCAGAGCGATTGGCTTGCGGGTGAAGTCTGGATGGCTCTTTCCCTCCGGGAGCGTCTCAATGAACTGTGTAATCATCACCCCAGGGACCCGTGATCTTTTCTTGATCCCCGCTGTGAGTATCGGAAAATGAAATGTCATAGACAATACACTAAACAGTAGGGTAATGAAAAGAACGGCCAAAAAAAAAAAAAAAAAATCCCCAACAGACTCGCCCTGGCAAACTCCCTTCTCTTTTTAACGATCCAATAATCAAACATGTAAACCATGCGGAAACACATTCTAACACGAGACGTATTAGAATGTTTTATGTTAACTGCCTCCAACAGTTCATGATTATCTATTTTATTCTACATTCTAGTGTTCCATTCATTTTTTTAGTCCAGAATCTGACACCTGAAATTCCTCCTGAGGACAGATATGAGGTTTGCACCTGCATATCTACGTACCGCACATGTACGCTCAGCATATTAATAAACACATTGGATCAGTTCCTCATGCCTGAAGAAGCCTTTCAGACAACGGGATCAGTTGGCTGATCACGGTTTCCCTGAGCATACCTTCTTTACCATTGAAGTGGTCCTCATCAAGGTCTGATGAGGAACATGTCAAAGAGCATATACAGCACGTCAGCACAGCAGCAGCGTGGAATTGTGGATTTAACTTAAATAATTCACCTTGGTGAAAGATTTTAATGTATGACAGCAGAAATGTGGTACGATGGAAGACAACGCGGTTGTGGTGTTTAGTAGATGAGTGTAACAGTCCTCATTAAAGGTCCATTGTCTAAAATTTAGTGGTGTCTAATGGAGCTTTCCCACCACCACCTACAGTACTTGGCTCAGTTCTACTCGGTTTGGTTCCAATGCGTGTTTTGCCTTTAGTAAAATAGACGAGGTAAACAGCCAGGTGCGGTCAGGTGGTACCATGACATATAGCATCAAAGGACTTTAGGGCAGCCCTGCCCTGGCGATTGTGACTCAATTGAAATACATTAAAAAAATACTAAAGCCAAGTAGAGTCAAGTTGAGGTGAGTATTGCTAACAATGTGTAATGGAAAAGCCACAATTGTGAGAAAGCATATTACAAACTATGCTAATGCTTGTCTTCAAATGTCCTACTTGATCTCTTACTTATACCCGGCATGATGTCATTATGAAACCCGAAGCAGATCAGTTTTCCAGGACTACTGTAAAAATGCAATATGGTGACCTTTTTAAGGCGGCTCCTCACTGATGCTTAGCAAGGGGTACCACATTAGTTGTTTGTATTCCATTTCATTGCAATAGATCCCTGCACACACTGGGCCTTGTAATAGTGTAATAGTTTGAGCATCTTTCCTTGTTTGTCCATGTCATGCTGCAGCATAATTTGTATACCGCAATCAATCACTGAAAACAATGACAAATGACCATGAAAAAAAAAGAAAGAAAAGAGACTCATTTTGATATCCACTGGTGCATCAAGCCTGGAAACTCCATCTGTTACCAGGTATGCAGTGTATATTTCTCTTTTAATTTATCTCTTCTGCTTGTCATGAAAAGCCGAAGTGTGTGGAGCCCGCAGCAAGGCAGATGATGACACATTTATGTTCTTAAGTGCTACCGCAAAGCACACGTTCACTGCTTGAGAACATGTGCATTTTGATAGAACTGTGAAAAAGTCATCTGGAGAGTTTGTTTTGATCAGATTTCCTTCAAAATAAGAACACTGTCAACACATCTTATATTCTAACTCATTTCTAACTCAAAAGAAAACACATTATGACATTGAATAATAATAATAATAATAATAATAATAATAATAATAATAATAATAATAATAATAATAATAATAATAATAATAAACTCCTCAATATAACAGTTTTTTTTGATCTTTTGAAATGCTACATTCCAAAGCAAACTGAGATATGGGCCTTTACCTTGGCCTGTGCCGGTGCCATCCGTCACCACTGAGCGTCGAACCATCTTGCTTCCTTTGATTCCTTGATGGACTGTACAAAACTTTCTTCAGCTGTAGACAATAATACACAGATGAATGGCACAGTATGGATTTCAGTCATAAAATACAAAGATAACCTGTTTTTTTCCCAGCCTTTCTTGTTTCAGGTTGCTGACATTTTTCTTGATGTCAAAACTAAGATTGAGCGTAAGATCTTTGTTTGTTTGTTTTTTGTTTATTGGCAGGAGTTATTGAAGTCAACTCGTAAAAATGTGTCACACTGAAATTTTTAATAGTGCAACACTAAATGGAATCAGAAACGTGTAACAAGAAAACTCCTCCTTTAGTTTGAGTTTGACCTTTTGCTCGCATTGAAAAGAAGTCGGCAAACGCTACATCACAGTCTATTATTAGGGCGTGCTTGCAACGGGCATCGCAAGTGTGATGAACGGCCTCTTTTATTAAAGTCTGATCTCGTAACCTTTAACTTTGTTTACGTTGTCATTTTGACTGGAATACATTTTTAGTTAACTGGCTTGGTTGGATAATCTCTTATAGATTAAAATAGCAATTATATGGTAGGCAATTAAGCTTTTTGTTCGTCAAAGAGCAGATTGCCTACAGCTAGAATATACTATCTACAGAGCAGCATTTTGCAATTTCGGTATGGGTGTTTGCTTCACAGGCTTGCTGAAGAGACACCTGTGTTCCCAAATTGTAAATATTGATTGTAATCTGCCCTTGCCCTTGCCCCGACACCGACGGCATGCACGGCCACCGATGTGTATTTGAGATGTTTAATTAAAAATGGATTGAAACGCACCGAGTAATCTTCCCAGCTAACCACTGAAAAATAAATCTGAAGTATTGACTGAGAATGTGTTTGCCCTCAAAGTAATAATTGCAGATTCTGTCTGTTAGGTGCTGTCGTGACAAGGCATAGAACTAAAATACACAGTTTTCAAACCTCCCTGAAGTTTAAAGGCAAACCAGAAATCTGTCTGATCAAACATCTGACTCCACTCTTTAGCTTTAGCAGCTGTCGCTAATAAAGACATTTTATCTTCTTCAAAACGAAAGACGTTTTTGACTTAGATTCCTACCTCCAGCTAGCACATAGCAACACAACTTAATTTAATACTTAAAGAGTTTTCCTTGTTTTCCTTTTCAAGACACATTTGATCATCTAAAACCATCCTTATGTAAATAACATACAGGCATCTTGTAAAAAACAAAACAAAACAAAACTGAGTTTTGAGAATTGGAACAAGCTTTTTTTCACCACCTAAGTCGACTCAGGCCAAACCCTTGTCTTGCAAGTACAAGCGCGTGATATTTTGAGCTGTGGAAGCGTGAGAAAATGGGACGGACATTTGATAGGTCACATGCCACATAAAAGTTGACGTCCCATTTTGACATTTTGATATGCGCGCATATCATTTTTGATGAGCCAATGCAGTTTTAAAGCGCTGTGAAATCAAATTCTGGTGTACAGTCATTTTACCTATATTGCAGCGCATTCCCATCAGCTAAAGGGTTAATTTTACACCTGAATGGCTTTATAGGAGTGTCATGTACGATGCATCACATCTTCAATACACAGTATCAATGCTCTATTTATACTTTTAACTGTGCAACTGAGTTAGAGAGCACATGTAGTTGCTCTTAAAATCTAATTGCAGGATGTTCAAATTTCTGAGCTCCACAAACATTTGAAGCCTTTGAGCTGTTTTCTCCTGGGTTTCATGTCACATGCGGCCAGCTGCTTGTGTGACCCGCGCTGAAACACCGCACTGCAGAGTGTACTCAGGCCGACTGGGAGCATCATAAAAATGATTAAAAGCGAGCCACTACTACAGGCATGTATGGAGAACTATGTATGGTGCCGAGGCCGATCATGTGAAAGAGCTGTGAGTGTCAGGTCTGCTCAGCGCGGGTTATTACCGAGCTCTCTCTTTCCACTTTAGGTAGAAATAGATTTAAGGGTGTGCAATGTATCTTTTGCCCTGCTGAGCAGTAAAAACTTGAGAGAGTGAGCAGGTGGAAGTCATTTCTGATATTGTACATTCTTTTCTTTGGGTATTGGTTACTAATTAAATTAAATTAATTAATTTTCCTTTGGGAACACTTCTGTGTTTGGTATCGCATATTGATTGAAGACGTGACGAATACAAATTTTGAATTTGATTGAATATTTAAAATTACAAACTAAGCAAAGGCTGCGTAAACACACCCATTGATTATGGACAGTAATTACGGCACACAAAGTAACCACAAGTATTAAGTGATGAATATAAATATAAAGTACGATAAAAGAGCTACTTCCTGACAGGAATTTTAATTACACTTCCATTGATTCTAGAAGCCCACCTATTTGCATTTCTTAAATGCAAGAAATGACTCCTGAGACACTATATTTTCATTTTCACAAAACTCTTTTAAAAACTTACAATAAGTACATTAAAAAAAACAGTTGAATAAAAATAAATAAATAATTGGCTACCCAATGAGAGCAGAAAACAAAATAAAGTCTTGTTTCGGCCCTTGTCACAGATTTCTACTTTGTTGGATTAGATTCTAAAGGGTGAAGCATTTTTAAGGATTAGCACAGTATTAAAGATTATAGTCAACTATAAATACCTAATACATCTTTGTCTGAGAGTGTTGCCTTATGTCAGATGAATGATAAACTCACCTCACTAACTCCTGTGATCCTCTAGAGTGCTGCTGCCTCCAAGTCTGATATTTGAGTGTTGCTTCCTTGGTCCGTGGAGCTATTAAATCCTTTCTGGAATGCCAATGACTGCGAAGAGCAACTCACGTTGTCAGGGCTGGTGCCAGGCTGCCAAGAAAGGGGATTGCATATTTGTTTTTGGTGTGAATCACATCCTCCAGTAAAAGGTGGGAGGGGAGAATGCCAAGGCTGGCTCTAAGCCTCTACGATGGGATGACCATGAGGGTGACTGTGAGCCTTTCTTAGGGGTGGTCTCACTGGTATGCATTTTCTGTCTGAGAGATGTCTGCCATCAGACTGCCAGCGTATGTTTTTTTTTTTTTTTTTTTAATAATGGTTCCTCCAGATGGTGGCCTGATCACGCCATGTGATCTTGTATCACTTTCACTTGGACCTCAGAATTGGGAATGTGAGAAACAGGTGTAATTATTTCTAAAATTGATATATTTGCTGGTTATGCCACTCGAGTGGAGAGGATAAAAAAAGAGAGAAATCATTGGCCGTCAAAGTGTTGACAGTCAAGCCTGCTAGTGTTGACAGTGGTGTGAAATTATGGTTACAGAATATATTAATGTTTGAATGCACTAATGACTATTGACACAAACTAAAAATACAAGGTGTTTATCAGGTGTGGCGTGTTTGAAAATATTAGCTCAGTGCTCAGAATCTCATAAATCTCCTGTTGTGTCAGAGGCTTGTCCAATAAACTTCCATAAATTCGAGGCATCCTGCTTTTAAAATTGTGTTTGTTGGACGTTCAGTCCTCAGTCATTGTGTCCTGTCTGTCTAGGAAAACAAACCAGCACAGGTGACCATCCGTCAAAACAACGGCCAAGTGCTAAGTAATGCTTGTGAAGAGACAGGAGGTGATGTAACCACTGGTTGCAGAGGAAATCCACCCACTCAGGACGAGATGCAGTTCTTGTTGTCACTTCAGGTAAAAGTCTCTTACATAATGAAGGACACGGCAGTCGACCAGCAGACAAGCATTTGCATTTTATGGTGTATCATCCACAAAGATGGGAGATTCCTCTGAAAGCAATTTAAATGTAAATTTGTGTCAGCTGAGGTCTTTTCTCTTTCCACTTGGATTTGTACCTTGAAGTATTTTATGAAATTAAAAAAGACAGAAAAAAAATCAGCGGTTTACGGGGGGAAGGTGATGGTGTATTATGTGCAAGTGTTGAAGTATATCCTGTTACAAGCCTCTTAATGTTCACTGAAGTGGTTCACTGACGTAGTCCAGGAAGAATGGCATGCCCGGTTGGCTTGGTTTTGGGGTCACGGAGGTTTGGTTGCCTGCCTGGTACCATTTTGCGAAAATTTTCTGCACTTATGAAATCACATGGACTCGTGTGCTAGCTAGCTACTGATAGCCGGGTAAACCGTGTTGGTGTTCAATACTGCTTTTTACGGCAATGTTTTACTGTAAAATGTGGTGTGTTCCGGGCATGCGACCAAAGTTATACTCTAGGCCAAGAGTCATTGGTTTGGGTTGTATGCCCCAGCACACTGGAACATACATAATGCTCTGCCTCTTTATCTTTGCTCGATCTATTACTTCGAAGTGAGCTGAAGGTGTGTGTGGGCTGGATCATCTCCTCTAAACTTTACCCTTAACATTTAGTGTTCTGGTTTTAGTGCACTGTAATTGAATTAATAACGAGAATTACTTTTTCCTGACCCATTTATTTGTGTGACATTCCCTGGTTTGCTTTCTGTGCTTTCTGTGCTCGCAGGGTCGATTCAAAACTTTGAATGTCTGGGTCCACTTGCATAGACAATCAGTTACGGTAAATGTTTTTTATTGTGGGGGGGGTTGTGTTTGTAACTTGGTGTATAATGGACTCGACCAATACACTGACTACATCCAAATCAGATAAATGATCTGTTGAGGTGATTGAGGACATTCTGTAAGAGAGGACAGGATGTGAGTGGTCATTCTAATCACTCATGGGGCAGAGGTACTGCAGTGGGAACTTAAAACCACGGCCTACTTATTGTGATCTCAGAAATAATACAGCTATGTGAGCTTTAGGCACGACTGAATGTGTGTATTTCGAGCAGCGTAATAAAATGGATGTGTGTCTTGTGGACCTGTAACTGTTCCCAGTCACGGGAGGCTGATGTGAGAGGCTTGATGTTTCCAATGGCATTTACCGCACAAGGTTACCAAAGTCAAATGCTTGGAATTCCACACCGTGAAACAATGACAAAACAACTTGACATTACGCTCACCTGGTGCAACCTTAACACATGTTTTTTTCATCTCTGTGAGCAGCTCTTGTTTTTTTTAAAAACCCTGTATCAAGAGAGGTGATATAATCAATACTATTTATAGCTATTATCTAACTGTGTGTATTATCTTTGTGACTAAAGAATAAAAAAGTAGGTTAATTTTGTGAAATAAAAAAATAACTTTTTTTTTTTTTGCGATATTGCAGATATTTTTTTTTGATTTCTTTAACAAAGTTCACGTTCCTTAACAAAAATCAACAGGAATTGCAATGGATTGGATGCAGTTGGTCGTCTCAACGGCAAAGTCAACCCGGGTTTAGAGGTCACCATGTGGCTTCCGATAACATTGGGGCGCCTCACAACTTCACGACGTTGCACGTTGTCATGCAATACATGAGTTTGCCTTATTTACGACGCTCCACAATATCCTCCGAATGCATGTAAACACATGCTCACAGTGGAGGAGAAATCTGACACCGAGTGGCAGTTGTCGAGGCGGAAGTGACAATATGGAAAAGCAAAATAGGAGCGTCACTGTATACCAGAAACACGTTGTCACTACTACACTATGTGGAGTGCTGCTGTAGCTACCCAGACCCTTCCTATTTAAAACAGTGTAGCATGTGACACTGGGACATTAAATATCCTGATGTATGTGGGTGTGAATTAACTTGTTAGTGACTTGTTGGAACAACAAATTACCAGCCTTGTTAAAACACAAACACATTTAGTTATTTAGTCACCTGGAAACTAATATCTAAATGTATTCAATTTTATATAGAGAATTAATTTCATGTTTAAATCTCGTCTATCTTTATTTACTATACTACTTTATGGTCATTCTGTGAATGTGAACACACACACACACACACACACACACACACACACACACACACACACACACACATATATATATATATATATATGTGTATATATGTATATATATATACACTATATACTGTATATATACACTGCGATGAACTTGTCCAGGGTGCACCCTGCCTTCGCCCTACGACAGCTGGGATAGGCTCCAGCAGACCCCCGAATGAATGTATATATACAACTGGACCCAGTTGGTTCCTTTTTCTCTGATTGTACAAAGTGCTATGAGACGTCTTTGGATGTGATTTAGCGCTGTAAAAATAAAAGTTGATGGATTGATGGGTTGATTGATTGATTGAATAGTTTGCTGTATTTATAAGCCAGCTTTGGGTGAAGGGCCCATAAACGGTGTGTAGTCAGAGTTGGAGAGATGCAATGCCCACTTGTCAGTGTTCAACATTTAAGGTTTATTTACATTCTGCTAAGAGTATTCAAAATTCAAATACTAAAGCATGCTCAGTTCAAGACAAGATGTTCCAGTTAATCAGAAATCATCAAACAGGAAACTATCTATAAGCACCACGTCAAGACTTACTTGCTTGGTTGCAGAATTAACATTTAATGAACAATAAATCTTGTCAAGTGCTCTTGAAAACGAATTAAACAAGTACAATCGACAGAAGGAAAACATCTGTCACTACTTGCTTCTAAACACCTAATATTTATGTAACATCCAATATTTATCTAATATATGTTTAATATCTAATATTTTAACTATTTCCACAAGCAACTTCTTTTTTTAATCACTTTTTATAGTTTATTAGACACATTAGCAGAATTCTCTGCAAAAATGCACCAATCAAAGCAGGTCATTGATTGCAAATCTGTCAGATTTCACTTCTGGTCACGGGTCCAGTCCAGACCTGGCATCATTCTAATCTTGAGAGTGGAGAGAGAAACGGGAAGGATTAAACATTGAACAGTGGGATAGATGTTAATGGTGAAGATTTAGCAATGTTGTTGTACCTTTAACAACAAGCTTCGTTGAACACTCCACCCTTCCCAGAGGACTTTCTGCGACGACAGTGTAATTCCCGCTGTCCTTTGGCCCGACTTTGAGGATCATCATCGAGCACACCCCGCATGTGTTAGTAATGTAATAGTTAGTGTTGGTGTTAAGGCTGATGTTATTTCTGTACCAGGTGACATGTGGTCTGGGGTTTCCTGTCACCGCACAACTCATGTAGCACTCGTATCTCTCTGGACTGTTGTGCATTTTCAGCGGGACGGAGAAAGACGGCGGCGTCTCGAAGCAGCAATCCTTGGAAGCGGGAAGGGTCAGAGAAAATGTTTCTGAAAGGATGAAGAAATACATGAGGGCTGAAATGGAAAGCAATCCCGTCCCTTTTAATCAATGTATTCCCTTTAGTAGTCTGCTAATTGATTTAGTCATCATCCTGTATTCTGCATGGTCGGGTATGTAGCATACAGATGCGCTGCCTTTGACAGTGCATACATACCATATGCAAACAAAGACGTTATTAGCACTTCTAGTTTTCTTTTTCTTTTTTACACTTGCCTTTTTTAACCTTGACTTCCCACTTGGGCGATTCAGATGGTTCGGAAAGGCCCATGTCATTCCTGGCATAGACTCGGAAGTGATACTGCCTTCCCGGCATGATGTTAATTGCAGTGTACTTGTTATTGAACAACCGGTCAGCCAGAGTTTGCCAGGTTCTCTTGACGGAATCCCGCTTGGTGATCATGTAGTGCAGCCTGTCGTCTTTCTTCTCATCTGGTGAGGGTGTCCAGGACACTGTCACTGTTCCCGGCACGTTCTCCTCCACGTCCACTGGGCCTGGAGGCTTTGGGTCATCTACACAAAAAGAAAAAAAAAACAGTTATCCCAAAATGTTTATGTATTCATTTTTATGATGGGCCAAAATATTCTATTTGTCAAACAACTGATAGCATACTTTTTTATTTTGAGTCACCTCTGACTTTTTTTCTTTGCATCTTGAGAAATTTGACATCCTTTCAATAACAAATTAGTACGCATGTTCATGATATCTTTGGTACCTGTGACTCTTATCTCGATGCTAGAGGAGTCCTGACCGACAAGGTTCTTGACGAGGATGGTGTAGATGCCGGTGTCGTAGCGCTCTGTTGCGGGGATCGTCATCTGCGACGATGTTTCTGTGTTGTCCACACCCACGTGCTTGGGTACAGGATGGCCATCTTTCAGCCATTTAATAGTTGGAATTGGACAAGCCTGTCAGCAACGGACAATATAGTTCTTTATTTAGAGAAAGCACATATATAAAAGACAGAGTCTTCTGTTATTGTAAATATTATAATTGTTGTGAACCTGAAAATTAAAGTTGATGCGGGCAGAGTTTCCGGCTTGTAACACCATAAAGTTTTTAATTTTTCTGTCCGTAAAGTGTGGTTTCACTGCAAAAATATAGGAGTGGGTTTAGTCACTGTTGGCAGTTTTAATCAAGGGTCAATCAGATCCTCAAAACTCTGGACAACTTACCTGGAGGAGGCATGGCAATGATGTAGTTATCCAACTCTTGAGGCTCACCATCTCCGCCCTCATTGGTGGCTAAAACTCGTACCCAGTACATGGCCATGGACTTTAGACCCATGATAGTATAGGAGTTCATAATAATAGCGCTGGAGTTGCAACGGCCCCATTCGGGATCTTCATTTGGTCTGAGTTCCACAAAGTATCCTTTAGATTCATCCTGAACTCCCTCTTCCTCTGTGGGCTTCGTCCAGCCCAGCGACAAAGTACTGTAGGTGGAGTGTGTCACTTTCAGATCAATCACTTTTCCTGGGGGCTCTGGGAATGTAAAGATGCCGGCATAGTGTGATATGATCAACAGAAGCAGTCGAAACCAGAGCTTCATTTTGCCTTTACTCACTCTTTGGGTCTCTTGCAAAGACAAACTCAGAAGGCGGACTTGGCTCTCCAGAGCCAGAAATGTTGATCGCTGACACACGGAACTCGTATTCAATGCCTTCAACAACATCTTTCACAGCGTACTGTTTCTCTGTTGGCATATTTGTACAAAGGTAAGACCCAACAGGACACATTGAAATAACAGTTTAGAACTTAAACAGATACTAAGGCTCTCACATTTTGGCTGGCACTATGTTGGATTTGGACACGCCTGTCAGGCGATGGACAACATAATCTTAAGAAACTACTTGAAATTATTGTCAAGACAAGATGAACTTTTTAAAACCTCATATTTTCACACATGATATTAATCACATTAACACATTTATCAGAAAAATAAGAAACTTATTAAATGCCTTGAACAATAAATGAAACTTCATCCAGGGTTGAAAATTGATTCCTTTAATACTGAACATTTGGCACTTGGCTACTGAATACTTAGTAATCCTTGGAAATGATGTGGACAGCAAAATTATTCAGTACATTTGTGAATATGTCAAAAAAAATAAGCCAATGCAGTAATTATTGTGACAGTGTAAAAATATATATTGTCAGGCCAAAGACTAATGGTCTTACCTTTGATAGGTTCATCAAGTGGGTTAACAAAGCTCCAGAGGTTACTGCCATTTTTGCGTTTTTCTACGTTGTAGCCCAAAATATTGGTACCTCCTGTGTTAGTGGGTGCTGTCCATGCCAGATTAATGCAGTCTTTGAAAGCGCTAACAATTTTTGGCACTGAAGGTTGCCCAGGGAATGCTGGAAAGGTAACCAAGATAGAAAATGAGACACTTCACCATGACTCTTTAGTGCCTATAATAGTGAAAATGCTCACCCTTTGTCCCTGCCTGGATGTCATCAGTCTCCATCATGTCGCTGACATCATAATCAGTTTCTGCTCTGATGTGGTAGCAGTATTTTCTGCCGTGATCCACATCGGCATCCCTGTATTTGGGCTCTGGGCCGATCTTTCCAAGTTTCTTCCTGCTGTTTCTGCCAATTTGCTGCCGTTCCAAGATGTAATTAGTGATGGGACAGCCTCCATTGTCCTTGGGAACCCTCCATTTGAAGTCAATGCAGGTTGAGGAACTTTCAATAATGTCCACTGGGCCAAGGGGTGGGGTGGGTTTATCTGGAATAAGACAAAAAATGACAAAAAGAAAACCATGTTTGTATGATATGCTGCTGTTATTGATGTAGAAATTACACATATGCACGCATGACACTAAAGCTGACATGGTGGTGCAGTGATTAGCAATGTCACTTCACAGCACACCCCTTTCTGTGTGCAATTTGCATGTTCTCCGCCGCCACCCGGAGTGCAGGAGAAGCGGTGATAGAAAATGGATGGTAAAATGACACTTACCTAAGACCACGAGGTGAGTAATTGCTTCAGTTGTTCCACATTCATTCTTAATTTTGATCTTAATTTCTCCAGAGCATTTGCGTTTGCACTTGGTTAGCACAAGGCGGGTGTGCTCAGAAGATTTCTCGATCTTGATGTTGGTGTCCTCCACCAGCTCTTCGCCCTCGTGGTACCACTGTACCTTCATGGGTTGACGGCCAATGAACGTCATCTTGAACACTGCGTCTTTTCCACTTTTAATCTCAATTGGTTTCTTAAATTCTTCCACGTCATCAGCATTCAGTCTTGGAGGATCTAGTGAAAGTTTTAGAAAAAATTATAGAATTTTGATGCAAAAGAACAAGGCACTACATGGTATCATCTTTTTCTTTTCTTTTTTTTCAATACCAAACCTGTAAATTCTGAGTAAAGTACCTTCAACTTTAAGCACAGCTTCTGTTTTACGTCCATCAGCTTCACAGCGGTACTTTCCAGCATCTTCCTCTTTGCAGTTTTTGATAATTAGCTTGCGATAAGTTTGATCTTTCACAATGCAGATATCGTCTGTCGCCGTGATCTGAAAGCACCCAAAAGTTTACCAAAGCATCAATATTTTAAAAGGTGAAGTCTCCACTAGTTTGACTTTTGTCCTCCTCACCTCTTTCCCTTCTTTGTACCAGACTCCATCACACTCCTCGTTACTCAGCCTGCAGACCAGTTCTGCATCCGTACCAATGATGGCTGTTACATCGGACAGTCCGCTGGTGAAGTACACTCCGACTTCTAGACGGAATAAAGGATAAACTTTTAACAGGAAAGAGTCATAATAAACACATAAGAGTCCAGCTAAATACAATGTTATGCTACACCTTACCAACAACTGTTTCAGGGACAAGTGGACCTTTTTTCACTCTCTTTTTTTTCCCTTTAACTGGCGCCTCCTCTTCACCTTCAGGAGCTTCATTTTCGGCACGCTTTCCTTTTTTGGGCGCTTTATCTTTTCCTTCACCCTCTTCTGTTCCTGTGCTCCCATCATTCTCTTCATCAGTGGCCTCACTCTCTTCCTCATCAGTTTCCTCTTCCTCATCGATGTCTTCCTCTTCAACAACTTTGCCCTCCCCTTCCTTAGCCTTTTTCTTTGCCTTCTTCTCCTTCACACCGGACTTTTCCTTTGATTTTGCGTCTTCCTTTGCTTTTGCCTTGGCTTTTGCCTTGGCCTCAGCTTTAGCCTTGGCTCTAGCTTCTGCCTCTGCTCTTGCTTTGGCCTCGGCTTCTGCTTTCTCAGCTGCGGCAATGGCTGCAGCTGCAGCTGCTGCTTCTTGCTCTGCTCTCACCTTTGCAACTAGCTCATCTGTTTCTTTCTGAAGCTTGAGCTGTTGTTCCTGAGCTAACCTCAGAAGTTCTGGATTTCCGCCGCCAGCCCTGGTTGTTTTGCGGGCCTTCTTTTTCCCCCGGGTTTCAGGATTAGTGTCAACTATTGGAAAATATAGAAGAAAACAGTTTTAGAGCCTCACTGGTTTGTATTTTACATTTTTCTATTTCCTTTCTGTGCTTGAAAAGATACAATTTGAAAAATGCAAATTTCACCTTCCACAACAAGCCAGGCGTTGCAGGAAGCCATCCCAGCCACGGCTGCGTAAATTCCTTTGTCAAGTGGCATGCAGTCTTTCACCACCAATGTATGGATCAGCATGTCCTCTGACACAAGGATGTCAAACTTCTCCCCTTGCTCCAGGGGGACATTTTTCCCTTTCCAAGTAATCTTTTTCAGGGGTTGGGAGAGAAGACACTCGAACACAGCATCTTCTCTTTCCTCTGCTTTCACATCCTCAATCTTGACTAAAAAGTCAACATTTGGAACTGGATACAAAAAACAAAATAACAACATCAACAACATCATGTTGCTTGATTGACAATGTAATTTGCTTTCAACCCTAAAGTACGTTCAAGTACGTATACCAACAAAGAGTCAACATATGAGCCTACGTTTAAAGTCAGTAGAAAAGATCTTGACTCCATCAACCTCAACTTGATATAAGCCTGCATCTTCTGGGTCAACACCATTGATGCTGAAAACAAACTTTTTTCCTATTTGTTTCAGTCCATGTTTGACCTCTGCGTCAGCATCAAATGGAATCATGACTCCATCCTATGAGGACATAACATCACAAATGCAGGCCATTATATGTTGCCATTTTATGTTGTCAGACAATGTTTTCTGGCTTCAACTTTTGATTCCACTCTCTAAAAAACATTATGTATGTAACATCAAAAGGGTAGATCTCACCTTGTACAAGAAGATTTTGCTAGTGGGGTCTTTCAGTGCCATTTCCATTTCAAACTCTGCACCACCATCATCTCTCATTTCAATGGGTTTCAGGTTGCATAATCGTTCAACAACCTGTTTGTAATTAGACAAGTATAAATAGAAACGTGTTTTCATTCATTTTTACTGTTCAGTCTTCAATCTTCTGAAAAGAAGATGCAACCCACTCTTTCTTGCTCGTTTTCTCTTTCTATCTTCTTCTCCTTTAGTTTCTTCAGCATCCCACGGAAATCGGTGACACCGTGCTGAGCACAAATGCTCTCATAGTCTTTCTTGTCGGCACTCATTAGCAAATCCCAAAACTTATCATCTATTTCAGGTTTGGTATCTTCCTTTGCCTCCATATCAATCCTGTAAACAAAAACAACATTGATAGCAATGTGCTAGTAATAGTACAGTCATAAACATACACAGTAGGAATGATCATTTAAAAACAAACAAAAGAATGCAGCATACTTATTTTTCAGGGCCTTTTTGAAGTCTTCTGCCGTCTCCCGGATTGCTTAAACCAATCAAATCATTGATATGACTGTCATACATTCCATTCAAAGTTATCATTGACTAAAAATACAGAGCATACCTGTTCTTGATTGCTGCATGGCTTTGTTCTTTTTATAACCAACTATAAGAGAGTGAAGATAACAGAGATAAAACGTCTTACTTATAATTACACATCTTGGGTCAATAAAGATGATTGAGTAACATTTTGTGACTGACCTTCAATGACATTAAGCGCCGCAGTAACTACAGCTTTTCCATATTCGTTTTTGGCAAAACATTTGTATGTGTCAGCTTCCTCGGAGGACACATCGGATATCTGACAGATCAAGGACCACAAACTTTTATCAAAACCTCACAAGTGTTCACCTTGTCATTTATAATGGGCAGAAGTCAGGACCCGACCTGTAGCTGATGTTCACCAGAGCTTTTGTCATAAGTAATCTTGAACCTCTCTTCATCAATTTCCCCATTATTTCTGGTCCAGGTCACTTCTGGAGTTGGGTTTCCAACACTCACTGCTCTGAAGACCACGGTTTTTCCTACAAAAATGGCAATAAAATTGCATTATGTTGTGATATGTCTTAATGTAACTAATTAACATGCAGTCTGATGCAGTGTCATATATACCTTCCTGAATAGTGATCGCGATGGGCTTGCGCGTGAAATCTGGTGTGCTCATGCCTTCAGGTAATTCCTCCACAAATTGGGTTATCATAACTCCTGGAACCCTGGACTTCTTTTTAATTCTCACTGTAAAAGGACAGTAGAAATACATCACGTATAAATGTTTGAAAAAAACTCGCTTTAGCCAAGCTATTCTCAATAAATGGAACAACCTCTGTCATGACCATTTGGGGTGCTTACCCTGCCCAGGAGCCGTTGGCTCCTCCTCCTTGGCTTTACGAAATTTAAACATCTTGTCTTAAACACCAGCCCCCCTGGAATTAAACATTGTACAAATTAGTTTTACAAAAAAAGCATACTACTATCAATAATAATGCTAATAGTATCCTGCCTTAGCACCATGACAGTTGGAATAGGCGCCAGTTAACCCCTGCAACCCGACTGCAGGAGAAAACAGGTAGAAGGTGGATGGATGGATCAGACTTCAAAATACATTTTAGAAACTTGGATTGCTTCTTTACAGAGGCTAATCAATTTGATGGTGCACGTTGACAATGCTAGACAATGGAAAGCAAGTGTTCCATTCACACTTTGAAAAGAGGACCTGTACCACACATGGTTTCAGTCAGGAATCACATCTGTGACAGAAGGAAAAAAAAACACATTCCCTGATTGCTACATTCTTCACATTCCCTGAATGGAATTCCTGCAAATGGCTGGACTAATTTTGTCAGCAGCAGGTCGCATACCTCTTCAAGCAGTCTACCATGATGTGGGGTCAGTGATCGACTGCTGATGTCACACAACTCATGACCATTTTTGTATTTGGGTCAAACCAGTTTTCTTGTTTGTCACAAATCTAAGTTAAGAATATAGGTCAACGGATGATTGTCTAAATGCTGTCCTTTATCAGTTTTGTTCAATTAGGTTTTTGTCGGTCAGGTTTCCTTTTTCATCACTGCCATCATTCAAATTGATAAAAGAATCGTGGAATTCGACTGTATGACATCTCTAATTAACATGTTTTTTTGTTTTTTAATTTTCACAGAGCAGAAAGCTTATTCTTTCTCGAAAATATATTTTTTCCTTCCTGATACAATACCTTAAAAAAAAGAAGACTTTTCACATATTCTATTCAAGCATTAAACACATCACAGTTGCCCACTCATTCACTTGACCAAGCTGTTGATCATCCCTTTTCATTTCATTGGCATTGACATTTTTAGTTCAGTTTTTGATTATTTCAGATCAACATCAACAAAATTCAATTATGCTGCTCTGTTATTTGAAGAAGCATCTTGATATTTAGTAGTTTGACACTCTTGTTGCTCCTGCTATATTTGTCTAAGTGAGAAAATAGCTCACCGAGGGTGTGACGAGTGACATGATTTATGGACTTGGTCAGGTCCATGTTCAGAATGTTGAGACGGATTGAGTTACAAAGGGAATTTTTGGTTATCCTGTTTTCACACTTAATGATTTGAGGAAAATGCATTTAAAAATATTAAAAAAAAAAAAAAAAAGCTTTAGCAGATTTGCAGTGCTGTTATGATAATACATTAATGATACAGTGATACATTAAGTCATTTGTACAAAGCACAAATTCATTGGTTTTGTCCACCTTTCTTTTCACTTATTTGTCAATTGTCTTTCTTTCACAAATTTCTATCAGTATTTTCTATTGTACTGTCTAGAATTTCAGAAAATCCTGTCTGCTTACACATGCATTTGGAAGAATTGACTTAAGCAGGGCTGGAACAACAGAAACTGCCTTTCGAATCAACAGGTCTGATTAATGATGAGATTTTTGTGTTACCACACACCTACAATCAATTTAAAAACACCAGTTAGATTTGTTAAGAATACTACGATAATTAACATTTTAAAACAGAATAATAAGTCATACAGATCTATTAACATTTAGGATAATTCCAGTGAATATAAATGTACTTACTCTAATTTGTGGAGTAAAGTCCTGGCTTAGGGTTGCTGGCCAGCTTCCTGCTGATTCTTCAGTGTGGTCTGGTGGTTTTGAGAAGCAATAAAGCCTTTCAGAGACACTCGGAGCAACCTAACCCACTGCGTTTTATTTTTTTCTTGACTGGGCCTCTCGGGGGGGGATAGGTTTACCGACAGGCACTCTGGCCCTAAAATGCTATAGGTTCCTGAAAAAGAGGGCACCAGAGGAAACGCATCACCGGGGTCTTCCTAATCCCTCCCTCGAACCTGGAATTTTGGCCTCTGCTCTGCTGCATGTTGTGTTTGGATGCGCTCATGAAAAAGGCTCATACGAGGTGAACTGGACTGCCTCCTCCGGTCCGTCTGATTTTCAGCTCGAACCTCGGGTAAGTGTCTAATCTGTCAAGATTATGTTCTTTTTTTTAATTGTCTGTTCCTTCTAAAAAAAAATTGTCTAAAGTAAAGCTAGAAACGAATTTTACTTTGAAAAACTGCAATACAATGTTACTATAATGTAGTGTAAAGCTATCTCAGAAAAAATACGTTGCATTATTGTTTGCTTTGGCACTGCTCCACACGTGCCATCCAATAAAAAACACAAATGTAAACAAGCTTGCTCTGTTTCCATAGTGGACAATCAGAATAATTTCATATTCAGTCTCTTTGTATTGAAAACGAACACAAATGACCAAATTTCTCTTACCATCCGCGTCTCTTTGAAAGTGAGAAGTGTCACCCTGCTGGGCTTGGGGTGTCACTGTTCACCCTGCTGGCCAGTGGCTTTACACCAGGGCAAATGCCTGACCCCTAAAAATGCTAAGAGAGGTAATTCAAGAAGAGGAGATGTAGCTTCTTCACATAAACTTTGATGGAGGCTGGACAAGTGCCACAAATGTCGATCCTCCCTGGCTCTGCCAAGGCCTGACCCGGCAACCACAAAAAGAGCTTCACTTCTTTCTTTTTTTTTGTGCATTTTATTAAATCTTCACACACGGGAAGCTACACGGCAGTCCTTGACGGGAGTCTTCTGCAGGTCAGGAACAATTGCACGTAGCAGTATGCAGTATGAAATATTTATTTACACCAAACCCACACACGTTTTCTTACATAAAAAACACTAGTCAGTGTTAAACATATTTTTTATGTCCACATCTTTTCCTCAGCTGGGGGCGAGACCCAAATGCCTGGTTGGAGGGAGGCAAGAAAAGAAAAATAAACTGGCTTGACAAACTCTAAATTACACAACCAGTTTCTCCTTGCAGAGACAAGCCTTGTGTAACTAATCATTGCTGCAGAATGTTGTGGTAAACGTTGTAAATATTTATTTTTTTTACGAGCCTATATCACAGTTATAGATAAACAATGATAATCAGTAGTTATTCAATGACACTGCTAGCCTACAATTTAACATTGTTCAAGCGAAATCAAATAAAAACGTATTCCCAACTTGTGTTTAGTTCATCCTGACAAAGTGCTTGCTTCAATTTAACATCAGTAAGAAAAGACGTTCCTAAATAACTCCTGGTTTGGTTTTTTATGCCAAGTTCCGCAGTGGAATCGCAGTATTTTCAGTGTCTTCATTTATTCTGGGGGGGGAAAAAAGACAGGGGCTCTTTAATTTTTTACAACTTTTGCCATTAATGCTATTGATATTTTACCACCATTGTCACAAGGAACTCACCTCTGACAGTTAGTTTAGTGGAGCACTCGGCTCTCCCCATAGCATTTTCAGCGACGATCTTGTACTCTCCGGTGTCTTTGGATCCGACCCTCAGGATGAGCAAGGAACACACGCCGCAGGTATTGGTGATGTGGTAGTTAGTGTTGGTGTTGAGGCTGACGTTGTTGCGGAGCCACGTCACGTACGGCGCCGGGTCCCCTTTGATGGCGCAGCTCATGTAGCACTCGTATCCTTGGGGGGCGGCGTGCATTTTCAGCGGGACAATGAACTTGGGGGGGCACTGGAGGTCGCAAACCTTTGATGACGGCATGCTCACGGTGAATTTCTCTGTGAGAGGAAGGGAGGCGAATTGAAAAGCAACAACACAGCCAGGGAATGTAGAACGAAGATGGAGCACAAAGCACAATTGTCTACCGTGTCGGTACTGTTTGTAGAATTTCATGCTGAAGTGTTGTTTTTTTTGTTTTTTTCCCCCTTATTTGATGGAGGCTGGTATGATATTGTGGCTGCAAAAATTCTTCCAGGGTTTCACGGAATTGAAATTTCAGCCATAAAAAAGTATGACATTACAGACAAAACATTTTGGCACTTTGGGTGTGGAAAAAGTCATTAACCTGTGAATGTAAAGTTTAAATCAAGTTAACTTGATGTCAGAATGTTGATCATTGAGAAGTGTGACATTTGTTCACTAAATGAAATGACCAAATGTAGGAGAGGTAACTTCAGAGAACCAGGATTAACATCAAGTTGACCTTTCTGCAGTTGAAGTCGCTGACGAGAGAACTCTCCACTGAGGTGTCACATCTGTGATATCTCAGCACAGGGTTGTTGGTTGGGTGTCGAACAACCTATCATATTCATTTTCATGGCGTCAGTTGAATTTGCTTTTTTTCCTTTTTTTCGCAGAAGAAATAAAAGTAATGCAAAGCTTAGCATTTTTAACTACATGTGCCGATTAGTAAATGCGGTTAGCATATCCCTAACGTGAAGTTTAATTTCATCACAAAAGAGATTTTCAACAAATGGCGTAAGAACAGGTTATTAGCAAAAAACTTTTTTAAAATACTTGAATTTTAGTAAACACTACATTATTTTTTTTATTTACTATTTGCTTGTTTACTTGTTTGTTAATTTGCAATATGTTTTGTTACCACTAAATGCAAGTAGTGTTACTTAGTCTTAGCCTTAGTAGTCTTTCTGAATAAGTCTTACACAGCGGACCTACTGGCCTACCTTTTTTGGTGGTAATCAGCCACTTTGGTGATTCCGACGGTTTGGAGGAGCCCATGTCATTCTTGGCGTACACCCTGAACTGGTACTCTCGGCCTGGCATGATGTTGCATAGGGTGAATCTGTTGTTGAAGATGCGATCGGCCACGGTGTGCCACTGTCTCTTGCTGGAGTCCCGCTTTGACACCAAGTAGTGCAGCCTGTCATCGCGTTTTTCATCTGGAGACGCGGTCCATGAAACGGTCACTGTGCCCGGCACGTTTTCGTCAACCTCCACAGGACCTGGCGGCTTGGGCTCATCTGAAGGTGAAACACAGATACTTGCGTATTATCTTATTGAAAAACCATGATAGTATAAATAAGCTTGTTACGCTTGGTATCTGGTCAAAATTCACCTGTGACTCTAATTTCAATGCTAAAGGTTTCTTGGCCAACAATGTTTTTGACGAGGATGGTGTAGATCCCTGTGTCTGAGCGTTCAGCTGAAGGAATCAGGAGCTGGGACGTTCCTTCAGTGTTGCTGATGGTCACCTTCTTGGAAGCTTGTCCTCCATCTTTTTGCCATGTGATTTCAGGCCAAGGAGAAGCCTAACAAGAATATACGCCATGTCCAGTCTTTAAATGGCAGCACTCGTTTACCTCAATAACAACCAAACATTTCCATTTCATTGTTTATTTAATCAGTAATTTGGCTCGGTCAAAACAACAGTCCAGAGGTGGGACCTAATGTTTGCGAGCGGTTGGCTCAAAGTTAATTCTCATCTTATTATGTTACCTCAAAGTTGATATTGAATCGTGCGGAATTTCCTGCCCTCACAACCATGAAGCTCTTGATTTTGGCATCCGTGAATCGTGGTCTCACTAGGATGAAAAGACAGTAGAAATGGTAAATTATAACCACTAGCTTGGCTAATACCCAAATGATTTTGTGAAGATGGTAGCTTGGGACAACCAGACCAATTCATATTTTAAAACTGAATGTTAGTCTGTTGCCTAGTCTGTTGCCTTTGCAGTTCATTCATGTGTGCAGCATCAATGGATTTACAGATTGCCTGTGAAGGCTGTGAATACATTTTCTCCCCTTCAGAATCTCTATCACTCCATCTTCCTGCACAGGCTACATACATGCCTTTATTTTAAGAGCTACATAAGTGTACAAGACAAGAGACATTACATAGTGATCAAGGACAAGAACCGAAATACAATTTGGAACTGAATGAGAGCAGAGAGAAAGTGGTGATTCAAAATAGTATTCCCAAAATGTCTGTGAAAGGATTAATTTCATTGTTTAAATATTTATCTTACCTGGAGGGGGCATGGCGAGGATGTAGTTGTTCAATTCTTGAGGCTCCCCCTCTCCTCCATCATTTGTTGCAACTGCTCTTACCCAGTACATAGCCATCGACTTTAAGCCTTTCACTGTGTAGGAAGTCATGGTAATGAAGTTTGAGTTGCAGCGATCCCATTCTGTATTTTCTGCAGGCCTGATCTCCACAAAGTATCCCTTGGCTTCATCCTCAACTCCCTCAACCTCCTTAGGTTTGGTCCAAGACAAGGATAGATTTGTGTAGGTGGAATCTGTCACTTTGAAGTCGAGGACTTTTCCAGGACGCTCTACAACACAGAATTCATCCTGAGTGTGGGTTGTATGAAGAATGAGTGATCTTTCCAAATGTCCACCTACTTTTAGGGTCTCTGGCAAACACAAACTCGGATGGTGTACTAAATTCACCCGCTCCAGAGTTATTGATAGCCGACACGCGGAATTCGTACTCCATCCCTTCAACCACATCCTTGACTGGAAATCCTTTAGCTGTTCAAGACAAACCAGAACATATACGTTTGTGGGAGTTACAACATGAGTTGAATTTTATTCTAACACTTTGTGTAAATTAGTAATATGTACATAGTAAGACTTACTTCTGATCATCTCCTCAGGTGGGTTGACCTGACCCCACAGGTTGCTGCCCTTCTTGCGTTTTTCAAGGTTGTATCCCAAAATGTTGGTGCCGCCAGTATCGGCTGGAGGAGACCAGGACAGAGTGATGCAGTCCTTGAAGGCGCTGGCAACTTTTGGTGCTGATGGAGGTCCAGGGTATGCTGCAGACACACAGTTTTATGCAGTGTCACTTTTTCTGTCTATTTCATACAACATCGAAAAATGGGAATTGATTATGATCATCCAATGTTGGGAAATGAAGCTCAGGAATCCCCTCGTCAACAGAGCAACTTTTCAGGCTATTCATGACCAGCAACTATTGGCAGTAGGACATAGAAAGTGTTGTAATTGATTCACACAGACAAAGGATCATTTATGGACAATGATGTTGTTTGTCAGCGTGGACAATGGCATCACTATTGTTCTAGTCAAAGCTTTCTGCATACTGTATGCTTGTGCAAATGTGTCATTCTACCTTTAGTGCCAGCTTGAATGTCTTCTGTCTCCATCAGCTCACTGGTACCCATCTCAGTCTCCACTCTGATGCGGTAGCAGTACCTCCTGCCGTGGTCGATGTCACTGTCCCTGTATTTTGCCTCTGGACCGATTGGCCCCACTTTCTTCCAGGTGTTGCGTCCGACTTGCTGCCGTTCAAGGATATAGTTGTTTATCTTGCAGCCACCGCTGTCTTTTGGTGGTCTCCACTTGAAATCAATGACTGACGAGGAGGCTTCGGCAATCTCCAGAGGCCCCATCGGAGGAGTGGGTTTGTCTGTCAAGTCCAACACAGGAGCGTGATTTCATAAACGTGTCGGCCCATAAACACACGCAGCGGTACTGCATTTGCATACATACCCAGCACCACTAGCTGACTCAAAGCCTCAACGGTGCCAAACTCGTTCTTAAGTCTTATCTTGACCTCGCCACTGTCTTTACGCTGCAGCTTGGTGAGCAGCAGGCGGGTGTAACCGTCCGAGTACTCCAACTTAATATTAGATTCATCCGAGAGTTCTTCACCATCGAGGTACCACTGAACTTTGATTGGCTCTTGTCCAATGTAAGGCAGTTTGAAGGTGGCCTTATGTCCTTTCTTCACGGTCACTGGTGCTTTAAAAGCTTCTAGTTCCTCAGCGTCAAATCTCGGTGGATCTGCCAAAGCATTGCAGTTGCAGAGAAGGAATTGTTTAGCAGTGCAAAGCAACTACGGTAACTTTTGTAGAGAGTAAAACAAAGTACAGAGTCCAGAGTAAAAAAACAAACTCATGCAACTCTGGTTTCAATAACTTATCTTTTTATGGAATGTATTTTTACCTTCGACAACGATCACAGCTTCTGTCTTCCTTCCATCTGCCTCAAATTTGTATTTGCCAGCATACTCCTCAGTGACTTTGTGAATTTTGAGTTTGTGGAAACTTCCTTCTTTGGAAATGGTTATACCCTCAGATGATTTTATCTGGCAAAGACACACATGCTACTGTGAACAGGACCTTTTTTTTAATTGCGTGTGTTAATTACTCTCACTTGGTCACGGCAGCAATATTTTCTAAATGCTTTTTCAGACTTTTATACCTTACCTCGTCTCCATCTTTGTACCAGATCCCTTCACATTCTTCACTGCTCAGTTTGCACTGCAGCTCTGCTGCTTCTCCGACATTGACATTACAGTCGGAAAGGCCAGCATGAAAGTGAACCCCTGGATCTGAGAAATTAGTCAACAGTGAGTTAATGAATGCAGCCAAGCACTGAACATTTGGCATACTGTTAATTTCCCACCACCTCTGATTCTAACAATCACTGTGCATACTTACCTCTCTTTGTAAACATTTCAAAAACTACCCCATTTATCAGATTTGTTTTTCAAAATAAAATTTACATGATCAAATACATGTTACGAAGCAGGTTTATTCTCAGAAAAGAAAATGGTGAAATTTGAAGAGACTAAATCAAGAACAGAATACATATCAATACAATTTGCTGCAGGTTGTCTTCTGGATTGTCATGTGATGTGATTGTTTCTCTGGTTTGCAGATTTAAGCCAGTTTAGACCTTCAGAGTTGATCCACAGAAGGACTCAATTGACTTTCTCCAGTTATTTACTTCCAGAACACATGACATTCTTTTAAAACAAAAGATAGACGGCTAAAGACCGGCTGCTCTTCGATCAAGAGGAACCTTCCGTTGTCCTTTTACAGAATGTGATTTTGAGCACAGTCGTCTTCCGGAACCAGCAGGCTTTCCTCCTGTTGCCTTGAAAGGATTCTTTTCAAGAGTACAAGAGAGGTTCTGCATTTAAGCAATCTCTGAGCACCGACTTATCCTGTGTCAGCAATCTTAGAAAAAGCAAGCATGGTTGTTAACACAGAGCGCAGATGCATTCTAACTATTCCTTTTCTTACACTTTGGCATGGTCCAAAAGCAGGTGACACAAGAGACGGAGGCGCACACATGCATAATTACCATTCAACTGCCTGCTAACATCCAACCTGTAGGTCATAGGAGAGAAATAATAATATAATAATGTTGATAGATTTTTACAAAAGTGCACTTGTTTCAAGGGTTGATAAGCCAACAGAAGACATGAGCAAATTATGTGCTTTAAAAATAAACCACAGTGCATCAGTCTCAATTAGAACTTATCAAGGCGCCGCTGCTGTGAGTTTCAGTATCTCATCAGTGAAGCAAATTAAAAATCAAACCGTGAGACTTGTAACTCTGAGCTCTCAGATCAGATGAAAATATGTTTTTTTTTCTTTTTTTCCAGTGCTTCACAGTGCTTCCCATAAAGCAATTAAAGCAGCTTGGTAATCTTACCACTAACTGTCTCCAGGATCAACGGCCCTCTCTGTGCACGGCGTGAACACCTGCCAGCTGCTGCTGCTGGCCCACCACCGTCTGCACCCTCACCATCACAGCCAGCTGTTGGCCCTGCAGCATCATCGCCATCATCCTCCAAGATTCAGTTTTTATTGTACTTTATTTTTTGGTGCTTTTTCTTCTCTCTTTTTTTGAAAAGGGAGATTTCGTCGTAATTACCAGCATCCCAGTTTTCTCACTTGCCTTTGGAAGTGCCTTTCAGATAGCGTTAATGAACACAACAGTAACCATTAACATGTCTACGTGAAGCGTAAAAACAACATCAGCAGGAACAGAAACAAACATTTACTTGGAAGCAGAAGAATGAGATGATGAAAAGAAGTCATTATTTTAAAATGACTTTCTTAATGTCCTAATCAGCCTGGAGTCTTTTTTGGTGTCTTGTTTTTGATTTTTGTTCGAAGGTGTTTTCAGCCGAAACACATCAGTGCTTTCTTTCACATAAAAATAAGAAAACACCAAACCTTGACAATAAATTTAACAACTAAAATGTCCAAAACATTAAAAGACACATTTTATTACACAAAAGCACACAAACTAAGGCATGAAACACAGATATAAGTGAGGAATTAGAGTGAAACTTATGCAAAATTTAGCGCAGCATGAAAATATGAAGGGAAGAGAACAAAACAATACAAATGGACGTTGGTAAGTAAAATTTGCACCTATCAGTTGATTGTAGTAATTAATTGCTTCCTTTATTAGATTTAATGTAACTAAATGTAATTTGTTGATACACTGACCGAAATGCAGGTTGGGGTGTCTAAGTGTAAACAAAGTGAGCAGTTTGAATTTCTTGGGCAATTTTGAAAATCAGCAGAACTATTAAAGAAGGTTTTTAGGAGAAATTATTAATAATGCTTTGCACAAACTTATTTCTAGTTTCAAATTTGACCTTGCTGTGCAGCACTTATTTCAGCAACACTGCTGCAGCGGGTTCAAAGCACCTGCCATTAATGCTTATTTGTCGTACATTGTCGTACATACAATATCGGTAAATCCAGAAGAGGTTTGTTCAGGCAGAAATTATCTAGTCAGCGACTGTCTGGGCTTAGTGACGCATAAGAATGTACGACAATACTGTATCTGGGGATCCTTAGTGGATTTGTGCATGGGCTGAAAAAACAGTTGAGAGTGTAAAAGACTGTCTCAACATGTAGATGCTCACTTCATGTGCATCAGTCATATCAGGTGATCAGGCAGCATAACTGTGACAAAAAAATTTGACAGGAAGTTTCCGTGAAGCTCGATGGAGTGTCAGTGGTTTAAGTCAAAGGGAAGAAGTAAACGACATGAGTTAGGTTGAAAACAGTGTTTTCAACCGTGGATGAAGTCATGACGACATTCATCCACCATCCTACACAACATGCAACCGTGGACATCTCTTACCAACAACAGTCTCTTCCAGCTGCACATGTCTTTTTCTCTGGTGTTTCCCTTTTTTTCCACCTTCCTGATCAGTGGTTTCATCGTCGTCACCTGTCCGTAACAACAAATAGCACTTCACAAGGGCAACCACAGTTAAATGCAATGATCACTTTATGTTAACTGACACTGAGAGAAATTAAATTGTCATGGTTTTTCAAAGCCATCATTTTTATTTCGATATCCAGTTAAATATGTTTCTTACCCATTTCTCCATCTGGACCAAGTGATCCTTCTTTCGCATCCTTCCCGTGTTTTCCTCCCTTTCCTCCATCCACCTCAAGTTCTTCATCTGAATCTTCAAACGAATCATATTCCTCATTTTCTGCCCCAGCTCCACCTGCAGCTCCTCCAGTGCCATGAGTTCCTGTAGCTCCCCCTGCTGCTCCCCCTGCAGCACCAGCTGCTCCAGCCACACCTGCTTCACCTCCAGCACCACCGGTTCCACCCGCACCAGCCGCTCCGGCCCCACCCGCTGCTCCACTTGCACCTGCTGCACCAGCCGCTCCGGCCCCACCCGCTGCTCCACTTGCACCTGCTGCACCAGCCGCTCCGGCCCCACCCGCTGCTCCACTTGCACCTGCTGCACCAGCCGCTCTGGCCCCACCCGCTGCTCCACTTGCACCTGCTGCACCAGCCGCTCCGCCTTCTCCAACTGCCTGCTTAGTTTTTCTTGCATCTCCGTCTTTTCCACCTGCTGCTTTCTTTGACCTAGCAGCGGCCTTTGCTGCAGCCTTCGCCGCTGCTTTAGCTTCAGCCGCCGCTTTTCTGGCAGCTTCAGCTTCAGCTTCAGCGGCTCTATCTGCAGCCTCTTTTTCAGCTTGAGCCTTCTTGGCGAGTTCCAACTTTTCTGCCATTTCTTTCTCATATCTTTCCTGCTGTTCCTTCGCTATTTTCAGTAGTTCTTCATTGCTACCACCCCCAGCCATCGTGGTTTTGCGAGCTCCTCGCTTGCCTTTCTTAGAATCTTTGTCAGCTGGAAGAGACAACATTTGAAGTGTGTAGAAGACTTTTTAATTGGAATGTAAAATTCAGAAATCAGTGTTTATATTAGAATGTGCACTGGACAGTGTATATAGCAAATCATTTTTAAGGATAATCGTCATTTCTGACCTTCAACTACAAGCCAGGCGTTGCAGGATTTAATTCCCGCCACAGCAGCATAGATGCCAGCGTCCAGAGGCAAACAATCCCGCACTATTAACTTGTGAATGAGCTTGTCCTCAGACACAGTAATTTCAAACTTTTCACTGTTTGTGAGTGTGGCATTTTTTCCAGTCCATTTGATCTCATCCATCGGTGTGGTCAGGACACACTGAAAGAGGGCGTCCTCTCGTTCTGACGCCTTGACTTCATGTATTTTGACAGCAAAATCAACTTCAGGCACTGTGAAATTACAAAAGAACGGAAAACATTACCAGGTCACCTTGGGCTACTTAAGAAAATATTTAGTTTGAAGTTTAGGTTTCATTGTGTGCATTTATTAACTCCTGTGATGCCATCTTAAAACGAAAACTCAATTACATGAGAGAAAACCTTTCATTGATTCTTGATTGATGAGGACATACCTTTGAAATCTGTGGAAAAAACATTGACGCCTTCAACATCCACAGAGTAGAGTCCAGCGTCCTCTGCGGCAAGCTTTTTTATAGTGAAGATATACTTCTTGCCCACTTGTTTCAAACTGTGCTTCATACTCTCACTATCCTCCAAGGTGAATGGAACCATGACGCCATTCTACAGGACAACACAATGTGTCATGCAGGGCCACAACACATTTTTAACTACGTCAGCACGGTAAAGCAAGACAACCTTTCAGTGATCGCTTCCATTCTCACCTTGTACAGAAAGACTTTGCTAGTTGGATCCTTGAGGTCCATGTCCAACTCTATTGTTGCGCAGTCATCATCTTTGACGTCAATGTGTTTTAGTGTGCTAATATGCGAGACAAACTAAAGAAGAAATTGAGATGCAAGAAACTGTCACAAATACTGGTCATGATCCTTGCCCATGGTCTCCAGAAGAGACGAGGACTAAAGTGGAACCTAATGAGAATAGAGACACACAAGGACTACGTACTTCAGCTATCTCCTCCTCTCTCGCTTTCTTCATTTCTGTAAGTTTCTTCAACATCCCACGGAAGTCTGTGATTCCGTATTCAGCACAGATGTGCTCGTAGTCTTTCTTGTCTGCACTGAGCAGAATTTCCCAGACCTTCTCCTCAGGCTCCATCGGCATCTCCTCGCGGGATCCGTCTGGATTACTGTCACGTGAGTAATATGATATGCTCACATATATCGGTTTAACATAATTGCCATGGAGTCATAAGTACACACTTTCAAGGACTGTCTTAAATAGAACAGATAGGTAAGGCGCAGAGTGTTTGACTTACCGTTTTTTAAGCTTTTTCCTGAAGGCTGTGACATCTGGGGAAGTGCACGAAAATCTGTCAGTCAGTGTATATATAGTGCAAGAAGCTCTGTCTTTTTTACACTGTCACAGAGCAAATCCTTCTTGTTGTAGCCAGAGGAAACCACAACTACCTCAGAATTGATAATGCTCTGAATTGAGACTGGAGGACACGTAAATAGACTAAGAATTGAAATGTCAGCTAAATTTGACTGACCTAGATATTGATGAAGGCTCTGGTGCCTTTACCTGATTTAAATAAACATTCTAGAGTCAATGATAGGATGGGTCAAAAGAAATCCTGGTAGCTAATTTCAGTAATTTATGGTAAAATATAAAATATGGTAAAGTATAAACTCTTGATTTTTTTTTAACCAAGTAAATCAATTAAAGACTTTGTTTTCTTGAGACAACCCGGTCAAAAGGCAACCGAGTGACAGAGTAAATTAATTGATAAATTAATATATTAATTAAAAAAACAAACAAAAACCTTCTAATACGATTTACGTTATACCTTCTTGTACACTACTGCACATTGACTTGGCTACGTAAAGCTGTCTTTGCAGATGTTCAACTTTGTTCTCTTTGTTTCTGAGACCGACATCCATTCACAGTGGGGGGAGCACACTGGTATCGGTTGACCTTGACAGATGCAACACAACAGGGACATTTTTCTTGATAATTTCAGTCAATGGATGAAAAGTCATGTGGTTATGAAAATACATGAAATGGGTCTGTAGCACGAAAGAGCTGAGCTGCCTCATCATTCCAAGTATTGATGTCGTCAATAAAAACCATCAACCTTAATTCATCTTTTTTACACGGCTGGATACACAGTTCCCTAATCATGTGTTGCTTCTTCTTTGGTGTTTCTGCTTGTGGAGTGGATACCCCCAACCTGACATTACAGTTGGTTTTATAAGACAAATTCACACCTGAAAGCCAACATCACACCGTCTGCTTAGAAAAATATCCAATATGTAACATTTTAATGGTTGTGATGTACATGAAATGTTGTTCGTTTGCTAATAAAAATTATAAATATAAAGAGCAGCTCACTTAAGGAAGCAGTCATTTTCTGCCACCATAATCTTCTCAATGTTTTTTGATTTCTGTGTCTTCTTTAGTTTCCTTCAGATTTGTTCAAAGCCAAATCTGAAGGATTTTGAATCAAATTAATTCACTGTCTCTCCTCTCTGTCCAAACCAGCCTGGCCTCTCTAGCTTTAACTCCAAAACATCTAACTGTCCTATTGACATTCTCAATCCTGATCCTAGCCATCATCCAAGCTCAACATTTTCATCTCTGCAACCTCCAGCTATGCCTCATGTGTTTTTATTTTCCACACTGTTTATAAACTAGACAGCATTGCTCCTCTGGTGCTCTTTTATTGGATATAAGATTTCCACCAGTTTCAACCTCTCCTTTGCGGAACATAAATCCTACACTCACTGCAGATCACAGTGTCATCTGCAAATGTCATAGCCCAAAGAGATTACGGTCTAACCTCATATGTAATCACCATAGCAATCAAGAAGAGGCTCAAAACTGATCCCTGATGAAGTCTCACCGCCACCTCAACTCCTCTGTCACACCTACAGACTCACACACACACACTTACCTCACCACTGTTTCCTACAACTCTCACACATGCTCTGCACCTCTCTAATACACTCTTCAGCTAACTCATACTAACATACAGTTTTATTCATCAGAGCTCATAAATGGAAGTTGTGGGACATCAGGAAATGAGTTCTGATGCTTATAGATTGTACGCACTGTTAATTAAAAAAAAAAAAGTGAGCTTAAAAAAACAACAACTCACCTTCAACTTCTGTCTTTTGACCTTCCTTGGACATTGTGAATCCAACTGAAAGCAAATAATCACTTGAATATTTATCAAGAGCACACACACTGCACCAGTTATCAAGCATGAGAGAGAGAGAGAGAAGTGACAATCTAAGAATCCTACCCTTAATGACATTCAAGACAGCAGTGCACACAGCTCGGCCATATTCATTGGCTGCAAAACATTTGTAGGTGTCAGCATCTTCTGGAGTTACTTTAGGAAACTAAAGGAAAGGAAGTATAGCATTAGCATCATTTATATTATCACTGAAGGCAGAATGGCTGGGAGGGTTTCATATTCATTCAGCACATTTCATGCAAATGTAATGCCACAGACAAAATGTGTGACAAACTTAAAAGAGTACCAATTGCCTGTCCAGATATAATAGAAACAGTATAATTGGCCTCAGTCTCTCATGACTGAGGCCAAAATGCACCGAACCCTGGCCATAGACCAATAAGAAAATGTGTTCCTTTTTTCAAATCGGCTATTATAAAAGAGTCAAGTGTGTGAGCCCATTTCAAGTCCTCAGGTGGGCTGCATAGTCCTAAATCTGGAGAGTCACCTTTTGTTACCATGCAGAGCTGTTACACTGTCGTGTTTCCAAGGTGGCAACTGAGAGGAGTCTCTTTGTTTTGGTTTACATGCGTACTCAGCAGCGCTCTCTAGTGGTTAAAAAAAGGGTGTATTACCATTTGAAAAATTCAGTTAAAACCACTACAGTCATCTGGTCTAGTTGATTCAAATATGTGCATCATCTTTTTGCACCTCCGTCAGGAGGTGACAGAACGCACTCAGGTTTTAAAATCTATTTGGCTGGTTAATTTTTGATTGCTTTAAGTTCTCAATGGCACTGCCACTAAATTCACTGAACATGCTTGGATTTATTGCAGGCTTTTTTGTATTGTTGTTTCTTGATGGGAAGGGAACGCCACCTTGCAGCGGTTCTGCTTCACATGTTGCCTAAACTCACCTCGATAGTGTGCTCCCGAGATGTCTCATCGTACTTTTGGGTGCAAACATCAAGGAGAAAGTGTATTTCTCCATTTGCTCTTGCCCATGTGACTGTCGGTGTTGGGGTTCCCACAACTATAGCTTTAAACACTGCAAATTTTCCTGCGTTGAAACAACAACAATTCATTTGCTAATGAGAATGACAAAGATGGGAGAATGATTTAGCAATTGTCCATTTAGCTATTTAGCTTTATGTTTTAACAACTCCTTTGCCATGATGCAATGCTTTACAGAGAATTGACATATTTCCCGACCCATTAAGACTTACCCTCTTGAATAGTCAAAGCAATAGGTTTGCGGGTGAAGTCTGGAGTTGACATTCCCTCTGGCAGCTCCTCCAGAAACTGTGTTATCATGACACCAGGCACTTTAGACTTCTTCCTGATGCCTGATCACACAGACACAGACATAATCACAAAAAGAAACAATTTTAGCATACATTACCAATTTAACAGTGCAGTATATATGCACAAGAGCATGAGACATTTTTAAAGGTGCAGTATGTGAAACTCAGTGATTGGTTGCTGCTGTTCGCTGTGAACACTGACAACCAATCACTTTCTTTTTTTTTTTTTTTTTTTACCAACACAGGCAGTCTGTATCTGAGAAACTGACAAATACATCATCAAGGTGACAACTAGACAGCTCTCTCCAGAACCACCCATGAAACTCTTAGTGACGTATTAGCTGTTATTTTTTTTTAAGTATATCCTAACTGAGCTGAAAAATTCTAAAGTATAACAGACGGACATTATTCAGGAGACCCCAAATGATCTGCTTTGTCTGTCAGTGTAATTAGCAGATGAGTTTTATGCATAAATATAGAATATGTGGAAATTTTGATATTTATTGCCACCTAAGTGGATTTTAGTCATTACTTATACGTAGAAATAATTTTCCTCACTTGCTTTGTTTTTACAGTTATTAATTGAAAAAAAAAAAGAAAAGAAAAATGCAATAGGTAGATGTAAAGAATTTGAAAGATTGGCTAAGATTTACATGCGCTCCCACAAGGGCATTACATCATTTATATTCATTAAAATTTTCTTCAGCATTATTAGTCTCCTATTGTTGATGAGTGTTTATTGAGACTTTATTTAATAAAAAGTAAAGATCGTATAAACCATATTTAAAATTCAAGTCATTAAATTCTGTTTACTCAATAAAAAGTGTGAGAGGTCATTATTGTAATATTTCGTTTTGATTTAATTGAGCCTGAAAGACTGGAGAATAATGATGTTTTGTCTTTTAGCTTGTGCCCTCACCTGGTTGAACTTATGCAATTATCTGAAACGGATATTTCTTCTATGGATAACAATAGAAACAATAATTATTTGTATTCAGTCAAGTTATATTTTCCTGCCCTTACCCTGAGCTTGTCACCAGTCTGTGAACCTTGCCTCCACACAAGTGTATGCAATCTTGAAACAGCCAACACTATTTAATGTGTAACATACACCATATTAGATATAGAATACTCTGAAAAACTGTTATTTTCATGAAGTTACATTATCCTCTGCACACAGCCCATACAATTTAAATTGTATGTATCCATGTTTTAGTCAGTATTCACTGTTAATAGATGGTGCTGACACTAGGAGGGCAGCTGACTTCACTAAAGTGTCACACATCCCTTATGCCGCACACTCAACAAATCCCTTTAAGTTTGCTCTTAAAGGGCTCTTCTTCCGAATCTCAGGGTATTTACATGAATACCAACCCTACGTTGGTGCCACCACTTTTATTTCTTGCATAGTTCAGTCTAAATTGTGAGTGCTCGAAAAAAAAAAACAAGAGGGTATTTTGTACATGTCTGTGTGTGTGTGTGTGTGTGTGTGTGTGTGTGTGTGTGTGTGTGTGTGTGTAAGACTGGAGGGCGGCCCACCTCGGTGTTAAAAAGTTCTCAAGCCTACAAATGATCCCAGCCCTTTATTGAGCTCATAAGGTTTTTCAGAGGCAGACACTAATGAAGATTTATGTTCTCGCCAGCAGTACCACAGACCCTGATAGCACCAACAAGGACTAACCCATCAGCAATCTCGAGGGGAGCATCACAGAATGCTGATCACGGTGGTTCGGCCGGTCCGCACGTCCCTTTAATTATTTTCTCTCGGCACGAAAGACCTGCAATAGGCAGAATATGAACTAAAGAACGTGTGAAAGGTGTGTCAGGAGAAAATATGCAGGCGGGCCCACGGTGTTGCACTCCAGAAGCGTGCTTGGGGTAAATAGCTTGCGGCAGGTGCTACACAACAGCGTGCGCTGTGTGTGCCGTTATCGGAATGCTGATAACATTACTTGACTTCGCTGCTGCTGCTGCTGCTGTTGTTAACAAGCAGAGGGTTCCCGCTGTGTTGGAGTCGTGAGGTTGGGTGCGGACATCATTAAAAGCAGCGTGTTGGCATGGTAATATTGATCAGCCCATTAATTTGGAGCAGCAATTAAAACATCAGGGTTTAAATCAGCCATTGATTTAATGGGTCAGTCTGTAAAAGGTATTGAAATATAATTGGCATAAATGAAAGGCTCTGCTATCACTGAACTGCCATACCATACCAATTTTGAAAATCTGGATATTTTATATTCGCATATGCCAGCGTAATATTAAGCATACATGTGGGGCCGTGTGGGATGCACACGAGCTAAGATAACAGGAAATATCTGAAATGCCATTGGCCACAAATAAATGAAAAGCCCTATCGATGTGGCTAATACACTCCTCTGCCTACACCAACCCCACCTCTGCCCTGCCGTTACGTTATTGCTTACATCCACCGCATCACAAAATGTTTAATGGCTTCTTGCTGGACGGATTTGTTGTTGTATCAGCCAGACACTCCATTAAACTTAAGAATGGAGCTTTGTCAGTTAATTGGAAGATGAAGTGGTTTCGTTCTGCGTTTTGCTTTGTTCACGTAATCTCAAACAGGCTCTTAAATGAACCACAAATTAACTTTTGCTTATCTCATTTTAGCGCTAAATTTCTCTTACACCTGCAACACCGCAGGGTTTTTCCTGCTTTGTGCGTCTATTTCTTACATTCCTGGCAACAGTTTGTTCGTCCTCTTGTTGTGACCACCTCACCTACCACCTGTTTCCTCATGCATCCTACATTCCTTTACATTTAAACATATGGCGTCATCCTTTTCATTGATGGAGAGAGTTTGGTAAGTTTAAGGGTAAACTGACCTGGTAGAAAATGGAAATAGTTTGAACACTAGTTTGACAATTATCACAAATGTATCGTCTGTGTCAATAAATGTTGATAAAATCAACATCAGAAAACTGCATTTTGACACTTTTCTACATAAATGGTCTGTAATTGAAACTTCTGATGGACTATTTTCTATTATTAGATTGCCCAGGTAACATTATCCACAGTTATGTCTCAATTACTGGTTTGTACATAACAATTCCTGCAATCCTGCTTACTGCAGTGCATTCCAAAACTTGAATCTCCTTACGTAAAAGCTACCAGAGACTGGTGATGACATTAAGTGATCTTGGAAGGGTGTAAGATTTCATAGATGTAAATTTCAGCTGTTACACCTTTTTGTAACTAGGTTCGAAGAGGTCATTGAGGTTGATTTTATTTGTTTATTAATGTCAAGACTCATGGTTGGTATTTCAATCAAAGTGGTCTGTCTTAATATTATTTTCTCACATTGATAGAGAAGGAGAACCTTTCCTTGCTCACTCTAATAGTACTTTTTTTTTATACACTGGTGGCTTCAGAAATTCCCAAATCATTAATTGTCATAAAAAATAAAGGAAATTCAGAGACACACAAGGGCCTAAAAACTTTCAGAGATTTTAGATATCACTTCAGCTAAACACCAAACATCAAGATTTACCTTTACTTGTTGTGATCAGAGCCAAGTTAGGCTCCATATGACTGACAAATATGAAAATGAAAGTGAATTTCAGGGTACCCTTCATTGCGCAGAACAGCAACCTTGAATAAGGTTTATTCATATAATTGGTTTAAATTGTGGATTTGTATGGTAAAACAATGAAAACTAAGCGTTTGGAGGGTATAAACCACTGTTGTTTCAACTTGTTGTATTTTATGTGACTTTTGTTTTAGGGGACTTTTCCTTTATCCGTCAGGCTGGAGACTGGATCATCATCACTCCACCACAGTGACAGTCACTTGGTTTCTTGTCTACTTCGCTCAGAGATAAAAACATTTCCATGTCGCTTTAAAATGGCGGGTCACTCTCATCAATCATCCAGTGCCGTCACTTCCTGTCCAATCTTTGGTCTGCACTCTGTTGACGTAATATTTTGGGCTTGACTTGCCTTGATTGGTGCTCCGGTTGAGTAGGTACTACCACCCGAAGGAAATGCTACAAAACTGAGCAGGGCCAAGTAGGTGCTAGCGTAAAAGCCCCATTCGAGACGTTCCGGCAGAGAAGGTTCACTTATTCGGACTGAACTGTGCCAACACATCTAACCCCATTAAAGTGTAATTTTCCTTAAACTTGTGTGCGGACACGTTAAAATCAAGCACCCGTCTCTGTAAACAACAGCGTCAAGTGAAAGTGGTCGTGAATGTCACAATGAAGTTCATCCGTTGCGACATTGAAAGTTTGAGCCATCCATCGACGGGTGGCTTCTTTCCAAGACAGACAGACACCACATCAAACATGCAAACTCACCCAACATGGAGTCATGCACTTTAAGAGAAGGTGAAACAGGGATGATGTTTTTGTAGTTTGTTTTTTTCAGAGAAAAATCGCATTTCTCTGTCGCGTACCTTTGTCGTCTGGGTGAACTCCTTCAGAAGCGTCGACTTAACACGCAACGTGAACAGCAGGAGAGGGAACAGGACAGGTAAATATTAATCCTGACAAAAGCACCATGGCAGGTTGGAACTTCGACAGGATTATAGGTATACAGTCAACACACAACACCACAGAGTACAGGACAGTACAACCCAGCAAACAAGGACGTGACACACAGGGCAGAACACAATATTCTGTGGCTCTCCGACATAATTGTTAGTCAGACAAAAACTGGAATACCGTGTAGTTAGCAGTGTGTCGTGACAGCAGCGTGCGCATGTTTGGTGCCGTGCGGCTGATGACTATACTCATCTCCAAGTTTGCTCAGGCGTTAAGCTCCCTGCTGACATCTCAGGATGGTTCCTGTGCGGTGCTCAAGATAAATCCTCTGCAAAAACTTTATGGAAAAGATTTTTTTTCATTTCCCATGGAGATTCATTTCGTCTTCTGTGTTAAAGGCCGTCGTTTCGCTTTCAATTTTCTTCTTCGACGCGACACTCCTTCGTCCAAACTCGCCACAGTCGGCATAATTACCGGGATGTCGTTCAGTGCGGGCAATTTGGATTCACAGAGAGCTAAAGCTTGACATCTTTCTGCCCTGGCATGCTATTATTCAGTGAATGTGATTTGCTGGCATCCTTGGTGGCTGTCACGACTGACATCTTCGTAATCCCATCCTGAGGAAGTTGACGCGTGATATGACAAACCACTTCGTAAAGATAATGGCAGGTAGAGGCTAATCTCCAAAGGTGGTGAATGTGCTTGCATGGGGGTTTTGACGACATCAAGGTGCTGCTTCGCTCATAGCAGGAACATAAGAAGAGAACTTGGGCACTTCTTTCCATTGTCCCCATACTGGACCTCTCTTTTCTTCGATAGATCCATTCGGCTGATGACCACTTCTTGTATCTTGTTGTTGATCTTCCCAGATGTTTCATTTTCTTGTCCCGTTTGCCTTTACTTTGTTTCAAGATTAGTTTTGGGAGTCAACTGTAATCCTCCTCCTTCGTACGATACCATGATTGAACTAATTGCAGGCGATGGCAGATGCCACACCTGAACCGTTTAACTGTCCTGACCTACGTGCTCTGAACTTACCTGCCTGCCCGGTGGCAGTCTGATCCGTCACCTTCGACCTCTTCCACATCTTGGATTCAACTCGAGCTCTGCTGGATCAGAATCTCTGCAGCAACCAAAAGACAAACAAGATACAATATTTTAAATACTTGGCACCTAATAGAATAATGACTGAAAATAATCACTCTGGTGTTTGACTGCTTTTGTGGAGCTTGACGCTCCAGGTTTGTCACCTGCTGGCTAGTGTTGGTCCTGAATTGTCTTCTCAAACAGCTGTTACTCAAAGTTCTTTGACAAATTTATTTTTACATTTTCAAAGGCAAATCCTCAGGTTAGATGATGTTTCAAGCAGCAGGCTGCAGTAACTCTAACCGGTCAGTGAGAGGCAGCAGCCTGTGTAATTTACAGTATGAAGTGGTCTCATTTCTAGAATCCCTTGGGCCATATGTTAATCAAGCAAGGAATTTGCTGAAGCCTTAAATAAACTGGCTAAGCAGTGGAGCTGAGTGTTAAAGTGGTATCCAAACCACTTCACAGTCTGGGTCAAGTTACTGAGTTACTGAGCAAAAACAGGAGAAAATTACTCACCATGAGTCATTTCTATGTTTTTCCTCAAAGATAAGCAAATTAGGATTTTTTTTTTTTTCTTTTGTTTTGGTTTTTTTTTTCTGTTCAAGCAGCAGCGGGTGTGATATGCCACTCAGGGTGACCAGAACTGACTCACCGGATATTTTTTTTAAACATTACATGAGTCACATTTCTGCGATGATGAAAGGTTGCCTTTAGCATGGTGCAAAATCTTGTGTTATTGAGAAACTTGATGTGATGACTCAAAAGGTCTTAAGCTTCTCATTGGTCAGGGACTTGAAAGTGTGGGAGTTGATGAGCAAGAGGATATATTTTTAACCTAGCAGCTGAACATGGCAACTTTACAAAATAAGGACTATGTAAAGAGGTGAGCCGGTTCAATTCACTTTCAAGTCATTTCCATCAGATGACATGATGGAAATGACGTCATCGACTGTTTACACAACCACGTTTGGATTTTTATCGTGTGTACATGGTGTCACTGATAGAATGCATTAAGTTTTAATCAATTTTTATCAGTCGTACCAGTGTCTCAATATGAGAGATTCTAGCGTGTCAAATTTAACGTCTGCTTCAGTTGGTAGTTATTTTAGTTGTCAGATGAAGACATCTAAGTATAGCTATACTAAATATATATATATATATATATATATATATATATATATATATATATATATATATATATATATATATATATATATACATATATATATATATATACATATATATATGTATATATATATGTATATATACATGTGTGTAATATATCTATATATTATGTTATATTGTCTTAGCAAGCAACTTTTGCCAACAAATTAAAAAAAAAAAAACATTTATATTCGTTGTTGTATAATAACGAATATAAATAAAAATTGTATATATTTCCTCAATACAAATGCAACCACCAAAGTGATCCTGATGGTTTTATTTCTATTGCTAAAAAGAAACATTGCTGCCTAATTCCTGGGTGATTTATGGTCTTCAGTAAATTCTGACACAAGTGGGCAAGTGAAGAAAAGAAAAGTAGACTAGTTCTTGAGCCCAAAATAAAAGGCAACAACAATGCGGCTGCAAATCTCCACTGTACCTCACTGCAAACTTTGAACATTTACACGCTGTCCCGGTGCCCTGCAGAAAATAGAGCGCGGCGCCTTGAAAAGTAAGTGTTTTATTTTTAGGTGTACACATGCTGCAGCATATGCTAAGAAAGGTTCTGTGCTCCTGAGGCAATGTTGGCTTTCGACGCATCTTGAAAAGACACAAACACAAAACAGCCTGCAACAGGATACATCTTGGCAGGAGTCCCTCAGCATTAAATGAAGCCCACTGCTCTCCCCTCCCACTGAATACTTTTGCCATTTTAGCTCATCACATTTATAGTTGCGTGTTTGGCTAATGCCTCCACCTCATATAATGAATCTTGACTTGCGGGGGAGGTGGAGTTGTAGACGGCATGTCAATAGACTCTTAGCAAGATTTTTGAGATTGTTGCTGCAGGCTACATTGCACCAAATCCTCTTGCCTTTAAAAAAAAAAGGGGGGGGGGGGGGGGGAAACGCCATGCTAGATAATGTCATTATATATAACCAGTATGTAGGCAGGCTAGTTGTCACTGCAGGCAACATATCAAATCGCCAGGCTTAAAATTAGAGACAGGCCATCTGAAATGTTGAAGCACTTTAGCATAAGGAATTTAAAATCACCCCCAGTCGTCACTCAGAGTTTTCACTGACCTTTTTCTTCAGAACTTGCTCAGATAGAGCTGATGTTTTTTTTGTGTCACGCACACACGTTTGTGGAGAGGAAAGCAGTTAAATGTGACTACCCAGCTTCTTATTTTTCTTTAAAAATGTAGTATGGCTGTGCATCTTTTAGGCCATGTTCACAATGAATTTCTGATTTATTTTTAGAAGTCAGCAGAAGCGCGTGGTTGCACTTCCTCTTCTGTCGGTGGATGTTTTATTTTCCGTCGCACAGCCTTCACAATACTAACTGGGTGCGGTACGGGCCAAGGCAACAGTGACCGTTTCCAGTTCATTAAATGGAAGGCCACGCAGCAGCCGTAGTCACTTGAAGCAGGTGACTGCACAAAGGGCCGCAGACCTGGTTGCTTCTCGAATGTCCTTCACCGCTCACGTCAACGCCCACAAATGAACGCGGCTTCAGCTGTGGAATTTACTCGAGAGCCAGGCCCTGCTCGTCATCTGGTGTTCAAACTGGCAACGATGATGCAGAAGAGCACTTCTGCAAGCCTTTTTCTTTCTTTTTTTTTTTCTTTTTGATCAAGCGCTCTCTTCCCTTCTACTCTTTAGTCTCGCCTCTGAAATTGAAGCTCTCCTCGAGTGCTATTGTGCCCAAGGTATCTGCTTTTTGCAAGGAAAACAAACAAGCAAACAAACACACACACATGAGAAACAGCAACTTCAGAGAGCGGAACAGCATCATGGCAGCGCAGAGCACCTCTTTGATGTGAGAAGAAATACCATCTGGTGCCAAGGTACAACCTACACCCTCCGTGTAGCAGAGGCTGCATCGATTTAATACCTCCATCTTATGTTAGTCATCGCCCAACAGTCTCACGGCTCTGACCCCGCTGCCGCCGCCATCCTGCCTTTCCCAGCTTTGAAACCATGAAATCTGAACTGAGCAGCCAGGCGCGCCTTATTAAAGCGATTTTATGCACCGGCAATAAATTTGCATGTCCTCCGTGTAACAAAATCCTGCAAAATGTTGCACGTGCATCCACGTGGTTGCACGCACTTCAGCGCGGCCTGCGAAATTAGATCACGTATCAAATCAATATTCTGTATATCACTTTGCCGCTCCTTGGGCGCAGGAGGTTGAGCTTACTGCAGAAAACAGAGGAGCTCCATTAAAGTCATGCAAGTACAATTTAAGTTTCTTTTTTTGGTGTAACATTTTTTTTTTATTATCGGTTCTTGTGCTGCTTCCCTAGCCTAGAAAAAAGGCTGACTAATCAATTCCTCCTCTCGGCACTTTTTTCTCTTCCAACCTGCTTTTTGTCAGGGCCACCTACCTGCACACAGTCCTCGGTGCTCTCAGCTCTGTTCCCTCTCAGGCAGCAGACTGTTCACGCTGTGTCGCCCTCTGATACTTTCTGTTTTTTTTGCCCCCCTCCCAATGTAATAGATCCTTCCAGCAGTGGTGCTACTCTGCGCTTGATGCTCCTCTACCGAGTAGAACCCGTTGACTGCCAAAAGATGTGTACACTTTCCTACGTTGGAGGTGAACTCCCAAAAGACATTGGCGGTTGAGTGGGCGGTGAACAGGGTGGGGGGGTGGAGGGGAAACGGTGAAGGTCGGCTGACAGACCAGGTTAAGTAGCTAGCATGATATTTACAAGCACTGCATGTGGATACCTGAAGAGTTAATATGTTTGGGTTCACTGTGTGATCAGAGGAGGGTTCAGATGTTAATGTGAAAGATATTGAGGTGGTGGCCTTTGTGTTTCTTAAGGGTTTATTTAAAAGATTTGGTTTCTGCCAGCACTTGTAGTCAGCAATGTGTCCTATTGCTCAGAGCACAAATGGCACACTGTTTGGTTTTTCTAGAGAAAAAGCAATGCTATTTGCAGGAGCATTTAGTGACGAAACAAAAATAGATTAAAATCATGAAGAAACATTTCAAATACAAAGAGGATACAGTGCCAAAAGATTAAACAAAGCAAGAATGAAACAAATAATGCATTAATCACTATCTTGTAATAATCATGTTGATTAAAAAAGCCATTAAAAAGAGAACCTGCATATTTTTGTTGAAATAAATGACAAGTTTGAGTCCAACACTGATTTTCACCACCCATTTTTGAGCAGGTTGCTCCTGAAACGCACTAATTACCATCCTGCCAACTTCAATCAAGCAAGTAAGAAATCTATTGGTCAGCATTGATTTGACAAACTGGGGTGTGACCGTGACGTTTTCTTGATGAGGTTTGATGCCCACTGGAGATTTTTTTTTTCTCTCTCTCTCTCTCTCGATCAGTAATGAGCGAGACCACCATCCCCAAATGCTTTTTGCTGCTTCCCTGGGCATTCCAGTTACATGCCACAGTGAGAGTTGTTGTATTATTTTAGGGTGGGTCGTAAATGCTTACAATCTCAGCCCATGGGGCCTTGTGTGGGGAGAGTTATAGAGTTGTGCAACGTCGTATGCTCCCGCTGGGTGTTGTGCCAAAAACAGAACAGGTGCCACAATTGGAAAATGCCATTCAGAGTGAATCATGTTCATGTGCGGAAACCCAAAACTCCATTGAAAATCACGACAAATTGCAAAAACAAAGACAAAATAAAATAAATTGAAACTTCTATTTGAGAGCGACAGCTGAGACGGACTGATGTCAATGTTCTCGATGTGCTTCGCCGTGGGGCCATTTCCTTCCAACGGCCACATTTTTCTTTGCCTGACAGTGAAACTGGTGAACTTTGCCTTTCGCAATAACAACAACCATAAACATGTCACTCATGAAGACGAACAGCTTCAGGTATCGTTTTCTAGACGGGGATCCTTCCGTGACTGTTCTGACTATTTAAGTCTCTTGTAAATGCGCTCATTGCAAAACATCAGTGATGAACTGCTCACATGCTTAGCAAAGCAATGTTGTTGGTTTTTTTTAAAGCAGCTCTAGGTAACTTTTCGACCATAAAATTATGATTCCAAACTCAGTAAAGCAGTACATAACCAATTAATAGGATCAATGGTGCCGCCTCGGCAGCGAGAGGGACGTTGTGCTGGCTGTAACTGCACTGCGTAACTTTCAAGCGCGACCCGAAACGCCGGACGAACCACTATACAACAACGTCACACGTTTATTTAGAGGCGGTTTTACATGCTACCATTACAAATACATAAGATTATAAAATGACGGAATGGAACCCAATAATTAACCTCGATGAAAGACAAAGTAATAAAAGTGTTGAACGTTTGCTGCGACGGTAGTGTCAATGTCTGTTTTGCATTTCATATTGGTGTTTTTCCTGAACACATACGAGCGCTCCAGCAAGGCGACTATTTGTATTTTCCCACATCAACAAACTAGCGCTGCAGCGTGTTTACTTCGTCACTTCGCCATTTCCACAGAAAGTTACCTAGAGCTGCTTTTAAAGACATTTATTTTGCCTTTATTAAACAAAGTGAGATGGAGATGTCTTTAACAAGTGTGACCATGCCAAGGAGGCGGTGGCTCACGTCATAAACAATTCATGAAATTCTAATAAACAGAGTCACAGTGAATGAAAAGACAGTTAAACAGAAAGCAGGTGAAGCGCAGAAACTGGAGGCATGGTGACAATCAAAAGCACAAGCATTGCCCAATGCACCAAAGTTCTCTATCATTTCGGATAGAGCGAGAAGCTTGGCCAAGAATCAGAGTTGAGCCTGCAGAGAGTTCAGTAGTCAAATGGTGCAGCCAAACTAAAAGCTCTTTTACCTCAGCTCAGTCCTAACACAAGGGGCAGTGAAACTGAAAACGTCCTGGGATCGCAAGGCATACTTACTTTGGGTCATTTGCAAAATGGTGCATAACTAAACTGGATGAAATCCCAATAGAACCATACAGACCTTATTGTGAGCCAGCTAGTGTGCCTTTGCAGAGTGAAGGAGGCAGCCAGCCAGAGCATAAAGTTCGCAAGATTGAGACTGATTCTCTCTTTGAGATCTCAAACTATGCAAAATTTATGTTACAGAATTCAAATGATAAACTGTCTCTGGCTTTTCATTGAACGAGAGAACAGAAAAGTCCTTTCTTTGCCTCTTTTCCTTGCTCCGCTAGTGAGAATGTTTTCTTTTTGGATAATTGGTCACGTAGGGCTTCACTGGATGGAATGTAAAACTCTGAAAAGCACGATAGGCCTTTTCTAAGTTGCTGTTATCTCCACTGTGCAGGATGACAATCAGTTAATCTGCAGTCTATGCAGGAAGGATCCCGTGCAGACGGACACATGTCGCTTACATGCTTTACGTACGTACTCTAAATCCACAGACATGTCACCCAGGGCGACTGAAGGGGCTCGAGTGTTCACTAACATGGGAAAATGACACCAGAGGTATGTTGAGGTTTATCGGCTGGAGTCCTGCGGTCAGGGCTGAGGTCAGTGAAGAGTGTAAAAGTCAAAACTCAACTCGCTAAACTTATATGGGATCCACAAAGATTCATGATGGCTAAGAGTAAAGTGTGTAAAAGATGGCAAACTGACAATATTGAGTCTGGCCCTAGGCGTTCCCAAATGGTTTAATTATCATTTTCATTTTTCTTTTGTCATAACTGGCTCTGTGAGTCATAGGATCGGGGATATCGGAGGTCTAAAGGAACAGAAGGATGATGTGTTTTTGTTTGTGGCTTGTTTTTCGTGCTTCATTGAGAAATTATAGACACACAACGGGAGTTCACCAGGCTGATTCTGCTTTTCCTCAGCTGTCTGTCAGCTCTCTGCACTCCTCACTGAGATGACCGCCCATCTCCCAGTGGACAGTTGCAATAACTTGACTCTGACACTTTATTGCAGTATTCAAAGAGTTCATCAAATCATTCCCCGCGTATATTTCAGAACTGTGGTTATAACTTTGAGCAGATGCGGCACCACACCACCACTTGGCCTCTGCGTTGAGGTGTCCAACAGTGAGACGGAAATTTGAGTTGCAAAGAACTGACATGCTGAGCTGGTTGACGGATAAAAACAGAAAGACAGAACTTGGACTGAAAATACTATTCCATTATTTGACTGTCAAGGCTGTCTGCCTCTGCACTGATAACTGTGTTCTCAATTGTAGCCTTTGGGTTTAGATGGAAGCATGAAGACTCCCTATTCTCCTAAATACTTTGACCTATCCGCCAGCTGGCTTCTCACAGCTGTCTCTGCCTCTGCTCTGGATGGCCTTTCTCATAATTTACACTCCACGTCCTCCGACTCCCTGTTGCCTCCCTTTTCACTTCATTTACCCTCTTTGACATTCCTGTCCTTGCTCTGAGCGCTCCCCCAGGCGATGTGACGCCACAACGTTGTGCTCTGATCCTCCTCTGCCACTCAGGTAACGGAGCTGTTATCTGATATTTGGCCGCGGCTCATCTATGAGCCCGCAAGATTTGGACCATGATTTTTCTTCCATATGTTTTTCAGTGTTCTGAACAGAGGGCAGCAGCCTCCTCCTCGCCTTTATCTCGCTGCGTTATTTTAATGTGGGTATACCCTGAACAGTGTCAGCCTCAGAAAAAACTCTGGATTAGCAAAGTGCAGATCATTAGTTGGCAGCGTTCAAAAGAGCATCTTATCAGTGAAGGTGCTGATAACCTGAAGGTTGATGAGGTCCCAACCGTGTGTCTGAATTGCTGCTTCGCCAACCTTTGCTGTGCTGATACGCTGCAGTCAGAAACCGAAGCATCCGACAGCTTGTTATCAAATGCAGATATTTTCAGTGGCAAAGCTGAGTATAAAAGCCAAAGTCTTTTTGACGCTCCATTATACTGCAGCTTTTGCCAGGATCACCTAGATTTATTTGATCGCTCAATTCAAAGCACATAAACTTCTGCTTTTGCTCTTTGTTCCTGCCGCCCAAATAAAGCTTTTGAATGTGACAGGCACTTCTCAGGTTTTATTCTCAAGTTGAATGTCAACAGCAACATCAGAGAGTAGTTTTGTCTTCAGGTGTGGAGGGTGTGTGTATTTTTGGACTTGCCATCTGTGTGACCTGTGCAACCAGAATGTTTGAGTAAGTAAAACCTTTTGAAGACACTCTTTGTTCCCTGCGTGCACACACACACACACACTCACACACACACACACACACACACACACACACACACACATATATAAAGAAGCTCGCGTAACTTCTAACCCTTCCTTCAGAGTAGTTGTAATGCCTTCTGCTTTCTAGACTTCTGACTCCACAGAGGAAAATTCATCAGGTCTCCGTCACAAGTTCAAAAGTGTGGAAAACTCAATTTTGGCCAAATTCCAACTTCAGAGAAATGCTTGAAAACTGCTAAAAGGGCCCGCAGAGTCGCTGACATGTGTGGATAATCGAGCGCAATGCTTATCAGGCTGTAAAGAAAACTAGCCTGATGTAAATCAGGTGAGGCAAGTGCATTTGCTAACTGAGTAATTTTACTAGCGTTGCAGTCAACGGGGCTGATAGGGGCAGCAGTCTGTGCCGCTGCCTCAGAGAAAGATGAAATTTCCTTCTGCGTGGTTCTCCTCAGGTATTCCAACTCTCTGCCATCACAAAAGGCAGACATTCACTTTCATTCTGCTGGTGGCTCTAAACATTCCCATGGTATCAATGCCGGTGTAGGTTGCGCCCCCACCCCCGTCTCTGGACCCCAAGCTTTAAGATTAGCACTGGCTCATGTCTGGATGGATGCAATTCAACACTAATGCGCAAGACATGCGTCAGGTTTCGTGTTCTTAATGTGCTGTGGCACAGTTGATCCATGTAAAGTCAGACAGTGTCAACAAACAAGCTGCCTACAAAATGTTCAGTAAGTGTAAGCGGTACTAAAAGTCAGGGACCATGGAGATCCATTCATCCATCTTACAGTATGTGTGTTTCTGTAGACTGTGCCTGGAGAGAACCCGCACAGACATAGGGAGAATAAAACAAACCCCACACAAAAAGGCCCTTCAACCCTTCAGTCCTCTTGCTGTGACAGTGCTGACCACTGCACCGCTGTCGCCGTAGCAGTGTAACATTGACATTATGGACTCCTCTGGCATTAGCAATATGCTTCACTATATGCACTTCTCTTCTCTGTCTTGCTGTTGTGAATTATATATGTGAAACCCACTGGACATCTACTTGTGTAAAGCGAAAGATTCTTCCTCAGTGGTTCTCTGAGGGGTTTTTTTTTTTCTTTTGCCCTCTCAAGGATTTCTAAAGATTTTCACCTGGTTCAAGGTTCCAAGGTTCAAGGGTGTTTTTCCTGTAGAGAACATTAAGCCCTTTGAGGATATATATTTTTTCAAAACCTGGATTCTACAAATAAAATGTCATTTATTTGCTGACAAAGGTGTGGATAGTAAGTCGCACGTCCATGATGCATACTGATCATTTAAACTGCTCAACACACGTGTAGCTATAAAAGAGGGGTCATATGCGTTGACTCCATATCATACGTTCACACGTAACCAGTCACTCCATTACGTGTCCAGTCTTACACTAATGAGGAGATGAGTGTTTGAATCATCCGAACTGAATCCTCTGCGGCTGCCCGGCCTCCTGCGACGGGCCTCCGTGGTGGCGCGCTGAACAGATGGCCGAACAGACGTGCGCACCGCTTCTATGTAGGGGACGATACCGTCCTCATACATGTTAATTGACAATTTAGCAGCCATGTGAAATGGTCACATCTTGGCGCCCGGCCACGGCCAAGTTGGGCCCTGGCGTCAACCTGTCAACGCCGCGCGCGGAGCTAAAGCGGTCGTCATCGCCCTTTTGGCGCAGAGACAAACTGATATCGTCAAAGGGATTAAACACAGGTGTGAGCAAAGCTGTAAGTGTTAAGGTTCTGATATTCAGACACTCCTTTTGGGAGGTGGTGGTGGTGGTGGGAGGGGGGGGGGGGCATGATGTGCTCACGTCCACTGCATGAGCTGCCGACGGATGTCAATGAAGCGAGCCGATCCCTCGGCCCTCAGAGTCCCGTCTGAACAGTGGAAACAGACATGAGTGCAAATGTGCGTCAGAAAAGCCTGCCGGGTTAATGGTGATTAAATTTAGCCTCTCCTGATGCGTCGGGATCGCCTCCTTTAATGGGAAACGCTCGAGTCACTTTGGCCCAACGGAAACCCAACGCTGGGATGAGCGGAGCCGCTGGCTTCCTCCGTGAGGAGTCAGACTCACTGGTCTGGTGGGTGAAGGTCAATCGCTGCACTGACCCCGTTGACGATAAACGCAGGAATTCTTGATTGGCCGAGGCACCGCGCTGTCGTCAACCGTCTGTCTCGAGTCACGGTCGGACGACATTTTATCCCCCCGGGAGGGAGCTGTCGAGGTCGAGGTTAGCGTGGCCTCCCTGGAATTCTGTTGGCCATGTGATTGCGCCGCCGCCGACACGCGAAGACATTCGGGATGGCTGAGAGGTCTCTATTTACGGCTGAGTCGCAATCTGCCGCATCCCTCTTACTTGTAATGGAAAAGGGGGACAACAACATCTGGGGAATTCTACTTCCCTCCACGCTGTTGTCCCATCGCTGCTCTTAGCCACTCACAGTCCAGCGCCGGTCTCTTCCTTCGCTTGCCCCCTCCTATATTTGCCCTGCCTCTCTCTCTCTCTCTCTCTCTCTGTCTCTCTCTCTCTCTCTCTCTCCTTGACCGCGGCGTTGAACCTGTAGCTGACGCCGTCATGCAACACATATAAAAAAAGGAGCGCCACCTGTTGCCAGTGCATGCCGGGACGCTTAACTTGGGATACTGCAAACTTGGCAACGCCGACTGCATCACCCCATCGCGTCAGTATCTGTTTACTGGTGACATGTGTTTCATTAATCTGGCTTGATTCAAGGCCTCACGGACGGGTGGCCTTAGAATTCATGTAAAGAAAAAGACTTGATCCAGAAGCAGGACGGCGGTGGCTCGCTGCCGTGGCGCTCAGTCAGCCTGCTAATCTGTGCAGTATTAATACGTGCGCTTCACCTGTTTCTGAAGCTTAAATGGGTTTAAAATGTTTGCGGTGCCTCCCGATCACAGTATCTCGCTTTACCGCGTCATTACTTCCAATGCAGCAACATTTTGGAGAAACTTAGGAGACCTGTCTCTCTGACTATCCCAAATTCTGGATTGATGTTGATATTTTTTCCTTAAATGTAACATAATATAAAATAAATTGTCCCATTTTCCATGGCAGCCCTGTGTCAGAAAAAGTTTTTCACTACTCGTACATCACTCCTGTATCCTTCACGAGGAGCACTTATGGCCCTGTTTGCACTTGGTCATTTCATGCGTTTTTCGTATTCCGATTGGCAAAAAACACACAAAGTAACCAAGTGCAAACAGTCCAACGCATTCGTCACGGACGTGTGAACAGAATGCGAGCTCAGTCCACATTAACGACCGCCTACTCCACTCACCTCCCGTGTACGTACTTGGTCGGCGCCCCACCTCCCGCCGTCGTCATTATAAAGTTACAAACAAGAAACGAAAACAAATCATTTTTGTTAGACTCGTTTATTAGGATGCTAATAAATTTCATTCCGCATTAGTGTATTTTGTCAGCGGAGCAGCGGTCGCAGTTTCCCCACATATGAGATTAAATGTTCGACGTTGCATCCGAAAATTTGCCAGCCACCGTTGATCCGAAAATAAAGTCGTCACCACTCTGTCCCACCAGTCGTTACTCCTGGTTCGGATCCATACGAGCTGCAGTAGAATTAAAACGAGTGACTTGATATAGTCCGCAAACAGGAAGTTGATTCTTATTCGCTGTCATGTAAAACTCGCCGTGGTTTTGCGCTTTACTGCCCCCAGTCGTTAAAAACAGAAATGACGCATGTTGCATTTGCATAGGTTCGGCAGGGGGGGGGGGTGTAATGTGATCACAAATGGCACGCTCGAGACGCATGTTAATGCTACGTGCGAACAGATGCTGCGAGATCCGTTCTCGTGATCCAATCCCCCAAAACGGTTACAAGTGACCAAGTGAAAACAGGGCCTATGTGACCTGGGACAAAAGTGTGGCATCATTTTTAGCACCTCCATGTGTCGTAGGAGGACAGAGGGGTACGAAAAAAACACATCACCTTGGTTTCCTTCTTGAGACTTCTTGTTTTCTGTGAAAAAAAAAAAAAAAAAACAGGTTCTGCTTTTAATAACGACTCTATCCCACAACCATAAGACTTGCTATTGCACAGTAATTAAACATTTGTTCACATGTACATTTCATGTAAAATGAATTAAAACAAAAAAGGGTCAGTGAAGGTAGAGTGGATGCAAGGATGTATCGCTTTCACGTCGAGTGGGAAGAGCTCACCTTTATGTGGAAATGCTCTTTGACTTTTTGGTACAGCATCTATAGTTCCCAGATGCCCCGACCCGATTCAATCAGCTCAGTGTTTGATAGCGAAACCAAAGGGCTCTAAGACGAGAGACTGATAAATCTGCCATAAATCAGTGGTGCTGTGATTTAATACTCTGCAGGCTTTAATAACGTCAAGTGGATACTCAAGACAACTCAGGCACTTTCAAAAAAGCTTTAAATGTGTCGGGGAAAATTACAGACTAATACTTGTAGATTTAAATTAGTTACAAAAATCCCTGTTTTGGCCCTGTCAATAATGATTTGCGTTAAATTAAAATTCAAACTATATTTTTTTTAATGGTTTGATTGTCTCCTCTGCAACATGGATGGATGGACGAACGGACGGATACCAATAGTTGGAGAAAAAGAATATTTCTCTTTTGTATCAGTCTGTCTGTGGTTAAGACCCCTTGACTTGTCTCAGATATACCTAACATGATTGACTGAGGGACTGAGTTTTTAAAATATGCTCTTCTGATGAATATGTGCACCGCTACACTGAGGAGGAGCACATGAGATTTTTTTCCCCCTGACATTTTCTTTTAAAAAGGACTTCCTTCAACTAATGAGGCCTCAGGCCATGATTTTGTCTTAGTTACATTTTCTCAGTGACCTGCATTACTTTCTGCACAGTTATGAATGCGTTGGCATCTTGATTTTTTTTTTTTTTTTTTTTTTTACGATCGGCCGCAGAAGTGCAGAGTGTCACGAGTGCCGTGCCCTCCTCAGCGGATGATGGATTACACGCCGCTTCAAAGCATCTGACCCGTTTCAACCTGACTACACTGCGGTGGTAAATGGGGACACCTTTAGACATTCGAGCCACCGGCACGTTCGCACATGAATGGCCTCCGTTTTATCTGTCGCTGCGGCATTTCTTTGACATGAGGACGCAGAGTTAGTGCTTAACCCTCAACATTTGACCTTACCCCAGAGACTGGATCATCTGGCCCGAGGGTTATTGTTATGTGTTTAGCCACGCCCAAGAATTCACGCAGAGGTCTGAGCCATCAAGATTGTGATGGCACGCATAGGCAAGAAGGTAAGCGCCACTGTGAAGTGGCACATCATCAGAGAGAGATCTGCCAAAGCCATGAAAATGAGATCAGTTTACTTCAAGGACCACAGTTACTTTGCTGCAATGATAGCAGTCAGATATATCAAAATGCCCCCCCCCCAAAAAAAAAAAAAAATAGGGGAAGAAGCCTAATTAATTGACAGATAAAACTGTTTCAAGATTATTTAAAAAAAAAAAAAAAAAAAAAAACTAAACTTGTTATGTGTAGCCAGGTGAGCTTGCATTCTGATGACTGCAAAACACCTCACATGTATTTGGGTATTACAGAGACAGGTCTTCCTATAACTCAAATTCAAGCTCTAAATAAAAAAAGAAAAAATGTTTGTAAGCAAAACAACACCATCTTTGACTGGCTGCCTGCTGCGATCTGTGCTTCGGGTCAGCAGCATCTGAGCCAAAAGAGAAGCGAAGATGACCCCATGTGACTTGTGAGGATTAAGTCATCATACATCCAAGTGGAGGTTTATTTTGTACATAAACATCAAAGCTCTCTGACTGAAGGATGCACTTGTGTGATATTTATTTTTATACATAAATACAGACATTTTTCCACTCAATCGATTTTACATCAAAGCAACAGCTGTTCCTGCAGACACTGGCAAAAACGGATTATCGCCTTCGTGACAGGCAAACTTAGTTGCCTGGACGGGTGGAGATTCAATCTTTCACTGGCAGCCGTGAGCTATAAACATGTCCTGCCGCTGGTAGACTGTGTGTGGCCAGCAGGGTTTAAAATAGTTCCAGGGAAACTGATCATCTGCACTGAGCAGCAGTGGAAACCGTGGCTCATATTTCTGCTCCATATTAGAGGGTGGACGCGGCACCGAGGACCTTATCAGCATAATGAATCGGTATGAAGATTTAATGATGATGCATCTCTGCTGCAGCCAATGTAGGTTTCTTTGTGCAAAATTTATGGGCACAAACTGAATCCCTGATATGTGCTGGTGGTATTGGGAGAAGAGGGTGTGGGGGTATGTTGTACTCCTTGTGGCCACTAGATGGAATTGTTACGCTTAGATGTGCGGCACCGCCCTCTGACGATAGGCCTCCCTAAGTGCAGCCATTGCGGTCGGGGGGGAGGGGTGTGGGTGTGGGCGGGTTGATCTTCATAAATTAAAATAAATAAACAAATTTGTGGAGTCACCTGGAGAATGCTGCTTGGAATTCATTCACCTTCTTTTGAACTGCAGTGCAGCTCCAGCTGTGGGTCTGGCCATGATGTATCGATTGCATCATGAAACTCGCTTAGACGAGAGAATGTATGTGTTTGAATAAACTGTATTCATGAACGGAGAGACCTCAGTTTCTTATAGGGATTTTGCACTCACAATTGAAACGTCAACAATGTCCTATATACTCACCCTCTTGTCAATGGAAGCTCTGGTGACATTTTCTAATCCTCTTAACCATTCTGGAGATTGTGGTGGCAAAGCATTCCATCCAATGGAAGTGGACTGAGGCCTGGCTGTAAAAAAAAATTAAAATTGTCAATGTGGTGTCAAGAAGACCCAGCTGGAAATCTCAACATTTATAACATGTTGACTGTAATGGTACTTTGGCACTGCGCAACACTGTTGCATCTTACTGCAGAGGAAATTGGTGCAGCTTTTCCTCTTCCCCTGGCAACACAACTCAATTCCAAAGTACCGTTGCAAGCCTCCAAGTCAGGAGTGTGGTTCAAGATGACCATGTGAGCATAGCTTAGCGTTAGTTTACTGTCATTGGTAATCTATCTGGAAAATGTGGTGAAATCACAAGTAATGGTAATTGCAGTATTTTTACTCACTACTTTTTCATGTTGAAATACAGGATGCAACACTGAAATGTTTGAGGTAGACAAAAATATTAATTGTTTTCCTATCTCGCTAACTAGCTAACCACTACAATCGTCCAAAAATTAGCCACATAAGCTCCTATTAACAAAGGCATTTGCACGTCAGTAACAAGAGCTGCACAACTACCACAACAAAGCAAAGGCTCATTTTGGGACATTTACAAGATGGTTTTTGAGAGTTTTCCATTTTTGATATGAGCGATTCAACACAATTTTGTTATATGCCCACTAAAAGGAGACTTGCTGTTTTTTTCCCCTGTTTTGTTTTTTTGTTTTTCAATCATGCTAGACACGCTGCTATGAAACTAGTTAATAGTGCTGATAGATTCACCCTGCTCTGGGATCAGACAACAGGATGAGTCATGAGTTCTCCATGGTTTGCCCCTCTGCCAGTTTTATGGAGGATGTTTTTTTTTTTTTCTTCTTTTCGAAGAAAAAATATTTTTAGAATTAAAGTTTAAAATATATTTTTTTCATGGACACTGTGTTGTTCAACAGAAACATTGGCTTCTCCAAGGACTAGAGAAGAGTTCTCTGTCATAATCCTGGAGAAAGTCAAAATGCACTGGTCAAAAGGAAATCGATACCCATTCTTGTCCCCCTGACTGACTCCCTTTGCTTGCTGGAAGTTGCTACTTCCTCAAAAAGAGACGGCTATTTAAGTGTACATAAAAAGTATGAAGAGAAGGAGTAAATAAAGAACTGAAGTAAATGTTAGATCTTTGTATGGCTATGAAGTTTATGTTTGTACTATTCAATGCACACACACACACACACACACACACACACACACACACACACACACAGACACTATACATACACATAATATTTGGATATGGTGGGCAAAATTTAAAAATGATGAATCCATTGAAAATGAACAATTATTTTCCTTCCAATGTCATTAAAGAAAGAAAGAGGCGGCCATATTACAGTGCTACAGCCTCCCACAGTGTGGATCTTCTCAGGGTTTCATTATTTGAAAATGACGTCAGCTGTTGTTTGTATGCTACCAAAAATGCTCTTAAATGCTGGTCCTTGAATTAGATCAAAGCATTGATCCTCTGACTAATGCGTTTTTCTTTTCATACCGAGAACACAAATGGTATTTCCTCCTGCCTTTCAAATTGCTTCCCCTATATTACATTTCACTGCTGCTCTTGTAATTACATCTTTTAACGTCAGCACCCTTGTAAAAATGGCCATCTCCACAAATCTCCTCTTTTGTGACGCATCGATGACAAATTAATGAGATTGAGCGGAACACATTATTTGAACCTGAAACAGACGCAGCATTAAGATCTGTTTTCCCTCCAACACCCAACTGCACTGACAGACTACTCAGTCCATCTCCTTATCAGGCCGCAGCCTTTTGGTATATATATCACAGGCGACCCTAAGCCCCAACAAATAAGCCCAGGCAACACAGTAATTCATCATGTGACAGTGGGTTTGTAATATATCACGCTGTCTTGGTTGCCATAACTCGTCCTGTTGTAGCCGCCTGAACACCGCGATGATACCAGGGACAGCGGCGATAACTCTGCCTGCAATAATGGACCTCTTGCACAGCCGTTATGGCAGACAGATACCACCTCGTAGGAATATTCTTAATAAAGCACGCTACCTTAATAAAAGGGTCTTCCCTGCGAGGGGGAGGTGTCACAAGGGTGGCGCCTCAGCAGACTATACGTCCCACAGGGTTGAGGTAAATGAAGGAGTAAATGTGTTTCACTCACCGCTTCTTGGCGTTTGAGAATCACAACAGGTCACTTTAATAAAGCTGGGCCAAAGTTTAACCAGTATTGATCATCCACCTTCATGCTGTGTACAGAGAACGACCTCCACTGTGTCGTGCTCAGTGTTTGAAGAATAAACTGCAAAATTGTAATTAAGCCACCAGCTTCATGGGACAGCCATACATATATACATATATATATATATATATGCACAGTTTTGGCTACACATCGTGTGTTAGTGCAGACACTCGGAACTCAGATTCTACATAGTTGACATGTTTTGTTTTTGTTTTTCTGCTTCTCCCTTTCCGTCTCACCAAACAATCTTACTCTCGGTGGAGAGAAATTGAGGACATTTTTCCTAAGGTACATATCTTAGGTTCATATATCAGTGTTTGCTTATTCTGAATGCCATTCTTTGGACTCTGGCTGATGAGCTGTCTGATAAAGCCCAGGTAATAGCCCTGGAACATACCTTGCCTTTCAGGATTCCCCCCCCCCTTTTGTTGCCGTGGACCAGGCTGAGAAAAGGGCACTCATTATCAGAGTAGGAAATCGTCTGGCCTTTCGTTATGTGACCCGTGATCCCCTCCGAGCAGTTCAGGCATGTGGACTTTTCTTTTTTTAAGTATGTAGATGGCCTTGATAGCCCTGCAGTCTCACACCATGCATTTGCAACCACAGAGCGCACTTGAAATGGGATAAAAAATATTGTGGTAATGTCGTCACACTGAGTCTCTTTGGACGGCAAGGGTAACAGCAAATTGAAGGACAAATGAGATGGAGATAAGTCAAATAACAACAAAAAGCCACTCTGCGGAGACGTCCCCTTTGTTTCGGCGCGATGTGTTGCCAGTTTCAGAGAGGGCTTTACAGTGGGAATTGCCGTGAAGGGAAAACTGACAAGAGTCGTGTCACTCATCTGATGACTGCGGTTGTCGCTGCAGCTTCTGACCTTGGAACCAGCCAATAAGGAAGAGAAAAGCAAAGTATTAGCGTAGACTATCAGCTTGAGTTATAACAAACAATTGTCCCTGAATGTGTCAAAGGCAAAGTTTCCTTTACAGTCGCTGACGAGGATAAGGGGGGGCGGGGAAATAGAACCCTGCAAGGTTCAAAGCAATAGAAAAGGCAGCGATTTAAAACAAAGAAACAAAAGATTTCCGAACAAGTCCAGAATATAATCAGCCGAATTTCTGAAAAGGTGAAATGCTCTGACATATTTTTTAGAGATTTAGATTATAGATACATTACACTGGCGCCCTGGTGCAGGACGCGCACCTTCCAAGGTCGGAAGTTCTGATTTCACACCGGCCTAGGCACCAGCGGAAGGGTAATCTCTCCAGGCTTCCTGTCACACAGCCAGAGGAGCATCGCCTCGGTCGTGTCAAACTCCTGGAGGAAAAAGGAAAAGGGCAGGAGAAAAGTGTGTCTTTGCAAGAGGAAATATGCAAACTGCAAGATTCCCACACGCGATCCTCCCCCGAGGTGATGCCGCTGAGTCACGGCACAAATAGGATATTGTCACCTCTGCTGAACCGCGATAAGGGGCAAAATATCACAGTCGGTGACCCTTTTACTGTAGCTTGCATTTGCTCCGTGTTATCCTGTTATCACTCTCTCATATAGATACCATACATTGCAGGGTTTTTTTTGCCCTTATTCCAAAAAAAGAAAACTCTTCAAGGAAGCTTCATTCCATGGCTAATAAAAGTGAATGTTCCGTTTAGCTCTGGGCACATTCAGATTGCTGTGAGGTTTTTAAGCAGTTTGTGAAAAAATGTTGCCCCTATTTGTCTTTGATCCTTCCAAAACTACACTGGCGTCGCTGCTATTGGACACCCTCATTGCAACTCTTGTCCAACTTTTGCTGAACGGTGTTCTTCTACACTCAAGCTCAAGTTCTTTTTGCTGCTATACTTATGACTAGACCATGTAGACAAAAAAAAAAAAAAAAAAAAAAAAATCAATCTGACGTTTCCAAATTGTTGACACTTACTATTTTTAATATGCCTTTCTATATATTTCACACATAATATTTCATCTTCTTTAGAAATTTTATACATTTACTGAACTCATTTTACATATAAAGGCCTCATCAGATTTATTTAAGGGGGACTAAGGCTCAAGGCAGCGTGTTGAAAACAAAAATAGAGCTGCGTAAAAAAGGAAGGGGAAGGCCAACGGCAACAGGTGCAAACATGTTAGAGGCTGTTGTATTTAAAGTGACAGTGCACATTTATGAGCAAGCAGCTTTGATTCATTGCTATACTGGCTGAACAGTAAAAGTGTTTATTCTTTTCTCAGTCTTCTGTTGCTATCTTGATTACTTGATTGTGACACCCCAGCTTTGCAAATGATCCAGTTCCAACCAAAAGAAACGTTTCACAATATACAAAGATTTTCAGACCATTTCAAATGACCACCATTTTGCCATCATTTTGAACATGAACAAAGTTAAATCAAAGTCAAGTGTCACATCTTATAGTTTGCATTTCTCATTTAGGTTACTCTGCCATATACTCAGGGAATCACTGGAAACCGTCCAGCTGGTCAGATTTACCGTCTTTTTCTTCTCAGACACCATAATTAAAGCTCTGTGTCTGAAATCAGAAACAAACAGATAAATTAAACAGCTTTATCTAATAATCACAGTTGTTTAGAAACTGATATTGTTTTCCTCTCTAACCATTATAATTGTGATCTCTTGAATTTCAATAACGCAATTTAGGAAATTGAAATTTTAAGTGGTTACTTATTTTTCACACTAACATTGGGAGAGAGTTGGTGCGGTTTTGTTTTCTGATTCTCCTTTTTGTTTCTGGTTTTGGCCCTTTTATCTCTGATTAGGCAGCATTCCCCATTTTTTTTCTGGAGGGAATTCCCTGTCGCTCAGCACCACTAATTGCCACCACAGCAACAGTCACTGTAAACGCTGGTTTTGATAATCAGATTTTCGCGATAGTGAGTAAATAAAACCACCCTGGAGAGATCCTGACACAGTGAAATGTGGCCTCCCCGCTCAAAGTGGATCTTCAGTGCGTCATCCAGGGCAATTTGACAGCAGCTCTCATGAAAAGGGACGGCACTACTCCATTGGCCTCAACCTCTTTTGTATGCGTATGACAAATCATGAAGCGATCTGATGAGGCTCACTCACTGCATTGTGCGGAATGACGGTGCACCTTTGTCTTCTTGTCAGAGTTCTCAGCCATTAGAGCGCAAAAGAAAGACTCTTCTGAAAGCTCACATTGTGAGCTCGACCAGAAGCTGGATGAGGATGACAAGTCATATACTTTATCAATAAGCCTGAAGTTACTTTGCTATATAAAACACACGTAGGTGCTGATTTACTAAAGGTTTGCACATGGAAAAACTGACACACACGTCATTCCACACGGTAAGCAATGACAAAAGCAGTGAGGGTTGCGACTGTCACACAGGCAAAATAACGCATGGAGTTCATGTAGCGTGTTTGGCTTAATGAATATATATGTACAGTATTTGGGACCATTCTCTGTAAACTGGAGGTGTTTGTGATGTTGGGAGAATCCCAGAAGATCACCAGCCGCACCAACAACCAACAACCACCATGTTCACCATGTTCAAAGTCACTTCAGTCGCCTTTCTTCCTCATTCTGATGCTTGTTTTGAACTTCAGCAAGTTGTCTTCACCACGTCTACATGCCCAGATGCACTGTGTTGCTACCATGTGATAGGCGGATTACTTGTGTCAGCAAGCAATGGAACATTTTACCGCATAATGAGGCCAGTGAGTGTATGTGGAACTTGCATAAAAGCAGAGAAGCGGGAGCTGAGAGAATGTCAGAAAGGGAGGTAAAGTCTGTTTTATCTGCTAAACTGCAGCTCCTGAACTGAAAATTCCCATTAGAAGATGTACTGGTGTGTAGGATGAGACCCATTAACTCTCTGATCCCAGAACAGCCCCTGGTTTAAATGCTTTTTAGTTCCGACATAAAACACTGTTGAACTCATGAGAAGGCCTCCGAGTTGGTTCATGCATGGCTGGATTAACCCGTCTTCTCCACCCCCAAACCGTCCAGGGACCATAACGAGCTGCGGATGCCCCCTGACCCTCCTCCTCTTCCCACTCTCTTTGTGCTCCGAACACGGCAAGCCACCTTCAAGTGCTCGCGCTGAGCACACAGCGGACCAGTTGCACTGTGTGGATCAAAATCAAGAACTTACGACACAGGCCCTCACTTTCCATGGGAGAGGACAAGACCGAGCGGCTGAAAATGCAACTGCGTGGGAAAATTTTGAGCTTCAGTGCCTTACCAAATAATTTAAAATATACTGAAAAGTTTCTATTGATCAAAATATCCACAACATTGACCATGTTTGATAAATCATTAGAGTGAATCCTTCGAGGATGATGTGTCCAAGCTTCACCTTCTGGGCGTTTCCATGAACCGGCTTTCTGGCACCGTAACTCAGCAGTCGTGGAAATGATTTCACGGAACAGATTTCTGTATTCGCACACGCATTCCTGAACAAAAATTCCAGCGGTAACACATCTCGAGTGTCTGGAAAAGAGGCGACGGTCCAGTTCAACTTGAAGCGGTAACACTGACACAGTGTGCACATCGCATGCAGTAGATCAGCAAAACCGTGGTGCAGCTGCCTGTGTTGTACATGTTCTGAGAAGAATCTAGGGCTCCTCAGAAACAGCGAGACATAGAGCTCTGTGGAACATAAGGAATAATTAATGTCAGAGCATTTCAACGCAGAGGCGCTCACTGCAGCATCGCCTTCTAACACATCATTTGTGTCTACTTGAAGGCGATACAGCGAACGCAGCACGAGCACGGATGCTACAGTGAATATTTGGCAACTACTACCATGACGTTAACGTTGATATGTTGAGAAAAATGAGTTTGTTGCAGCTATCAGAAATTGCATGAAAAATATGGAGGCACGTTGTGAATTTTTTTTTCTCTCTCTTTCTGGAATACCTGGCAACTACAGAAGTGAATTCTGTGAAAAGAAATTCCACTGTGAAAGTCAACAGAACAGTTGCGCTCTTTAGAAAATGTCAACAGGGCCTCCATCGGCATGAGCAGTGAGTAGTAGACTTTTAAATTTGATCTCAAATGTCCCTTCAATGACTAATCTTTAAATGCCTACGCGGTTGGGTGCACCTCTGTCTCCATACTGCAGAGCGGTTGCGTGCCTTTCTTTCGTAAGCACTGATTTTAGGTGAGCTTTCCCTTTAATGGCCGTGAAGCAGATGTGGCTCCACAGGTGGAAAACACAAACGTCTTATTCCTGGTACTCAGCAGCGGGCCCAGTCAATATCCTCCCATCCATGATGCCTTCCCCTGCAGAGATTTCAGCCCTCTGGATGGCGCCTCGGTGGGCCTAGGCTCAGCCAACAGGTCCTCACAAGCTGGGAAACGTCCTGGATCTTGCCTTAGAAAAAATAGAGGGAATGTGTGTATTGGGAGTCTCTGAGGGGAGGAACCTCTGACTGGTGTGTGCTCAGAATACCAGGCCTTCCCAGAGTCTATGGGGAGCTGTACCAAAAAAAAAATAAAGAAAAGATGTTGAAGCTCGGCCACTGGATGGATGGTTTCTAAATGCCTTTTACTGATTTATTTATTCTGAGTTTTATACGCTGAATGTATGCGCAAAGAACATTAATGCAATTCCAACTGTACTGATGTGAGTGAAAATACATCTCTAATAAAAATAAAAATAAATAGAGAAAACATAAATTTATATATTGCCCTTGTGGCAAACTTCACTTGCCTCTGCTTTTTTGTTTGGGCTGCCTCAGACACTCTGCAGATGGCTGTTGGTAATTAGTTGAAATATGTCACATTTCTAAGTCTTAAGCGGTGTCTGGCACCGCTGTGGAAGTATTGCACTCAGCGCGGAAAACCAGACTGCGCCCTGGCATCGCTCACAATTAATTGACGCAAGTGGGGTCTTGCGTGGTTAAGTTCTTGACGAAACAGCATTGTGGTTTAAGTGAGTGTGCCACTTAATCAGCTGCGCCAGGAAGCAACTGGAATGTGGTTAAACTGCCAGTTCAAAAAACAAAATCCACTTGCCCTGTTATGGATAATTGTAATAAACAAAATGTTTATCCACCTTTAAAATGTATTTATTCTGTGAATGGGATACTCGTTTTTTTTGTTTGAATAAGTATACAAATAAAAATATGAGTGAGAGTGGGGAATATTTTCTCCCTCCTGAAGCCCTCAGAGTTTTCTCTGAGGGCTTCAGGAGTGGCATTCTCCCTAAAGGATAAAAAAAACAAAAAACAACATGTTTTAAAACTGTTCATGACAGTTCAGTATAAAAGAGAATATGCCTACAAATTATGCCAAAATGAGGAAACCAACAGGACAAGTCACAGTAATAAAAAGCATATACCAACGCCTATTAATATGAACACAAATATATATATATAGGAATGTGGGAAAATATAGGAATAAACCCAGTCAGGCAGACCATATGGAAAATACTCTGAACTTGAGAGAAGTTATTTGAGATATTTCCAGAAACGGCGAGAGGACAAATTGAGCAGAGGTGATAACAGAGAATTTCATATTTCTGAACCTCGATAACAAATGCCGAACTGAGTTTGAGATGAACGTGACTAGGGAGGCGGTGGTGGTGGATATAGGAGGGGCGGGGGGGGGGATCTGAGATCAGCAAGACGACATGCACTGTAATTATGACACAAAACAAAGGCAGCCATCCAAAACATTATTTTTTTCTTTTCTTTTTTTTTTTTCAGAGCGCTCTGTAATTTGGCTTCTTCAACCAAAACATTCTGAATCACTTCTGGTAGTCTGGCAAACTGAGATGCAATTCAACTGTATGAAGCTCTTTATTTATGAGTATGACAAAAAAAGAAATTCCCAGCCTCCTACATCAATCTCATCGGCAGCCTCAACAGCCAAGTCACTTCAGTGAAATCATTGCTTATGTTTGTGGGAAAGCAAGACCGTTTGAGATAAGCGCTCTCCGGAAACTCGTCATCTTTACACTTTGTTGACGGCCCGCCTCGGATGAGGAGCAGATTGCTCATTAGCCATTAAATCGGGCGGCAAAAACCTAATATTACGAATGTAATCATAACAAGTGTTGCTCGTCGTTGGCTGTGGGGAATGCTGCGGAAATGGGACCGGCAATCTGCCAGGAAACTGGAAGCGCATTTAAAATGGGGAGCAATTTCCTCCGCTGCAGCTCGCGCACTCTCCACGTGCATATTGCAGCCTGCGCTCCCATCGTCCGTGTGAGCCGACTCCCTCTTCAGCACATTTATGAGCAGAGCGCTTCTTCAGCCTATGCATCACATTTAACCACAGTGTCGTTCGCAGGAAAAGCGCGCAATAAATCAAGCTTTTTTAGCACAGCGCCAGGGATGGAGCTCACCTCTGTGCAGACATGACCCACTTCCTAGACTAAAGTCCACGCAAACTAAGTTGATGCTGAGTCCCCGGTGGCAGAAGACAAATGTGGATCTTCCCTGAATCGTCGTTGTCCACTCTGTCATTTCATTTGTTACACATTCTGCCCCATTAGCGCTCCAGCCTGGCCCTCATTTACTATTTCAGCTCACATCCTCACCCGCTATATTGCCTATTAGTTATGAAGAACGTGTATTCTTTGAGACAAGGAGATTTTGCAGGGGCGGACTTTAAAGCATGATTGTGGTTGAGCAAAACAGGTCAGTTAACAAAATAAGAGTGCTAACTAATGTCATTGTGACAGTGATTATGTGTCAGGAATACACCTACCTCAATTCAATAAATAAATATAAATTGCAGACAGTAGATACATTTTCTTGTTTCCCTGTTTACCACGACATGTTTGGTGAATCAGTATCACAGTAAATCTCAGTCTTTACGTAACATACATCATATTGGATACATTCGAGCTGTACACCCTTCTGAAACACATTTCTTTCTCCACAGTAGTTTCTGCTTTTCGAGCGGACACCTTCCCTCTGCCAAGTACTCTTTTTCTTTTTCTTTTTTCAAAGCTAAGCAGAGACGGGAAGTGCAACAAAAGAAGGAGAGGTGTCCTGAGAGACTCCAACACCTAAAGAAAAGAGAAAAGCCACGTTCTCTATCCAGCCAATGTTATTATTCTACCAGCTAAGTTTGTGCACCGTCTTGCTGAGTGTGACTTTACTTCGACCAAACAGCTCTGCTGGGGCTCAAATGAGGTTGTCTATATTGTGTGCAGTTTAAGCATTAGAGCTGTAATAAGGAAAAACTGAATAGTTAGTGTTCAAATGCTGATGAAAAAAGGCTGCCAAAAAAAGAATTTGCTTTTAACATCACGTTCACAGAATGGCTTGATGTGCTCCATCAGAACATTTTCTTTTTCACTGGGATGTGAAGATGTTTGAGGACTGTTCAGCTTATCAAGACTTTGTTCACTACGTAGTACCAAGGATGCGCTATGCTGCTATAAAAACCTAGCGCTGTCTACACAGTGCAAGACTCACAATAGACACGCTTCAAAATTGTCACGTGTCACGTCACGTGACAATTTAGATTTTTCATCACACTTTAATTTGGTCTATATTAACTCTGTTGCTAACAAAACATTGTGTTGTCAAAACAAAATAACATTGTTTTAATGTTGCTGTTCATCTAGCAAGCAGTGCTGACTTGTGAATTTATTTATTTATTTTAAATCCTTGACGTCTGAGGCCACGCTCACCGTCCATTGGGTGGAGTTATTTCCCACTGTGAGCGCGGCCAAAACTGTGGCGTGTTGAGAATAGCGAACGTGTGAAATTTCAATTCTGGCTGACCTTTCCAGTTATTAAATCCCAGGTGCCTCTGCCTGTGAAGTTGTAGTTGCTGCATGAGCTTGGTTCAAAGCTTGGCACTCTCTCTGGGAGCTTGGCTGCGCACGGCTGTTTCCACCCAGTGTCCATTGCATTGCAGCGGTGTTTAGGGCTGCAAGCGGGCACGGCGCTCAAATAAATGGAACTGCGTAGGTTTTATGTTATGCCTCTCGTAGAGTAGCGCACCAACCCCGCTGTCTCACGGCCGTCGTCCTCCCCACGTTTGCCAAGACCACTAAGAAAAACAGTCGCGCAGTGGCATTGAGTGCTGTGATGGATCGAGAGCACCTTCAGTTCATTGTTTAATAACGCGGTGGGGGTTATCTTTTTATCAGCATTCATTAATTCAAGATGTGCGTCGGTGGCCAAGTGAGCAACCTGAAGATTGATGAAAGAAAAAAAAAAAAGATACTTCCCAGCGCCTCTATGCTGCATAGAAACTGCTTCCTGTTCCCTTGCCATGACTGAGTGACCTAGTGAAGGGATGTGGAGCAGCCCAGTGACGGAATGCATTTATTTACCATGCGACACAGACATGCATTTGAGTTTGGCGGAGCTTAAAGGGGAGGGTGAAATGGTGCATAGCACATGAATAGCAATACTGCCAGTGACTGCGAGAGACCCTGGCAGCTCCATGCTGGGGCTTCTGTGCGACTGCACTGTTACAGTGCTCCCCCAGTCCTTGTTAGGGTGGCCTACTTTTTTTTTTTATTGTAAAGGCTGTGCCCACCTCCTCACATTTTTCCCTCCTTCCCTTTCTCTTCCCTTCCCCCCCGAGGGAGACAAGTTGCCCAGACGCCTCTCTAACCTGGGTATCTGGACGCGCAGCACTCGTCTGGTGTCCCCTTCCTTCCCTCGGGCTCAATTAGAATCGTCGCTGAATAGACTTCACTGCCGAGATGATCGCCGGCTGCGTGGTGCAAACAGGCAAGTGTGGTCCCTCTGAAAGAAACAACAACTTTAAAGACGGGGGAAAGAAAAGGAAAAACAAGGGACTTGTGATGTGTGTTTGCCGTGCATGGGCGACGGCTCCTACACCTCACGATGACAGAGAGACGGCTCCGGTTTCAGAACGAATCGTTCAAAAAGAATTTAGCCATATGGCGCACGACGACTGTGACAATTTGTTTATTTAATCATTACGAAATTAGCCCACCATTGGACTGCACTAACTGTTAGTAATAATAATAAGAAGAATACACAAAAAATAAGAAGGTTAATTGTGAAAGTGCTGCGTTTCCTGTTCAGACCAGTGCAGTACTGGCAGCCGCCTGGAATTCTCCTTCCCTGTTTTTATGCACATTTTAAATAATGACATCAGAAAAGCTCCACACGGCTGGTGGCAACAAAGACTGATACATGTGGAGCCACGAAACCAAAATATTCCTTGGTCTCATCCATGAAATATATCAAGACTTGTGAAAAACTCGCCAAGGCTGAATATCAACTTGCAGAGTCGTAGTTTGTTGTCTCAACTTCCTCTACGTTTCATTGCAGTTAGACCACTAACTGTATATAAAGATGTACGGAGTCATCGTGATGTCATCCATTGGTTTGTGAACACCCGTTCTGAAGCCGAACGATTGGTTTCACACTGGTCATCATTGGTTTCAGTTTTGAAACGGGATGACTCCATATTTGGATGCATGGGTGGCACCGGTCGGAGTGCGAGTGCAGTTTTTTCGAAATCGAAAAAGTGGACACGAGAACCAACGTTATGATTTTTTTTTCACGAGCAATTTTGGCCCCTGTTTTGAAATCAGATGCCGCATCCATCTTTACATACAGTCAGAGTCATCGGTACCTTCATCAGAAACAGTATTAGAACTAGATATCTGACCTGATAGGTCATCTTCACCACATCTACTTAATTCATTGCAATTGCGTCTAAAGTGACCCGACAGTGGATGCATATGCCAACAAAACTCATTAAACTTTTAACAACTTTAGTTTATAAATGTAATGGAAAGCAGGCTTGTCCATGTGTTTCCACATCGCTGCAGCCAACGTCTAGCTGTGATTGGCAATTTTAGCAAAGCAGGCACAAACATAAAGCTAACATGAGGTTCCTGCTTTGCTACATTATATGACACACAACCCTCTACCACCACACAGCACCGCCATGCTACATCTATTAAACTTAATTAAGTTTAACTTAATTGTAGATATTACTTTAAATTAAAAAAAAAAAAAAAAGATATTTGTTGAGATTGCTACTGAGAATATCTCAGGATATTTATTTTCACATTTTCCTGACGATTCATCTCAAGGACTTTTTTTTTTTTTTGTCCGTTTTTATTGCAGCTGCTATTATCCAACGACCATGAAAGTGACATGAATAATCCAGACCTTGTTAATCTATAAATGTGACTCAACCCCATGAAGACTGATTGTAAATGTGTATTAGTTTTGCTGCTGGAAATGACTACTTTTTGTAATCTGGCCCAAAAAAATAAACCATGTTAAAAGTTAAACCAATATGTTAAACACATCATTCAGAACTTTTCGTGAATATTAAACACCTTCATCTTCAACCAAGTAATAAAACAAAGGACACTTGGCACTTTCTGTAACTTTCCTGATGAAAAATAGATTTCAACTGAGCCACGCAAAGGAAGAAAAAAAAGTGAATGGGGAAAATATGGACTTTTTACTGTGGGGCTACATCTGTAATATGTGTAAAAAGATGAACTCTTTAACTTTAGTAAAAATATATTAATAATAATACATGGTTCTCTTTAAATTAATAATGTATAAGTCTGACATGTTCACATCTTAATAAAATAACATCTCAAGGACTAAGAACACAATTTTAGAGATAGAAAATCATACATAATTGCTTAAAGGACAGTTTTGTGTCACACACGCCTGTCAGTCATGCCTGCTGGTTTCAGTGTGCCCTCGGCTGGCACGCAGCTGAGGCACGTCTCCACCTGATTAGACACACCTGCATTCTCTCTACCATTACTGTGGCATATAAACCCTGGTCCCCACACTCACTCGTTGCCAGACTGTCCGCTAACTTTGTTATGACCTTCCAGCGGGTCCTGGTCTGCCTGCCCGCCCCTGACCCTGCCCCTGACCTTTGCCCTGCGTCCCTGTCCTGGTAACCCGACCTCGCTTCTGTGTCCGACCACGAGCCTGCTTCTCATGCCCTGTTACTGCCGACCTGGAAAGCCTTGGACACGAACCCTCGATCTCCGCCCCGGACATCCGACCCGCCTTTCGTCCCCGACCAGCCTGCTCTGCCGCCGTCCCGGAGAACTGACCTGCCTTCCGTCCCTGACCACAAGCTTTTGCCAACGTCTCCTGAGCTACAGGCGCAGAGGTCCTGCAGCAAGCCACCCGGCTGCTTGGCTGCCACTCTCCGGCTCTAGTCGCCAGCGCGACTCCTGATTATTTGTCTGTCCAGGTCTGATCCACGGCGCGAGGTTCCGACACCAGTTCCAGATCCAGGTCGCCACCCGGCGGCCTGCCTTCGCCGTTTGTGGTCTGCTTCCGGAACAACTGCTGTTAGCCTGCTGTTGCAAATAAACTCTCTTTTCCTAACCGCCTTGTGTTGCACATGGATCCTTAACAGACAGGTTCTAGTTTTTTGTTTTTTTTCATTTTTTTGTCCTGCGAAAAACCTTGCCGTGAAAAGGTTGTGTGACGTGTTGTGAGTGGTAAATAGCTCTACCACTGGCTTGCTAAAATGACGATGATGATAAATTAGTTTCTATCTGCAAGAAAAATCTTTCGGCATTGTACCGACTTCGCAAATCCTGTGTGAAATGGACTGGACAGAAAAAATGAGTTTTAGAACCACAGGTTTAGTCAGGATTTCTTTTATTTTTTTAGATAAATAATACTAATATATATAATTTTTGAATTTTCCTACTATTTCTGTGTTTGCTTTTTCTCTCTGATGTTTTGCTCGTTTCTCCGTCGCTGAGCAGTCTGAAGGCTGCACACTTTCTATTGTGCAGTAACCGCAGGACAGTCACGAGGCGCTGTTTCCTAGCAACGTATGATGTAAGTGCCGTGTATAGGCTACTGTAGCGCGTCTCTGCCACACAAAGAGGGTGAATTAAATATTTGTGGGATCTTTGGGGCTTTGATGTGAGAAAACGCCATAGATCCTCGACCTTCCTGAAAAGTTGTTAGTTTTGTTATTTTTTGCGTCATCTGGAGTGGAACTGTTGCAGGGACACCCGTCCGGTCAAATCGCACAGCAAATCCTGTATCGAGTGTGTTTGCCAACGCTACCCAACTGAGAGAGCTCAGTGGAAGGGACCCTTGGGAAGAACAAGGCAGCGTGGCTTCGCTCCATCCTGCAGTATTTTGTTTTTCTTGGTTGCTCAAATCTGCACGACTGCGTCTGACGGCTGCTGTGTTTCGCCAATCCGGGCTTCGAAATAAAAGATTGAATTCCGGCAAACATGTTTAATCTTCTGGGGCCTGGGCTGTATCCCTGCCTGCTCGATTCATCCACTCCAGTCTTCTTCCAGCAGTTTATACGGTTAATGGATTGAAACTGTAATTAAATGACTAAAACTGAATTCAATTACGTTCCCGCAAAATGGGGGGGAAATGCGGGCGGCCCGCACACGCACGCACGCGCACGCACGCACGCGCACGCACGCACGCTCTGACATGGTCCAATTTTCTTCGGAACTCGTGCCAGGACCATTTCAAGAACATGTGAAAGGATTAGTAATTGCCGTGTGATCCACTCGAGGCGCGTGATGGGTTTTCTCGGCACACGTTTCTCCTCGCCGCTGCGCAAGCGCCGCCAGAATTAATTCCCCCCCGCTAATCTGAAGGAGCCGTCATTGTTGCCGTGATCACGAAGCGACGAGTGGGAGGCAGTCCCACCGCCCCCTTCCCCTCCCTCCTTTTGTGCTGCCACGTCACGTGACCCAGCTCATCAACGCTGCGGCGCCGTCGCAACATTTACAGGATCGTCAGTTCTTCGGAGATCTCAGATTAGTTGGATGACACCTCCACCTCCGTCAGAGCGGCTCCGCGCTTTCTCCCAGTCTGCAATCACGCGGATGACTAGGTCAGGCCCAATGCCCCCGCACGCCGCGGCGTTACAAACAGGCCTGTCTCACACACACCTCGCAACGCAGTCGGCTGCTGAGGCTCACTGCACTATATATCCCGCTGTCGGTGGTTTTTACACAAAAAACAAATGCCCCAAAACTCTAAACCCTTAAATGGTGTCTGACCTTTTTTCATGGAATATGTCACTGTCCGTCTGTCCATCCATCCGTCCACCTGTCCATCCATCCATAATCCATCCTACTCCAGAGTCTGCTTGAACCACTTCCCAGCTGTCCCTCGGGAAGTCCCCAGCCAGTTAAACCCTGGGCGGGTTTATGGCTCGGTAAACACGACATGGACAACAAGCGTGTCAAGTTCAACTAACCTGCGTCACTTGGAAGCTAAATCTGCTTGTTTGGGCAGTTTTGTAGCCCAAACAAGCAGCAGGAAAACATGCAAACAATAGCCTGGGTCACAATCAAACACACACCACTGTGGCTGCCAAGTAACTCTGCTGCCCACTGTGCCTTGGCTGTGATTGTAAAATATTATTCTTCCATCAGGTGAACGTTATTGTGATTATTATCGAAATTGGGACTCGTCATGACTAGTCACACCTGTCTTAATCATTACTTTATCTTCTGTGTGTGTTATTAGGTAAAATAGTCAATTGCTTGTTAACACAAATAGCTAGTGACATAATCAAGACTGCCTTAACCAAGACCTAGACACTACCAAGACCCAGGGTATCGAGGTCACAAAAACACCATAGACCAAAGAGTGCCAAGGGCTGCAACAATCTGAACCACATGAAAGTAGTTAGTCCATGATCTTGAGTTCTTCACCACAACAAATCGCTAATCAGCCAATTACACGGCCGCCACTCAATGCATCGAGCCATGTAGATGTGAAGACAACTTGCTGAAGCTCAACGCGAGAATCAGAATGGGGGGAAAGAGGACTGAAGTTGTGGTGAACGTGGTTGTTGGTGTCAGATGGGCAGCTGGTCCGAGTATTTCACAAACTGCAGGGAAATCCACTGGGATACCTATTGCATTACAACCACCTCTTGGGTTTGCAGTATGTATTTTATTTATTTATTTATTTTTAATTAAAAACGTGGCAAATATTCAAAAAATTCCGTCCTCCTCGCCAGTGACGTACAGCAGTGGCCTGACAGATGAGGGGGGAAAAAAAATGCTCCCTCACCTGCCGTCGCCTTCAATGTCAGCAGGTCCTCAGCTGTGGGAAATGAAATCTCTGTCGCTGACTGGAGGTGACGCGCACTGGGAGAACTGTGGGGAGCTGCAATTTCAGGAAGTCATTCCAGGAAAAGCTGATAGCTGCCCCTCACCCATCCATCACCACACGTATCCATACATTATCTCCCCCCAATAAATTATTTGTTGACATGTGTGTTTTTTTTTTTTGCGCAAAATTGCATGCACATGTTAAAACATTTGAAGTCGGTCTGTGCCTCGAATTGTTAAACGCATGTGGCCTGGAGATCGTGTCTCCGCGGCAAACTGCATAGCAGACTCGGGCACACTATCGCATGCCGTGTGACACGGGAGTGGAATAGACACTTTGACAGTGACGGACTGACCACAGACCCGTCTGTCAGCCGCCATGACCAGCTGCTGTCAGACAGCCAGAGTATGCGGGAGCCTCCGCACAGTCACAGGCTTTTTGTGCTAAAGTTTCCGTCTGGTGGCCGGCCAAGTCAAAATGAAGACACAGTCACCAACCACGGTTGTGAGTACGCAGTACTTCTTCACAGCTGTGAGAAAATCATTTGGAACAGTCTGACTGTCATTATTATTACTAGTACTACTTTATCACAAATGACTATCTTATGGGAAAATGAATTCAACTGTGAGTGAAATGAGGCGGAATTTGGAGAGCAGAGTGTGCGAAAGGCCAGCCAGCACCAACTAGTTTCTTCAAAGTCAGCATTCCCGCTGCAGGATTCAGAATAATTCGATGTGGCATGCACGTTTAATGCACACACAATATTTTTTTGAATTTTTTTTTTTTAGAAAACTTGGCAGGAAATTACAGTTAATGATATACCGCTTTAAAGTAAAGACCAGTCATTTAAGTTAGTGCTGAAGACGTGTGTTGTGATTGTGTACCTGTTGTAATTCTGCAAAAAATTGATTGATGTTTTAATCGTGCCACCGTTACAAACTGTTTTTTTGTGTTGTTATATGGAAACGACTTCTTTCTAGAGTGGTTGAAATGCCAAAAAAAATAAAAAAATGTGAAAAGTACAGGAGGAGGCTTTGCATTGTGGTAATGAAGGAGAGTTCAACTTGCAGAAACAATTTACTTATGTGAGACTCTACAAAACAAAAAGACTGTGTGCCAATGGAATATTGCAGTTTGAGAGGAATTTTCACACACACACTCAAAAAAAAAACAATATTCTAATGTTGCCTTAAGTGGAATTTTATAATGTTTGAGTTGATGTCATTCTGAATTCTCAGCACGCACTGTTGTTTTAAGTGGATTTTTCCCCCAGAGTAGAAAAGCAAAGACATTTTATCTTTTCTTTATAGACCCACAGTAATTGCAGTTTGAAGGTCTCTCATGAGATTTGGAGCTTGCCTTGATGGTAAAGCAAAGTGTTATTTATTAACAATGTAGTGATAACATTATTATTTAGGATTATTATTTATTTTGTTGCAACCTTACACAAGGTCATCCTGTTGATCCTCGACCCTTTGTCATATTACAGCAGTGGTTCTCAAACTTTCTCTGTCATGCCCCACCTTGGAGGAAGAACATTTTTCGGGGTTCCTCATGGGCTTAGAAGCCCCAACTTCGACGTGGCTGTGTCTTGAGGAATACCGATGAACCTGCTAGTGGTCCCGTGTCTCTAGGACAAAGTTGACTTTTGACCCCATAGACTTGGATGGCATTAGGGCAGTGGTTCTCAAACTTTCTCTGTCACGTCCCACCTTGGAGGAAGAAAAAATGTCACTCATTTTGACATCAAATCCTGAACATTACTTTTTAAATCAGAATCCTCCTTTCACTTTTCTGCTGTGCAAATAACTTTTTTTGGCAAACCACTTTTGTAACATCCACCATCCGCGCCAGCCACTTTGAGAAACACTGTATTACAGAGCGTTGGTGAGGTGCTATATAAGGCCAGGTTTCTTCTTCTTCGTATACTTCTTTTTGAGAGGACTCTGCAGATTGTCAATGGGGCTCAGATCATGCGAGTTGGCCAGCCAACCAGCACAGTCATTTACGATAGTGGTTGGCACTGTTGGCAGCTGAAACGTCAATCAGCATCTGTCAGCAGACAGGCGCTGACTTAAGCCTCAGTCCACCTCTTCTGAAATTTCTCCACATAGTTGAATCCACTTTGCTTGACAATCTTCCCACTGGTGGAGCGTCACTTCCAGTCACTTCTCCACTTTTTATTGTCCTCCCATTGAGTTTCACCTGGAAAACCATCTATACACACATATATTTGTATGTTAAGATGTACCTGGAAAGGTTCAATAGTATGTTTTGCTGCCAAAGTGACATTTTATATTTGTTCATTTGTCGAGATGAAAGTAAAGATAAAGGCTTCAGATGAGCCTCCAATGCGAAACCCGCCCCTGAATCTCCTGAGACCAAACACTGTCACCGCTTCACGCCGTCGTCGCTGCCGTGCGAGGGCACAAGGTGAATGCGGTGCTCCATATATATCGCAGCAATCTCAGCACGCTCGCTCTAAAGCAGCCGTCGTCGAGCAGATATTATTTTTCCATGCTGCCGTATCAGGAAGCTGTGAAGAAGATGATAGATCCCGAGAGCCCGCGTCACGCCGCGGCTGTGTATTCAAGTAGATTTAAAATAATTGTATGTTTCCCTCCACCAATTTTCTGCCTCTCTACCGCCATTATCAGCGCAATTTTGGCAGCACACTATTCAGAGGATGGCAGCCATTGTCTTCTCCTTCTCCACAGCCCTCAAACTGGATTTTTAAACTGTGTTATTAGTCAACAACAGTGTGTGTGTGTGTGTGTGTGTGTGTGTGTGTGTGTGTGTGTGTGTGTGTTGAGGGGGGGGGGGTAGAAGTGCTGCCAATCGCGGATGCTCAGGATAGAGTACGTCTGCTAATGCACCTAGTAAGTACGCATTGATTTTCTTTTTTTGTCCCTTCTTCCTTCTACAGTACGTCCCACTCGCGAAGCAAACAACCCTTGTAGAGAGAGAGGGGGAGAGAGGGGGGGGTAGATATGACGTCTTAGCCACACAAACCGCAAAATGGATATTCAATGTTGAAAACATTTTTAATAGAAATAAAATTTTGTTTATAAAAAAAATAACTTAACATGCGTCACACACTTCGTAAGCTCTCATGAAGGGTTTTTTTGTTGTTGTTTTTTTTCCTTTCTTTTTTTGTTATTTTTTTTTTACAAATACATAGTCAGATAGCCAGGCACTGAATCTTTTTTTTTTTTTTTTTGAAGTTTCCCAAGTTTTAGGATATGTCAGGACAGAAAGCAGACATCATCGATCTATTTAATAACATACATTAACTTGCCATTTAATTTTGGTCAGCACTCACGTTTTTTATTCTGCAACACAAATGGTGTTGAAAATAATACAGAGGGAGGCATAAACAGCGGCATTGGATTCACAACACAAATGACCACACAATGTTAACTTTTTTTTTTTGTAACTCTCTTCTCCTCCCCCTCTCCCCCCCATTAGTCGAGCTTTTTTTTTCTTTTTCTAACTGCACACAGCCGCCTGCCTGTCGGTCGGGCAGCTTTCCGGGTGATTCATTGAGACATTTCGCTCACTCTTTGCAATTACATTTTCATCTGCTGAAAAGCCTTACAACTTCCTGGATGCCTCTTCCTCCTCGCCCATGAGGGTGCTCCGGGAGGAACGCATAAGTAATGAATTTTCTCAGTGGTCGCTCCGTTATGGGTATCACCTTCAGTGAATATTGCACAATCCTCTCAAGGGCATGCTTCAACTTAATTCCCCTCCTAATGGATCGGAATAGCTAAGATTTACTCTGACGCCGCGTGACCAGGAGCTGGTGGCAGTGGTGAGGGGAGAGTCAGACCGGATGACGACTTACAGTAAAAAGGTCTCCGGCTGAAACGACTGCGGCGGTCCGAACCAGGCAGCCTGCTTGTTTTTAAAGCACATTTAGGTATGCGAAGGGTTGGGGGCGGGGGGGCAGTGGCAGCCTTTAGGCTAGCTGGTCATAAAAAAATCATGGCCTCACTTTTAGCACAGATAAGATAATCACTCACTAAGACCTTCACCATTGGAGAACAGTTTCGAACGCACAACAGACTCAGGCCCAAACAAATTTTGTAACAACGCATTCCAAAGATTTTTTTTCACCACTTTTTTTGGGGGTTATTTTTCTCTTTAACACAACACATGATGTTGAAACTGGCATGCTGCGAAATTGGCAGAGACCATCTTGTACGCAAAGTCATTCTTAGAAAATAAATGAGGAAAACGGATGAAGAAAAGAAACAAAACACACCCTAAAACCACTTGGAGCCCGGTACTGGCTTGTTGCATTGCTGAGATGATGGATCGCCCACCGCTCTCCTCTTGAAAATCCAACCACCGTGTTCTTGTTTTTGTTTATTTTCCTGGTCCTTAATCGTCCATGGTAATCAACTTGAAGGCGTGGACACCGCTTGAAAAACGAGCAGACAATGTTGTAAACACCTGAACATATTGTGGATTTTTAAACTCTGTAACCCTCAAGATGATGAGGAGCTCATAGCTGAAAATGTAAACACTCAGAAAGTAGACTCCACGCATCCACTTCTGGGCCTCTGCCATGCAAGTAGTGGTCCCCTCTGAGCTGTAGTCTTTTTTTTTTCCTGTGTTCTCGTGAGGCAAAAAAAAAAGAGAAAAAAAAGAAAAAACCTTACAATAGTACTTTTGTCGCTCCAGCCCCTCAAGTTTATTCGGCCCCTGCGCTCCTTCCCTCTTTAGGTCCTGTCTTTGGGCAATGCTTCAGTGATCTCCACCGCTATACAATGACCAAAGCAGTCCTTTTTGTTTTTCATTCCAGCTGTGGAAAATTTCACTGCAGGTTGTTTGGTGGGAATCCTGACTTGCAACAACTGCCTTCAGTTAGATTGCGTGGTTGCTGTAGCTGATGTAGGTTTGTTTGGTCGAGAAAGCTGAAAGAGACGAATAGGGGAGAGGTTTAGAAACAAGGAAATGGTCGGTTAAGGTTAAAAGTGGAGAGCCGGCGGGTGTGTGTTCCACCTCACTTCAAAGCCCAGCTGAAAAGCACAACATTCTGGTCAAACACTGTGATCTATGATACCTCGCAACACCAACACCAAAGTGCCACCGAGCCGGAAATTTCATTCAAAATTCAAAAATCTGTCCTTTAGCAAATCAACACTGAAGGGGCTATAAGTGATTTTTCACCACTAGAGGGCGCGCCTGAGCACAGCCTGTCACCCCAAAAAAAAGAGGCTTCGGGGATTCAGCTGCTCGGGCTGCTCTGATCTCCATGGCTGTGGCCCCTCCTTGGTCTGGCACACAAATCATTGTACCGACGAGAAAAATGTTGACTTTTACCAACCAATGCAACTCTACTTTAACGTTCACTTCACTATTCAGAATGACGGAAGGGCAACTGTTGTGCTGAGCAAGAGGAGGCGGAGATTCACATGCACTCAAATGCACATGCAGCCAGCCCAACTTTGTAAACAAGTAAATAAAAAAGGGCTCACAATCAACAAAACAGAGCGGGTGCGCAATGTGATGCTCCACCCCCGGGTGAAATAACACCACTACAGCCTTGCATGGCAATTTTTTTATTGTCTTATATCTGACCATGATGAAAACCTCTTATTGCCCCTTTGAGATATGAAATGCAAATAAAAAGAATGGCAACGCGCCACCAATGCTAAAGTGCATATGTTTGTATGTGTGCTAACGGATGGATGTGTCTGAACTGTCTGCGGACTTGGGGCTCTGTGTATAAAAGCAAATCCATTTGTCACAAACGCCATAAAGTCCCCGAAACACCTCAACCCAGTGTGTGTAGATCCAGATTACTGCCCTCAATACATACCTGTAACACATGGGTGGAAGAGGGGGATGGGCTTCGCCGGCCATTCTACCACCACCATCACCCCCCCCCCACCCCCCCAAGCTATCAGTCCTCTGTGTTTCAGTCATCACCCCCAGACGGCACCGTAAGCTGATTCGCTGGGGCGGAGCAGATAAATCCTGACATATCAGCGGCACATCTCGGGCAGTTATGGGAACTCGCCCGGACACAAATTTTTCAATTTCATCAAGCCGTACATCCACGGCGGCGGCGACAGTGACAAATGGCGCTTATTCAAATAGCCGCTCGCTGCGCAGCCACTGCAAATGGTAAAACGCCAACCGGATGAAGTGCTGCCAGCTATCAATTGTTCGTCGTTCCCCTGCCCCCCGCCACTCTGTGTAACAAAAGGCCCGGGTTACACCCCCTCACCCCCCTTCATCCCCCTACCCTCCCACACACACACACACACACACACACACACACACTGGAAGTTTGGAACCGGGCGTTGCTCCAATCCCAACAGGCCACTGTTGCCCCGGTGCATCGTCACACACTTCACCATCGATTCCGGCTCGCTGAGGTATAGGAGCGACCGACGGCCGCAGCTCTTTTATTGCCTCATTTCTCATCGCAGTCGGCATGAGGGTGAGGCATGAACACCGCTTCGAAGGAGTGTGACACCAGATATGATTCCCGCTTAGCGCGGGCTCAGTGCAGGGAAGGGCTCTCTGATGACAGACTGCTGCCGATTAAGACCTTCTCCGGACTGAGACAGTGGAGACTTTCATCCATCCAATGTGACTGACAAAAGGCAGGAGATGAGCAGGATGGAAAATAATGAGGATTTTAAGGTAAAAGAGGTCTGTGGATAACTTCACGATGATTTGGAAAAAACCCCAAAAAAACCCAAAAACATTTGTTCATGTCATGATCATATCAAGGAAATACTGAAGAAATTAAGATAAGATAAGATAAGATAAGATAAACCTTTAATCGTCCCACGACGGGGAAATTTAGGTGTTACAACAGCCATAAGATAGGGCAAACAAGAATAAAGTGAACAGAGCATATAAAAATAACCTAAATTACACAGATGTGCCCAAGACGAGGGATGCACAGTGCATATATCCATTTTTAATTTGCACAACATTAATCATCCATTTGTTTGTTAGTTGTTTGTAGGATCTGTTGTTTTTTGATGCATGTCCGCCGGTCCGAGAGAGAAGGACCCCTCCTTCGCAGTTCACCCTCAGGTTTCTTCTTTTTCTTTTTTCTTACGTTTTTTTTTTTTCGTGTTTAGTTGCCCCTTTTATATTTACACATTATACTAGAGACTGCGCGAGTCGTTCGGTTTGATTGATTGTAACTTACCTTCTAACTTCTCGTCTACCTCCTAATTTCAATGCAGAAGCCAAGAAATGCCAGTGTCATAAATCATGACTTTCCTCACATAAGGTTGACGGAATTTGAATTGTTGTATTGTTGCTTTATTCATTTACTCTCATTACACAAACACACACACACACACACACACACACACACACGCACGCACACAAGCACACAGCAGAGAATCTATTAAAAAAAAAGTTATTCCTTGCCCCCACCCCACCCACCCAAACAGGGAAATAGGGCATCATTTACTGGAGTCAATGAAGTGTTAAATAACATGCTACATATCTAGTAATGACTTATTACTTTTTCATTTCCTCTCGCTGCTCCAATGTGTTTAATTTACAGTCAGTTGGAAAAAAAATGCCCGGCAAGGAACAGCAGTGCGTTTTTTTTCCAAATTTCTTTCTTTCTTTTTTTTTTTTTTGTATTTTTTGTTTTCTCAACTCATTAACGTTGATGTACTCACATTGTGTCTCCAGGCTTTCGCACAGCTCGGTCTTGGCCTCTCCGTTGGGTCTGAGTCCGGCCTTGGGGTTGAACTTGTTGGACATGGTGGCGGCCGTAACCACGGCCTTCAGGCTGCGCGTGCGCTTGGGCACATTTTGCTCGGGGTGGAACAGAACCACGTACACCTTCGGCATGTAGAGCAACCCGAGGGACACGGAGGCGCTCAGGCTCACGGAGATGGTCAGCGTGGTCGTCTGGATGTACATCTGCAGGGCAAACAGCAGAGCATGCATAACAATGGCGGTTAAGTTCTCCACTTGGCATTGAGTTGAGAAGGTTCCTCTATGTGGGTAGTGGCCTGTACAGTGCGAGTGGCATCTGCCGTGTATCATTCTAATTAGAGCGTCCAATGACCCGTTTGATGGCCAAGCTGTTGTTGCGTCGCTCCTACTGTGTCCAATAGAGACTTTGGAACTGTTCAAAGCGGCTATGTTATAAAAGCCGCTTTAAATTTGCATCTACTTTGGGTTTTGCAGCATGTCTTCCAGTCCAGACAAAGCCATTTCTTTTTTTTCTTTTTTCTTCTTTTTTTTGGGAGGGCGGGTTGGTTGGGAGCACACCTAAAATTCGAAACTATCACTAAAAGGTTTTTACGCTCTCATGAGGTGGTTTTTCAGACCTAGCGATATAGAGGTGTATCACAAATGTGTAATGGAAACACCTTTTTTCCCCCGCATTTAAGCGTCACCAGACCAGTTCACTTCAAGTGAAAATGGCGCGGGATGTTTGGACGAAGGAGAAAACTGAATATTTTATGAATTATTTTAGAAAACTATAACAACCGTTCTTGACAGCCAACAAACGTAAACAAACCAAAGCAGACATAATTCTCGTAAATTTCGCATGGCGAGATTTCACGAGAATTACGTCCCTGCGAAAATTCTGGTATTTCTTGTGGGACAAGATTTTATGAGAACTACGGCTCATGTGCTTCACACCATTCAGTGGAAACACCTGCAAATCGCAGTTGTATTTTGTTGAAATTTTAGGAATAATGCTTTTATTTTGTGAAAAACTTTAATGAAAACACAGCTAGAGAAGAGAGGAAGATAATTAGTCTCACGTAGGGGAAAACATAGATAGGAGTAATTTCCAAATTTGTGAAAATAAGGCAGAATTCAAAAACATTTTTATTTTCCAATGCACTCTGGGAGGTTATGTAGGATACATTAGTTTTTGAAAGTCAATAAAAGACACGGCTGTCTTTCTCTGGCGCCTCATGTTGATGAATTGGTTAAACTGTGCTTCAGAAAGCCTTGTGAAAAAAAAAAAAAACTCAACAAGCTTGCAAGTGATGGCCGCCTTTGTGTAAGCTCAAATAGCAGGTCAAGGACAAACACAGGGATGTCAGCGGTTGCACCTCGGTGCTATTCAAAGAGAGCACGTTGTGTCACAAGTTATTTCACCCTGGAGCTGCGGAGAGGAGGCGCGCGTGGACAAAGAGCTCGGCGGTGCTTTTGCTCTGAAGGCCTCAATCCTCAAAAACATACCTAACATGACCGAAAGCATGTATGGCAACAAAGCATGGATTCAGTTTATCATACAAAGCTATACGCTGCAGAGCAGCGATTTGCACGTTTAGAACAAGCTGTTCAAAACCCCGGGGCCATTTGACAGACTCGTGAGTCATAATTCCTCCTCTCTTTTTTCACTGACTCGTCCCTGGTGCCGAGCTAACTACAGAGCTAAGACAAGGCAAGTGGAGTGACTGCTATTTTAACGGCATTTGAATGAATATAGGAATCTAATCATTTCATTAGTCCAGTTGGAAAAGCAACAGCGCTGGTTTCTGCTCTCTACTCAACTTTCCTTCCCTTCGACAAACACAGACAACATGATTCAGTGCCGCAGTGGGCGGAGCTTGTGTGACCGTATGGATTTCCGCACACTCCAGGTGACGGACCCAAGCGACTCAAAAACCTGTTTCTCTTTTGTGAGAGAGCCCAAAAAAAGTGCGTCAGTAAAAAAAGATGACGTTACTCACTGAAAATACATAATATGCAGAGGTTGTGGTGATGCTTTTACCCCTGATGTCACACACACACACACACACACACACATGTGCGCATGTTTTAGGGGAATTGAAGAGCTCTTTTTAAGGTAGCACTTGAGTTTGAGAGTCTGCTTAATTTCGGTGTGTTTCACTGCTGTTGCAAACGCTGGCTGAGAGGAAGACACTCACAAGTTCTATTATGATGTGTTTTTGTGGCAGGAAGTATTCACTAAGGGCAATTTGTTTACCCCTCAAAGTACCATCACAATGGAGATGTGGTGCTGCTACATCTAGCCCCTGGACACCTCCTCCTTTTGATACATCACTTGAAAAGCTGCACTAATGAAAAAGAAGAATATGACCTGAATGTATTGCCAAAATGTAGAGGCATATAGGCATTTTTTTTATATTCTTTCTTCTTTATGGTGCACATAAATAACATATATATCACTTGAGAGGGAGTGTCTACAAACCTGTGCCCACAATGGAATTTATTTTTGATTATTTAATCATATATTTGCTACCATAAACAGTTCAGACACTTGGTAAAAACAAATTGGTTCTCAGGGTTTGTCTGTGTCCCCCCTCTGTGGCAACCTCCTCATATGTCAAACACGACTTCCAGCCCTTATCTCAACACGATCAGTCAGCAATGACTAATTCAAACCCTGTCTGAAGCTTCTCATTCTAGCATCTGCTGCTGTCACATCCGCCGCATACCATCAGTCAGTCAACGGCAGCGGAGTAACAGAAATGCATACTCAAATAAATCAATAAATCACACAGGCCACATAAGTGGGATGAAAGGAGCATGTATGAGTGGCAAACACTGTTGTAAACGATGGGGAAAAGGCATGGCGGAATTTCAAACAGACTGGCTAAGAGCAAAATAAAAACTGTTGATGGTTTTAGGTCACAAAGGGATCCTATAGACAAACTCTAAAGTAATCACTCTTTCCCAATGACTTTTTAAATATCTATCTCACCATGCAGTTGCGAGTAACAATCCACTATCTTCTGGATCATAAACATGCTTTATGTGTTTGCTTTGTGCATTAAACTATAAATATTTGATATAATTCCACCCTCGCGGTGCTATCTGAGTGAGTTTTCATCTGCCTCTGACCCTCAGTAGATCACTGCTGGTATTTCATCAAAGCAGTGTAACATTTAACTCCCCAGATGTGACCCCTGCATGAATATCCAGTACGCTTTTTTTTTTTTTTTTTTTTTTTTTTTTGCGTGCGTCTCCACAGTGCTTCACTTCCAAGACTCCCTGCCTCTCATCTACTGCTGTGGGGAGGGCGGGTGGCTGCAGAGCACTGTGGAGGAATAAGGGCTGGAAGGAGACTGGGACAGCTTCTCGGCCTCCTCTCAGCTAGAAGGAGTGTTAACCTTCTATCTGGAGCCTCAGGAACAGAGTATTCCACTAAAAACACTCTATTCTGCACCCAAACAAAATTCAATAAATAAACAAATGACACTGGCAGCCATTATTGTCTAAATTATGACTTTTATGAATTTCAAATCAGCTGAGATAACAAAAACATATTGGTAACATTAGAATGTTATTGTGATTATGAATACGATTAATCCCAATTTCATTTTCATTTGATATATTTGATATGTAAAATGACACCAGATTGGTTTCTTGAAATCATATTGATGTGAAAGGAGCATTTTTTTCGTTGCTTGGACGTGGCTACTCTACGATGAGTGTAAATCCCATCCTACAAATATTGACACCAATACCAACTTTGGGGTTGATTTTACAATTATCTGTATTGATCCGTCCACCACTATCAGTAATTGGCTAAAAGGATCTCCGTCTCACCCACCCCAGTGAGTTGCACTAATATACACAGTACATACACGGTCACGGAGTCATGTTTTAGTGCGCCAGCGACTCTTGGCGCTCCGTCTATTGATTTGTCTTCCCCTGATTGCAGTGCACTTTAGCAGGCGCGCACTGGCGCTCGTAAATGTCGGCGGCCGCGTATCTCGCACACCTATCATCACGCGCTGCCATTAGCAGATCGCGCTGGAGGCAGTAATAATGACGGAGCGAGCTGCTGCAAGGGAAAAACCATCAGCGCACGGGTGAGGATGAGTCGAAATAAATCCGACGCCGCTGCCTCGGGAGGGGAGCGACCGCTGAGTGAGATAACCTGCTTGCGATAACTGATAAGGTGGCTTTGCGATGTAATAAATGTAAACAGGATTCGTCTCTAAGCGGGGACTCGGGAGTGCTTCAACGTCGAGAGGCAAAACATCACATTCATTTAAACCGCAACGATTCCCATCCCAGCAATGAGACAATGCCTGATTTCTATGCGGAATTGTTCGGCAGAGGGCCCCGCTGCCTCAGCGCTCGCTGTAACTGCACTCTAATTAAACTAATAAACAAATCGAGCCCCCCCAGGGGGCACGATAAAGGAGTTAAGTCAGTTTATTAAAAAAAAATAAAATAAAAATCATCATAATAATAACGATCACAATTATTTGGCTTGAAAAGCCATTACTGGAGCACTCAGAGGTCAACAGCCAAGACGGGGTTTTGACACCCAGAGGTCAAAGGCCAAGACGTAATGAGCGCAACGACTTTTCTATTAAGTCCAAGAAGACTCTCTGCTCTTCCCGCTCTGCAGCATCAATCTTCATTACTTATCTCAGGGGGTTTGCGGGACATTGTCGTGAATAACGCGCAGGGGCGGAGTTGCGTGGTGGTCAGAGGTGGCCGTGACCACCCCACTGCGGGTCAGGGGTTACCTTGACTAAAGGCCTCACACTTCTGCACGACAGAATCTCAAGTCATATCTTCATTTTTTCTGATGTACAGGATCTTTTTTTTCCTGACTTGCTGATTGGCCTGGATTCTGCTTTTGAGAAAACAAGAAATTTGATGTTTAAAGATTTCCTGTTCTCTACTCCATAGGAATGATGACTGGCCATTATAAAACAATTAATGAATGCAAAAACTACAGTAACAATTAGAATAATAATATTAAAATCAGTCAAGCAGTTGTTTCAGGTATTCATTTATTGCCACTCTATGTGAGTTATGATCTCACCCTGTGACCACCCAAGGGAAATGACTGATAATGTAGACTTAAATACTTAAACTGAACGGGCCGGGAGGCCTGGAGGCTGGGTTGGTAACAGGTAGCAATCAGGGAGGGGGGAAATAAACTGAACCGAACTGAACGTGTGCCAGAACCCTTCAGTGTGGCATCTGGGCTCGTCGATCTCGCCGCTACTCCCACTCTTTGTATGACAGGTTGCACCAGCGGACGCCTTTCGTGGCCCGACCTGGCAGTGCCAGCGGCTCGATGAGACGGAGGAATAAACAGCACCGCTCGATTAATCAGCCCATTCATGCGCGGAGAAAGCGGGATACCCTTTGTTCGCGATGATTGAATGTGAACTGAGCCTATTGTGCCCCAGCCTCGTGCCGGCGCGCGCTGCCGTCCGAGCCTCCTCCTCTACCTCCACCATCTCCTCCTCTTCGTCCTCTCCAATCTCTACCTCCTCCTCTTCTTCCTCCTCCTCCTCCTCCTCTACCTCCACCTTCACCTCCTCTTCGTCCTCTCCAATCTCTACCTCCTCCTCTTCCTCCTCCTCCTCCTCCACCTCCACCATCTCCTCCTCTTTGTCCTCTCCAATCTCTTCCTCCTCCTCTTCCTCCTTCTCCTCCTCCTCCTCCCTGTCTTTCCGGCAGCCGCTGATTTGCAGCATTAGTCCAGGTGAGCAGGTGCCACTTTCCGTCCCTGAAGCTGGCACAAAGTCGGATGATCGCGCTCCACAGACGGAGCAGATGTCCCCGTCTGAATGATAGAGGGGGGCGTCCCGCGGTGTTCGCTACATTTACTCCGGCACCAGATGACAAATAATTGACTTTGCACGCAACGTTGAGGCCCTGCCGCAAACTGGCAAGGAACACACAGTTCGGTGAGATAAGGTGAATCAAGACACGGAGGGGGAGGAGGAGGAGGAGGAGGAGGAGGAGGCGGAGAACCTTTTAATTGCTGCAAGACACGCGTCAACGTGGGCTGCTCAGCTTTGTAGGGGGGGGCTGTCATTTGTGGTGGGATGATTACGAGGTATGTGTGTGTGTGTATTTTGACATGTTAATCCCTTATGAAGGAGCATTGTTTATGCAACGGCTCGGATGATTGTGAGGTTTCACGACATAACTCCTTCGGAAACCTGCTCACTCATGACTCATGTTTTGAACACTGAAAATTGTTGTTCAGTCTTTGGCTCGATACAGTTCAAGACAAATTTGGAGTTCATTGTGAAAATATATAATTTTTTCTATAAAGACGCCAATTATCAAACCCCTGAAATCCACATGTTCCAACGAAAAACAAAGATACATTTGCAGGTTTTCTTTTGTGGGTCATAAATACAGGTTTAAAAAAAATAAAAAACAAAAACAAAAAAATCATCTAAAAAAAACAATTGTATTTTATTTAAATGAGTAAAACCTTCTCAAACATAGTCCAGGCTTTACTTTTTGTCACAGTGATGTGGATGCTAAGAGACTAAACAGGTGTTGATGGGGTTTTCATACTTTTGTCAGCTGGTGCCCACGTGATTAGCACAAAATAGCTATATACTCTGCTAAATTGACAGAGCCATGTTTCTCAGCCATGATCACATGGTTGCAGTGTCTGACTGAAGCTCAATTTTTGGCAAAGATGCACCGCTCGTACTCAGCAACACCAAAGACCTGGACGATTCCTGCCAGTTTCCCTTCAGGTTGCAGAAGAAGGTATGGCCACTTTTTTGTTTTTGTATATATATATATATTTTTTTTTTTCGATAAAGCTGCCAGATCCAGGGTGCAACACGCCTTTGGGGCCACTTTGTTAATTTGCCGTCAAAGCCAGCTCTCTTCCTGTGGGCTTGGATTCAGCTCTTGCTTGACAAGCCCACCAGTTTACTGCAGCATTGTTTGAGTCTCTCCTTCATGCCATTGATCCCTTTCTTTTTCTTGTATCCAACGACTGAAGTTAAATGTTTTGGTTTCACTTTTCCGATGACTTCTTTTTTTTAACTTTTAAGTAAATGTTATTTATTTATCTTTTTATTTCATTTTATTTTACTTTACGACTGCACATTCAATTGTTCGCTACTGACAAAGAAAGTACATCCTACCTCCCTTGCTAATGTTCTTCGAGGACAGTCCCCTGGAGGATGTCTAGACAAATCGGGCTATTTAGTGCTTCATGCACTGACTAGATTATACATTTATTAGGGCGCAGGCAAAATTACATTTTCCTGTGAGTCGACACTCCAAAATGACACTTTGGTTATACATTAAAAAATATTATTTCTAAAATAAGGGAAGATAAGAATGTGGGACATTTGCCTCAAGCAACTTTTCTATTATGTGCCCTATTTCATGACTTACCTGAACAACACCAGGGGCTATTGAAGTTTTTTTTTTTAATGTTAAAAAAAAAGAACATCTTTGCATTTTATTTTCTACAGGGAGCTAAAAAAAAATAATGTGAGACATGCTACAATATATATTTTCGATGTGCTGGGAATGAGATAGAAAGTCTATGCATCAAATTGTCCAAAAACGATAGGGAGTAGGATTTCGCTTTCACTTCAGGGTTTTTATTTTTTTTGGATTACTCTCATTTTACTATTCATAGCCACACTAGCTAATGGATTACCTCATCCTGGTTAGGGAGCTCTGCCTCAATCTCTCTGTGATTGTATTATTCCCTTTCATCTTCAGAGGAGAGGAGATGGAATGATTAAACAAAGACCTCGCAGATATCCGTGGCTGCTGTTGACATGAGACTTAAGATGTGCAACATTCACATTAAAATATAATGTGGGCTGGGTTGGGCTGTTTTTTTTCCATATATATTTTTCCCCTCCCTCTGCGGTGCTCTGCATTTGATTCTCAAGCATGCGCGCTGAGTGCGGCCACTACTGCAGCGCATTTTGTGAATGTAACATAAACAAACATTTATCTATTTGTTCAGCAAGTTGTTTTCTCGGCAAAGCTACGGGAACGCTTGGTTTAACCGGAATTGCCAGTGGATTTGCAGGTGAAAAGAAGCCAAGATGGTTATTTTGTGCTGCTGCACCACAGCATCAAATGAATATGGTACAAATACAAACGACTGTGCTCCTGGTCACACTGTTAATGCAAGTTGAATGGAATGCCGATTATCTGCAGTAGTACAGATATATTCTGAGGTTGCAAAACATAGCAGAATACACACAGAGACAAACACCTATACATAGAAACGTGCACGCATGCACACATATGCGCACGCAGACTCTCTCAAAAACGGTTTTCTGCAAAGGCAACTATTACAGCCAGTTTTCCAGGCCAGCATTTTTGATGCATTGTTTTGTTTAATCCCACAGGAGAGGAGGTAAGGATTAATTTGTTACATCTGTCAGACCCATGCTGGCACCGCTGATAGTGTCCATGCCAGAAAGAAGCTTTCCCCTCGCCACTGTCCTCTCTTGTAGCCTGCGAGCTTTTGTTACGCTGCCAAAAGACCTCTTTCAACTGGATTTACACATTTGTTACTGTGCCGTTGTTGTCGCCCTTTGGCTTTGTACCCGGACCGTCTCAGCTGAACGTGCATCTCAACCCCTGGTCTCCCTCCTCATGTCCCGTCCATGTCCCTCTCGACCTGCCGTCCCCGCCCCCTGTGCTCCCACTGGACGCGATCCAGGACCACGGTTCACGAGGTCGAGCACATCGATTTGACACGGGGATGCGAGCGCGAGCTTGTGTTTGGGTAAACAGCTCATGGGTCTCTAAAGAACTGCAGTGCACACACACACACACACACACGCACACACACGGTCGTCATGTGTGTGAGTCAGAGGCAGGCAAGCTGCCTGCAGACCTATTGGAGAATTAACTCATAAAGCCGTGTCCACACTTAGTAGCTTGTTAGTGGATCTGTGATATTTTAACTGCTGGGATCTATTCATTTTCCTCTCTGAAATTGCCCTTGTTGTGAAATAAATTCAATAAACAGCTCTTAAAACCTTAATAACTCAATACGTAATCCAATTTGGAGCCTGGTAAATGTTTTTCCTATTTTTCTTTTTAATATGGGATGAAGTGAAACGTAAATAATCAAATGAATTTTACTATCATCAATAGTTCTAAAACAAAGACTTCCTGGCAAAGCTGCATATTTTGACATTGTCCAATATCAGTTGAAACCGACTGAAGCTCCTCCCAAATCTTGTCTACAGGATTTGCAGCAAATGTAAACAAAGCTAGAAAGCTGGTTTAATAGAATCAGTGGCTTTAATCCAGCGGCTCACAGCGCCTGCAAATTAGATCGAATAGATCAAATTTAAAAAACGTTGTTTTTCTTTCAACATCGTTTCAATTTCTTGCCGATTGGCTCTCGCAGGAGGTATTAAAGCCTACATTGCATGTGGCAAATGGTGGAGGCAAACATCGCCAACAGCTGGCAGGAGACAAACAGAATCCCGTGAGATTTTTAAAAGCTTACCTTCTCCGTCGACTGCGAGGTGCCGAAGAAGATGGGGATGAACGCCAGCCATATGATGCAGGTGGTGTACATGGTGAAGCCAATGGGCTTGGCTTCATTGAAGGTCTCTGGAACCCCTCTGGTCTTAATAGCGTAGACCGTGCAGGTGACCATGAGCAGCATGCTGTAGCCCAGCAGGCAGATGAGAGACAGGTCAGAAATGTCGCACTTGAGCACGCCGCGGGCCATCGTCGGGTTGGACGTCCTCTGATCCTCGTAGTCGATAATGGCTTTGGAGGGATCTGCCACAAACCAGACGCACACGCCCAGCAGCTGCACCGAGGCCAAGGTGAAGGTGATGACCAGCTGCGAGGCCGGCGATATGAGCCTGGGCGCGCTCACTGACATGGTGCCCTGCTCGAAGATGCGGTAGATGCGATTGGTCTTGGTCAGCAGGGCGGCGTAGCTGATGCTCATGCCCAGGCCCAGGAAGATGCGTCTGAGCGAGCAGATACCCGCGCTGGGCGTGGAGATCATCAGGAAGGTGGTGGCGTAGCAGAGGAAGATGCCGGTGAGCAACACGTAGCTCAGCTCGCGGCCGGAAGCCTTGACGATGGGCGTGTCGTTGTAGCGGATGAAGGTGGCCACGGCGAAGACGGTGGCCACGATGCCGGCGACGGCGACCAGCACGGGCACGACAGCCCACGGGGAGCTCCACTCCAGCTGCACGATGGGTATGGAGACGCAGCCCGTGTGGTTCATGTTGGGCCGCAGGTCGAAGCGGCACATCTTGCACGTGTAGGTGTCGGCCTGGTACTGGTAGCCGTCGCAGCGCTCGCAGTGCCAGCAGCAGGGGATGCCCTTCACGATCTTCTTGCGCTCCCCCGGCTGGCAGGGCTGACTGCAGATGGAGGAGGGGATCTGCCGGACTCCGCCGGGCCACTGCATGGAGCGAACCTGCGAAAAGTAAGTGGAAGAAGATTTGAAGTGGACTTTTCCGAGTTTATCTCGAGGAGCACTGACGTGACAAAGTGGCGACGCTCCCAGCGGCCTGGGAGTTTCTGTCTGTTCGCAGCCAGCTTGGTTTACCACTCCCACCACCCTGTCTTTTGTTTTCCGAGAGATCGCTTTTATTTATTTATCTGAGCCCAGGTGGGAAAGGACAAAAGCGTTCCTGGTAGATTCAGCAAATTTACCAGCGTGGGGTCAAATCGTCTGAAGGGCAAAAAGCATGAGGGGGGAAAAGGGGAAATCCATTGTGTGCTCTTCAGGGACCTGACAGTTGGTCTTTGGCTCTGGTAAATAGTTTGTGTGTGTGTGTGAGGGGGGGGCAAAAAAATCAATACTCTGCTCTATATGATCAGAGAACTTGAAGATAAATTCTTCTTTGAGCACGCCACTCGGTTTTGTGGATTGCCTACTTTAAATAAACTTCATAATTCAAATCCATCATTTCAAACAGGTCCGCAGTCTTTTTTTTTTTAAAGGCTTTGTTATCAAGAACGGTATATTTGTTTTTAAATGTGCAATTTAATTAAAAGCTCAAAGAGCACTAATTAAATACAGATGGCTTTAAAGGCAGAACTGACATGTTCCTCAGTAGGTGCTCATCACAGCTCCCTTTCCCTCAAAAAGTACTTTCTCAGAGTAAAACAAGGCAACACTGGAGCCACTTCATTTATTTCCCTTTCCGGGCCCCTTTTCATTTTGCAAAAGCATCATTTGTTTGGTTCTTTTATGTAATTTACTGTTATATTGCAGCCTCTGCTCGCATATCATGTTTTTTTTTTGTTTTTGTTTTTTGTTTTTTGATGCAGCAATACAGTCTTGAGAGACGACAATAAACACGCCTGTCACTAAGCTTTGATTGCTTTAAAAAAAAAAAAGAAACAAACAAACAAAAAAAAACCGTTGTCCGCCCTGTTAATCATTCAGAGTGCCCTCTGAATATTTACACCTTTGAAGATGAAACTAAGCCTTATCAAATGGATCAGGAGGAGTTGGTGAACAAACTAGCAGCTGCAGAGGTAGATCGGCGTCAAAAAAATGCTAACTTCTGCTAGCTTAGCACCATCACTGCTTTTGGGAAGATGCGCTGCCGTGCAGGGGTTGGAAACTCACATTGAGATGAAGCTGATCCGTCCAGTGGCCGATCACTTTGTACTCCGCTGTTCCATTCCGGATCTGGTACTGGTAGATCTCGTAGCGACCGGGGGCGTCTCCGTTTTCGTTGAAGAGCACCGGGTTTCCTGCAATGCCTGCAAGAAAGAATAATGATCAATATACACTGCCACACACACACACACACACACACACACAAACGATATTCCTGTCAGAAGTGTGACTCAAACCGCTGATCAAGACTGGCGACGTGACTATACTCCCTTATGTGAATGTGTGACTACCAAGAATTTCCCCCAGTGGCAGCCAAGTGATGCAGAGCGGGCACAGATCATTCTCCTGACTCCCTCTGGGTAAAAACAAGCTGCTGAGAGCTGCTGCGTCGCATTTCGCTCGTCAGACTGAGAGTGCCGTCGCCCGCGTCTGTTCCCCGAGCTTTGTTTCGCTTGCCATCGTGCAACATTCGTTACGCTGTCAGAGCCGTGTGACAAAACTCCAGATTGGATATAAGCCGCAGGTCCGGAGGTGGATGGCTGACCCTGCACTGACCCAGCGACAACACTCTCCTCTGTCTAGTCAGAGTGCACCTCGCTTCATAGCGCCGATAATGATGGCAAAAGGCGCCGTACTCCATGGGCACTGTTTAAAGGGTAGCTGTGATGGTGCGTCGCAGAGAAGGAATCTCTCCACCAACCACGCGTCTGGCCCGGCACTCGGTTTAATCATGCTGGAGCGCTGAAAAGTTTCCCCTCGCAGCTAGAGCAAAAGGAATCTCAACTAATTGCGTTCCTCATCAACTTCTGACAAAAAAAACGCCCAAACCCTTAAACACAGATGAAAGCGATCTGCTCCCGCACGACTCTTGCTATGGCTGATTTATCACCAGTGAGTGCCAGTGAGGCTAAATAATTTAGCTTTACTATTTTTTATAACAACTCATACGAGAGCTTAATGTGACCCAACAACTTAGAAACGTGATGATATTTATATATTTTTTTCCCTTCTATTCTTGGGCTTTGTCTTGGCTCAGAAGGGTGCAGTGCCCTAATCCAGATCTTGATCAGTTGGCTCTCCAAGATTACAGCCTTATCTTTTCAGTCAACCTTGCTTCTGCAACAATAATACCCACATCATAAAGCCATGAGTGATCATCTATGGGTAACCGGGACTCACACATATAATGGGATAACGGGCAGAATGGCGTTACATCAAACAACATATGTCCCCCATTGCAGATCTTTGTGGCGACAAAATATTTTATTTTTCTCTCCTGAAAAGCATTTTGGAATCACAGCGACGCGCTTTGAAAGCCGTCGGTCTTCAGCTGTCACAGAGATGCCCTCAAGCCATCAAATCGCGTTGGCCATTACTGATCCAGAGGGAGGAAAATGGACTCTGAATGTGACACTGATGGTTCTTGGGAGAGAAAAAATGTCTCAATATTTCCGGCAACTCGCCACCGACCTCGCACGCAGTAGAACTCTGGGGTCGCGCTTGTTTCATATACGTTGACTGCTGCAGTTCCTTCAGAGGTGAGTTCAGGCCAACACACAACAGTGTCTCACAGTTTCATCAGTCTCAGCAAAACAGCATGGCAGACAACACAAAGTCTCAGCCCACCATGAATGGATGTGCTTGCAAGCTGAGCGACACATCAGTCTAGTTTAATTTAGTGACTTTGCCTTGAAGTGGTTGTGCACATATATGAAATCATCAGCATCATATACTGTATATGTACACACAAACACACACTCATGTGCTTTTGTGTTTTTTCCCATGTATGATCTTTGCCAAACGAGTACTGACTGAATGTCTTGTTGAAAGGTTGTTTAGCTATTGAAGATTGGAGTGAGTCACAATTAGTTTTATTTTTAAATATGTTGATATTAATCAGTCAAAGACTTCTGTTGTGTTGTGTGTTGCTTGGATTTAGGCTCTATTTCCTGAAAAGTTTCCTCCAAACAGGTGTCTTTATGAGGATAGAGGGCGTTAAGAAATGTCGTTAAAGCGCAGCCTCTTATTTAGTTTATTAGGAAGTGCAGCTGCAGCTTAGCTGGAAGGATAGCACATTAGTCACACAGTGTGCAGTGTTCAGTATGAATCTCCACACAGTTAACTTTCCTAAGGGGGAGCATTTACTGTGAGTCCGGAGCAGTTTCACAATTAAACCAGTGCATCTCTGAGGCTCGACAGCAGGGCATCTGGAAGGACATCAAGACCACCTGCTTCCAACATTGCCACCAACATCTCACGACTGACACAACTGTTGTTTTATGTTTGAAATTTAGAATTACTAACTGACTATTTTCTTTCACTAACTAATCAGATCAGTTTTTTTTTTTTTTTTTTTTTTTCGGTAAGCACTTTTTTTTATTTCAATACAAATTTGTAAATATCTACAAAGTACTGTGTTACGAGTGTAGCCATGGTGTAACACAGTGGTTCTCAAACTTTCTCTGTCACGCCCCACCTTGGAGAAGTGCAGAGAATAGCCGCGCTTTCAGGGGTCTTGTTATAATGAAATTGACCACATCAACAACATCAGTCATGCGACAACGTCACATTTTCTACCTGCCACACGGGCTGACGTTGAGCGCCGTGGGAAAAGTTCCGACGTGAAAACATTAGTTCCCCCGCGCACCCCGTCTCCCTCCCGCCCGGTGTTTCGTGGCCCCCCCTCCCACAAGACGTGACTCTGCGCGCCACCCACTTTGAGAAACACTGGTGTAACATTTGTTTCAGTGATCAAACAGTAAACTGCAATGAGGTTGGTAACATCCCACAGCAACATCCCGTTTACAATGTCACAGTGGAGGGCCACACATTTCACATCTAGGCCTTTGGTCACATCCTACCTAGTCCAAACTAATTTAATGCACATCATAATACTATAAAAATGTCACAGTAAAAAACAAAAAAACAAATCCCATTAGTGAATGACAATAACATTTTAGTTACTTTATACAACTAAAAAGGGAACGAGTGGAAAGGGATTATTTTTTAACACCAGAAGCTTAAAGAAGGTAAAAGGGAATGTTACTGCTCCAGCACAAGAGTTAAATAAATAAATACAAAAAACACACACAGGAAGCAGTTCTGTATGCCAACGCATGCAGTCTGCCTGCTCTGCACTCCCCTTTTTCTGCTTGACAGCAAAACCTCTCAACTCTACTTTTCCTAACAAGGCAGAGTGAGTGCTTTTTGACAGAACGGCCGAATAAATCTAGCGCGATCTACAGTTTTGTTTCCTCCTCCCTTTTGACACATAGCAACCATATGGCGTTAACCAAGCGTTAGCGCAGCGCTATACCTCTCCAGTGGCCCCCATCATCGCAAAACAAATGAAATCGGACAGATCCGGCGTCCTCGTTCTTTGGCAATGAAATGACAGACAAAAGGGGCCGCTGGGGAAATCTTACAGCGCCGCTCCTGGGCCGAGCTGTGCCCCCCTTCATTAAGTGTGACGTGGGTGGCGCAATTTTCGTCCGGGTGGAGCGAGCATGGGGTCAATATTAGAGCAGCAGATGAGAATTTAGTCCCGCTGTCATGCGGCCCAAACTGCCTGTCTAAACAGTCGGGCGTACGAGCCGTAATGAGTTCCACAGAGGCCTCTGCCACAGCAGCTCTGATGTGACGGTGTGACCCCTGGGTCTCGTGTGTGTGTGTGTGTGTGTGTGTGTGTGTGTGTGTGTGTGTGTGCGGTGCGGACGTGCGTGTCTGTGTGCCACCTACTACTCATTTACTACACTCTTTGTGCTCTCAGGCGCCAATATATTCCTCATAATTATATGTAATATTTAATCACCACCACCAACCGCCCACCACCTCCCGCCGCCTTAACACACCTTAATAATTACTCGAGCGCGATCATTAATCCTACACGCGCTCAGTCCGCACGGATACACACGCGGGACAACCTTGGCGCAACAGCAACGCTGCTCGCTGCCCTCTGCACCGGCCATTAAGCCTTAATGACCTGCACGCGGCCAAGTCACGGGAAATTTACCGCGGATCTACCCCGACCACCCCCCCTCACCACCACCACCACCAGTAATGCGAGAGTGTCTCTCCCGCTCACTCCGTCACTGTCGTGACTTTGTGTGATTAGTCAGTAATGGCAAATAAGTCGGCGCTACCTCCACGAGTTCCCCAACTGGCTCTCCAAATGTGTTTCCAACTTTAGGCCGTCTCGTTGGGAGGATTATTCGGAAGCGACGGTGCATTTGAACATTTGTGGGAAACAATGAGCGCTTGCATGAAGTATGTAAAGGGGGGTTTCATGTAATGGCTACAGCGAATGAATGGGGAGTGTGACTTATAATGGTAGAATTTACTATGACATGACTCCAACAGCACATGGTAATGATGTCTATTATACTATCTCTGCTTTATAGTAAAGGAAAGCACACTTGCGGTGTTATGATAATGCATACATAAAAATAATGATTTATTGGCTCTTTTAAATCATTTCTGTGCATTTTAAAGAACCCCTGCAGCACATTTCTCGAATACAAATCATGCATATGGATTAATAAAACATACAATGGGTGTTGCCCATTGGCAAGATGCCATGTAATTCTTGTTCTTAATGCAACTGCAAGATCGCACAAATGCAATCTAATAAATCATAAATGTCTGCATTGCACATTACACATGCAATCTTCAAAGAATGTGATGCCATTATTATATTTGTGCAAAAGTGTTCTAATCTTTCTTCACTACGGGATTTGAGTATGTGCAGCAGATTGCCTTTGAATCAACGCAAGGATGTTGGGGAAAAACAGCCTGTACAGGATTTTACATTAACGTTTATATAACAAGGCAATACTGCCACACAGGCTCTTCAAGTCAACCCAGTTCTGGATGTTCTTTTCAAACACATTCACCCGTTCACACCCACATGTCCACAATGGCGGCAGTGAGGGCCATCTCAGCTGTCATGTGCTCCATTCGAACACTCTGCAGCTCACAAATACCGCCACGCCTGCGGGTGGAAAACGGGGCTTCTCATCTTCCTCAGCTGTGCCTTCACAAAGGTTAGAGGTGGAACTACAGAACCTTTTTCATTAGCAGACATCAGCTCCACTGTTTCAGTAGCAGAAGTGAATATACTGAATGCTATATATGTCAGTATATGTATATATATAGTGTATGTATAGGGAACACTACTTCAGAAGACACTACTCTTCAGAAGATTGCGCTTTTCTTTGTTTATCTTAAAATGCTGTTAAAAAGCTGATGATACACGGAAATAGAAGAGAATTCCACCAGGACCCAAACTCATAATTACACTGTTCCCATTTGGTCCCAAGAAATTTCTGACCAATCATTGCAGTTGGACCGAAAGATCGTTGCTATCAGATAGGCAATGCCCATTGCATATTAAATCTTGCTAGCCAAGGCTCTGAGCCTTACTTGCTGGTGGACAAAGAGCAAATTGCTCATCAGGTGAACACTTACGCCTGGTTCACACCGGACGCGGAAGCGCCGCGCGCTTCAATTCGGCGACCATGTTAATCAATGTAGTGGTTCACACCAGACGCGAACAGCTCCACGACGGTCGACAAGAGCTTCTGCTCAGCTTCAGTCTTTTTTTCACTCCCACTCGAGGTTTTTTTTTTTTTTTTTTTTTTTTTTAATCATTTTCATCATCGTCCATCTTGCCTTCAAAAAAACTCTCTCTGTCTCTTCTCTTTCGGTCCTTACCCATTTATTTGTCACACTCAAAACCCAACCCCCAGCCCCGTAGCAGCCCGCTCCCTTGCTCACTTTCGTAGGTAGGTGTGTGTGTGTGTGTGTGTGTGTGTGTGTGTGCACGTGCACGTGCACGTGCGTGCATGTATTTGTTTGAATGGAAGCGCTCGGCGCTTCCACGTCCAGTGTGAACCAGGCATTAGGATAGAAACCTTTATCCGCAAAACAATGGCAGACAAACGTGGGCGGCCGACTTGGAGTCGGCCTCCATTGTTTCCTTCAGAAGCGTGTTTTTCTCGCTTTCCTCCTCCGTTTATCAGGAGTATCAAACGTTACCTTGCCAATGCATGCGTCTATTGGGGAGCACAACTTCGGAAGGAAGCGGGAGCTGTGAAAGATCTTTTCTTTTATTTTCAAGTGTTGTGTGAAATGCAAGATAAAGGAAAGTTATTTCAAATTTCAAAGCATTTCAATTAGTGTAGGACAGGGGACTGCAAATCCAGTCCCCTGCAGAAAGCTGCAAACTGCTGCAACTCAAAAGTCGCACCGATCTTCGGTTTTTAAAAGCGTCCAAACGGGCGCCAAATGAAAGCCGTGCTTCACACGGATGAACACCAATGTGCCTGTGCTGACATCCGATACCGAAGCACTGCATCACATCATACCACCGGATTGTGCACTGGAGACAGAGATTGACAAGCCCGTTTTCACCGTCCTGAGAAGCTGATTTCACGTGTACCAGGGCGTGCGTTATGTACGGCCACCCTCAAAGCCTCTCTGAAATAGCTCAGCAGTGAGATTTTGCACATCCTCGCCGACAGGCAGGTCAGCAATAAGACTCTCAGCTCCGCCGGGGAAGCCACACAAACACCGGCCTCTTTTCTTTCACCCGGGGAGGGGCTGAAAAAAAAACCCACATCTTTCTGTGCGCGACAGCAAAAGACTTGAAACACTGGTGTGAAGCTGCTGCTTTCAACCGTGACCCATTCAAGTCCAAGCAGCACCCCTGTTGCAATAGAGGCAGCAACGGAGGGCGTGAAAAGGAAAAAGGTAAAGGTATTTGATTCTCCTGCCGTGCCGGCTGCGGCTCCAGCGAACAAGCACTTAAGAAGGTGCAAATACGGGCCAAGTTTGCTCATCTGCGTGTGGAATATCGTGAGCGTGTAAAAGCCTCCGGAGGGAGCAGGCTCTCCCAGGGTAATGGGAATTTCCGAGCTAAGCCAATAGTCGCTGGATTGCGTTTCATCATTTTTAAAAGGTTATCTGTCATCAGCCGGCTTTCTCTGTCCCCTGATGCGATCCCGACGGCCCACTGAGGTATCAAAGATAAACGATTCCGCGAGGGCTGCGACCACTACGAGCCTTTCTAAAAAGCTTTTTGACATATGACCTTTATCTGATGAGTTTTATTACATGCACAACCCCGAGACACAAAGAGAATTTCCACCAGAGCGCGATGACCGCATATCCAGGGGATGGCGCAGCACTGCAGAGGAAGGAATGCAAATTATTTTTAGCAGATGTCCGCCGAAATCGCTGACAATAAACAGAAACCTGCAACAATAGATTCTTGCTGGCTCAGCCTCAACGATGATTCATGTCAGCAGCAACAACAACAAAAAAAATAAAATAAAAAAAATGACCTACTTTTGAGTCAAATATCTGCCAGGTTGTTTGTAGAGTGAGGAAAAAAATATCATGACTCCTCCATGTTGCTCTTCTATTTGTCACACACTAATATCACAACACGGGAATATTGTGTGTGAAAATATATGACGCCGTCCAGCACCTGCAGTTAGGTTGTTTTATACATCTAGACAAGTTCAATACACCACCGTGTGCTGATGCAATTAGATGGTGTGCAGTGTAACCTCAGGGCAAACCCTCTGGTCAGGTGTTGTAACATTAATACAGCTTGCTGGGTTGGAAGAAAACTCAGCACAACAGAACCGATAAGAGCTTCGGGGCTCCATAGCCTGAAAACCTAGTGTAACCCACTTCACGAAAAGTAGTTCAAAATAAAAGAATAATAAAAAAATAAAAACTACAAGTATCTGTGATGAATGAGAGATTAGATATTATTTTACATTAATAAATGACACCCTTATTTTACTCGTTGGTGGTCTGGATGGCCACTGCACTATGAATCCTGTAATATCCAGCAGAGGAGGCAAGCTATCTATCTATCTATCTATCTATCTATTTGCTCTTCCTGGAAGTGTCCCTGGTATGTTGTGACCACGAGGAAAGAGCCTGCATTTCGCCACACATTACGAAGGGGACATTGAAATTCTGCCAATGTAACAGGTGATGTCAGACAATTTTAGTTTTTCTTGGTTTAAAAAGCAGGGACGTCAAATGAATCATTCATCTGTACAAACACTGCATGCTCAAGCGTCCCAAAAAATAGTAAGAGATAGAAGAATAGAAAATAATAGAAATAATAGAGAGCAAGAAAAGGTTTTGAAATTTGGATTTGTTTGAAATTTATTTTCTTGAATAAAAAAAAAAAGTCTCATTCATAAAAATTATTTGCACTAACACACTGCATATGTGGGTGCACTCAATAATTCATATGCAAAATGTGAAAAGAAATTTCAGTGATAGCCGGGTGAATGACGGAAACGTGGAGGTTTTCGAGCAGGAAGAAAAGACGCAGGTTTTGAGGTCACGCTCGGCTGACCAGGAGAGAGATACACTCCTCTATCAATTTACACAGAAATTGATTAGATTCACAGTCACAATTGTTTCAGTTAGTTTCCAATAATTGTATTTTTTTTCTCTTTTTCCCCTGGAGACTGTAGCATGATTAAAATACACCACTTCAAAGATAAAATTGCATTCGCAAAAAGAAAAGAAATCCAATAATGGAACTATTTTTTTTTTCAAGTGATAAAGTTTAAGAGCATTTTAATCATTAATACCCATGGGACATGAGCTGCAAAAACATGCAAATACTCAGTATTTTTGATTGACGACACTAGGAGATGTAGGTGACTGGGATTCGAGTGCTGCAGATGTTTGAAGATTCTGCTTCTCGAGGAGGGATAGCGAAACTTTCTGAACACTGAAACATGTTTTTGAAGTCCTGGGTATTTAACCCTGGTGGGGAATAAATTGGAGGTGGTCCTTGAGTTGTCACACCCCATCGACATGCAAGTTGTTTTGGTATTTCAACACTCTTGACAGACATGGATGTTTGGCCAAGCATTGGATGGAATATCCTATTCTAGGAAGCTGGCAGGATGTGTCATGAAAATCTGGAGTATTTGACAGTATTCCTGTAGCCTTTTCTAACATTTTAAAGGAGCCACAGATGTAGTCTCTCTCTCGCCAGGTGAGAGCTGCAGCAGCGTGACCGTAATTGGATTCTGGCTGTGAGCACCAGTCCTGCCCCGCAGTGCTCCGACCAAGTGTGTATTTATTGGCAGTTGGCTGAGGTTTGTGAATGAAGTCGGACTGGATGAGTAGGTCAAGAACTTCACGCTCAAGCTTAAGGTTGCAGTGCTGCTGGAGGCTCCCTTTTCTTTTGAGATCTTTTTTTTTCCCGGTAATTCCAGTGGCTTCGTGGCCACGCAAGTTGAAATGGCACAAGTCCGAGTAAATCCGACAACCGCAAATCGCGACTGACCTGCGAAGTTGAGGCGGCGGATGTGCTTGAGCAGGTGAGAGCCGTTGATGGGGTCCATTTTAGCGCAGAGGCCCACCTTGCCCGGACAAAGCTCCTGGTGCATGTTGTGCAGAGCGTGAGCCATTGCGTACACCGCATCGATGACGAACTGCACCTTCCCTTCCTGCTCGTAGTTGGAGTCCTTCCCGATCCGCTCCTGATCTGTAACGGGCACGGACACGTCAGACACATGGTGATCACAGCTCAAATTGTGCCAATTGATTACATGCAGTCAAACACAGCCAGCGCGGTCACTCGTTTGGCTAAACAGTCTGCAAGATCGCTCATTTGCATCTGGGGGGGTTAACAATCAGTCTGCAATCGTACGAGCCACATTGTCTAATCAGTAGAAATCTTCTGATTCAAGTGTTCATTTGTCCCTAAAGCAGATGCTCATGCTTATCTCTCACTCTAGACCAGTGGTTCTCAAACTTTCTCTGTCACGCCCCACCTTGGAGGAAGAAAATTTTGGGGGCTAGAAGCCCCAAATTTGACGTGGCTGTGTCTTGAAGGATCCCGAGGAACCTGCAAGTGGTCCCCAGGCCCGATAAGGCTGGAATTAGGGTTAGGGTTAGGGTTACTGCTGGAATTAGGGTTAGGGTTTCGGGGTTCCTCATGGGCTAGAAGCCCCAAATTTGATGTGGTTGTGTCTTGAGGGATCCCGATGAACCTGCAAGTGGCCCCATGTCTCCAGGACAAAGTTGACTTTTGACCCCATAGACTTGCATGGCATTAGGGCAGTGGTTCTCAAACTTTGAGAAACACTGCTCTAGACAGTGCTTCAGGCCACTCTGGACAGCAGGAGGTGCATAGAAAACCCTGAGAGTTCATTAAGATTGTTTTTATTAGTCAGAACATCCATGGGTTCACGGTCAAGTTCTTTTCCATTCAAGTAGCGCTGTTTGGATCAGAAAAGGAAACACAAATTCACATATTCACAGATTGGATTTGTGCGTAGTCTGGACCTGAATTGAAAATCTACCAACACGTCTGCAGTGTGAGCAGGCAAATCGGATGTTTGCTGACAATCAAAATGGTTGAAGAAAGATAAATTAATAATGGCACATTCTAATGCATCAGTGGTGCTAGTAAGCAAAGGAGGTCCTCTCTACCTTATAATCAAAATAATTATTTGTGCTTTTATATTTAGTTGGTCAGTGCAATCGTGCTTTCTGTTGGCAGCCAAACTGCATAGAGATGCACGTTGTTGGCAATGTTAGAAAGCAGACGTGATTGGGTGGTACAGAGAACTCCAATCTCAGTTGCTGAACTTGTGTGAGCCCAGCACTGTGAGGCCAAGAGGAAAAATGCATTACTTCTCTGTGAATCTTTCCCTTTCTTCACTTAATGGGTCTTGCCTCTTGCAATTAGCTGGAAGGTAAATGTCTGGATCACTGCGGAGGAGCAAATCAATTCCAATATCTGCAGTGCAAGGTTTTCTCCCTGGGGAAATCTCATCAGCTGGAAAACAAAAACTCTCTCCTGTCCGGGGAGCAGAAATACATAGATTTCCTACCCAGTGATCCTGTACATGAACATCAGGTTTCGCACCTGAACGTCTCTGCCAACCACAATTAACTAGCACGCTGTTTTTCTATTACAACTTCAAAGGAACTAATATTCAGCAAGTCCCAATGTGAATTCTTAGCTGCTTGATTCACAGGCCAACCCATGAACTAAGCCTTTATTGCCAGGATGTATTTAGAGGCCAAAACAATAAGAAAGCAGGGAGGCAGGAAATGGAGACATCCATTCGCAGGACGGAGATAATCCGCTCCAAGGCTCAACGCTATAAGGTGAAGGCTAGTTTATTAATCCCGGTCCAGGTTGTGCCGTAGGTTGTTGTGACGTTTAATTGCTCTGAGGAGGCGGGGCTTTTAGAAGCGGCTACAGCATGCGCAACACAACGACTCCTTCCCCATGAGCCTAAATTGTTAAAACCACCCTCAATCTAACCGCGCCACATACAGAATCAGGTCTGTCATTTAGCTTAGCGACACACTAATTACCCGGGGAAGAGGAAATGATAGAGAGGCGTCTGTTTGTACGCCGACAAAATGGAATTCAATTAAGCTTAGCAGGTTGGAAAGAAACCATTTGGGAATTTGCAGCAAACATATAGAAAAATGATGTCAACATGCTAGGTTTAAAAATTACCCTGATACCGTATTTGGCGGTTTGAATGAGTAAGTATTTCCCTTTTTGGTGTATGAAGTGCTCTTTAAGAGTTGATTTGCAAAATGTGCTTTATTACCTTTAAACGTAGCCAATTAAGGCATATTCATTTGAATCTTGCAGTCATGAAGGTTTGTAAAATTGAGTTGTGGGAGTTTTGAAATTACATTTGTGACCATCTTCGGTTTTTGTTTGCGTGGTTGTTATGATTTACTATTTCCAACAAATCATCTCAGCTCAGAATTTAATCGAATGGAAAATCTGAACCAAATGAACTGATTTTAAAATAAAGTACTAGTAAAGTAAAAGTAGTAAAAAATAATAATAATAATAATAATAATAATAATAATAATAATAATAATAATAATAATAATAATAATAATAATAATAATAATACGGTGCTCAAATATACAGGAACGAGGAGACATCAAGAAACATATGCATTGTACATACATGTTCAACCTAGTAGATTCTGTTTTTTTTTAGTTGGCACAATATGTAAAGGTATGCAAGCCTTTGGAAGAACGTTTCTTAAATCATTTGTATTTATCTCATCAATATTAGCGCAAAGAAACCAGAGTGTGCACTTGGAAAGTGACTAGACAACGTTGTCAGCGCTGATTGGCTGATGATTTTAATGGCATTGCAAATACGGTGAAAACTCATTGTCACTTTCTTGCAACAGGTAATTTGTGCTCAGTGAGTAAGCACTAGAAACACAGTTCAAAAGAAAATAAAATGCACACAAGTTGCACAAAATCTTAAAAATATTATAGTATAGCCCAAAAAAGAAACATGTTTAATGGGCTGAAGAATCTGACATAAAAAATAATGAATTTGATCGGAATATTACATATTAGGTGTTACAACAGTCAATCGTACAGCTTTCTAATCCTCGTATACATTTATTCAGTGGACACAATTGTGATAAAATAAGATAAGATGAGTCTTTATTGTCCGATGATGCGGAAATCTGCTTTGTACACAGCAGCCAGGTAGTGGCGGTAAGAAGAAGGTCTACATGAATAGACAATTTATAATTAATCAGTGATTTATCAGACACATTCTGAGCGTTCAGATAATGTCATACAGCCCCTTGAATCATCTGAATCATCACAGCCCGCCCCCCCTCACAATGCCGCCTTTGATCCAATACATCACCAACTCCTTGCGGCAGACCAGAGAGTTTTAACATCCCAGATTATTTCCAGAGCTTCTAAAAAATGACTGAATCATTGTTGGAGGTTACAGCTCGGTAATTAAAGGGCCATGGGGCATCGATTGGACGAAGATTGTCCCTGTTTGGCCACCATACTGTGCCACGGGGGATCCTTCCTTTAAGCCACTGTTGGAGTGAGGGAGATATCGCTGTTGCAGTCTTGGCAGGCCAACCAGACTAACTTTGAAGTGAAACTTCAGCATAAAATCAGTTCCCTTTCCAACCTCACTTCCCCTCTTTCTCTCCTCACTGGCTCTTTTTGCAGTTACTTACATGGTGCTGTTTTACTTTTGCATAAAATACATTTAAATGAAACAAATTGCAGAAGTTCTCCTCATCGTAGACGTCACATAATTAGTTGTGAGTCAATTTGTGTTGCCTCAAACCTTCAACTGGGTTTACATCCTCATCATGCTGAGACAAATGAATTTTCCTCCAAATTAACTATTTAAATTTCAAATTTTATCATTCCATCTGTCATGAGATAAGATGAGCCTATATCTTCCTACAACAAGGACATTTGCAAGCTTAGCTTTACGACTCCTATTGCCAAAAATATTATTTCAATAATGAATATTTTTTTTTATGCAAAATTGATATTTGGGCAGATGATAAAACCATGCAATTGTAAAAGTTTCACTTCAATTATAGAGCCTGTCATGAATAAACTAGACTGAAAGAATTGATTGTATGAATAATAATGTCCGACTTTAAAATTTAGAGAGCTGCAAACTGTATCGTTTTCTATGTCAACAAAATCTGCCATCGTTTTAACTGATTGAACATTCAGAATTCATTTAAGAGATTAAATAAGTGCTTTTTCTTTTAGATTGAACCTACAATTTAAAAGCAGCCAACTTTGAAAGCCTTGCTATTTTAATTATACATGACATAATTTATGTCTCGGCAAGCCAAAAAGTTTCCTCAGACGATGGCGGTGGATTTTGTCAGTGAAAGAAACCTCCAGCCAGCCACTCTACTCTTCCATAGCTAATCAAAATTAATTCTGCTGGCTGGTAAAACTGCAATATAAATTAAATCCTTTCTCTGCTATCAGGGTTTTCTGTCATTTGTACCTGCCAGTATTTGAAGTGGGTTTTTTTGTTTTTTCAATTATGGCTCACCACCTTGTAGTGTTTTGATGTGCGAATAGAAGGGGAAAACAAAGTGTGTTCTGTGGCTCTGCTGAGCTGTTTGTCTGCATCTGATCTAAGTCACTTTCAATAGCGTTCACTTGCAATTTTGAATTAACTTTTGGCTATTACTTGGGTTTAAAAGGAGGAAAATACTTTTTTTCTAATACTTTTGTAACTTTTACATTGAATATAAACCAGTTTAAAAAGGAAATTTCCATAGTTTAGAAAGCCTAAAGCATGTTGCCCCATTCCCACTTCATGAATCTGTACTTGACATTGATTTGGCCTGCAGATCTAATAAAACAAAAAACAAACAAAAAAAGCAACTTGAAATTATAATTGTTATAATTTTACAGGAAAAGGTACCCCCATACTGGGCTACATCTGGCAAACAGTAAATAGTCCCCATAAAAAGAGTTTAAATGTTATTGGAAAATGGTCATCTGGTCATCTAGGTTCCGTTCCTTATCCAAGATCTTCTTCAAGTTGATGATGTAAATACCATCACTTTTCATCTTGTACACATACTAATCCATTTGGAAGTCCAAGTTGGTGCCTCCCAAATGGGTTCCTGCTGCCAGGAACTTCAGCACATCCTCCTCCTTCATTTGAAGGACTTCTAACTTTTAAGGGTTTTATTTGGAGTAAATGTAGTTGTTTAAACCTCAATTTGATGGTTGGTTCATTGAAATAAAGCCAACAAAGATTTTCCTCTGACATTTTCTGGTGTAAAGTCTCACAAGAAGAGCCGCTGCCAGACCAATTGTTTGATGTCTGCGGTGTGTTCCCCCATAACCAAAGGACTTGTGAGGTTAACTTCCAAAACAATATTTATAGCAATAACAACTGGTTCACATATTGAGAAACGGCTGAGCACCTTCCTTTGGCTCATGAACACCTGACCAGCCAGGTGTGAAGTGAAACTTCTTCAGTGCCTTCGACTGAAGCACTCAAATCTGTCAGGCGAGCTCGCAACAACTCCCCTAAAACCAGTGCATACTGGGAAATGCGGGAGCATCATGCAACCCAGAGCAACATAAGTGGTTTGAAAATGAGATCCCTGAGTGAAAAAAATGCAGAGTTTCCTGCGCTTCCCGACATCATTAGTTCCAGGGATGCTGGAGGAGGGGTCCCAGCGCTTCCTCTCTGTTTTCCACATTAATCAATATCAGTTTTACATCCCCTTCGCTCGCAGATAAAAGTCTCAGCCTCTTCACCCCAGTCGCTGGAGCCCTCCTTATCCTTTGATCACGCCGAGGAGTCTCGCCCTCGCAGGACATTGATAATTCTGCACCCTGCGAGACCGTGGAGACGTGACAGAACTCTCCACCGGGACTCCACTGTCACACACTTTAGCTGTAAAAAGGCTTTAAAAAAATTTTTTTTTATCCACACCCAGCAAGTACCAGGTACATAATAATGTGCCCTTTGATTGTAGAGGAACTGCTTCAAGGTTGGACTCATTGTGTGTTCTGCCTTTCTATGGTCTTAAACAAGTCTACCCATCCTGACCTCTGATATACGATTTTCAGTACTATTCGTCGTAACAAGAGCATTGTTGTTAATGTTGTTTATGCATTAAGGTTTGGACAGTTTAGTTTATCAGGAAAAATTTAATAACACAAGAACACAGCATGAGTTCATTAAAGAGGGCGTCATTTCTTACAGTATGAGATCTATGCAGTTCTTCAGGGTGGTTGGTTGGGTTTGGAAGCATTTGTAAAAACATTAGTTTGTCAAAAAGCTTTATGAAACAACACTTTTCATTTATCATCTAATCTCTAAACTGAAAAAAAAAAACATTGGCTGTGTGGCCTCATCATGTCCATCCCTCTATTTTTTTCACCTTGGCTTAGGGTGAAGGTGGGGTTACATTGTGAACGAGTCGTCAGTTCACTGCAGGACAAGTTCACCACCAGATCCCGCTGATTAAAAGAAGAGTCATCACAAGTCCCTCGACATATTGAACCGTCGAGTCCATCTGAGACTTGAGAGACTTGGATGTTATTCCGGGGAGTTTCCGCTTGCATTACACACGATTTCCATCCCCCCTCCTCCCACCACCACACACACACACACACACACACACACACACACACACACACACACACACACACACACACACACACACACACACACACAAATTGCTTAGCTGTCAAATATTCTAGTAACCCAACATAAAACACCAGGGAGGGTTCGTTAAATTCTCATTAGCTCAATGAGGGGGGAAAAAAAAAAAAAACTTTAATACATACACAACACGCGCACATATTTCACGCCTCAGCTATCGTGATGACGTAAACGCACGGTCCGAGTGTTATTGGGAGTTGCTAATCAGGCGCCTTGCCTCCGAACTGTTCTTGAATCTCTTCAAGGAACAAGTTGGTTTTCATTTCTTTTCATGGCCAGAGGTCCCTCAGGCAGATAACGAAGGGTCACTCCGAACAGAATCGACTCCAGCTCATCTATCAGTGTTATCCAAGCCGCCTGAACATTGGCCTGCGTATAACCCCTCTAAATTCCCTCTGCTCTCAGCGCTGGGACTTTTCGCCTGTGAAGGCACTGCAATTCTTATTTAATTTTTTTTTACAGCACAATTTGTCATTAAAAGTTGTAGTTTCTCTCTAGTGCATTTTGTAGGTCTGTACACTCCCAAGCAGCGCAATGTTTATTTATTTATTCATTGCCAAGAACTTCCTTTTTTTTAAAAGCACGGATCCTAAAAATAAGTCCACACAGAGATGCTACAGTTCTGAATTTATTCTCCTCCTCCTGTGATTCCCTTTTTTTATTTGATGCCATTGTAGACTTTTTTTTATTATTAATACTTCCACATTGATACAAAAGTGAATACTAACCTTTTATAATGCATCTTTTATCAGGCAGTGGCAACAGTCCCAGTTGCTTTCATTTCCATCAATATATATATATATTTTTTTTTACAAAAGAGAAAAAGGCATCAGTGTTCCCTCTCTGGTTCAGATAGATAGATGAAGGTCCTGCAATCGGTTGTGCAGTGCATGGAGACGTGTGGAGGTGCTCCTGATATCCTGTCACGACACACTCCCATTTATAAATACCAGTGTCTGTCTTATTTAGGCAGCCTGGACATGCACAAAGCAGCAGGGCAGTGCGGCAGCATAAGCAACAAGGTTCCTACTCTGATTTCATGATCAAGTTTTGAGGACTCCTGTGCAAGAAGCTGCTCGCGATGATCCAAATGTTGAATTCAAAAGCTGGAGCTGTGATGATGTTCTGAGCTGTCTGGGTTCAACAATCACAACTTGTAGTTTCTTTTTTTATAATAATATATAACTAATACAACTATAAATATAATTGTTGCCATCACTGTCATCACATTAAAGGAAATGTATTTCCTTTATTATTGTTTTTATTTATTGAATTCTGAATAAAAAAAAATGCACGCAGATTTGATCTCACATTAACAAATCAACCGTGTAAAGTCACTCCAAGGGACAAACTTTTTGGTCAAAGAAACTCATCACAATTTAGTTTTCAGTCTTTGGTAGAGGTCACATCCTTAACTGGCCTCATTACTTTGAGCTTCCAACAAAATTACACTTATCATTGTGTGAAACGCAAGCATAAAAAAAAATCTTCACTGAAAGAAGTCAGTGCTAGAAGACTCAGGGTCATAATTTTGCTGCAGTGAAAGTGCAATTATTGAGCTTGAAATTCTGTGACTGAGCTCCGTGTGGCTTTAGAGGTCAGAATATGTAGAAGCTTGAATTGGCCAAATACTAATTTCTGCCTTTTTTCTAGATTATCCCATCATTTTGTATGCAGGGTAAAAAAAAAGGGTTATGCAATGTTGTTCATATAAAGAGAAAAAAACACCTTATATGTGCTGCTTCCAAACATGATGGAGCAACAACTTTGCAGTTGTGCCATGACCATCTGGACCAGAAATGATGTAAACACAGGACGAGCCAAGACAGCCACTTAATTGACTAGTTTAAAGCTACAACCCCAATTTCCCCAAAACTGCGATGTGTGTAAATTATTAACGAGGTCTCCTGCTGGTCATTATTTCAGTGCTCACTGTTGCTGACTGAAGTAAGTCCAGTTCAAATCTTGGATATCAGACCAGCGACAAATAAAGGTGAGGAGGGTGGGGCGCTGTGTTTTAAAATCATGACAAATCTAAGTTTGCGGTTGTAACTGTAAGGAAGTATAGTTTTTGTGTTTGGATGATGAGGTAGAGCGAGCCTCTTGAGCCTTCCCGTGAGTGACTGCCAACCAAAACATTTGGCTCAAAAGGCATCTTCCAGTTACTCCTGGCCGTAAACCCAACAACTTTTCCAGTCATTTTATAGTCTCGGGTTATTTTTTTTTTTTTTTTTTGTAACATTTTGGATAAAAATCGCAAGAGGTTTGACGGCGTTGTGGCATGCTTTGTTCAGGACTGTATTGGGACCGGGTCCCATCTGGTCTCATCCAGCGCGAGCCGGTCATTTTAAACTCTGCTAGAGGTAGGAGTGGACAATTGGAAGCAGGTACGAGGACTAATTGTGTTCACTATGTATTTGTATTTGTTATTATCAAGTACCACATAAGAAAACTCTTTGTCAGACTGAGAATGACAGTTAACACAAAGATTCAACCATAAGTAAGTGGCAGAGGGGAAGTGAACAGAAGAGAAATTCATCCTGTCTGGGGAATAAGTGATTCAAATCACCAGAAATAAGATAAAGGGATGAGATAATACCACAGAAAATTCTGAAGAAAACAAAAAAAAAAACTCACAGTAACAGTAAGAAATAGATAAATCGGCGTATTTGTTGCCCTACAGTAATATGGTGTAAATGTAAAATGTGGACCAGTGCATTTTTTTTGCTAGATTACAACAGAGAGGGAAATTTCTTTTGCAGTGAAACAACATGTTTACCCTGCAGGACAGCAGAGCAAAAGAAAATCAATGTAGCCATTATTGTTGTGAATGGTCAGACTGTTTGTAGGCACAACAACAACAACCACATCACACAAATGGGCTAGAGGGTCACACACACACACACACACACCCACACACTCCAAGGGTGGCCGGTAATGGTCAGCCATCCTGTATAAGGGGGGAGGAACAGGATTCACAACAACAGTCCCGCACAAGGCTTCAGACACTGTCACTAGTCTGGTCAGTTTTAGTCGTGTCTCAAGCTGATTTCTGCTCAGTGATGTGAACGGTACAAACTAGTACAGATTTTAGCCATTCAAAAGTCTCAAAATGTTTAAAATATTGGGAGACAGATGAGAAAAAACTGAGAGGTAATTAGCTGAAATGTTTGTGATCAACAATATTTTTACTTGGATTCTGAATATTCAAGCAAACTTCAATCCTCCCCCCCCCCCCTAAAAAAAAAAAAAAACTTAACATTGTTGCTACAGTTTCACTACTTGAAACCTGTAACACTAACGGACGTGTTTATTGATTCGTTATGGGGGAGAAAAACAGGCAAACACAGGTCATATGAGCTGAATATTTGCTGCATCAAGAGGTGATTGAGCAAACTTGAACCATTTGCACATCGGCTCTGATTGGGGAAGGAACGATGTTGCGAATTAGAGAATTAAAGGGTTTTATGGAAGAAAAAAAATAGATATGCTCCTTTCTCCATTTCCTGCCAATCTGATCTCTTTAAAGGTCACACAATGGCCCTTCATTTCTGTGTTAAGTCTTCTTATAGTTTCAAATTGTAAAACTTAAGTGCACTTTTATTAGAATTTACTATGAGTGCAGCGATCATTAATTCCAGATTACTTGTGCAGAGTGACGCATCGAAAACAGTTTTGAGAGACTCGTAAATGGTCTGAGGAGACACTTGGGTGGCACTAGCTTAACTAGCCTCATCATCTATTTAACGTTGTGTTCCACCACAAGTCTCTCTGTGGCTGCTACTGGGCCGCCAATGCTTTGACCGCGCTGCCCACCTGAGACGTTCACAGCCGTTACAGCGGCAAACACGCTGGACTCAGCAAAAACACAGTTCGGCAGAGTGAGGGATGAGCAGGGAGATCAACACTGATTTCAAATCTTGAATGTACGGCTGTTCCACATCCACCCCCTCCCATAAGTGTCCCCCTGCTGTCAGAACACTTTTACCACGAGGCGAATGCGTCGCCTTCCTCTAGGCGTCGGAAACATCCGTGCTGGTCGAAAAGTTTGAACAAAGACTACCCTCCCCAACCCCCCGCCAAATGCCTGTAACAAGAGAGTGTCTTACTTGTGCACTTTTTCAATCCGGACCCTTTCTTCACAGCGTGACGGCTGAGTTTGCAGCTGAAGTTATTTTCCCAGAACTCGGCAAACCAGATATTCCTTCTGTTGTTCTCCAGCGTTCGGCTGATGAAGTAACGATCAAACCCTGGACAGATGCGGAAGGGGGGTGAGGGGGGTGGGGGGGTTTCGCCGTCACTGACGCAGTCCATGTAAACGACAGAGCAGGCTTTGCTCTGACGCTTCCAACTGTGAGAGCGTAATTGACTGAACGCGGAACATTATGCATTAACGGCCGACGCTTAAAGGCATGCTAATGAGCACAGAGCAGATGCAGCCCTGTGTGACACTGGAGGTATATTTTTAAGAAAGTGAATTTGTCTTTTTTTTTTTTTTATCCTTTGCACAGTGTGTACCTTTGATGGGCTGACGCTTGGGAAGGATGGTGACCGCCCCCTCCGCCATCTCCTCCTGGTGCACTACCGGGGAGATCTTTGAGCCCCAGCTGTCCGAGCCCACCCAGATGAAATGACCCGTCTGGTTGGCCTTTTTAGCCGCATGGAGGAGCCGCCTGCAAAAGGAGAGCGAACAGATGTTTGTCGTGGATAAGGTCAGCATCCGGAGTGGACACACACTTTGATTTCGTCTTGATATTTAATACACAGTGTTGTGGCTGGGGAAGAAAAAGAGTGTCCCCACAATTTTTTTTCCCTCCCCCTGTGAAGTCGTCTTTGGTCTTTTTTGTTTTCCCATCTTCAAAGGGGTGTTTTTGTAGCCATCAGCAGGACTTACCTGATATCATCTTCATTGGCGAAGAGTATGACGACTCTGGCGTTTGGGTTCTCTCTCAGTCGGCGGATGACCTTGTCGTACTCCGTCTGCTTGGGCTCCCGGGGGATCTTGACAGATTGGGAGATGCACACGCCACCTACACATACAGAGGTGAACAGTCTGCTTATTAAAAATCTGAAAAAGCTGCAGGAAAAAAGTCAAATAAGCAAACCAATCATGCACAATTGATTCAAGTCAAAGACAAGGTGTTGCTTTGTTGTGAGGTGGTCTTATGATGGATATGATGCCTTGGAAAATACCATCACATGGTAAATACATTCATCATGTTATTGTAGCAAACTGAAATTTCTAATAGATAATCAAAGAGGAAAAATAATGTGACACAACAGTGTCACATGTCCAATAGATAATTGGGTGTATGCTTCATATCATAAAAAAAATGGCCAAAATGGTGAAGTACTGAAAATACTGTTATTTTATTGATCTGCGAAAAAAGGAAGTATTTGTGTTTTGTAAAATAGCAGACCTTGGATTGAATTTTATTATGAGTTTGTCTTAAAATGATCTTAACAGCAAAAAAAAAAAAAGAAACCTCTGCACTTCACAGACTACAGAATCAAAAACAGCACCTACATCAATGTACATCAAATTGATCAATGTAAACAACCAATAAACACAAGTATTAGTGAGATATACAGGCATTAACTGAGCTGAAAGTATTGATTTTGATTTGCTGAGAAAAGTACGAGTGAATGGAGCCCAGCAGGAACAAATGAATATACAGCAATTTGTTTGAAGCGATGTGTAGAATTTAGTTTCCAGTTGTTTTTTTTACTCATGAAGGGTTGCAGTTTCTCTGGACAGAAATGTAAACATCCTCAGAGCTGAGTGCAAGACATATCAGAGTTACAGAATTCCACTAAACTTGAAACTTTATTCAGCCATGTGAAACTTTCTCTTCCAGAAAGAAGAAGGAAAAAAAAAAAAATCCTGATTCTGTGATGACTTGATAAAGTCATCCACCCATTTTCAATACCTGCTTCTTCCTGAGCTCAGGGTCACGGGAACATGCAATACATTTTCCAGAACATTTTTTTTTTTTTTTTGCAGTCAAATTAACCACGAGACTATGCCTATTGGATATGGACGCTATCTAGCTTGCCCTTCCTGCAAAAAGTGGGCAAATTAAATGAGCAGATCACCTATCAACCACCTAGAGGGTGGGTTTCAGAGTTTAACATTCATTTTACTTTGAACCTGGCGGTCCAGTTGCAGCGACTGTCAACCCATCTAGTGGGTGTTTTCCTCTCGAGACATGTTTGAGCGCCTCAACTGGAGCATGGGTTAACTCTTTGATGGCTGCAAAAAAACGTCACATTGCAGCCGCTCGTCGCTTCTCTCCACACAACACAACAAAAGACAGTGAATTACACAACTCAGCTTCATGCGATGTTGTCTTAATTACGCAAGGCCCTCCTGCTCCTCAACCGCCAACAACCGCTGCCTGCTTTTCGCCACGCCGCCTGATTTGGTGTCAACGCAGCCTAAAGATCACACTTATGCTGTCAGGACATTTCACATCATCTTCGAGTGCCGAAGGGCGCGTTGCATTTTGGTCGCCCCCGCCTCAAGTGTGCGACGACCCACTCGTCCATTTTACCGAAACAGCCTCTATTATGGGTCACTTTCAAAGTTTGACGCTAATAGTTTAAGATGACGTGAGAGGCGTGCGATGGCACGGCATCATACGCCAGATTATTCTCACGCAAACTTGACAATGCGTTCGTTAGAGTTAATGGAAACCAATGGTGACAAGAAGTCGCTGCGGAGTCGGGACAGCCGCAGTCATGCAAGCCGTCTTTGTCACCGCAGCCGGGCAGCTTTCTCCTCCACTTTTTATCTTTATTCAGAGGCCTCGGATGAAAAGAGACATGCCAAATCAACACAATCTCATAAAATTGCCTGTTAAGACCCTGATAAGCATTGCCTGTTTTTTTTTTCCTCTTTCCCATGCTCTTAAATCATGTGGACTGTGATTTTCCCCACAACAAAAGCACAAAATCACATCCTTGCACAACATCAATCCTGGGAACGGATGCCTTTAACTTATTTTAACTAAACGTAATCAGACAGCAGTTGGTACCAAGCATACACCTCCATTGGACAAGAGGCATTCAATGAGTGCTTATATGAAATATAAAAGGAGTGGAACTGCAACACTTCACCTCACAGGTGTTCTAACCACTTTGTCACACCATATCCATATCCACCACTTGTTGAAACAACAGGACTGTGTGATGGTAGTGTCATGTGAATACCAAAGCCAGATATTTGATGTCCAATAAATGATGAAACATGATAAGTAGCCACAGGTGCACATCATGTGCCACTTGTACCAACTGATTTCCATCCAGATCCAATACGCGGTACTATCAACGCAGATACAGCACAAAAAGCTTAATGTGTTCAGGGGGGGGGATTATACTAGTGCACAGATACTGTCTTCAGTAACGAGCACCGGCTGCTATAGACCACAGGGGTTGAACATGAGAATGAGTTCCAGCCTCAGTTGATTTAACAGTTGATTTTCTTATAGCGACGATTAATCCTATCCATCTGCAGAACAGCTTGTTACTGAAGGCACATAAATGATTAAATATAAACAAACAAGTCATGATGTCTATCACCGCCAAATATGCTTTGTATCTATTTGTTTTAACGAGACTGAACTACATCAAAATAAACACTATATCAGCAAAATTGTGTAAAATGGACCAAACAACAAGCGTTTTAATTATTAAATGACATAATGTTACTAGTTTTGCTGGTGTAACATAAATAAATCATTAGGAACCATTTTGGCTGAAACATCCAAACTGACAGGAGGACCAGGAAATACTGGTTCCATGAACAAAAGACCATATACATAGCACTTAAAAAATATATATATATATTTTAATAACCCCTAAAAGCAAAAGTATTGACACTTGGGACATGTGAATGGGACAACCCTTTAAAAGAAGAATAATGTACGTCTGTAGCTGTATTTGTATGTCAAATGCAAACCAAGGATGATGGGGGAAATTCTTGAAACTATACAGGCCTGACTCTGCTGCTCTCTGAACTAGCCACATGCACTTCTGAGACTGAGGGTTAAGGGACGAATTGGGATTCACCCAGCGGCTCGGCCATTCACAAAGCAGTCAGTGCAAACTGACTGTCATCTCAGAATGCATTTAAGACTCTTTGCTGACTGATCTCTCCCCAAGTAGCTGTCTCACACTATGGCCCACAGATAGGAGGCTGTCTTAGCATTATCAGGCTTCAGCAAAGATTGAACGTTTTCGTATAGGCTAGCCCAGACTGCTCAGAGTAGGCCTTGCAGTAAGATAATTATTTGCACTGACACTTTTAAAATATCCCCCCAGACTTTTTAAAATGAAGTACGAAGAAATATCATCTCTCTTATCCAGTTAGAAAATATAAGCAAGACCCATTGTGACAGAACATTATGAGCAGAGCACCATGAATGTATAACATTGAACTTATGAGATGCTTTTGCTATCACCCCACTTATCTTCCTGTTGTGTATGTGTGTCTGTCTGTTTGACACAATGACATGCTATATGGATTGTTTCCTAAATATGAAGGGTTTAGTTCACACATTAATCTTAGAAAAAGCCCAAACTACAGAGGAGGCTGTTTCTAGATGATGATGATGATGATGATGATGATGATGATGATGATGATGATGATGATAAATCAAAATGGTGAGTCATATCTCATTTTCATTGCACAGACAATTCTCTTCTTTTTGTTTTCAACACCTGATGGGTTTTCACTTGGCAAACTGCAAAAGCCCACTGTCAAAGTTTGGCAAGAATAAAACTAAAAGAACCTGATAAAAAACAGCATTGAAGTGTTAAAACTTCCTTTACTTCAGCAAACATGCTTATCTCCTTTGGTAAAACTCGGAGACTTGCATTCACTTCTCCTTTCTTCCTATTCTTCTTTTTTGACCTGTGTGATGTCTTCAAGGGAAGCCCACAGCAGTTGCTTACCGGTTTCAACACAGCCAGAAAGATGATGATCGTTAACTGAACGATATGAGACCAAGAGAAAAACTATTTGGGTGATTGAAGACGGATGAGTAGAAAGAGATTAGATTTGAAGTTTCAGCCATTCAGAAGGGTTATTAGAACAAGAAAGTTTGTTTTGCAAGTGGCAGTTGAAACCAAATCAACTCCACATGGAGATCTTCAAGTCGCAGCAGAAACCGGCAGCTTGAGATGGGAAATTATGTGTAAGCTATTCCTCAGAGCACTTTGAGCTGAAGAGTGACTTTTGGAATCAAAACTGAACTGCAGAGAAAGTCCCAAAAGTTGAAGGCAGAGTTTAAGTAGTGCACTGACAGCACATCCAGAGAGGGAAAACACTTTTTGAAGCAGCAGAGCGACACTGCTGTGATGGTTCTACCTTCCTGCCACATTCAAACAAAGACAAATCTTGAACGTTCGCTGCTGACTGGCTTTCGTGCCAGGAGCTTGTTTTCCCGGATAAGTGAGGACATTCAGGAGCTGTCTTCATGCAGAAGATTACTCTCTTTCTCTGCCAAGAGTACACTGCGGAACTTTAACTGCCTCTGTGGTTCTGACATAGCCGGATTTAAAAAAAAAAATATATATATATATATAAGAAAAATTCCTGTCCAGAGATGCAGTTTTGTTTTTCTTGGAAACACATTTCCAAGACATATTTTCCATGACAGGCCTGATCAGCATGGCTTGTTGCAGTTTAAACTGTTCTGCCTCACGCCTGTGCCGCATACATGTTCCAGTAGAACAGGGAAAAACAACACTGGGGTCTGAAAACACAATTTGTTGTGTCCCTGCTCCACTGGGTACACTAATTGTACATGCCTCCCCTGTTATTCCCTCACCACATGTGTCGTTTTCACGTGTTGAGTTGGTGAAGCCACCCAAGTAAATAATTAACATGTGCAGCACTAAATTTGACTTCATCTCAGTTTTTCTCCCCCCCCCCCCCATCATTTTCCTCCAGACGCAGCTAAATTTAAAATGCTGTTTATTGTTTGCCCTGTATAGAGCAGTTTGATCTCGGCTCCATCTTGAAGCGTTGCCATAAATCAAGGGGGGAGCGAATATACCAGAGAAGAAAAAGATGTGGAACAACTTCTTTAAAATGAGGTTTGAATAGGTGATTCCGATTGCAAAGTACTTCTGTGTGAAAAATAGTGTTTGGGCGACGACTTCCCAGGAGAATATTTTCTTGATGAATTTTAATGGTACAAACTGGATTAGTTTAACTCAGGGAATGAATAATGTGAACCACTGCAGTTTGTAGAGGAACAAGTCAAGGATGAAAAGCCATATGCAACAATATGAAAGCACTCAGTTTTTCAGCCAATTCTATCGCTAATGACACAAGTGCAGACCATGGGTTCTCAAAGTGAGTGCTGTGATAGCAAGTCATGGCATATTCTTACTGTATTAATATGTATAAACGTACAGTACATGAGTCCGGTTCAGACATTCATTAACCGACCAAGATGGATGTTTTCCTTGCTACGTGTCTCAAGGAAAATAAATTGACCCGGCAAATGTTTATCTATTCTATGGTGAAGTTAATTGTAAAAGGGCTTTTTTTTTTGTTACTTCATCCAGCAGTGGTGCTCCCTGCTCTCACACCACCCTCCTGTTGCTGCTGGAGCATAGCGAGCTCTGAATTAATTTTGGCATGTAACAAAATTTGAAGAATTATAAAGGGAAGGATTATTTGAGAAAATATAAAAGTAATGTTATATATGTCAAGTTTGATTGTGGTGAAAATTAAGAGTATGATTTCAGGGTGGCTCGGATTAAAAAGATTGATATCTGCAGGTTTTATTCTCAGTGCGTTGTTCAGTTTCAGTCACAGCTTATGGGATTCTGAGCACTCTCTACCTCATGTTTTTTAAAAAAAAAGAGTTTCAACAGGAGGAATTTTGTTTTACTGTCAACGTTCAAAGCCACTTCAGTCCATTCCAATCTGAGCTCACTTTGAACTTGTGCACTGTGTGCCAGAATGCAGGGTTGCTGCAACCTGATTGGCTGATTATCAATTTGTATTAAATAGCAATTGAACAATGTAGCTAAAAAAAAAAAAAAAAGAGGGAGTGAGAGGTAGGAAAGTGTAATTACACTAAAGGGATCCATTGTGTGATGTTTTTCTCGGGTTGCTGAGTTTGTGTTGGTATCCGACCGCCGGGAAACAAAACGTCACAGCTTAATTTGCACTCTGGGGACACCGAACCGATCTCGACTCCAGACTGAAGTCTGTAATAAGGCGCCCAAATGGAAACAAAATAAGGAAGAAGTCTGCAGTGAGTGGTATGGTCATGAGCCACTGAACCGCAGGGGGTCTCTTGGAAATAAAGGCGAAACACTTTGAACAGCCACTGCGGTTTAATTGCACGAGAAGCGAAAAAAACAAACAAACAAAAAAAAAAACACGTATAAACAAACAAATGACCATCTCCTGTTTCATGCCATGACTGAGGCTGGAGTTCAAGTCTTTGGAGCTGCCGTACAGAAGCAATGCAATCGTGGGTAGGCAGCTGCTAACCTGAACATTGTGGCGTCGCTTAATCCAATCAGACCAGTTGTGTGTGTGTTAAAAAGCTTTGTTGACGAATTAAGTTTTGGAAAAAGCTGAGTTGACCTTCATGAAGTTATTACTTTGGGGTTGGTGTCTGAATTGTCTTTCCTCTTTCCACTTTGGATGACGGTGTGGAAGTTTTCAGCCCTAAAACTGCCACAGTGCCTGCTGCCACAGTCTGCTGAAACATCCTATGCGATTCTGTAAAACTGAATAGAACTATTAATTCAGGGAAGCTGTTAGTAGTGAGATAAAACTGGCTAAAGATTTTTTTTTTTTTTTTATGTCTGTGGACAGACAGTCTTTGTGCCTTTTAGTCTTCCACCTAATAGTTTCTAATCATTCTGTGTCACAAAGTCAAACACTCTGACTAACGACACGCACTGAACACCTAAAATCAATCCATGAGTCAGCGTGAGCAGCGTGTTTAAATCCCTGAAATTAAACCTGTTCTTTCGCCGTTTCTTTGAAATGGCAAAAAAACAAACAAAAAAAAAACAATTTCCGGTCACTGCATGACAACGTACCATGCTTGTCGGCAGGTTTATGAGGAATGTGTTGTTGCTTTTTTTTTTTTTATAAATAAATAAATACATTTTTTAGATTCGATTTTTTAAGATTTTAAGAAATTGGGTAATTTGGTCGAATTGCATTCATTTCTCCAGCGAACTGAAATAGAGTGCACATGGAAGGCAATTAAGAGCCTTGATTCTGGGTACATCAAGGTCCGACAATCCACTCTAGGATTTGTCTTAACATAAACTTGTCATTCCAGCCTTGTAGGAAAAATAAAATGACCTACTTTCCATGGGGGCTTTGGACTCGGTCGTGGCATAAGAGTAATCAAGCTGTCATCGGTTAGAATCTGACCTTTCAGCTCGCACTGCCGCCATCAAGCTAATCACAGCGACGCTTTGTAACACCAGGACACAGTGCCGGAATGAATCATCCCTCAAAGTTTCAGTAGGCTTGAAGGAAAACAGAGTCATCGAGTCTTCCATGTCAAATTTGAAGAATAGAATTATAATTGAACAGGCTTCCCAGTGCTGCTGCTGTGAGACGTTAGCCGATACGTACCATGAGCAGACCGACTTAGAGGAGTTTGCTGGAATCAATCTCCAAAGTGGTTGAGAAAAAAAACGATGTAAAAAAAAAAAAAAAAAAACCTACACAGTGGCATGGAGCTCAATTTTATTGCTCACCTCTCCACTAAAGGAGCGGCAGCATGTTTAATCAAACCAATTGACTTGTGTCTGACCTCTTTGCTATGACTACAGTGCAGGATCGCCTCAGGCGGCGTTCAATCCACACACTAAACCCAGAGAAGCCCAGCGCTCTCTGCCGCAGTCTGCCTAATTGACTCTGTAATTGTGTCATAGTTCAGCGGCACCAAATTGAAATTAAATTTTCAAGGATGCTTTAGCAACTCTGATGCCCCGAAAAAGGACTTAAGAAGAAAAGAGAGAAAGAAAGAAAGTCAGAGAGAGAGATGGGGAGAGAGAGAGAGTGCAAGAGGGAGAGAGAGAGAAGTTCATTTTTTTGTTTCCATTTTTTTCCCAAGACAGGACGGGAGACTGTTCCTGCTGCATTCAGTGTCGCTGTTGTGCATACAATTGCGGCCAAATGGAGAAAATTCCAATTAGATGTTTTTAGATCAAATATGTATCAAGTCTTAACATTAAAGTTGGAGCTTTTTTTTTATTAACCTGGTACTCAATGCAAATGCATGTTTTAGACTATGAGTCTCGCTTCGACTGTTCACGGTTACGTAAAAACGTTGAACTCTGTTGTGCATCTCCAGTTGGCTCCACAAAGCTGCTTTGTTGGATGCCTAAAAAAACACTACTAAATCCACCCGCCAAACCTAAAGCAAACATCTGACTTTCCAGATGTTCAAAGGTCAAACAGAAGTACAAAGACTTGCTGTTTTATCCCAGAGTTGCACGAAACAAAAAATACCCTGCTGCTGAAATTCATAGGGCGATAATTAAAAAAAGAAATGGAAAACAACGAGATGCCATGTGGAGGAGGCGGCTGAGCAGCAGGCTCGGGAATTTTCCTTCGCCGCTCGTCTCCCGTTATGTGGGGAGATGAGGTCATCGGCAGTGACAGGAGGATGATGATGAGGTAATAGGCCTTCACAGGCCGCCGGTGCTTCATAAATCCGCTCTGCTGGACGGCGAGCGGCTCGCTTCCAAACTTTGGCAGATGCACCGGTGCACCTTTCTGTCTCCGTCCGTCCTTTTTTGCTTGGAGAAGCGGCTCCTCTTGCACGAGCGGCAACATTTTTCTCGCTAAATATATCAACTTGAGAGAAAAAAAAAAGAAAAAAAAAGGAAGCACTCTGTCTGAGTTGGAAGGAAAAGGGAGCCACAGTAGCTTTGAAAACATCTCGCCAGAAGAATTGCTTAGCCCGGAAAAACGATACACAGCTGCTCGGGAGCATTTCTGCATGGTAATTGCCATGGCACAGGCATAATTTCCCATCATTAGAAGGACCTGTTGCCTTGCAGAGCGGGAGCTTCCAAGGAGGAGGAAGAGGACAAAAAAAAAAAAACCAAGCCCTTAAGCTGCCAGGCCTGAGAGATAACCAGGGTTGGCCGTGCTGTCAAAGAACTGCAGAGATACGGCCAAAATATTGCGCCGGGTAAACAAGCCCATTCTGCCCGTTCATTATGCAGCCGCACTGAAGCTGCAGCAGCCGCAGCCGTGACTCCCGGTCGGAGTGCGTAGAGATTTATGAAAGCAGCAAGAGGGAGCACAACCTTTTCTGTGCGACGTGTGGCACCTTCAGAACCGGGCCGCCAGCGCGTCGGGGCCTCTTTTCTTAAGAATTCCATCTCGCCCTCACTTCTGCTTTTTTTTTTTCTTTTTTTCCCTCCTGGTTGCCCTTGAGACGAGATGATTGTGCGGCTCTTAAAGGAGACCTCGGCGGGAGGAGATGAACGACCTCTGCCCATTCATCATCGCTCACCTCACCACCTCCTCCTCTGCAATTAAACGCGGGCCGTTCGGTGGCCGCGGACACTTTCATCTTCGAATTCACTGATTGATTTGACCGTTTTTTTTCTCTTCCTTTCGATCTCCTTGTAAGATCACCCTTTTTACGACGCAACAGGCTGTGTTGCGTTTGATTTATAAGGCAACAGTGTAGCTGATGTCTTTGTGCGGGAGGGTGATAAAAAATACCATTTATGAAATTATGAAATTGTGGGAAAGAAAAAGGCCTGCTGGGAGGGGTTAAAAAAACCAACAACACAATAACAATGTGTTTCTATTGTTATTTTTTGTTGTTTTCGGCTCATTTGTTGCTGGAGTCCCTGTAGAATAAATATGACTATGGGCAGAAATGATTGCAAATGACGGCATTTTCAAGCTAAATTTGTCCTGTAATTTTTGCAGAAATCTTTCCATCTTTCTGAGGAGAGGGAGGAGGAGGAGGAGGAGGAAGAGTAACAGGAGGATGAGGAGAAGGAGCTGCAGTTTATATTGTGTTTTTTTCCTCCAGAATCCTTCAGTTGAATGACAGAGTGACCCTAACAAGACCCACCTGCCTTCGACACAATCACATGTCTGCCTTGGCGTGACTTCAAATAGCATTCTTTAGCCTTGTACTGGGTCATCAATTATTCTGGGGTATTTTTCAGACTTGGTGAACTTCTTCAACAAGGCCTGTTGCACCTGGGGAGAGCATTTATAAAGGGCAGCTTAACTCCTCTAGGGTTAAAACCATGCATCTCCTTTATTATCATCTCCTGTCAGTCAAACAGTTTATTTCTCTAGAACAATCAAGCTTCCATCCCGGAGAAAAGCCTCAACGTGCCCATCACGTTGGACCGCCTGCAGAAAAACAGCAGCCCTACGTCATTTCCACCACTGTCTCATAGAGATAAAGTTAAACAGAGGACCATTAGTTGCTTTGGCTGATTTGTGTGCGGAAGGCAGGAGAATGGTTTGCACACCCAGAGAACACCCTGATGTTTTTTAAGAGCTCCAAACCAATTTCGCATCAAAGAAGCGAGATGAAAAGAATTCAAGCATCAGTGATATAATTTCACCCCCAAAATCTCATACAGCAATATTTTGCAGAGTTTTGCATATGATCATATCGGAACTAAAATTACATATGTATACACACATGGACAGGCACGCACGCACGCACACACGCACACATTGCCCTGTGTGAGAGTACCCTTAGAGTGTGACCAGGGACCAGGCAGGTTGAAGTCAAAAGCACAAGGGCAGCCTGCAAGCAGCAAAATTCCAACTGGGCACGGCAAGAATGGAACTAGCACACTGAGAATGAAGAAAAAACAATAATAATTAAAAAAAAAAAAACTATAACAGAGATGAGCAGTACATTGGTAAAAAAAAAAAATGACCAGGTTGGGTCGGAAAATCCTGCTGGCACCAGAAGGGTTCAATTTAAAACATTACTTGGTGCACTGGGAGAACAAGCAAAATAAAGGACAGGAAAAACCCTAAACAGGAAGTTTTATAGTTGCAGGTTGAGCAAAATATCCATTTTTTTTTTTTTAGAATAAAAGTAAAAACCTGATGATAAATGGCTCTGGAATATGTATTTAAAGTGATATTCCACCTACAAATGCAATTGTGTCCATTCTCTCTATTCGCCACTTTGTCAAATGCTCTAGACATGCAATACAAAAGTACAATACGCTGCCACATTTTGCATTTCCAAACACCATAATTAATTCACGTGGGATTCCAATTTGACGTTAATCCAAACTCAATCAAATTAGAATTCACCTTGATTTTTCCAGACCTGTGGAATTTGAAACCAAAACCAAAGCAAAAAGGCATCAGCCAATGAAAAAAAAAAAAAAATACATAGAGATAAAACAAAGTCTAATTTTTTGTGAGTTCACCCATATTATAACATGCACGTAAAGAGTCATTGCTTTGCCTCAGCGCTCTGCGGTGGTGCACGCTGAGAGTGGAGTCACTTCAACTCTCTCACAGCCAGCCGCTCGCTGCACAAGTGAGACTCAAACTGGGAAACTTTGTAACTGTGTAGCTGGAGTCTTTACCCTCCGGGCTGCCACTAACCTCAGTTAATTAATTTTATTTTCAAATGCACGCTGGCATATTAACTGGTGCCTTTGGCTAAAAAAACATCTCGGCTTCCTCATCCACACATCAATCCGTCCCACTCCCAACCCCTCCCCACTTCATATGGTACAAACAATGTGAATTTAGATAATGATGGAAGTTTAATTTGCTGGGGCCCTGGGGTGCACTTCTCGACAGATTTAGATATTCCTCTGAAGGAACGACATATCAGCCGCTCAGCCAGACCACTTTATTTTCATGTGATTATTTAGATTTTTTGTATGCATAATATTGTAAATATGCTTGCGCTATGACCAGAGGCAAACTCTGGATGAGCACTGCATTTTAAGATAGTTTGGATTAGCCAGAGTGCAGAGGAGATGAGCTGTGACATTGTTTAATAATACAAATATCAAAATCACTCAGAGCGCGTGCTAAATATTAGCCAAACTCTCACCCGACACTGCAGTCGAAAGACAATATTAGAATTATTGCAACATGTCAGGTCAGATTGCGATTGTCAAAAATGGGGATTTTCTGTTCACCTTGCAAATACGGGGGGGTTGCTGAGATTCCATTTAATCTTGCACATCCACCTTGCAGAGTTTTCAGAAATGATCAACTTTTCAGACTGCCGCTGTGTGACCTGTCATTGCGACTTTGGCAGGAAGAAATGGCTGCAAGCTGCCCTTAAAATCTGAGGAAACGGAGAAGAAGAAAAAAAAAAGTACTGCAAATGTCTTCCAGCCAACTGGCTGCTGGAGAGACTCAGCAGTAGCTGCTGTTTTATTATAGCTGGCCGGAATTTTTGCGTTAGAGGGAGAACAAACAAACAGAAGTGAAGGGGTTTTCTTGGAAGAAAAGACACTTTTATTTTCTGCCTCAAACCTTATTGGCTTTAGCAAGGATTCACCATGATGCACCAGGTTTGACGCGTGTCTATCACACTGTAAGGGTTAGGGTAACTGCTGCATTCTGGTGGCTCAGTCACAAGTCAAAGATCAAGTTCATTGATTGACAGATAGTTCATTCAAACACCTAACCAAACCATTATGACTGGACAAACAGTATAATGTACTGCTGACTTACAGTACATTCATGCAGCTGAATGGCATCAGGTAGGAGATTTGCAAGATGGATCTGCAGGTTCTATTGAAGCAATCTCAGTAATCAAGCCGAATCATGTGCCTCCAGATGAGTGTTTTCTGTGGATCGTGCTCTACCTGCCTTGACCTGTCAAAGATGGTTCAAAGCACAGAGCTCACACTGTTCATTTCCCTGTCGCGCACATCTTAGGTACTGCCGCAGGCTTTTCTTCGCTTCGCCGTTTCATTTATTTATTTATTTTCCCCTATGCTGAAGAGAGACAGATTCGCTTCGGCCTCGAACGGAAGACACAAGGGGATCCCTCTGATCCCTGCAGTGGTGTCACTCAATGCCGGCGCACCTCAGAGCTCTGGCCCTAAATATGGTAATCCCGGCTGTGGTAGTCTGGCTTGTGAAGCACACCTCGTCAAGCGGACTACAATTTTTAAAGTCTGCGGGGCCGCGCTGTGGGAGCTGTGGTAAAGTGGGCTAATCCCACGGACGTGGTCCCTTAAAGTCAGTGCCACAGTTTCCACCTGTGTCGAGGTTTGAGCGCAGAGAACCAAGCAGGAAAGTGAAGAAAAAATAAAGTAGGGCAAGCTTGCACACTCGGCAAAACGTAGCAGTCGGGTTCTCGATCTTAAAGGGTATTGAAGTCTTTTAAGGTGCAGGAAATGTAAGGAGAAAAAGATTTCCATTCCTAAAATGCATACGCACTACACTGAATAGACTAGGGAGGTCAATTCAGGGTTATGGTCGCCTCAGGTGACACTGACGGCTAAGAGCTTTTTTAAGAAATTATGTTTGAGGCAGTTCGTGTACACTGCCAAACACCTCGATGTCTGCCGACACCGCCACAGTTTCATTCTGCTGCGTGTCCTCCAAGCAAACATGGAAGCCAGTTATTGAGGGGAAGAAGTTGTAAATTATGCACACGCCTATGATGGAATAATGACGGATAATCCCTCCATTTTCAAAAGGGCTGCCACACATGACTTTTCCGTGCTGAGACATGAAAGCCTTCGTGGCTATACACGTCCCCAAACCACAGCTTTGCTTTCAAAAAGTTGCTCGCTGTGCATGGGCCCGTCGTATTCCTTGTGAGGGAAACTGAGAATTTGATGGTCCTGATAGAGCAGCATTCATTCAACACATTCGCACATCATGCAGACTAGTTTAACTATTTGCACTGAATACCCGTGCCATGTGACTGACTATACATGGCTTACGTGACTGCGTACCGGTTGCGACAACAGGTTAGCGTGCTACTAGACGTAACGCCCTCCTGAGGAACGTAGAGATAAATTTACCTGTACTAAGAAAAAAAAAAGTTGTTTCATGCCAGTGTGTGTTCAAAAACAATATATCAAGCATTGGACTAAATGGACAAAGTTCAAGAATTCCAAGAAGGTGCAACGCTCTGTGATATTTTCCTCTTTCAGTTTTTGAAAAACACACAGAACTAAACCATCATCGTCATTTGCTGTTGCTCAATGGCTTTTGGTCAGATTTACAGCAGAAAGCAGCATCTCAAAATCAACAGATTGGACTCAAGGCAGTTCTGACTGAGTAGTCGGTCAAAACTGCCTTAAACAGAAGGCTGTAATCCTCTCTCTGCCACAAGACTCAAAACAAAACCATTCCACAGCCATCAAGCACTGCGCCACCTCTTTCCCAATTGCCCGCTGCAAGTCAAAGAGAGTTCCGAGCCCATTACTTTTCCTGACTACCACCAAGACAGATGCCACCTTTTGAATATTGTGAAAACTCAATCAGGCTTTGCAAGGAATGGAGAGGGAACAAAAAGTGAATTGAGTTACCCGCAGCCACTTCGGACTTGGACCTGCTGTGAATCACTCGTATATCTTGGCAGGCCCCGGCCATATAATTGATGCCTTTCATTACATGATTGAAGTGGGTGTTTCTGCGAGGTGGAGTGGAGGTAGCCAGACCATAGCTGAGAGCAACGAGCGGTCGCGGTGATTGATAGGAGGGTGAGGCGCATAAACACTGGAGTGTTAGTTGCCTAAATGCAAGTGAGTGTTACTCCCATTGACAGCTGCAGGCGAAGCCATTAATAAAGCGCGCAAATGATGATAGCTGTTGTATCGATTGCGGTTCGCACCCTTTATTCCAGCGGGCCTCTCTCACTCCAATACTCTGCCTCAGTAAACGCAGCCATCGAAGCTGTTGACCCGGCCTGTCTCCCGCCATTGATCACGCCTCTGATGTCAGAACGCCACGTTCGCTGTGTGTTTGCGCAGCAGCTTAATCCATTCACAAAGCTCGCCGATGGTACAACATGGATCGATGGGAGTCGGGGGGGGGGAGAAAAAAGGGAAGTGTGAAATTAAAAAACTATAGATTCAGCCATGGAAAAAGAAAAAGAAAACAGAAAGAGGCAACATCCTGATTGACCCGAATACAGGCAGAATACATCTTGTGTGTTGGCCAGAAAGGCGTTCTGCATGGTGTTGAAGGTGCATTTCAACATTTTTTAATCTCCCCTTTCACTGACTGACAGCCGACGAAATGACTAATGAATTTTCTGCCACCCAACCAGCTGACTCACTCCTGGGCGATCACAAATCCGTGGCATAGTGAACGTTTTCCCTGCAATTCCACCCTGTAACTCCACCCCCTGTTCTGTCCCACAACCCCCACTGCCGCTGTTTCAGCCCACCGCAGAGTGCCTTGTCATTTGTAATGGAAATGTCGAGCCTTGAGTCAAAGTGACGTTATGTCAAAATGTTATCCCGCGACTCCCGCCAGGCCATAGAAGTCTTGCCGTATTATTCATTTAGAGTCAAATTAGAGACACTGTTGGGGAGCACCCATCACTTCGAAAAGATTTAAAGTGAGTACCGAATACAAACTGATTTTTAATTTGCATCGGTTTGGCAGAGGAAGCGGCAGGCGTCTGCAGTGCACCTCCCCGGTGAGTTTGAATTTGCGGGACAAAATTGGTGACATCTTTGATTCAGAATTTTTCGGTGAGGCTCAGGCTAAAAGCTGCTTAGCAGTATGATACGCTAGGTCAGAAAATATAGGATAATATTCCCTTCGGTTGGTTGCCACACAATAGTGGCAAAAAGAACTTTGTGACACCCTTAATATTTTACACAATCTAAGACATCCAAAAGGAAATCTTTGCAAATGTAAAGTACTATTTTTGTTTATTGAAATAATAATAATAATAATAATAATAATAATAATAATAATAATAATAATAATAATAATAAAAATGTTTGCAATGATACTGTCTGAAAGAAGGACACAATTACTTGGTTAAATCAGCTGCAACTTAAATGTGCACATTCAATCTTAGGGTTAACAAATTAATAAGGAAAGGCGGTTTGAATAAATACATTCCTTTTAAAATGAAAATGTAAAATGAAGCCAGAATCAGATTCCGCAAGAACTACAAAATGTGAATTGAACACACATCAGGAATTGCAAGGGTGCTAAATTTATGTATTTTTTATGGCCTCAGGCTTTCTTTAAAAAAAAAAAAAAAGAAATGCAATGGCTGTCTTGGTTTAAAAAAGAGAAGAAGAGTAAGATACAGAGTTCAATATTTTAAATTTAATATAGTAGAACACAAATCCTTTTTGTGTGCGTGAGCTGATGCTAAAATGAAATGTATTTCTTTTTCAACCAGCAGGCTTGAATAAAAATCCCTGCTTACAATACATTAATGCTTGGCAGCGGACGCTTTAGTCAGAGAAACTACCGCTTTAGGACAGGAACAACTTTAATTTCTCTGACATCCCCTCCAATCATCTCTGGATGTTAAGCCAAGCCAAGACATTTCCTTGATTTCATCAGGGCTAATGGGACCGCTGGAATCCTATCAGCATCTCGCCGTGTAGCACATTACCATACGGAAGCCTTGTTTAAAATGGAGCCTCACGGTTGTTGTTTTTTTTTGCGCATAATTTAAGTATTTTTCCCAATGAAACTCACTTTTCGCCATGATGCTTCCCTTTGCATCAGGAATCGTTTGTCGTCAACAGTCAGAGTCGAGTTGACGGTAATGTTCTCCACTTGTGGAGAGATATGTGTTCGCGTTCTGCTTCACTCACTGCCTTGACACTGATTATTTAAGATTTGCGAAAGGAAATGAAAAGGTAAAGTCACGTTTACACTTACACCAGATATTCTGTATGATAAAAGATCTTGGTGCATCGCATACAGATAGTGAGAAGAGTCTTACTGCAAGTCTTTCAGGAAATGTTTTGATAAATTGCAGAGGAAGCAAAACCTATGAAGCGACGCTGCGCATTTATTTTAAACTATTTTGAATCTAAAGAGTTTTCAGAGACCCTGCTGAATAGCTTCAGAAAAAATTAAACACTTTTAATTTTTGTTATTAATACACTTTGACTCTTTGACTTTAAAGTTTTCATCCATCTAAATTGTCAAATCAGCAAGATCAAATCCTGCTGGGCCGTCAGCCCCAGGACAGTCAGCAGAGCAGGAAGCCCTGTTTAATTAAAAGTACTGCCGGCTAAACTCAGCACTAAAGTCCAACAAACTATTTGGATTTCTCCACCTATTCACTCGGAAAACAACTCTTTCAAAATATTTTTCTCGCTGAGTTCTTGTCTTACCTTTGTATTTGAGCCTTTTTCTCCTCAACAACAGAAAGCCCGCAGTGATACTGAGGGAATTAGTAAATTGGACTTCAGCGGGAGTTTGTGCAATTGAGCTGCGGCTGCGATACAGTTCGCTAATGATTCTTAATAAGTAGGATTTTTGGAAATTCTCTGCCCATCAATTAATTAAAACAGTCATTTTGCATGTTCATCTTGCATGATGTTCTGGCACACAGACATATAGAAATCCAGTCTTTCCCAAGACCAACAAAACCCTCTATGATTTCTATAATGTGTGAGGTTGTTGTTCAGGGATAGATCGTATTTGGCCAAAACAACATTAACCACTCACAGAGGGTTCATAGCTCCCACTCTCACAATCCTGTTCAAAAGCACAAGGACCAATTTTCAAATGCATTTTCCCTCCTCAGAACGATTCGCCGTGTCTAAAAACACATCCATTTGAACACTGTAGCTGCAAAGCAAACCACAGAGGATCTCTCCCGCAGACCCTAATATCTAATTTAAAGGGTGATTGACACATTTTGTCAGTGTAATGAACGAGTTAGTCGCTGCAAATGTTGATCTTTAGTTCCACAATTAAAAATAAAACCGATAGGATCATTCTTGGAAAATATTACAGCATTAAAGTGGAGACGTTGGAGTTTGGAGCGGCAACAATATTCTGAGTGTCATTAAGATAAGATAATAATACATTATTATGATTAAAAATTAACATAATAGTGCCGTTTGATGCTGCCTCAGCAAACAAAAGTGGAGGAAACAGATAAAGACGTTTCCTCTGATTTAATAAGTCATCTATTAGCGTGCGTGGTGCATTGTTGTCTAAATCATACCACAATAGAAAACAGGTGGAAAATATAGTTTGTTTGGTTTTTTTTTCTCAAGAGAATTGAGTGGAATGTCAGCGGCACTATGCTTTGTGACAGTAGCCTGGAGACACCATAATAATGAAAGCCTTAAAATGTTTCGACCAAAATCGTCCTGATGACTCATCTCGCTGCTCGCCAACTCCTTGGATGACACATTAAATATAAGAGCTGGAAAAAGAGAGTTAGAATGTAAAAGTATTATTTCCAGCTTCAATTGTATGGTCCCATATATTTCCTTCAACATTTGTTCTAGATAGCCATGTTACACCACCTCTTACCTGAATTTCAAATGCAATTCAGCCATTTCATACCAACATCATGTTGCCATCAGATTTAAAACAATTTATATTCTACATATATATATATATTATACATAAACACTAGATTTGTCAATAATTACGTGACAATGTTTGGATTTCATTTGTGTTTTAAGACGTCTTTATGAAGTCATGGAAGGAATGGCCGCATTAGGTTGTCCATATACAGTAAGAATTAAAAATACAAGGGACGAGAATAAGATGTAGGGGTTAATTTCAGAATGGTTATCCAGGTTGTCCGAGCAGAAAAATATACATTATAGTCTAATGAGTCAAATGACTTCACTATGAACAGCTAGCAAGACAAATGCACATTTTGAAGTGAACAACATCTCGGTTTATTCTTGAGCTTCACAGATTTTTTTTTTAGTTTTGTGTGTGTTTATATGTGTTCCCTGAAACATGCATTTAACAGTTAAATACTTTAATGAAGTTTGTCGAGTTGCTCCATGCAAACAAGATCATTTAGCCTCGTTCACTATATTCATTCTCGAGCTGTTGCACATAGCATGAAAATGAATTTAATTTCAGTTCCATTTTCAGGGGCATCTCACGACAGCACAGTGGACGCAAATTATTTCTCTCAGTCAGAGGCCTCCCCAACTGCTATTTTTTTTATTCTCCATCTAATTATTCATATAGCGTATTAGCTTTGCACCCACTAACCTTATCTGCACTAATTCGCACTGCTTTTTGTGGCCAATTTGTGCAGCATTGCAGCGGGTAATTCACTACAAATTAGACTGCAGTCCCCCGGAACCTCCCCCACACCCAAATCCATTATTTTGGTCCTCGACTCTGCCTTGATTGGATCTGCAACACACACTTTATTTTAGCGTTTTCCCCTTGTTTGAAACCCTTGCGGACGTCCATTCACGTTACTGAGTACAAGCTGTGAAATTGGAAGCAGCGCCGAGTGACCCGAGGTACTTCCGTTAACTAAAGACAAAAGTTCAAGCACCAACACTTAGTTAATAAAATTGGCCGTAATGATATCTGGACATTAAAAGCAATCTATAACCATTATGTCACCGGCAGAAAGTCCCATGAGAAGGCAGAGTGAAAGAGACCAAGGGGACAAGGTGAGCGATGATTATTCAGCCGTCCGCCTTGCCCAATTAAGCAGTGACAAGTAATTGCTCAAACAAATTGCAACAGGACATATCTGAGACACTCCGGGGTCATTTGTGCAGTGTCAAATAATAAATTACGACATAACTGGCTCGCATCCTTCATACAGCACAAACTGTGGGATGAAGGCCATATGGACGGGAGCGGGAACGCCGCCGTGTGTCTGGATATTTTTCACGGTGACAGTGATCATTTAGGATTCATACAATCCCGTGTCTCCGTGTTCCTCCGTGTTTGAGGCAATCCAATCAGGATGAAACACATCGCTTTCCCATTAATTCTCCTTAATTTCGCCAACACGCTTTGCAATTTACGCCGAATATGCCCGGGCTAATGTTCTGTGCGTCTCAGATTTGAATTTAATGAAAAGACCAAAGCCTGCAATGAATCGGTTGGGCTTACACTACAAGTATGGCCCATCCAGGCTTAATAGAACTGCGTTATCGCACTCCGCTGCGGCCTGAGTACTGTTAAAAATTCATTACGTTCCTTCATTGTGATAAACATGGGCGCCCGAGTGCCATGTTCACTGCCTCGCTGGTGCAAAAATACCCGCCAGTTGTGTATCAATATATGGCCGAAAATAGTCCTGAGCAAGCACACAGATTTTCACTGTTAAAATCTTTTTAAAAGACTGTAGTGCCTGGTTTATTTTTTTTTTTTTTTCCAAGGAGGGAAGTGGGGTACGATACAAACTAGAGCAGAGGAAGCAGGAAGCATTGAAAGACAGACTGGTTCCTTGGTGGTTTAATGATTGAATGAATTGCTGACCCAGACCAGCTGCAATATTAGCACCAGACAGATTCCTGAAATAAATCGTTCAAATGATGAACTTTTGAAAAGTAAGGATCATTGCATATTTCAGCTAAAACTTCCACTGCCTCTGTTTATATTTCATTGTTTTTCTCCCCAGGAACAATCTGAATTTATCCTAAAACTATTCCTGCTCTGACTACAGAGAAAGTTGATGAGGAGACATAAATGATCTGCATCATGTACATTCATGCAGCCTGAGGCTAATCTATCCATTTGATGCTTTTCTTAAAGGTGGAATGTGTAAAACATACACATATTTATTTTAGAGACATTTGGATGGTATTTATAAATATATGAATTTATTTACATATACGAAATAAGGTACATAAGATGAAGTGAATGATTATCTGCCGTATACAAACCAAGCGTCAGTACTTTTCTCTAATAACCCTGAATATGGATTCATGCAGGGATTTTGATGTAACCATGGGGTCACAGCCTAATGACATGAGATCAAGCCTGATGCTAACCTTGATCATCAATGCCCAACACCCTTCTTTGATTTTAAATCAGACAAGGGGGATAGAGACAACAAAAATGTGTCTGTCTTCTCAAAACGGTGGTGTCTTCTATTGAAGTTCTTCAACCATCTAACAGTCTCAACAAATTTTCCAAAAGCCTGTCTGTCAGACATATTCAGATCATTGACTAAATACTGTATAAAACTGCTCCCCCATTGGTTTGCAAATACCCACTGAGAAGTGTTTAGAGATTTGTTTCATATTCAGCAACCTTGCGACCAGCACTACTAAATTATAGCCATGCCCACAATGTTATGCCCAATTTTACTTTAAATTAGATTTAATTGTTAGTCTAGCAAAAAAAAAAAACGACAACAACAAAATGATAGAAATAGTGCTCCTTTCCATATTGACAGCCAGTCATTTTTATCTTTTTGCAACCACTTTAATCAGTCCCCTGCTAGCTAAACAGCTCAACAATAGAATGGAGGTTTATGGCTTTGCCCCCACTGGTGCACCAACATTTGGTCGCCATCCCCAAACTTTTCAGACATGTATAAAAAGGCATGGCTAATAATTTAGAGCACTGCCAGAAGGGTGTCGGGTCCTCATATCCAAATTCATCTACCAGGGAATAGCATAAACTAGCTATTAGTCGTCCCGACTCAGAGGCTCGTAATCCTTGTCATCGAGTACACTACGGCACTTCCCTTTATTAATCCTCCTGTTGATGTCAGGCAGACAGGCTGTTGGTTGGTGAGGGAATCTTGTTGTGTTCCTATTGACATTGTGCTTCATTAACTTGATTAATGACATCTATTGGGGCATGCTCCACAGTAATCAACGTCTCCTCGGCGAACTGTCCTCAGCCGGGGTTGGAAATGCCTGGGCTGCCAACAGAGCAGTGGCTGCTCTGTGTCCAGCTCGTTACCCGAAGGCTGCGCTCGTAAAGAATTTTGTATTCACAAAGTGCAAAGTGGTAAACAAGCCACTGTGAAGTGGACCCCGGGCAGCCATTGTGAGCTTTCCATTTTAGAAACTCTGTGTGTGAAAGAGAGATTTTTATATAAAGCGGGACTTCAGAGGTTGGGCGAAGGGGGAATGTTATTGGATTAACCAAGAAATGGCAACTCTGTGTCGAACTGTTGGCGCTTTGAGCAGACAGTCAAAGGAATCACACAATATTGTGTAATGAAGGTTTGTAGAGACACAACCACGAGCTCAAGAAGAAGTCTGTTTCCAACCTGAGGAGTAGAAGAAGGATTGAGCCAATGAACTGCCTGTTTTTGGTATGTTTTTGCACTTCATTATTTCTAAACAAATGTTGAATAATAATTAATAATTGGCCTGTCACCTACTCTGAAAGTATTGATGGGGGCAGGAGGTGGGATTCGGCCCCTTGGGAACAAAAAGACTAAGATTATTATATTTTTAAAGGATATTTTGGTTTTGTTTTATTAATAAACCAGATGTTTGTTTTTTTGTTTGTTTGTTTCTGTGATTGACAACCATTTTGTGGTGCACTGTTGTGTTGTGCTTAGGCGTCCGGTCACAAATAGAAGTCCTGCACATTTTCACCAGAGCTCTGATGGACCAGAAACACAACACACACCCTGCTAGCGGAAACCCACATATTGCTTTGAATAGAAAAGTATCAGTTGTGCCGTCGCACCACAGCGAAAAAGCAACACGCAGTCATCTGGTGGAAATCAGGGGTTAGTATTTTGAGACCCACTGGCAGGTAAATAGCCTTTCATTTGTCCTGGATGAACGGGAAGAGCAAACTGCTCAATGAGTTTCCAGGTTTCAAAGGCAAACCTCTCATTTCGCTGCAAAAGCCTCCCACCAAACTAAGTGATTTATTTCAACGCCCCCCGTGTTTCTGCTTCCTCCACCTCCATCAGGAAGCATCGCAACGTGGCTCAGAAAAAGGCGGCATTGCATAACGAGGTTGAGGTGAGGGTTGGGATAAGGAGAGAACAACTGATGCCTCCAAGGAGGGGACACAAGAGCAAAAACTGCAAAACCAACTGGAAATTCTTCTTTACCTTTCATCAGCCACCTCTCACCCACATGCGCTAACTTATTTTACCGATGTCCTTGACGGTGTGTCCAACCAGGTGGCTGCTGGGCTGCCAGGGTTATTGCTGTGGGAGCTGACTCGCTTAATCTGTTTTTTGTTTTTTTTTTCATAACGCCTATTTTCCAAGCACCTTAAGCCCAAAACAATGCTGCCAGGCATAGCGAGCACAAGCTGTGAATTTATAGTTTGCTTGCAAAATAATATGTAAACAGAGAAGTGTCAGTGGAATTGCCGGCTTAATACTGTGTGAGTAGACCGGAGAGAGTTTTTTTTAGCGAAATGAAATGTTCATCACCTGGAAATTACTTTAACTTGCGTGTATGTTAAATAGAGATAAATGTGCCTGCTCAAAGCTGCTACAGGATGCAAATAAGACAAGTCTAAATATCTGTGATTTAGTTTAATTTTGCTCCAGAAGGAAATAAGTGGGTGCAGTGCTGCTCAGCAAAAATGCACATTGACCAAACTTTCTAGAGGAGCTAAAGCACGAATCAGACTCACCAGATTACTGGTATTAGTAGAGTAGTAGTGAGATCAACGGGTGGAAGAGGACCTGAATCTATTAAGAACAAAGATGATGAGAAGAAAACTTTTCACTCATTCTCCAGGTGCGTTTATGAGAGTTGCAAAGGTAGTGACACTGCATGAAAGCAATTGGTAATTCGTTTCACTTCAGTGTATCAAACACTAGGGGAGCGATCATTGACTCTTGACATGGGGATGACATTTACACCGAATCCACCTTTGCACGAGGACAATAGAGGGCATGTCTAAGTGGGATAAGAATAACCTGTTTTGCATTTATAAAGTTTGTTCCAAAATTCTAGGAGTTCAACAAAGGGATTTGTGTCCCCTCTGGGAGAATCCGATGGTGAGAAAGTGCATCTTCAGGCATCCTCGCCATGTTCTGCGCTGCAGGTTCAGGGCGATGCCTTCAGGCGACTTTTGTTATGCACATCCGAGGGGAAATAACTGTTGCTCAGAGTCTCGTGGCCCTTCTGCTCACAGCTTTTAAAACTCAGACGGCAGTCATTTAATTCAAGATTTATTTTTTAAAGTGGAAGAATGTATCTATGATTTATTTATGCTTGAAGAGAAGAATGCTCCAACTTTGAGTTGCATGCCATAAGGGCAAAAAATGAGCAGTGTTTTCTCGAGTGATGATTCAGGCCTCATAAACATGTTGGACTGATATGACACACAGTGGGCGATTAGTGCAGTTTTAGTGCACAAACTTCTGATGAGTTCATTTGGAAAGAAAATGTATATCCAAACTTCAACAACGGTTAATTCAACTAATTCACTAATTAACTCACTAATTCTGCAACCCGGTCTCTTCTCTCTGGCTGCCTGCGCTGACCTTGTTTCAGGAGTTTGACTGTTTCAGTCGCACAACTTCTGAGCAGTCTGTCCTCTTGAGGATGTTATATGGAGCATTGCTCCACGTCACTCACTCAAATATTGCAAATGCACTGTCAATTTGTGGATTTACTGTAAAGGAAGTTCTGACAAGTTTGAACGTTTAGGTCAAATGTGAAAGAGACAAAAAAGTGGCAATAATTTGGAGCTGATGCTTAATTTCTGAGTCTAAATCATTGTGTGATTTACGGTGGGCTGCATTATGCAAGGCACGGCAAGAAACTGTTTTCTTCCTCCACATGTATGACCTAGTAATTAGAGGCAGGGTTCAGATGATCGGATGGAAACTGTCTAACTAGATTCCCGAAAAAAGGTTCAGACAAATGTATGGTGCCTATATCAACGCTAATTGCAATTCAAGCATGCTAAGAAGGAATTTTCGTTGTGCATCCTTGTGCCTGACCTCTACCCAGCCAATAAAATTGCCAAGTGGCGAACATGTGTTGTTTCATCCAGGGACTGTATTAACAACAAATGTGACTGTAGGGTACATTTCAAATCGTCTTTACCACACCAACCGCCAACACAAAATGTCTGTTGACAAATTTGTTGGAAGGGTGTAAAGAGAACCATTTCACTGACTAACCCTAACCCATATGTCAAGCTAACCTTGTTTGTTCTCACTTTTATGGTCAGTACAACCCCTCTGTCGACAAACAAAAACATGCAAATGAATTCACAATGTCAAATTTTGCCAACATTTTACAATATCTGCCAAAAAACAGCTTGGTTTTACATTACAAGATTAACACGTGATCTGGCAACAGCTACAGTAAAGTATCAGTAATGGCATTCACTGAAAATTTAGTATTTTTTGCTGCAGACTGTAAACATAAGGCTAACTTCTGTTTTCTGTAGTTATGTAGATTTCTGGTGAAATTCTTTCTGCAAGATTGCTCCAAAGTATGCTGGGATTTATTTTTTTTTTTTTTTAAGGACTAAAAAATAGTAGAATATCAGACATATCAAAAGATAATCAAGTTAAAAAATGCATTCATTTCAATTGTTTGTATAAATGTCTGTTCATGTCACAATTTTTAAGCTAAATGAAAACATATTGATTTGTTTTTAACCAACAAATAAATGTTTGAAGAGTGCTTGTACCATGCAGCCACTGTCTGCCTCTGGCAAGATGAGTTAAAATTTGTGTTGACAGCAGGGGGACTTTCCAGGCTGTGGAAAAACAGGGCTGAGTGTACTCACCATCCTCCCTTGACTTCTGAATGAACGCATCCACACCACTTTCTCCGTAGTTCCCCTCTGAGGCCACCGTGGACACGTAGTTCCATCGCATGGCCTTCACGATGTCCACCATGGCCTGGGCCTGGTAGGTGTCTGGCGGCACCACGCGGGAGAAGAAGTCGTAGCGAGTGTTGTCGCTGAGCTCTGGGGCAGTGGAGGCATAGCTCACTTGTGGTATCTACGAACAAAAAAAATGAAAATGTGAAATAGGTACAATGTTATGCTCATTTTCAAATCATAAGTTTTCATTCTGGACTCCAGTGGAAGAGCTTCACCTTACACATTATCGAAAAAGAAAACTCCATTAATCAGAGGAGGCTGAACACAGGTGAAAACAATCAAGGGCAGGACTAATGAGACACAGGTGACAAAATTAGAGGGGCAACAAAAAAAGGCGGGAAAAACAAATACAGGAAGTAAGGCATGGAAAAACCCAAGGAGACGAGACTATCAAAATAAAACAGGAAATACATAACCTTCAGAACATGAAAGCATGTTTTTTATAGGTGTCAAATAACAGCAAAATAAACAAGTAACAGGTGGAAGGGAGCTGGTCCTGATTCAGTATATGAACCAAATATGGTGTATTCTTACGATAAGCATTGAACAGTAGAATCCTACTATTTATACAAGGTTGACTGAATTTTGATTTGGCATTTAGCTAACACTGTTGCCGGGCACAACGGCACGATGAGCAGAAAATCCTGAACAATTAAAATCCCCAACGAGCCAAAAAAAAAAGGGTCGGGGGGGGCCTTTAAAGCTGAAGCCTGAAGTCACTCCTATAGCGTTGGATCATATAGAAGCTGTCTGCAGTGGTGTAACTGGCACTGTCGCTTTGCGTTTCAAAACAAATTAATGAAATGAACATGGAATGAGATCACAGCCAGAAGCCACTGTAAGCAAAAACTAATCACTTTATTAGTATAATATTTCATGTAAAGTGATGAGTTTATATTAACGCAGTTGTATGTATCATAATATTCAGAAGGTTTTTCAAATCTCATTAGTTCCTTCCGTCCGGTGTCTTTGCACTTAAATGTCACATTTTATTATGTTATGTCTTGCTCAGTTTTAACTTCCTGCTTATACTGACTGACCGAATAAAAACATTTGATCCAAAGCCTACATATGGTATCTGAAGTATTTTTTCTGATTGGAAATAGACATGGATATAGGCCAGGAAATGTAACCATACCAATCACACAAATGAAATGAAGAAAACATGATACATGTTACATATCTTTACTGCCATTCTTGAAAATGATGAGAGGGATACGGCAAATGTCTCTGGGATGTTGTGAATACAGCTGAGAGCTTCTAGCAATTATTTTGTTAATGCAGATATTAGAACAAATGAGTGGATATTTTAATGTAGAGTTCAGACGGTCTCTAATACCCTACCATTATGTCCTGACTTGAAAACACAACAACAGAATCTCCCAAAGTGCTTTAAATGTTTTGTATGCCCCTGGTGCAGCTTCCCTCATTCAGATGCACCAAGTGTTAACATTTCAGAGTAGCAATCTAAAATTCCCTGAGTCGCAACAACCTTAACTCGCTGACCCGCCCAGTGGTCCCTTGCACCTCCTTCCGGTCGTCCATTTGGATTAACAAGATCTTTTGCCTTCAAGTGACGACACAGTTAAGGGTTGTGTGGCAACAGCAGCCTTGCAGGAAAAACTAGCACCTGGACACCTCAAGCTTTATGTCTTCATTAACTGCAATTACCACAATTTGAATAAAGAAGAACAACCTGCAGGCAAAAACTTGATGCTCTCGAGATTCTGTCAAAGTTCTGTTTAATAACAATATGAATGAATGCATGATAAAATGCAGAAAAAAATGATATTTTCTATTAGTATGTTTTCTAACATTACTTAAAAAAAGAACTTATTTTAACCTGTACTGATACAATTGATGAATGCATCTGTTATAAAGCCCATAGAAAGCGCTTGGAAAGGAGATTCACATGTAATTGAGCAATCTATTTGTCAGATTCAGGTGGACCAATTGGATTCATTGTTGTCCATTAGTCAGTTATCCCTGTCTAAACGCCATGTAATGTGACATATAGAACTCTTGGCCAAGCCAGTCTGACGCAGAGCGAAACATGTCAGCTGAGAAGACAATCTCAATGGAAAAATCTTTTTGCATCAGCCATTGTTCCTAATTGGAGTGGCTTCCTCTACCTCAATGGTTCTCAAACTTTCTGTCACACCCTACCTTGGAGGAAGAAAATTTTTCATGCCCTCCCCCCAAAAAATGTGGGGCTAGAAGCCCCAAATTTGACGTGGCTGTGTCTTGAGGGATCCCGATGAACTTGCAAGTGGTCTCATGTCTCTAGGACAAAGTTGACTTTTGACCCCATAGACTTGCATGGCATTAGGGTTAGCGATAAGGCTGGAACTAGGGTTAGGGTTAGGGTTAGGGTTACTGCTGGAATTAGGGTTAGGGTTTCGGGGTTCCTCATGGGCTTAGAAGCCCCAAATTTGACGTGGCTGTGTCTTGAGGGATCCCGATGAACCTGCAAGTGGTCCCATGTCTCTAGGACAAAGTTGACTTTTGACCCCTTAGACTTGCATGGCATTAGGGCAGTGGTTCTCAAACTTTTTCTGTCACGACCCATCTTGGAGAAAGAAAAAAATTCATTCCCCCTGAGCACCGTTTTTTTTAGCTACAACCTACTGAACACTTTTTGTTAATTGTTCAGCCGTGGAAAAAGTTCTGACGAGAAAACATTAGTTCCCCCGGGTGCCCCGTCTCCCTCCCACCCGGAGTTTCGCGCCCCCCTCAGACGTGACTATGCGCCCCCCACTTTGAGAAACACTGCTCTACCTGGTCTTCTTCTCTTTTTTCTTCTTTTTTTGCACTTGCTCCCCCCCCATACCTTCTTTTTATTTATCTACCAAGGAAGCTAATCGATTTGGAATTCTCTACAAATGTACAACCGGCTGAAGATGCTGCGGTTGGGGCAAGAAAGAACAACACGATTCCATAGTTGAAACTTGAGTGATCCATTCATTCATTGCGGCTGCTCTACAGGAGGACGAGCGTTCCCCGACGGAGGTGGTGTGTATGACAGACCTGCGAGTTTGGTGAGCGCATCAATACGAGCAACTGTCTCAGCAGCCTAGCACGTCTTATTTTGCACACTCTGCGCGGTTCTATCAGCCGAAAGCAACTCTGACTTTTGTCAAACAAAATAACCCATGTCGAGATTCGTTCACACCGTGCCAGGCCACACGGGAGCGTCGGTTAAAGCAGCGTTCACTCATAAATGCAAGGGCTTGCATCACGACAAGCTTCTGCTGCTCCCCCCCCCTCACCCCCCCGCTGAGGTTCTCACTGGTGTGCGTGACCTCACACAAGAAGCACATGAAGCACCACGCGTTTACTTGACAACGTTCACGAGTTCAGAGTTTTTGATGGCACTTAAGTGTTTTCTCAGCTGTTTGGCTGTTTTTTGGGGGATTTGCAGCGTGTCATTTTTTTTGTAACGGTGTGTTGCGGGAAATTTAATTTTTCATCCCCGTGGCACATGATGATTCACCAAACAGACAGCAGGGGTGTTTCTTGGTAATGATGCACACTGTGCCCTTCTGACGAGAATTTGTCATTGTGTTGTTGTTGTTTAATTTTTTTTTTTTTTGTGCGCGTGTGTGTGTGTCTGCGTCTAAATGAAATGATGAGAAGATGCACTCAGTGAAACATGAACCTAATGAAAAACAGCCTGCTTTTGCCTCTCCATGCTGCTTTGCCACACACGGCATTTCATTATCACAGACGGCAGACCTGTAGGCTGTTGCTAAACCCACACATACACACAGGCACAGCGAACAGATGTGTGCACGCATTCGTGCGTGTGCGCGCGCACACACGCACAGACGGTCAGTCTAGAGAGAGATGGAGAGATAACCTGTGATATTCATTCTCCAACCTGAAGGCAAGAGATCAACACCACTGTGGCCAGGCTGACTTTCCCCCGACAAAAATACACAAACCCAACTCAAACTAGATTTTTGTCTTGATTTCGTCTCTCAGCCAGGCATTGTCCGCAGGAGCGTGCGAGCTCAGAGATAAAAAAAAAAGAAGAAAAAAAGTGGGGGAAGGTTGGTGAGTTAGAGGGAGTGTGAAAATCAATCTCTGGCACTGTGCGGGGATTAATTTGTGTAAGAGACTAACGTGGTTTGTGCTATATGTGCTGCATCTGTTGGAAAATGTGAAGCAAAACTTTTATGTTTCGCTGAAAAGAGAAATGGCTTTTTCAATTTTCTGATTTAAGAGGAAAAAAGAGCAGGGGAACAGTCCAGATTAATTATAATTTGGGACTTGAAGTGACAGAAAATTCCACCCACTGGATATTGTAATTTCCTTCTTTGACAAAATGTCACGCGACGTCCCAATTTTTGAAATTTGTCTTCATAGTAGATGTGCCAAAACAGCAGTAAAAGTGTGTTTTTTTTCTAATAGTATAAGCTCATGGCAGAAGAAGAAAAAGAACTTTGTAGATCACATCTCTGTGTCCACCTTAGAATGAGCATGGAATCTGGTGCCATCACACAGCTCGTTCATGTCCCTTTCCAACCACGTCCCATTTGTAAGGATCTTGCATTTGTAGAATGCCGCAAACTGCACAAGTGTGAACTGTGTGAGGTCCCGAGGAAGATGTGCCTGGCTCCCCGCCAATTGAGAAACAATTTGGGCTGTTCTCTTGGTATCGACTGTATTGTTTTGGGTTGTTCTGTTCTCGATGACTCAACGCTGTCTGTCAGTCCAAACTGATTCCATAAGTCTTCATTGATATTGAGGCCTGGCCTGTTGGCAAGCCACTGCAATCTCTAATTGGGGCTTTTCATTGCGTCAAGCGCTTTCATTGTGTCGTAGTACCAGGTACTATTTTGAAATGAGGTTCCAACCGAGCTAAGTCAAGCTGAAAATGTGACGTCAGCAGAGTGCAGGTCACGGACTGGACAGGGAGCGACGACGCAGGATGATTCATGAGAGCAACTCCTTCACAAAAATCAAACCAGCCAGTTTTAAAGCGTGGTAGACTTCAGCGAAGTGGAAAATTCCGAGCAAATGTTTCTGTGCTCGGTGGGGCTCCAAACGTATGTCGACTCAGGGCCAACATAAAAAATGTGGCCTGAGAAGTTGAAAAAAAAGTGATTACCGTTATATGAATTTGGTATTGACTTGAAATTTTATTTCAGCATATTACAGAGGAAGAACATTTTACCAGATTTTCCTCATGGTTACCCACCTTCTCCCCAGATATGCAGGTCATCCAATGGACAGAATATCCTTACAACTTGGTTATCAAAGGAAATGTAGAAAATTTCCAGCAAAAAGAGTCAATGCCGGTTATAAACCAACAGCAGAAGAATCATTTACCGAGCCCAAAAACCCCAAACTCTTTTGAAAGGATCCACATGCAAAACAGGCACGTAGCGTGCACTCCACTCATCATGTCCATATTTAGAGCGTAGCGTGTTTCTCGTTGAAACCCCATCAGACGCAGAATCTTGTAGATCAGGGGACCTGAGAGTAAACAGAGCGTGTTTCCCGTCTCTGTTTGGTACCTGGGGTTTGTTTGTGGTATTTTCAGAGTCATCCCCCGCTGCCTCACCCGCACTTGTCCGTGCCACGACAGCACAGTTTGAGATGTATTTATAAGGACAGGTTAGAGACCAGAGTCGCTGAGGTACTTCTCCTCACTGCAAGGCCCAAGGATGATTGGCTGAGTCTGCCTCAGCACCGGAGAGAAGCACAAAAAGCCAAACAAAACAAAACACAAATACAAAAAAAAAATAATAATAATAATAATTGTATATTGTGTATTTATGGGTAGAACAAAGCCCTAAATAGGCTCCAGGGAGGGATTGTGTTGAAAAGACAGAAAACTGTTTTACTTAAAGGGTTCTGTGACTTTCTCGGCATTTCCACAACAAGGAGTTTTTCTTTCTTCTCAGGGTCGTAGTGTAGGTAGCATTTATACAAGAATCCTTGTTGTTGGACTAAATACATGAAACGGCTTTATCCTGCAGAGTTAATCCCATGCACTGTGGCTCTGAAATTGAAGTTGTTAATCAACCTGTACTAACAAATTTATTGTAATTGGCTCTAGTGATAATAACTTATGGATCATAATTGGGGTTTTCCCCTCTGTTCGGTTGTTCCCGAACCTAATCTAGCTATAAATGTCTGACTCGCTGCATGCTGTATCAGCAAGAACAAAGTGAGACAGATGAGTGAATAGGGTCCGTGACCTGCAAAACATCCACACCGATCAGCACCGCAGCAAAGCACGATGGGGGAGGCTTTAGGACAACTTTTGTTCAGTTCCAAACTGAACATTCAGTGACTTCTAACAATGCGCAAACCTATGGAGGGGAAGTGATGCGTGAGGTCTCACTCTGCTCACCCTATGTCGGAACTGAACACACACGCTCCCCTTGATGGGAGGTCTGCTAGGAAATCACCCCTCAAGAAAGAGTGATTAGGAGCGACTGCACAACTGCAGTCAGTCTCTCTTCGCTGCGACGCCTGATTTGTCCCCCGCTGGCGTGCGGCGGGGCTGAGAGGATTCTAACGGCTGCGTCTGTTAGCAGGTACAGTTCCAAACCGCCAAAAAAGCTGATTGTCTTTCCTCCCACTGCGTCTGTTCCTGTGAAGATGGGAAGTTGAGTGTTGTTAGAAAAGACGGGCTTCCCCCCCCCCCCTCCTGCCCATATTGGACGATTACCTTGCTTGTTAGCATCTGAACCTTTGGTTGCCAAGTTAGTGAATGCACCGGAACACGGATGCTAATTATAATACGGCACCTGAAGGAATTCATACATTTATGTGAAAAGAAAAAAAGCCAACTGGCTTCTGGCTCGTATTCTCGTACTTAAAATGCATGTAATATAACAAAATAAATCATAAATATTTTTCAAATATTTTAAAATTAACCTGTGAACTTGAACTGAACCGAATTGAGCCGACTGGACACAAATGTGCAATCTGCTTCAACAATATCAATGCATAATCAATAGCCTGTCCTTCAGACTATGCGATTAGCTATGTTACATTTTTTTTCCCCCCACATGCAAAATCATTCTGGAAAGCACAACAGCTGATGCTGTTTACATCTGTGATTCAGACAGCTATCAAATGCTGTCTTTATTTTCTCGTACCGTCAGGAATAACCATCTCCAAGGCTTTAATTTATGCACCGTTTGCAATTTTGATTTGTTAGCATTTCAGGTCAAATCATATCGGCAGTTTGTCATCCTAATTTGAAATCCTCAATTAATCTCGCGAGATTGTGCTTTTGCGACGCTGCACGCGACAGATTTCCTGCCAGCACTTCCTCCATGAACCTCGGCCTTCTGCACATTGCTAAGGTAGGAAGCACGCTGTCAAGCAAACAGACACGTTAATAAGCAGGTTTCTCCCGAAGCTTCACGCTGGAACCACATCACATCTGTGACTGACTAGAGGAGAGTGCTTGTTTAATGGTTTGTTATGCTGATGCTTTGCTCTCCCTTACTCCTGTTTTCTGTGCTATTATCGCGTGGCCTCTGACAAAAAAGAGGGCCGTCCTCGCTAACAACAATGAAAACAAAGGCTGTCTATTTTCGCGATTCGTAAAGGTCACCTGCAAAAGCTGCCTCGATATATTACTTTTAGCGTCAGACGGAGGAAAAAAGATGTGCTTTTGCTTTCGCTGCTCTCTCTTCCAGATCCATGCATACAACACACCACACAAATGTTAAAAAGACGTGGAAATAATTTCTTTCTGATGAAATCATAAGAAATGTACTTTGCATTTGCAATTCACCATTTTAGTTGCAACTTCCCTTTTTTTTTAAAAGAAAGAAAGAGACACATGCATGTTTAGCATGGTGCACTACAAGCTAAAAAATCCAAAGACATCGCCATGTTTTGGAAGGAAATTCATTCATATTTTGATACAGAATTGTTTTCTATCAATTTTGTCACTTTTGTCTTTCGAAGTTCTGTCTTTGTCACATACGACTGGCTGTGGGCTTTTCGTCTGTTGTGCAAATGTCTCTCGCGTCACTTTTATTTCGCGTAACACCTCATTATGTCTTGGCTTATCAGTAACTTGAAGTTTTTGTACGCTGGATTATCATTTTCTATTCCTAAATTGTTATCTCTTTTTCAAGCAAAACAGTTGCATAACTAAAAAAAAAAAGGAAATGCCTTCAAGTTGCTTTAAGGCCTTAAAGAGTCCACGCTTCAGTTTGCCATTTAACTTTCACACTGCATTTTGAAAAGCGTTTGGGGAAACATTAGGACGTGCCCTAACTTTCAATGCATCCCTGCCGACCGTTTCGACGCGAGTGCAAGTGCGACGCCCGAGCGAGTCGTGATAAAGGGTTGCCAAACTCTGCACAGCCTAAACAGTTGAAGATTTGCTTTCAGCCCTCTATAAAGAGTGGGATTTGGAACCATTTCGCTCAGTGTCAGGGAGCCGCGGAACAGCAGAGCTCTCGGTGTAAAAAAAAAAAAAAAGTTCCTCGGTCCCACACAGCAGGAGCTTTGTGTGTTGGCTGCACTGCAGAACTGAGATCGAGGGCTGTGTTATACCTACGAGCCGGCGGACAGAACAGCAGCGTGCCCATAATACCCAGGCTCAGATATTGCCGCAGACATCTGCCTTCGCACAGACACCGAGTTATGTTGTATAAACAACCAATCTGGACTGAAGTAAAAATCGAAAAAAAATAAAAAAAATAAAGATGAACAACAGCAAGTGTAACATTTAGCACCGTCTGAGGGGAGGTTCAGGGACTTGAAGGCACTCAGATGGGAGGGGAGGGAAGGTCTCTTTGAGTCAAACGCTCCGCTTTGGTACAGCAGGTTTTCTCCTTAATTGCCATCAGCTGCTGCCGACACTGAAGGGAGATTAAAGTTTCGCTTTGTTACTGTCGGGCCAAGTGGAGCAGTAAATAGCTGAGGCTCCTGGATTCAAAACAAAAACCCACAGTCTCTGCATCGCAAAACAGATTTCCCCCCACCATATGCCACAATGGCCACGAGTCCGTTGGGTGCGTATCACCTACGTGTATCAAAGCCAAGTAGACAAATGTGGGACCTCGTTTTTAATGCATACGTATATGCAATTACAGTATGAGCTTGCGGCGTTGTCCTGCAATGTGAAGTGCACTAATGGACAGTTGTCACAGTGAAGGGGAGGAAAGTCGACTATCTCGGACAACTGGCCAGGCTGTCAACACAGCACTTCAGTCTATCTGCCAGCAAACAGTGTGTGAGAGATGCTGACTTCAAAGTTGTGATGGATTGCTAGCGTTAAATCAGCATCTAGTTTTTCCAGCCTTACAACTGTAATTTCAGTCAGTCTTACTGCCTTTCATTGACTTGGGGCTTGATAGCAGGGCTCTGGTATAGGATTATAGAACTGTGGTTGCCTGCCTGGCACTATCCTGGGTGAACGCATCACCAACATCAACAAGACTTGAATGGCTGGAGGCTCGATCAGTCGCTCTCTCTAAACTCTGCCGAGCCACACTTGGCTCTCAACGCCACCTGCCTTCGGGTCTTCAGAAGTGATGGGAAGTCCTCTGTTTAAACACACCTCCTGAGCCCAGCGGGACCACCTGGTGTCGTGACGGTTCGGAATGAGAGGGGATGAGGACCAGACGGGATGTGCGGACTCAGGACTTGATTTATTTCTGAGGAACTCCAAACAAAGTGCAACCCGACTGCGACCAAAACAAGCCGCATTATGTGCCAGATTAGACAAATGAATGTCACTTTCTTTAAAGTATGATTTGGGGTGACACAGCTATGTTTCCAACAAGATGAGTTTTGCTCAGTTTGGACTGTCACGCATGAGCAGCCCAGAGGAACCAGCTGGTAAAATGCTACCTTTTTCTCAGAGGACTGGCAGCCATCTATTTTGTGCCATACATCTCCCCTCCATACTGAGATCAGCCCCTCGGTTTGTTGTCCCTCTTATCGTGCCTAAAATTGACGATATAACGACCTCGCCACAGCCGCGTTTTCGCACAAGCGAGGAATATAAATGTGAAGCCTGCAAACATTGACTGTTACGAAACTTTCCGCTCCCCCCGCAATGCCTCTGCGTTTGATGTTGTGACTTGGAGACGCTCCAAGAATTTACGGAGAAAGTTTCTGAAAGGGAGAAAAAAAAATGCTTTGTGCGGCAAGGAGAGCTGAACTCTGAGAGTCAGAGAAATGTTTTGTAAACCCGTGGCAGAGCAGCATACGTCCCTTAATGAGCTGTTCGAGTCAGTCCATTCTATAAAAAGGCAAGTCTGTAAACCCTCAAAATACCCACAGACGAAGATTCAGAAATTGCCATGTGGAACTGTAATATTTAGCCCCTAAGAAGATTGCGATGCAAAAAAACAAATATACAGAGGGGGGGGGGGGATGAAGGCTTGGGCGTGACATGCTAGACAACGGACCCCCAGTGGAAGCAAGTTTATCAATTTTGCAGGGGTTGGATGCTGAACAAAAACACCACTTTCTATACCCATGATAGATTTTACACGTCTTGAATTGAACATTTTACATCTGTTCTGCCGTCCCAATCTCCCGTCAAATCAAGTATTTTTCAATCAGATGGTCCTTCAAGAAGTGTTGATTGGATCTGCCAACAGCTGTTCCTTCAGCCAGCATTTAAAACTAATATTATATTTCCCCCATTCAGAGTTGAGAGTTTTTAACCAACAATACATGTGCACATCTTGTCTTTTCTCCAGCGTGAAGCAAATCCTCTGATTTGTTGCTTCTGCCTGACGCCGCTTCACCACTTCAGCCAACACCAGTGTGATAATGTGTTTGCAGGTCCAATAATATCTTTTTTTTGGTTTTCCTTTTTTTTTACTCTGTGTGACTGCAACCGGGCTTTTCTTGGCACACGCTGATTTTTGGCAGGCGCACAATGTTGCTCGCATGACAAAATAAAACTCCAGCGTGAAACTTCTCTTATTGTGATTTTTGCAATCTGTTTGTTTCTTGTATAATGAAATACACGACTGGCTCGAGTACACCTCGGCTGTGTTCTGACTTAGCTCCTGTTCAAAATGTCGAAATAGTTATCGGTCGTGCCCGAAACCCTCACTCCTTCACCGAGGTTCTCTGGAGTCCCGTTTGGGTTTCCGAGATATCCAGAGTTCTTTGAAGCACTTCTCATCTGTGCTAAACATAGCACCCTCCCCTCGTCTGTTGAAGACATTGAGCGTGTGAGAAATCGACTCTCCCCTATCTGGGCCTCGACATCTCTGGGCTCTGCGCGGCGCGAGATACAACACCTCTTGTGACCCCTCATTCAGGCTCGAGCGAAGTTTGCGGAGAAAGCCGAGTCTGTCAATAACACGCGAGGACCAACTGCTGTTTTAAGTGAGCTTAAACAAGTCAGCGTGCTCTCTTCAGCTCTGTCCGTGTTTAATCAGCTCAGCCCAAAGAGCTGCCAGTGAAAATACCGTGAGAATATCTCCAGCCGGACACCACGGAGGATGTTTCTTCTTTGTTTTGTTTTGCTTTTGTTTTTGTTTTTTAACTCTCATGTCTCACTCGGCCCCGGTCTAGTCTTACACATCCATCATTGAAGGCATTTTTTTTACACCGCCCATCTCATTCTGATATGGCTTTGCCTTCCGACCGCTGCAAGTGAAGCGTGTCATGCCGACCTTGGAGCCGTGGCTCCACATAAACACAGTTTTCCAGCCCTGCTGCCAGCTGAGGACTTGCCACCTGTCACAACCTGCTCAGTTTCGCTACATGTTTTCTTTCAGAGCAAACCTGGTCAAAACAGAGAGGTAAGTCACACTTTCAATATTTGGAGCCGCATCTCTAGGCTAGTGATTCTAAATGTGCATCACAAAAAAAAACAAAAAAAAAACATAATGATTTCCAGACGTTCAAACTCATTAAAACCTGCTCCTCATTTAAGCCTGGAAGCTGCCATCAACTCACATTTGTTTCAAGAACCTTTTTGATTGAGTGAATGTTGGCCAATTCAGAAGTTGATGAAGATCGTGCAAAACAAAAAAGAAAAAGACCAACTGGGAGGATGTGATTTGTGATTCAGTTCAATATGTCTATATTTTTCTTTAACCTTCCCTGACTCAAATTATTTTATGTGCACAGTTAAGTGAGTTAATTTAGAAACTGTTGAAGGGTAATCTAGTTGGAACTTGAGCTGTTCTTTTACAGAAAATATATGTTCTCAAAGAAAGGTTGAAGAAGAACCTGGTGTTGTTGACTGTAAATCTTGCCTAAGAAAATTATTAATTTAGGAGCAATCTCAATGCTCATTTCTACCCCTCTCACACTCCTGCATGTTTGAAGTGTGGTGCTGAAAAATCGCAGTTTGAAGGGATCATTAGTCCACTTCACGCTAACCCTTGACATCTGAGCCCTTCAATGGAATGTGAAAAACAGTATGGCCAATGGGTGAATTGGGATTTGGCATTAACCTTAAAATGCTGACTGAGTTAAATCAGGACGGACATTATTTAGAGGATATATGAAAATATTATTTGATATTCAAACACAAAACAAACAATAAAAACAGCATGATGATCTGACAAAAAAAAAAGAAAAATGTCGCTTCAAGTATAAGGCAGCTCAAACCTCTGGTTTGCATATAATTGCGTTAACATCGAATGAAGCCTGAAGACATCATTAAAATGATCTTGCAATCAGAGGGCTGACTGGAGAGGGAAGATAATAGATTGGTGGTGGGTTCTGTGTGCAGTCCTTAAATGACAGCTGGTTGAAAGAAATGATGAGACAGTACTTTTTTTTATATGTGTATATATAAATAGGTTTATGTTTTGAGTAGGATGTGGCAGATTGGAATTAAGATTGAACTACTGGCTTACACAACAAGAAACTGAATTAGCGTACATGAACAATACATGAGTCCACCTGGTTGAATATTGCCTGAGCTCTGTTTGACTTGTTTCTCAGCAGTAGGTGTAGGAGGTCATACTAGCTATATCCGACAAAACAGACAAACACGTTTTAAAATCGGATGAATTTTTTTTTCCACTAAATAAGCAACAGTCACATTTGAGTCCAGTTTCCCAAGACACAACACATGCGAAACGTCTCTACCATACACTGCCGATCACCTATTACCAACACTGATGCAATGTGAGACGTCACTGTCACTCTGATCCTAATATAGCAACAAGCACAAAAGGAAACGCCACACTCATCACAGCATAGGCCTTGCAAGTCCTCTGAGTTTTTGCAGCGACATCTGACTAGTTGTCATCTGAGGCCATATGGTGGCGGGACAACCCACAAACAGTATCGGTATACATCCCTTGCCAACGTGTTCACGAGGCGGCTAATGAGGAGGAGGTTTTTGGGAAGGCTTTTGGACTGGTTTCAGGGAAGAAACCAACAGGGGGTGAGGAGCAAAAAAACCCGGAGATGAACCCAGGGAGGCACAACTTTGAAGATGAATTCATTAGGACAAACGACACATTCGTCAATGCCGCCTCAACTTCATCAAGACATGGCTTCCAACACGGTCCATTGTGGGGTGTTACGATATGTGATGATACAAATGCAAGCAACCAAGTTTTTGCCTGAGATGGCATTTTCAAATCAAGAAGTGGAGGCAGAAAGAGTCCCAGCTTTTGTGCATTACACTCAAAAAGCAACCCTGAATAAATAATCAAAAACCATTCATTATACAATAATAATGGTAATATCATAATATTAATTATAATTGGGAAAACATTTAAAAAATACCTCCAGACATCATCAGTACAGAGCAATCAATCTTGTTAAACTTCCTGGATTACAATGGTCTCTTCCAGGACATAAATTCCACAGACTGTTGCATTCATCGACTCGTTACCTCATTCTATAGTTCACCCCACTTTCACACATTAGTCCCATGGAAACAGGAGCGCTATTTAGTGCATCTGTGTTGAGTTTACACTTGGCGTTTTGTGCAGGCTTCGACGTGAACAGCTCGAGGATTTACTTTCAACTTGCATTCGCCCGTCTAACGGAAGGGGAACAAAAAAATAGAGCATCTACATCTGAGGGCTACTTTAAAATTCTGTGTGATTTTTCCGTCTGCTGATGTCGATGTTCCGTGTTCCTGAACAAACAAAGTTTAAAAAACAAACAAACAAAAAATATCCTCCCTTTAAAAAGGGCAAAAAGTCACTCGGGATAAAGTTGCTCTGTCGTATAGATGATTTGATGGGTCCAGCAGTCATTTTGAGTTGATTGAAGTGACTTAGAACATGGTTGGTCACAACCATCTGCAGGGTTTACAGAGAGCGGTGCGAGAAACTTATGTGACGGAAACACCTTTCTGATGTCAGGGATCAGAGGTCTGGATGCAAAGGGCAAACAACTACAGGTTACAGAAAAGATCTGTGTATAGCGTCTGTGAATGAACAATGCCTCAAACCTTGCGTTAGGCTGCACCATGAGGCGCAAACAGACGTAAGACAGAGTGATGTGCATGAAGATAATATATCACAGCATGAAGTTCATGCCGTCCACTGGCAAAACACTCAGTCCTCCGTATTATGAGCCACGCGTGTCGTCTTGCAAATATGTCACTTTAAATGCCCGCTGTGTAACAATCAAAAACCTCTTGCCATCGCTATTGCTATCAAACAAGAATAAGGAATATGTGTGCTAATTTAGCCGCTAAAAATAAACCCCTGTGTTTTTATTCCCAAATGACTATCAGCATGGACGTGTGGCCACTTCCATTGCAGCAGCAGTCATTGCATCATTTGCTTTAATGTGATATAATGCGAAGTGTTTCAAGTTGAGAGCTGTCGCGACACAGTAACTGCGTCAAGCCCACTACATCCGCCTTCACACCTAAACTATTATTATGAAGGGTAGCGCTTCTAATATCACAAACCCTTTAAGCATAAAATGGATTAATTCAGCAGCAGCAGCAGCAACAACAACTCTGAATATCTCCCACTCAACTTTTTTTTTTTTCCCCTGTTGAAGCAGGTGCAGGAAAAGCTCCAGGTATAGAAGACCGCCGCGTGTTTATTTTCATCTTCTTTTAATGGGATGGGAGCTCCTAGCTGTTAATAGTGAAGAAAACTAGGGGTGCAATAATACCAATTTTGCCCATGGTTTTCATTATTCTGCAGGGTGCTGATGGCAGCAGCTTATTTTATTTATTTTTCTTATCAGCGCCCCCACCAAGTCAGCGAAGTGGAGCGGAAAAATTCCTGGAAATCAACTTGTAGGGAGACTTACATGTCTTTGTCTTTTTGTCCAGCTTTTTGACTGTAATGAGAAAAGGCTAGACGGTCCAAGTACCAGTATTGCAGTGGTGTTTTTTCAAAAACACTACGAATCACACCAAAGATTTCTAAAATGTTGATGAATTTGGGAAAAAGTCATTTTTTCTTTATATATATTATTTTTTTTAGCCTAAAATCTCATTTTAAGGGTGAGCCGTTTCTGTAAATGAATGTTCAAGATAAGAAAAGGGCTGGTTCTAACTGAGCTGTCAAAGTGAACATTGATCATCTTCATTACGTGGCCAGATGACAGTTATCGCTGGCCCAATTATTCGTACCACATATCTGTCACCAAGCTGCAGAGCCTGTCTGCAGACCACAGGACACTTTAAAACCCCACACGGGGGAAATTGAACTCAACTTGATTTGTCCAATCTCCGGCCCTCGCGAACAGACTTCCCCCATTAACCAAGGACTAACCCTGCAGAGGACTCGTTACTGGCTCGGCCCCCGTTGCCCTCCTTTGGTTGTATAATGAATAAACGACTCAATTATTGATGATCGCCAACTTTCTCAATTATTAAAACTTTCCGGCATTGAAAGCAATGTGGGGGTAAATGCGGGTGACAACAGCAGCGAGGAAGCACGAGTGAAGAAAAAAGTAATCCTGCTTGTTGTGAAGCAGGAACAGTGCTGGACATGGTGTTTTGGTTTGTAGTGACCCAGAATGGAAAACTGAAGGGAAATAAAAGAGACGGTAGGGTAATTATCAACATTTTGCTACTTGCTTCGTGTATTTTTGCATATATTATTAATTTACAACCCTGAGGAACAAATCCAACATCTATGTACATTGCACTTGCAATGATTCCAGGCTCAAATGAGGAGAATCACTGGTCATAGCTGAAGGGGAAGGATGAAAAATGTACAAATCTTCAGGGCCCTGCCTCTGTTCCGTTATCGAGTAAAATCCGGTGTCTCTTATTCTTTATTCCTTTTGTATGCGGCAAACTCTTCTATTTATTCCTGAGCTACAGCTAGAACCTCCCAGAAAGACTGACTTTCCCTCAACCACAGGTTAAAACTCAGACTTTAGAGGTATGAGCAGGCGTATGTTTTGGGCCGGTTGAGTGTATCTTTGATACAATAGTGTCACATTGTATCTCTCCTTTGCAGTTCACTAGTTGACAAGTTCATTGAGTTAGTTCAAGTACTCTGGACTTTTGAATGATTCATTCAGGACACCACGGCACTGTGAGTGTTGACACCAACAAGACCAGTCTCTATCTAGCTGCACAACACATTCACACGCAACAAGTCTGAGATTCAACCATGTACAAAGACACAGGACTTGTCATGTACATGCTGTACATCAGGAGAAGGAAGCGAGGGAAAGTCAACAGTAGGAGGAAACTGGAAGGAAGATAGAAACTGGTTCTGGTGTGGGAGAAATTGACAAAGCTCGGCATCCATCCAACACTTCACCTTCATTTGGTGGAGGTAAGTGTTCACTATTTTCAGCATATATTTTGTTGGAGGTTACAATAGTTGAAATGTAGCCGTGTACAAACTAATACTACGTGTGGTTAAACAGACAAATGTCAAATGTTGCTATATTTTCTTGAGTAAAGGTAGAATCAGCACAACAGCGGAATCTGTACATTTCAACTGAATATGACAGGCTAGATGTACATCCTCACAAAGCAACGGTAGTCTTATGCCGTCATCTTAAAGGCCTATTACCCATAAATGCAGATGGGCGGACTTGTCTCTCGCAGAGCTCAGAGCATCAGGAGAAAGCCGCCTCCTCCGAGTGCTGGATTTATCATGCTCTCAACATGTCCTCTTCGGACTTGAAATACACAAGTCCTTTGATTGCTTCAGCCTTCCTGACATGAGCTTTCAATCAGACTCTTTCAGAGCAATTCCCCCGCCGGGCTTTGTCATCTATATTTTCACAATTGTTTGGAGTCCTGATTTTGAAGAGAGAGGCAATCGGTTTTACCCCGTCTGACCTCATCTCTCGTCTCCAGAGATAAAAGAAAATATCCAGCCTCTGTCAAAAAAGTTCACCTCAGCAACATGCGTGATATTCACTCATATTTCCTTCTCTAAACTTTATCTTTCCCCACCCCCGTCTCAAATACCTCTGAACCTCTCCTCTTCTCTCAAGGGGGAGGAGGGAGGCCGTGGAGAAATGATCTTCTTGTGTGTTGTGAGCACTAAGTGATGTTTTTCCAAGAGTCCTCCTTCAAGATTGAATAAATGAAGATTTTTTTTTTAGTTTTTGTCCAGTGTAAAATCAATAACTCAATGATTTTTCTTTTTGGAGACCACAAAAAAAAATATTCATCTCAACATAATGAACAATTTCATAAATTCTGGAGCTATTCATAGTCATACATTGTCCTAGTGTTTTTGCAATGATGTGTAACACAACTGATTTTCAAATTGCGTTACCTAAGGCTGTACTGTCAACATAAATGCAATACTGATACTTTAAAGCAATACTCCTAAAATGGCAGAGGAGGGCAAATCAAAAATAACGTAATTTAAAATCACACAAGAGCTAATCCTTTCTTTTTCTTTAATTACAACAAGCGGTGACAAAAATATGTTTAATGTAATCAAACCTTGTGCCACAAATTCATATTTGGTTTAAAAAATTCAAAAACGTGTCGTCTGCTAAAGCAAATCTAAACCGGCCTGTGGAAAACAAACAGACTGGGGGAAAAAAAGCTAGTCACATGACTGCTCTTTCACCCATAATGCGACACATTATTATGTATTTAGAAATATAAATGTTAATATTAGTCTTGTCCTTTCAAACAGAGATTTGCATTTCATCCAAGGCAGGATGGAGGAGATGGTGGAGTGGGCCTGTTCATCACAGTCCTCCACAGTTTTACTGGCAGGTTTTTATGAGAAAACAAATAAACCCGGTGGAAGGAAGATGTGACCTCCACGACAGCGTTAATAAGGAAACTACTTCAGTCTGAGTCTTCCCGCCATTGCCATGCACGCAATTCTAACTAGTTTTCCAGCAGCGCAGGCAGTTTTATTAGAACGGATCGAATTCTCTGCTTTTAACTCATAAAGCCCGGTTTCCTCATTTAACTTTGTCTGACTCTCCTGTGAAAAGGCATCATCTTTATAATGCGTTTCCAGGAATGGCGCGCCATTGCAGAGGCGGGAATGTGTTGAAGTAAACAATGAAGAAAAAAAAAGGCCAATGAAAAAGAAGAGGAAAGAAGCGTACAGTCAGCAGAGGCATGTTTAAGGTAGATAAGGTGAGGCCAATTGACGCTTCCTGCTCCTTCCCAGTGGCAGAGCCGACATTTTATTGGCAAGTCGGAAAGATAGTCTCCCCCAGCCCCGAGAATAAGCCAGAGAATTGCAACAGCTGGAAAAAACGCTATTGGTCACAGCAAGGCATTGAAAATAGAAATCTTAGAGCTGAGAGCTTCTGCCGTGAAATTGGGCTTCTCCTCTTTGGAGAGGTGTGGCGCTGCTGTAACCAGACCCCTGTCAGGCTTGGAGTGGGGATGCAGAAGTAATTAACACATTCGGCATGACGTATCCTAAAGTCTCTTTTAGGAAATACTCAACAAATGTGACTTTTTTTTATTTCTGGGCAGAATGTTGATCAAAAATGTATATGTTTTTGTTTTTTCGTGTTACCCTTTCGAGAATCAGGAAGACCTAATGGGCGGAAAGATCCTATTACACAAGTGCTGGAGCCAAACAGTGATGTTATTACTACAATACCTGTACATTGCCACCTTAAGAAATGCTGGGATTTTGGGGCAGCTGTTTTCACACAGTCTTCTGGCCAGGAATTTTCCTGGAATGTTCCTTTGGCAGCTAGCGACTTGCATTTTCAGGGTCTGGTTAACTGGATGAATGATTAAAACTGCATGATTGGAGGATTTATAAAGCCGACAGGGGGGCTGCAGTGCCAATCCCCCATAGGACAGGGAAAATGGGGAGGAGGTGGCGAGAGGAGCTTCCACTCACTGGGCCACCGATGGCTAATTAGATGTGACAGGCAGTAGAGAGCCAGTTAAAATTCCATCTACAATCATAATCACAGCACAAGGATAAATATTGAGTGTGACGCGTGGACTCGGGCAATGTTGTCAAAATCCAAATTAAAGTCGAATAAAAGTTATTATTCTGCCGGGCCATTGCTAAACATGAAAATAACTGTGGAGACGTGTTTATGATGTCGGTCGCAGAAATGGAACAGTTAACTACACGTTATATCTCGTGCCCATGGTGCCAGTTCACAGAACCACTCAAGAACCGCTTTGTATTTTCATGGGTGGCACTGACGCGTGAGCCACGGTATCATTTCACCAGAAACACAAATTTCATTATCACAGCACCGCTGTCAGGCTGTGTGTGTTTACAGCTGTTGCTCCTGGATTGGCAGGAGGATTTGCATTTTTTTTCTTTATTATTATTGTTTTGAAAATATAAAGGTAATTTAATATTCTGGACCTCCAATTAAGAGTGAGCTGAGATTTTTGCCTCTTAACCATCAGTCAGAGAGACGTTTAATGACAATTCTGTGATAAAAGTTGTCCAATTAAAGCAGAAGTGCAAATCAAATAAACAGTCTGGTATACTTAATCAAAGTCTTTTTTTTTTTTATTATTTTTCATTTGCCGTCGTCTAAAAACAAATTATGTATCACAAGATTGGATTAATTGATCGATTGATTGATCTCACTAAAAATTAATCACTTTGGGTTTGTTTTTGTTTTTTTTATGCTGCATTCACTCAGTAGACACTATACAGTACAGAATCAACATTTGTATGACCCTATTACATATCATTGTTACCAATTGTAAATATTTAAAGAGGATTTCACATTCCAAATTCAAGCTTAATTTCTAGCAACAACTGTTTTCAGTCCGTATGGGCTGCAAGAACCACTGTTAATTGATTGTCCATGTACTTGCTCTAATTAAATGCTTGATAGTTCAAGCATTAGTTCTAGTTTCCCTTTGCATAATTTAGGAGATGCTGCTGTGGCTGCGTTTGCCATGTTGTGTGACTGATTAATCTAGCCTAATTACACCGGCTAATTATGCAGCCTGCCTCTCATTCAGGCTGTCTTTGACCCTCCTCCCTGTGCTGCCCGACTCTTCTTCCTCCAATCTGTCTGACCCTGCCCTCAATCACTCCCGCTGTCTCTCCTCCCCCCGTAACATGGTGAGGGTGGCGCGTGAGCCAGGAGGGAGAGGGCAAGCCAACCAGGAGACGGAGCGTGTCTCCGCTTCGTATTTGATTTCATATCCTAAATCAGTCCGGGGTGCGTTCATTAATGTCAAGAACTTATGGTTCTTGTAAGCTCATTAGTGAATGCACCACAGATCATCACGGTTGGCTCAGCCAATTATTGAGCTACAAGTGGAAAAGCCTTCCTGTCTTAAGAAAAAAAAAAAACTGTTATCCGATAATAGCGTTAAGAAACCAGTTTAATGCCTCAACTGGCTAATGATCTACCATATCTGGGTGAGTTCTATTTATGATCAAAGTCTGCTTTTTAAAGTTAGAGGAATTGAGGTCAAATTTAGGAGACTCCACATAAAATTAATCCCAAAAAAAGACATCAAAGAACTTATCTCTGACCCTATTGGTAACCAAGTCACGTGAAGAGGATTTAAATTGTGAGAAGCACTGACAACAGTGACCATTTGAGGAATTATTTGGCCCGAATGCATGACTATAGTCCACACCCAACACTAAAAACTGTCAAAAAAGAACCGAAAGTTAAGTTCTGCTTTCTGTTTCTGTAGGATAAAAACGCATTACTACCGAATATTGCCACTCAACCATCGGGGAAGGTGGCAACTAACTTTTAATGGAGTAAAGCCTCGCCATTTCATGAAGTCAAAATGATGCAACAAAGACATTCACACTAACATTCATTGCGATAATATTTTTTTATTATTATTATTTTCAACATGTTTTCTCCCTGGGGGAAACATGTTGCTTGTGTTCCCTTCATTAGTTGCTGATCTCTTCCCCTGGTTGTATTTCAGAGGACATTAAGTTTTCATGAGGATGAGTCCAAGGGTAAATTTTAAAAATAAATAAATAAATAAATAAATAAGCCTTTCAGAGTGCCATCTGTACTTATTATTTTTACTCAAATGTTGACTTAATCTCACAAACAGAAAGGCAGCATGGTGTCAAAAGTATTTTGAAGACCTAATATGCATTTTGTGAAAAATAAAATAATTCTTTAAACTGTGGAAAAACTGAGTTGATAAAGTGAGAAAATGTCTTATGGATTTACTGCTGCCATAGAGAAGACCAGCCATGAGTCACAGAAATTGTGAAATAGAAAATTATCTACCAGTATAGGAATTCATGTTTACTTTAGTTAGCATGTTTTAATCCACTGTTTGTAAACTTTATGACATTAAGCTCTCCAGATATGGTTATTTATTGTTTCCAGTTCTCTCTCTCTCTCTCTTCTTCTGCCGCATTATCCGGGGTCGGGTCGCGGGGGCAGCAGCCTCAGCAGAGATGCCCAGACCTCCCTGGCCCCAGTCACCTCCTCCAGCTCATCCGGTGGGACCCCAAGGCGTTCCCAGGCCAGCCGGGAGACATAGTCCCTCCAGCGTGTCCTGGGTCTTCCCCGAGGCCTCCTCCCGGTGGGACATGCCCAGAACACCTGCCCAGGGAAGCGTCCAGGAGGCATCCGGAACAGATGCCCGAGCCACCTCAGCTGGCCCCTCTCGATGCGGAGGAGCAGCAGCTCTACTCCGAGCTCCTCCCGGGTGGCTGAGCTTCTCACCCTATCCCTCAGGGTACGCCCAGACACCCTGCGGAGGAAACTCATTTCGACCGCTTGAATTTGCGATCTTGTTCTTTCGGTCACTACCCAAAGCTTGTGACCATAGGTGAGGGTGGGAACGTAGATCGACAGGTAAATCGAGAGCTTCGCCTCTCGGCTTAGCTCCTTCTTCACCACGACGGACCGGTACAGCGACCGCATCACTGCAGACGCTGCACCGATCCACCTGTCGATCTCACGCTCCATCCTCCCCTCACTCGTGAACAAGAACCCGAGATACTTGAACTCCTCCACCTGAGGCATGGTCTCCCCACCGACCCGGAGAGGGCAAACCACCTTTTTCCGGTCGAGAACCATGGCCTCGGACTTGGAGGTGCTGATTCTCATCCCAGCCGCTTCACACTCTGATGCAAACCGCCCCAGCGCACATTGGAGGTTCTGGCTCAATGAAGCCAAAATGACAACATCATCCGCAAAAAGCAGAGACACAATCATGTGGTTCCCGAACCAGACTCCCTCTGGCCCCTGGCTGCGCCTAGAAATTCTGTCCATGAAAATGATGAACAGAACCGGTGACAAAGGGCAGCCCTGCCGGAGTCCAACATGCACTGGGAACAAGTCTGACTTAGTGCCGGCAATGCGAACCAGACTCCTGCCCTTAACAGAGGGCCCCGGGCCCCATACTCCTGGAGCACCCCCCACAAGATGCGTCGAGGGACACGGTGGAACGCCTTCTCCAGATCCACAAAACACATGTAGACTGGTTGGGCGAACTCCCATGAACCCTCGAGCACCCGGCGGAGAGTATGGAGCTGGTCCAGTGTTCCACGACCCGGACGGCACCCGCACTGTTCCTCCTGAATCCGAGGTTCGACTATCGGCCGTATCCTCCTCTCCAGCACCCTGGAATAGACTTTACCGGGGAGGCTGAGGAGTGCGATCCCTCTATAATTAGAGGACACCCTCCGGTACCCCTTTTTAAAAAGAGGAACCACCACCCGGGTCTGCCAGTCCAGGGGCACTGTCCCCGACCACCACGCGATCTTACAGTTCCAGTTCCGTTTTTTTATCTATCACAAATACTAAGATACAAAGACAGTATTTCTTCTGTAATATATGAAAACACTTTCTTTTTTTTCAAGAATTGTTTCTTTCTTTTCAATCCCTGTAACGCTATGATAGAATGCTCCTGTGCTCTGGCCAATTGCACTGTGTTCTCTCTGTATAAACCAGCCTGAAACAAACACGGATAGGCGAACCCAGTCAAAACAATCACCATCATTATAGTATGGCCTTATTAGCCATGTGCCAGTGATCTATTTTCAATTCAATACATTAATTCTATGTTGTTTGTTGTTGTATGTTGTTCTGTTGTTTTATTTTTGTTATTCTGCTTTGATTTCTTTATTCCTTATGTTCATTTTCCAAAAACACACACAGTATGTTGCGATCACATCCGCAGACATTAAACCTGCTGGTGTTCCATGCTTAGTCGGCGCTTGAGCTGTGTGCTCTCCATTCACATGCTACAGACACTGAGACAGAGCTTAGAGGCCGGACACGGCGAAGCAGGATATCCAACGGCAGCCGCGCGCAAGACGGTTGTTCTTGTGTACTGTAGTTGCTAATCTCATTACCGCTCATTCAGCCCTTTGCCTCACATTATAGCTCCGCCCACCAGCTCCAGTGGGCTTTCTGGAGAGATGGGGCTGAGAGAATTAGGGAGAGGCACTCAGCTCTGCTTACCCGCTCCGCCGTCAAATCCCACTTCTTTAGAAACGCACTGGAAAGATCAGATGACACAATGTGAAGAGCATGAGAGAGAAAAGCTCTTTTTGATTCTCATCTGACAGATACCGAAAGAGTGCGGCTGTTTCATAATTGCTTCTGGCAGAAACTTCTCTAGAGGCGGGGGATAAAGGTACAAAATTAGATTTATTCCAGAGCCAGGGTGATATCACGACCAGTGTAGTTTATCCTAGTTCTGTGTTCCGCAGTAAACTACCATTCATAGCGGACAATTAGATGATTGGTGACTCGCTGGGAACGACCTCATCCCACCTTTTTTTTTTTTTTCCGTTCAAGCTTCTGCTTTGAAAATCGTGGCTGCGGGGCAGGCCCATTGATCTGAAGTCCTGGATGTTTGAAACGGGGAAGATCAATCAAAAAGCGAAAGGGTTATCAGATTGTATGAAATCTAATAATGCGACTCACACAAGGTGAGCTCTTAGTGCCGGCGTTTAACCATTGATTCCCTTTTTCTCGACTTGGCGTTTCAATTAGAGAGCTCTTATCGATGGTCTGCCCATATGGAATACCAGCTCAGATAGATCACTATCTCTATGTGCCATGTGATATTAGAGACATGTCCAGTATAGTGAAATGGCTCGTCTGGGATGTGAACATCTCCACAGTATTAGTCTGATGTCTGCAGAACAATCAGTTTGGATTGCAGAGCAAAGATTTGTCTGAAACTATCAAGAATTCGTGCTGGATTTTACCTACTATCGTATCCATTCATAATCATTATTTTTTCAGTGCAGCAGCCCTGCATAATTAAGTATGCCAAAAAAAAAGAACAACTCTTTGGCCATTTTTAATTAAAATAAGACCATATCAGACACAATAGACTGTCAGGCCTATTTTATGTTTTGTTTTGTTTTTTAATGAATGATTTAGATCATTTTTAGTCTTTCCGCAACCATTTTTGGCAGTACCCGCTGGCCAATAAAATACAGGTGTTAGCACCTCTATGTTGGCCTCCTTTTTGAAACCTGATGCTCTGCCCATCTTCATAAACAGTCATTTCAACATATGGTTTCTAAAAATTGGTGTCATGAAAAGCAGTGAAGACTGGCTTAACGTTGTTAGACAACGCTGAAACGTGAAGTGTCTCAGGTTATGCATTCAGTGACGGGGGAGTTCCAAGGTCAGAGTTTGTATTTGTTTTATTTATTTATTTTTCGGCGTGTGCCGGGGGAATTGGAATTGGGAGCATGTGGATCCATTTGTCACAGAGGAGTCGTCTGGAAGCAACGATTCCCACAAGATGCGATAATGACATGATCTCTCTCTCTCTCTCTCTCCACATGGCAAAACGGCGCCCGCTGCACCACAACGCAGATGAGAAAGTCGGCTTGTCAGTCCCGGTAATCTTTTTGTCACTGATCATTTTCTTTTCTTCCAAGTTTCTCCACGTCATTTGTGTGATGTGCCATAATAGCGTGGGAATTCGTAGTTGTGCAGATGGCCTTATGTAAATCCCAGTTTCGCTGTGACCCTCTTTTTCTTTTCATAGAGGACGGATGAGTCACCAGGAGAGCAGCTTAAATTCCATTACCAAGGAGGCTTTGGGCACGAGCTAAAAGTGAAAACATGGCAACACCGAAGCCAACATAGCGCCCAAAAATAATTAGACTGGCTGGGATTAGAATAAAAATGTGAACACAATACATTTTCTGACATTTTTGCCAAGTGATTACAGAAGAAGAAGAAAAAAAAACCCACCAACCAGCTGTTTTATCTCTCTCCCCGGGTTAAAATATGCATGTGCTGACATTTGGAAGAGGTAACTCGGCTAACAATAAGAACTTTTTTTTTCATCCCTCCTCTTCCCTCCCTTTCATCATTTCACTTTTCTCGCATTGCCCAACTCGCTATTGTCCCTGTGATTCTCTAAAACACAGCAGAGGCCAGACGCGGCCTATTTATTTTCCTTCGCTTTTAGAGATAAAGACTGACACGGCGGCTCCTCTTCCCACCCACCCCACCATCGCCGCGCCTCGTATCATCGCCGGACCAAACGTGCGCTATCAGCTCAGTGTGGTCTGCTGTAAAACTGACCATGACTATCAGCGTAAGGGAGGAAATGGGCTTAACATCAGCCCGTAAGCTTTTTCATTCTTTTTTTTATTATTTTGTTATAGTTTTTAAAGCTTGATTCTTACATGTCAGGCTTCTGTGTCGTGTCGCACACCTGATAGCCGTGATAACCGTTCCAGGAAGATGAATCGCGGGACACTGAGGGTGTTGGCCTTGTTTTAAAACTTCAAGGGCTAAATTTTAATTTGGAGCTCCCTTGTTTTGATGTAAGACAGCCAAAGGTTGAGTTTCATCAGGCGATGAAGCGTCACAATTACAATTTTAATCGTTCGAGGCTCACTCAGGGAATGAAAGTGCCACTTGGGATGAGTGCGCAGGACGCCATCTTTAAAGCCAATCAGTGACAAACGGATCAAACGCTGTCGTTTCCAAGGCTTGCTCTCTCTTCCTTGTGAAGCTTTAAGATTATCCAGAGGCTTCAGAAGCCACACTCAAAGGAAACATTTGCCTTTAGAGCAGGCTTTATTTAACCTGAGTGGCTAGATAAAACGGTTCAAACATCCATGGGATATGTTTCACGTAGACCTCCGAGTACAAGCAAACAAAGACCAGACAGGGATCTGATGAGCCACTGGCTAAGTGTTCTATAGATTCAGGACAAGCATAATCACATCTGCTAAACATAGGGTTCGAATCACTGACTGTATGCAAAGATGGATGGAGTCATCGTGACATCACCCATTCGTTTGCGAATACCCATTCTGAAGCAGAGAGATTGGTTTCACGGTTAGCGCCATCTTGAGTTTCCAGTTGGTTTTGAAACTGGAAGATTCCATATTTGGATGTGTGGGTGGTACCAGAGGTGGGCAATGATAGGAATGTGAGTGCAGCATGTGCACGAATGCACATGCTGCACCCACTGGTGAGACGGCTACAGTTGGTGAATAAACTGTACACATGCTGACAGCCATGCCCAAACCAGCCAAAAAAAATTTGATTTAGGCAAGCAAAAATGTGACATATTGGAAGTAATATAAGTCAAAAAAGACCTCTGCCTCCAACTGCTGAAGGGATGCTGATTGGCCATGGCATATTCATACTGGAAAAAATAAAGCAGGTGGGAGGTTTTAAAGATGGATCTGCAGTAATCAAGCCAATAAATCCAAACCACCCAGCTTCCTTGCCAGGTTTGGTTTAACTGGTGCATCATCTGAACTCACAAAGTGGATTTGAAAAAGAGAAAAGACAATAAAAAGGTCCAACAATCCCTGATTCAACCTTGAACGACAAACAGGAGGCAGCATGAGTGTGTCCTCGTACGTTTCCAGTACACAGGTATTCTATCCAAGAGAGGATAAAATTTTTGCGGGCTTTTTGTCACGCAGCAGCATGTGGACCTGAGGGGCTTTGACCAGCCCCGCTGAGTCCATAATATACATATAAGCACGTAACACACCCACATATTCATTTAGATTCCCCCTCTCCCCGGGAGCAACGCTGACATATCACAGCATTGTTTGTCACTGTCATATTTTTTTTTTTCTCCAGCCTAAGCTTAAGAGAGCGGCCATGTGCAGTCGCCACTCATGCATTTTTCATGAACACCCAGCGGAGTTCCCTTTGAAAGACTGCGCTCTATACTTGCCATCGTACTTTGGCTTTCTGCGCCTGTGATTTGTGGTAGAGGGGGAGAAAATTGCATTGCCCTCTGATAAAAGCCACAAAAGACGAATGCACCCGGCAGAAACCTTTAAGAGTTGGGCAGATTAATTAGAATAACTGGCCACTCTCTGAATGTATCAGAAACACAGACGAAGGGGGGGGGGCATAAAACACCATCAGCAAAGGTTCATCCCCTTTTAAGTAAATTTAACCTTGCGGGGCAGCAGCATTGATTCGATTTTGAGCCTGAACTTCCACTGTTCCATCCTTAAAAGCTCAATTCTGAATCGTTTTCATTCAGTCATAACATGACAGGACCAACCAGTGTCCGGTGAGGAAAGGGGTGGTGTTCAATGTGAGAGACAGAAGGTTTGGCCAGTCACTTTAAAATGGTTTCCATTTTCACTTTGGCCTCTCCAAATTACCTTTGGTTTCCTCACCGAACATCATATTGCCCCCTAGTGTTGGGGAGGAGGTCACAAGTAGTAGTAGGAAAACAAATAGATGCTACACATTTGGCAATTTCATTATTAGCATTTTGTTTTTTCTCAACCTGTAAAAAAAAAAAAGAAAAAAAAAGTCATGCCCATCAGCGGTAATATTCACCAAATAAAAGTTGTGATGTGACTTCAAGGCCTGCATGTGACTGACTCGCAGAGCACGTGCCTTAATGGCTGTGAGGGACAGATAGCATTACCACCTCAGATCATTTCCACAAATGTCAGAGGTAGCCCACGTTTGCACCGGCTGAAGGAAAATCTCTTACCTCGCCATCACGCGCACACACATGGAGGCACACAGGCATGCGCGTGCACACGCACACACACACAGATTTAATTTACCGTTACATGTATCTGCAGGAAAGTGATAAACACGTCTCCTTTCAGCCATTAAGGGGAATCAATCTCTTGTCCACGTGGTGGGAAATGAAACGCATATACTGTAACACTTTAAACTGCCACGTATTAACAATTACAATACCATACCTATTAAAATACCATTTGACTTTGTGTGTATGTCCTGTGATCTGTAAATGCACCAAAAATTGCAATTTTTGTGAAGTTTGCCATTTTTCCATTTGCCTGAATCACAGCCTTCATTTCCATTAGCTTTGCTTTCTGTTTTAAATTTCAATTTGCGCAGTGCCAAGATTCATAAGAGCACACCAAGCTAATCCCCCTGCTTTCTGCAGGGCTGTTCCTTCAGTCTACCAGTCCAATTGCAGTTTATGGTTTGATAGGTGAAGCGAACATTAAATCAGTTCCATGGGCAGGAGTGGTGATAAAACTGTGGGTGTCGGTTTGCTTGCTGTATGCCTTCCTCCGAGTAGATGAATCCAGATCACGCTGGGCCTTTAAACTGACTTAATGGCTCCCAGGAAATTGCTCTTTTTGGGGTTTTTTTTCTAAAAAAAAAGCTAAAAATGCTTACTTGGATTACTTCTTCAGCTTCACCAAAAGGGCCAAATGTTTCCTTGTTTATTTACATTATGTTAATTGCCCAATGGAGTCTGAAGAAGGAGGGAGCGAGTCTAGAGGGTCAAATAAAAAAAAAATTAGACTTGAATAACCAGGTAAACTTATTTTGAAATCAACCAAAACTGATCTCACATAGTTACAGTGATCACGGTTAGCTTTGTCGTCAGCAGAATTTGAAAAACAAAACCAAAACAATCATTTTAACATGACTGCAGTCATTATTAATTCTTAATATTCATTTATTGCACCAGATTGAACAGCTCAACAACAAGGCTCAGTTTTATTTGGCCATGCTTACAACTGTGGCATGAATGTTGTTTGCTTTTCATCCTGGCTGACCCCCAGTTTCTGGCCTCGAGAGAGAGATTCCTGGGTGTGAAGGAAGCAGCCTGCCTTTCAAGGCAGGAAGAAATGATTGAGGGTGGAGAGCGTGAGGGGGGCAGGGCAGCAAAAGCCTTTTAGATTCGGCATTTTAGCAAATACTGTGCAAAATGTTTGCTTTTTAGTTGGACGGTTGTCAGTTCAAGCACAAAGCTGTGTAGTCAAGGTGAAAAGCTTTTATGAATCTATTTCTTTTTTGCAAAAAAGAAGAAAATATGCTGAATATTTTGCTACAATTGGAACATTTTTCTCACTTTAGCTTTTTGTCAATCAGAATATTAATTGCAATTGCTTCACAAAGTCTACAAGTGCGACCAAAAAATTTGAGTTTGAAAAACTCAAAAAACTCTGCAAACCACCGTTTCTGCAAACAACAACACTTCCTGGGTTCCTCCACTCAGTCCGGATCCACTCAGTCCTCACACTCATTTCAAGGAGTTCACAGGCAAACACTTGAGCGCAAGCACACATCTGCTGCAGTGTCTCGTGTGTGTGTGTGTGTGTGTGTGTATATATAAATAACCCAACATCCGTGGTTTTTAACAGGGCTGGAACAATATCACACCTGGTGGCGTCATCCTCCAGGCGCCTTCACCTCCTGCTGTGCTCATCACACTTTCACCAGTCAGTCACCATTCACATTCTTTAATTAACACTGCGTGGAGTCGAGCCTCAGCGAGTCGCTGAAAGTGCTGCAACTGCATCACCTAAAGAGAAGTGGGGCGAACAGGAAATTCATTTCGCCCACCAAAGGTCAGTGTGCAGTTCATAACGAGAACCGGTTGACTCATATGAACTGAATGATGTGGACATTTTGATTTGAGGTGACGCCCTACGGATCGTTGTTGCAAAAGTCTCAACACGAAGCCATAATTATTTCCTCAAGTGCAGCTGCCTCTGACGTTGCCACGAATGTCAACAAACGAACATGATGTCCGATATTGAAGACAATAACCATTACTACTCTTTTTTTTATGCCTTTGTTTGTTCCTATTGATTGGAAGAGTCCTTAGGGGGTAAACAAGGCAGCAGCACTTCCACATAAACATTTCAGCTGAGCCACGCTGGAGACAGAGGGAATGCCGAGGCTAAACTTCCGACTTGGTTTTACTCACTCTGAGTTTGCTAGTGGAAAACAATTGCCATCCTGTGAAATTTCAACCCTCAATTGACTTAAAGGCTCAAACATTGACTTCCTGGAATGGTACAAAAGTTTTTGAAGTTCGGTGGTTTGGAAAAATAAAGTTTTGAAGTTTTGAAAAATGACCTTTACAGCACGAAACAAATATTATGCATGAATTAACCTCTCCCAGGTAATCAAGACTCGTGAAGTAATCATTGTACCTCGGAAGTGATTTATGATGCATTTAAATAGGAATAAACTGAGGACGCGGGTCGAACACAAAATTATTGTAATTTTTACGGGCACCAGCTTGTAACTCAATTATTTACATTTAAAGGGGGAGGAGAGGGCTTTTATTTTGGTAAACAGACAGGAGATAAACTGTAAACGTTCTAGCAATAGATCAGTCGAGGTCCAGTAGTCTGTCAGCCAGTTACAGGATAAACCAGTGACAGCCAGTGTAGACAATCACAGCATCACCTGGCAAAGGTCGAATGTAATCCCCTGCAAAAAATGTCATGGAAATTCACACTAGATACATGACTAAAAATGTAAATACCTCTTAGGACAATATTGAACTGAGAAATTTGAGCACAATCAACTCTAAAACACTTGTGGCACCACAAGTAAACACGCAGACACAAACATTTTCCTTTGCTGAATTTTCTAAACAATGTTATAATTACAATACAGTTTACTGAGAACCAGGCCATCATCGCACACTGCAGTTTCTACTCAAATAAAATATCTCCCACCATCGTCCTCCTCACCGTTTCCAAGCTAACGCAGGAGGGCGGGCGAGGAAATCCTTGTCTGAAGTCCGTACCAGGCCACATATTGTTTTTCTTTTCCTTCCTTACGGCTTAGCATGAGGCGAAATGTAGAAACTTTCATTGGCTCCCTCCGGCCTGACCGCAGCTCCTGTCCCTGCCCAAGAAAAGAGGGGCTCCCAGCATGCCGCTCTCATCATCCGCCTGCCCTGAACACACAGTGTTCTGCGGACTTGCAGGCTGTGAAGCGATGCGTCCTCAGTGACGAGCCCACAGCGTTAGGGCCGACTAATGGGCTCCATGCCAAAAACAGTCTTGAGAAATTAATACGGAAACCTCTTTTATCTGCGTTTCATCATGCCGCAGAGCGTGCTGCCTCCCTCGCCAGGGCTGACGATACCACCGCTGAGAAATTATGACCGGACCAGACTTCCTCCTCCACTTAGCCTCAGCGGCCGCGACGCAGCACTCAAAAGAGTTTTTAAGGGCCGAGTGGCCAGACGCCCTTGTTTGAAGGTTAGCGTGGCCTCTGAGCTTCCCTGATGAGCATCTCCGGCGCTATCATCCATCTTCGAGGGACAGCCTGATCTACGTGAGGTCACGACGAAACCGCGCCCCCCCATCCCAAGGCTCCCACCGGCCTCCCCCAAACCCTATGATTATGTTGCTCACGTCTGTCCTCCCACTTATGTGGTGTGTATGAAGATTTCCTACCAACCAAACGCATCTGACAGCGAGATTAAAAATTTATAGTTTTTAGCTCATCATGACAATTTCCCGCACGGGTTTATATAAAGACGGGTCACATTAGTGGACTCAAAAGGTAATACAGGGCCTAGAAGATTGTGTTTTTTGTTTTGTTTTTTCCTATCTTAAGTCCCTGGTTCTCAGCACAGACATTATTCCATTCCAAGGGCTGTAATGCACAGGTTACTGTAACGCTGCATTTTCCATTTTGAACCACCACTTCATAATTGTCCATGAAAGATAAATGAATATTGATACAGGAATCACCAGGATGTTGTTGTTTTAATATGTTCCACCACACACACACGCACACACACACACACACACACACACCCCCACTTTCACTGACAAGCCTCCAGGGTTTATTTCCTCGGTAACCCATCATAATGTGCCTCTTTGCTCTGTTCCCAGACTTTTTTTTTTTTTCCTTTCACTTTGGGCCTGAAAGGTAAACCGTCACCAGCCATTAAACACCCAATGTGTGGGAAAATATGTCCGTCAGAGGTGTGCGCCGTGTTTGCACAACCATGATATTAACACAAAAAAAAAAAAACTGCCACACTGGGAAGGACGGAGTGACATTTGCCAAATTTGAGTGGACACGTTTTTTTGATGTATAAGTTCTGCCTCGATAGTGTAAAATAATCAAGATATGTACGATAGCAAGACATACACGTATGAACCTGAGGTTGCTTGACTGGTGACGAAGACGGGAGAGAAGACGTTCGATCGCATGCCAGGACAGTTCGGTCATTAGCTGTAGCTAGGGGGTACCGTGAAGGTGCTGGAAAGTGCTACATAATTGCAGTCCATTTACCGTTAGAACCGCTCACGTATTTAGAACTCAAGAATGAAAAGTTAGACATAGCCAACTGCATATTTTGCTTTACTAGTAGCAAAAAGTGTAAGAGTGAAAAAAAAGTGTAGGCTGATAAACACACCGGTCCAAGAATTGTTTTTTTTGTCCACTTCCAACAGTCCAACAGTTTTAGCATGGCACTAAAAACAATGCTTCTTGGCTTGGATGCTGTCAACACAGGGCTAAACGTGCTGTTAGTTGTGTCAGGCTGCTCCACTGGAGTGCATGATGAACTTATATATTGCTAAAATATAAAGGAACAGGGTAGCTTTAAAGTGTATTTTTATAGAGAACAAGAGATGAACACCGCACCAAGTCTGCTTATCCCAAATACTGACATCCTTACACATTTATGAAGAATGAGCTAACCTGAAAATATCCCCTTAAATTCTGCTTGGCTTTTTACAGTTGAGACTTAAGCCCCTTCAGAGATAAAGAGCCACTACAGGAGCTCCTCTCTCTAATAGTTTAATCAGTCTCGCTCTTTCACCTCTTAATTAAGGAGGAGACGCGAGCAGCATCAGTCCACAGCGGTTTAATCAGACTACGACAGCGCCGTCAACATCACACTGGACCGAAGTCAGTCTTGTCCCAACACGTACGCCCAGATACACAATGCGGCTGCAACGCCGCGTCTCTCCAAGTGACAGCCGAGCCGCAAGAGTTGCCGCGGCTCAGACAGTGTGAACGGCAGCCAGGAAGCAGCTCGTTGAAAGAAGAGGTTGACTCTGCTCAAAGACGACAGCACTACCCACTTCGTTTTTTATATGTATGTATAGTATATGATTTTTTTTTCTCTCTTCACCCAGTGTTCAAGTTGATCCGTTGTGATGCCTGATTTACAGCTTTTGTCGAAAACGTGACCCGTGGCACACAAATCGCTGGGGAGGCTGTTGTCATTCGCACATTCAGAGAGAAAATCTTGATGGATGTGGAAAACCTTTTGTCGGCCAACTTTCTTTCTTTTTCCTTCTCTTTAATTGCTACAGTTGGTTTAGTTGAAAATGTTTTTAATAAGCAATACACTTTCAGATGTCCAGTCTGGCACAAACCTCATTCCCTTTATTTGCTTTTGGACACACACCATTTTAAATTTTAAGGACTGCCAAGTATTGATTTCTATTTCAATCTGATACCAAGTAAAACCGATGGTGATATTGTTGAGTGTCACATTGTGTTAAGAGATGGGGATTTAAAACATTGGCTCTTTCAAATCATACCAACAAAATAAGAGTAAAATGGAATTGCATTTTTTATTCTTTCGCTATCGATATTTTAATGTAAGAATACAAATCTGCATCGTAAGTGTAGATCAGAGGGGAAGACGGACCAGGCAAGGTGGACCTTGCCTGCGGTGTAGCAGCTGACAGCATATTGGTCAGAACTGATCAGGAAGACATGCCGTGCGACTACTTAACACTCCCCGCCAGTCACAATTGATTTAACTGCTTCATTGACTCAGTTCCTTCACACTGGACATTTGGCGTTTCCAATTAGCAGAGAAGCAAATGAAACCACAGCCAATGGTGGTAAAGTTGATGGTTTTCCTGCAGGCCGAATATAAATTTACGCAGGAGGATGTGAGCCAGAAACATTGGGGTTGGGGGGGGCGTGGGAGGTGTTGATGGGTCAGTCACAGCACCCCCTTCTGGCAAGGGTGAGTGAAGCGAGAAATGCTGTAAATGTGAACAGACCTTCACCAGTAGTTACAGCCCTTGGAGAAACACCATAATTCCATAGTTGGTATTTAGCCTTGAAATAAATGTGAATGTCATTGTCATTGATACATTCATATTCTTCAGTCTCATTGTAGACTGTATAATAACAATAAAGGCATTCTATTCTATCCTATTCCATTAATTCCATTCAATGTTTGCATTACAGTGAAAAAGACTGAGCCTTGTTTCACTTTAATGAAATTTGGTTGTGATAGATGAGGAGAATTGCATGTGATACTGGCTACTTACAAGAACTGAGTTCAGTTATACTTTATGCATACGGCACAGTCCGTTTTTTTTTAAATCACAGCAACATTTGTCCGAGCGGTGTAGCCGTAGCCAAATAATGAACAATTCGTACACATGAGGCAAGGACCACAAATATTGTAGGTTTTTGTCTTCTGACGACTGAAATATATTTGCATGAAGGAATGTCACAGTTGCTTCCAGTCTGCATGTCTGCGTTATGGCATCCCCGGCATAAAGCAGCAAGCCCAGGGGGATTTTTCTTTTTTTTTTTTTTTCCATGGCAGGACATGTTCCTGGAACGCCTCATCATCTGCAGCACGCTAGACTTGTGTGCAACGATCGGCGTCATTCTTCACTGCAGATTCTCGTCAGTCTGCGAAAACTACATGTTGAGGAAACACAGTGGTGGCTGTGCTTTTTTTTTCCTCCCGTCGACAGCGGGAAGGTTGTTGACAAGTCCTCATCTGCATTTTCCCAACAGACCCAGTGGCCTTTTCACCAGCCAGACATCTCAGACGCAAGAAGCACTTAACCGCAGAGCGCGCTGGCACCCAAATGCCCACGCTGCTAATGCGTGCGCGCGAGAGTGACGTGCGCACACCTGCACAACAAGGGCGTACACGGGAACGGTTTATCTGCTCGGCCTCCTCTGGCCAGTCTGGCATTTGCAGACTCCGGCGTCAGACTGACAATCACTGTAGGTCAAAGCCAATTGCCTGTTGTCTGTCTGTTGCCTCGCAAATAAGCTCGCCTAAATAATTACTCAGTCAACCATCGGCCCGGTGCACCCGCGAGCCAACCGGCCAGGAATTACACAGGAAATGCAGAGAAGCTGGAAAGCCTCCTTGATTATTTTGGTGTTTTTTTTAACCTTTTTTATTTCACACAAGATAACGTTAATTTGATAAAGATACTTAACATATATATATATACACACAGACACACACACACACACACACACATATATATATATATATATATATATATATATATATATATACATATATATATATATATATATATATATATACATACATATATATATATATACATACATGCATACAAACATACATAAAAATATAGCTAGATAGATATGAATAGATAGGAAAGGGCGGGTATAGAAGATGAATGAATGAATGGTATGGATAGATAGATAGATAGATAGATAGATAGATAGATAGATAGATAGATAGATAGATAGAAAGCTAGAGAGCTAGAGAGCTAGAAAGAGAGACAGAAAGAGATAGCAAATTGCTTGAATTTCAAAATTGAGATTGGAAACCCAAGGTCTAGTTTCTTTTAGTCTTCACTGCTCCAACCTTCAAATACTTTTTAAATGTTTTTTTTTTCTTTTTTTACTTTACTTTTCTTTTTTTAATTCAACGCTGTTCTGTTTTTTTTTTTTGTTTTTGTTTTTGTTTTTTCTAACAGTCAGAGCTTAAAGTGGCTTGGTCTTGCTGAGAGATTATCTAAAAGAAAATCACAGTTTGTAGTTTAAACATAGTTTACAGTTTTTACAAAATATTTATATATTTATTTACAAAACATTAATATTCATTTCAGACTCTTATGCCTTTTTCCATCTGCTTCAAAACTTTAAGGCACAACTGTAACCAACTAAATTCCCCGAGAGTCTTCCAATCCTGAATATACTGAGACTGTTGTTTGCTTATTGTGTTTATAGTAGATTTTTCTCTTGAGACTAGGTCCGTTTGCAGAATGCAATATGAGCTTTAAAAACCCCAGAACAAATAATCCTCTAAGAGGGTCCGTCCTCCCATTTATGACTAAATATTGGAAATATAAAAATCAAGCCGCAAAAAGAAAGCAGCATTTTCACTTGTTTCGTGGCTCCGAACGCCGGTGTGCCCTAACAGGATACAAATTTGTTCTCAAGCCTCTCGGTAAATCTGACATTACAGCATCCCGGCGGTCGATTTGCTCCGCTCGATAACAAAAATCCCCGACTTACCCCGCATGTCGTGTTTTGCAGGCACAGCCTGGCCCTTGCTTTTCCGCACAACGCCAGTCCATTACAGCGCTGATCAGTAGGCAGCTGTAATCACCTGGATTGGTGTTGAGGGAATGATAAGGATGAAAGGAGCGCGGCTAAGCCACCAAAGTCTGGCCCCGACCCGGGTAGATCGATACATCATCCTGTCCAATAATAAACCACACCAACCTTTTCCCTGTCGACAGATATATTAGGTCAGGGTGCGACTGTGCCTCTCTCGTGATAAATCGACTTCTGGAAGGCAGCGGCAGGGTCACATCAGCGCAAAACATTTTGCATCGTGCCTTCAGATGAGGCGTGAAGAAAATGTTTATCTGTTTTGCTCTTTTTTTTATCATGTCCTGCAGATGCTGAAGAATCTCTTGACGCAGTCATCCAGGTCACCGAGTTGTGTGTCTGGGCACGAATGCATTTAATCAAGACAATGTGGTTCAATATTGAATCAATGCATTTCCTGTGTTATTGTTTTGTTTTTTTTCTAAACAGCACAAATTAGCAATTGTGAAAAATCAGAGTGGCCGCAGGCTGCAAACTGGGCTCTTTGGATTCAGCTTGCTGTGCACAGGCCTCTGCTGCACTGTTCTGATTGAAGGCACAGTACGGGATGCCGTTCGTCATTCATCTCCTCTGTCCATCAACGACTCTCAGATGTGAGTTTTGTTTTGCTGCAAATCACAAACTTAAAGCAATCATCTGATCAGACAGACCCAGTTTTTACAGTGAAAGCAGCCTTTTATTATGTATCTATTTTTTTAATGGACGTTCACTATGCACCACAAAGGCTCTGCAGGGAAGCAGCATTCTACGGCTTAATTTTCTAGTTTCACTAAAACATGTATGAAGAATGAGCACTCAGAATCGTCTGCATCTGTGGAGAACCTGAAGCCTCTTTCAAGCAAATTGTACTTGCAAACTCTGACTGTACACATTGTACAGTACTTAAGGCGGGGGGGGGGGGGGGGGGGTCTAGTTCTTCTTCTATGGTGTATGTTTTAAATTTTTGTATTTATCTATTTAATACGGTGAAGCACTTTGTGTTGCATTTCTTGGCATGAAAAGTTCTATTTCAATCATATTTGGTTTGATTTGATTTGATAGAAAGAAGTTCTCTGTGCAAAACAACAAGTTTTAATGTTTAGTGACTGCTCTGGGCTCTTCAAAGGGATATTCCACCTTTTAACCTCTCAGCACTTTTTGGACTGAAGGTCCAGTGACATTTGAGAATGTGTCTCTGTTTCGCGGTCCAATTTGTCTCCCAGCAGCTATTATAACTTTGCGTTTTTGGCAAGAATTTCCGGTGCAGCCTCCGAGACTGCGGTGGAAATGAGATTTGTGAGGGTGCAGCACGGCAGCCTGTGTTTACCTGCTCCTGGAAGCCGCTGTGTAAATTCTACCACAGAGAGAGAGCTCCCTGTGTAAAGTTATTCCAAACACTACAGGACATAAGAAATGAGAAAATGTTGAGAGGATTTCAGCAGAGAGGAGACATGCTGCGTCACGTCCTCGCTGGGCCAGCACGCACATTCTGCCACCTATAGGGCGTAGTGGTTGTCTTGGCCAGAAACTTCATTATCATCCTAATTTTGAGTAAAATTGGACCACCGCCTTTCACAAACAGGTGTGAGGCCACACAAGCAATGTGGACACATAAGTATTGTTGTGTCTTGTTTTCAAAGCGCTTGGTGCCGCCTTCAAAGTGGCAAAACAAAATAAAAATCAATTCTGGGTGACCCATCACGAGCGAGTGAAAATGTCTTGTGGAATGACAGTTTGTTCTATTCCAGCCAGTGAGTCATATTTGAGACTGTGACCCTTTCTGCCAGCAGTACTATCAGCTGAAACCTGAATGAAGAACTTGCCTGAGCTTTGCCTCAGAGCAGTTGTTTCTTTCAAGTGTGTAATCTTTTCCCTAACTTAACTTCAGAGTGATTATGTTGGTGATATAGAGAATAATTAAAATTGTTTCTTTATAGCCTGAATTTTTACTTAAAACATACTGTGTCTACCTTTTTCTGCAAAGGCAAAGAGATTCAGTGCAATAACAGGAAGCTCCGTGGCGGCGGAGCTTGGCCTGTGAGACGCCTAAACCTATTGTTTGATGGTACTTATGGAAGGAAAGTTGTGGACCATCAACCGTCTGCTAAACTAGACAAGGAAATAAGAAAATTCACATTAAAAGGTTCATAGACAAAAATCTTGTCAGCAAGCAAGAATGCTACTACCTGGAAGTCGATGCAGTCAAGGCCACCATGAAAACGAGACAACTAATACAGCCTTAATGGGACAGTTGGCAAATTCATCCCTGCCCACTGGATTGCAAAACATCAGACACTGGTAATTAAAGGGAATGTACCAACTTTGAATGTAAAGTCAGGGATTATGGCAATGAGCGAATGTGACAAAATGTTGAACTGTCCTTTTAAGGAGAAATCAGCATAGATTGTACTCATATAACAGACTGAATCAGCAATTGTTTGCATAAATGATGAACACAGTCCTTCATGACCGTAGCCGGAGGCCTCAGACAGCCTTCGGTTCACGAGTAAGAAATATTTATGGAAACAGTGCAGTAACTCAAACAAACCTCTCCAGATTCCCATTAAAGTTAATACACTTGTCTCAATTTTTTTTTGTCTCAACTTGTCTCAACTCAATCAAAAGGTTTTTCAAAAAATTGCTAAAGTGCACCTCGCTGAAGTCGGAGTAACGTTAGCGTTGTGACTGCTGGATTTAATGCCCGAGTCACAATGTAGTGGCCAAACAGTGAATATAAATCTGACCTCTTTATTTCTTTTGAACCCCACATTGTGTAAATTTCAACCGCAACCAGCCAATGGTGTAATGACGCATCATGTCGCCCAGGTTAAGTTGGACTTTACCCAGGTGATGTAATGTAAGGTAACACCTGCTCCACACTTTCTGTTCTCGACTAGTCAGTAGCTTCGTTTTAATTTGTTTTTAAATGGGTGGAAATGCAAGAAACACGTACCTGTGCCACCAAACCTGATGCGTAACACCAACAAACACACAGTCGTCCACTGTGGGCCTCACAGTGGACGACTGTTGGTTCATAAATAGAAAATTCACAAACAAATATTCAATCAAGCTGCCAGCACCGACACATACACATATGTGCCGACACCCGTCCACCCACACAGACGAACACCGAGACTGTCTGGCAGTGCAGTGGAGGAGATGAAGGACAGATGGCTGGAGGTCTGGTGATGGGAGGAAAAGAAGCAGAGCGCTTGATGTTTGTGGACACGCAGTCACTTAAACACGACAAGATGAGATCACAACTGAGGAAAAACATAATTATGCCGCTTAAAAGGGGGGGGGAAATTACCAAGGAAAACAAAGCGCGCGGAGCGGAGTGATCCTTCAGAGGCAGCCAACACCTGCCACCGTTAATTTGTTTCTTCAATATAAACAAAACACAGCGAAGAAAAAAAAAAATCCAAGGAGGCTTTTTTTTTTTTTTCAAACATGTTGCATCCAATACATCATTGGTGGAAAACCCCAGCGACACATGTCATGTACTTTCAGGATTGCCATCGTGAGGTGGTAACACTGCAGTCATGCGTCTTGTCAAAACATGGATTTTTTTTTTCCCCCCACTTTAAGACAACGGGGTCACAGTTAATCAACGGTAAAGCCTCAAGAAGAGAGAAGTCGCCGTTCCTGTGCCGCACTGTCAGTTCTACAATCAGCTTGTTTTAGTGACTTCACGTCAAGAGCCTTCCTAAAACATTTGCTGCTCCAGCAGACAGCAGATGTAAGTGATGTATAGAGAACACAGACCGAAAAAAGGTCATGATGAGTAATATTAGCATATATATATATATATATATATACATATATATATATATATATATATATATAGCGTTATTTTCAATCTAAAAGGTACAAGTCGGTTGGTTAACTGGGGACATTTGTTCATATCCACCTCATGCATGTCACCTCTCTTTCAGAAAGAGCCGAGAACATCCTGGCTGCTGCCATCGCGGCGTTATTTGGAGACAGTGCGTGCGTTAATTACCAGCGAGACGTTGCTGTGGTATTGACTTCCTGCCCCCACACGTTCCTCGCTCAGTCTCAGCAGCAGCGTTTTCACTTTTCCATTAGAAGACTTATTGTTGTCGGAAAAAACAAACAATTTTCCAAGAACTTTGTCAGCATCGAAAAGTTCATTGAGGCAAAACCCACTGGAGCGGCCAGCTGTGGCCTGCAGATGGCGACGGCGGAGAGAGACTTTCAAATTGAGAGCTCGCTGGATGGTGGCTGCGGTGAGAACGTGACTAGAAGGCTGCTTCTTCTTTTCTTTGCCTCAACTTGCTTGCAGGCATCGCTCTGTTATTGGTAACAGTTGTTTTATTTGGGAATGTAGGGCTCTAAACATCGCTGGGGAAAAAATATTTTATAAAAATAACAGTCCGGATCGACCCGCCATCGGGTCTATTTGCAAGCGCCGACTACTCCCAGTTCACGTCAGTTCATATAGATCCAAACAGGAAATTGAGCTTTCACAATGCACGGCCCATTGATTGTAGAAAATAAAAGCTAGTTGCTTGAACAGCAACTACTTCCTTCACAATTTCAATAGCAAGATGGAAACAATTAAACCGTAAATTCTCAACTCTGCGAACACAGCTTTTCACTACCTGATGCATCCCATTATTGTCCTAGGATGGTGTCAATGCATTATTTTCAACTCCAAACGAAAACTGGAATTAAATATAGACTTTAAACAGCCGATCCGCTTCAAATGCAGATGCTTGCATTGGGATGTTGCTCCAGTCAAGGCTGTCGTGACATAATATGGAGTTCCTGTGTGGGTTCCTGTGTAGTTCTCGGGTGATCATGTGATCTGGCGGCCATGGCTGCTGCTCAGAAATCCTCTAGTTAGTCCAGGCTTGCTTTGCAAATGTTTTAGCAGAAGGTGAAAGCTGAGGGTAAGATTTCCTAGAATCCTCATTTTATCCTCTCGATGAAGAAAATAAGGCAAAAATACAAAGGGATCAAAAGGCAAAACGATTCAGAGGAGGGGGAATCACGTTAAATCACTGCGTCTGTCCATCACTGCTGCAAATACTCCATGCGATTTCCAGGCCTGGCGGTAAAATCCAAAGGGAAAAAAAGCAGTGTGTCCGCATAATCTGAGGCGTTTTGTGAGAAGCAGCGATGGCTCAGGCATCGATGCAGCAAAAAAAAAAGGACGGAAAGCCTTTTCACCTGCGTCCACCAGGTGCCTCGTTGCATGCAGGACGCGTGCGCTCGCCATGACGTCAAGGATAATGAAAGCCCTCCGGTGGTCGCAGCCCGCCGTTAACCGAGTGTAATTTCACCCCGATGAAACTTAAGAAGATCGATATTTTTGTGCTGTAAATTTAATTATCAAAGAAGGGAGGGTAGAACGGCGGCGGTTTAATAGCGCCGCGGCGAGCCAGTCAGCAATTTGTTAATGGAGGAGAGACAGCGTGGAGTGATGGAGGGGGGGACTAGGTTAAGAAAAAAAAAGAAACAAGCCCCTGGAAAAAATAATAAAACAGAGAATGAGAGTGGGAAAATATCACCTCGCTGAAGTGAGCTGGACTATTATCTGTAGCTGCCACCATGACTTTCATTGAGCCGGGGGAAGAAATGGATCTCATTTAAAAATTACAGCGTAACAATGTCCACTTCCATTATTCCACCTCCACTTCAACAAAGCCAGTCGGGCTCATCCGTGTCGTTTTGTGCGGCCCGCCAGAGCTTAAAAGGTATATGGTGGTCTTAAAATAAAAGTCTATGCAGCTTTAAAGTGTACGTGGAAAACGTGACGGCTACATCTCCCACAAGGCATGTTGAGTTCATTACATGACGAGCGAGCGCTAAACTCTTTGGCAGAGCAGAGTTGTGTTTGGGTTTTCTGCCTGTCTGTTTTGTATTTGTTTTTTCAACAAATGGAGTTGAGAAACAGGCACAGATCATCTAAAGTGTCTTAAGATTGATGCACGAGGAGAAAAATTAGACAAAAGAAAAGAATCGTAATAACTTGAAAGGTTGAACCTCTGATGGGGTAAGAATGCATTGAGTTTCTGCCATGTGGTTGGCCAATTAGCTATTTCTCCAACAGCGTGAGCAAACGCAGCTTTTACTAATTAAAGTGGGAGGTGGGTGTCTTCTTGCATTGTTGCCAGTGCACCTGCAATATGGGTTGTTGGGAAAATGCTGTACTGAGAATAAAGTTTTAAAGCAATTTCTAGATTTAATAGATTCATTTTGGTGGCAGTGGCGGCTGGTGCAGTTTTCTCCAAGGGGGCGCTATAGCTCCACATTAGGCATATACCAAAAAACAGCCAAACCTGTGGTATCACACCAGTGTATTTACATAAATGAAAACGGTCATGTGGTGTGCTACGTTTTACCCACACATTTTGCCCTTCTATCCTGAAGACAATGAAATCACTCAATGACTCTATGATGAAAGTCATCGACTCATGTCAGCACACTAACGTGGAAAAAAGCGTGTCATTTCTCGTTGGGGTGACAGTAAAGCAAAAACACTGAGCTAAAAAAGTCATTTTCCCATAACAAGACATGTTTAACAGCATAGTTAATGTATCTGTACCCAATGTACATGGCAGTGTATTTGGATTCACTTCAATAGGTTAAAAGTCGCTTGTGAAAAAATATATTTAAACTCCAGAATCAACATTGAAGTAAAAAACAACAACAACACATTTTTGTTTTAATGGTGTCGCAGTTTTGCATCCGGGTGTTAACTATCGCATCGTCGCCGGCTCAACGAGCGAGTGGCTTTGGATGAAGCGAGATGCCTTCACGGGCCGGCGCCACTTTATCTTGATTCAGCTGTCATTCCCCCAAATGAGCAGCTAAATCGATCGTGGCACGGAGCTGTCATTTCGCCGTGTCACCGGAGGTTTTAGCGCTGAATAAAAACAACATCAGAACAAGGTGGGATGAGGCGTGAAATGCGGCGACACCGACGTGCTTCTCTCCCGGTTTGAAAGCATCCGCCGTACGAGGGCTGACGCAAGGTTAACGCAGGACAAGGTTGACGTCGTATCCGAGGCGGGGGAAAAAAAAAAAAGTTTGGCCGAGGGGGCGGGATCGTCGTCATCCTCACCCTTTATTAAGCGGATCGGGAGCGATTAGGAGTGTAGGCATCTGCGGTGATGAAACACTGTAAACAGGGTGATTAATTCTGAAAACAAAAAAAGTGATGAAACAGAGCGTAAAGGAAATGATTAAGTGATGGGCAAAGTAAAGCTCTCATAGTAGATTTCATGGACTGTCAAATTAAAAAAAAACACCTTTTTACATAGCAAGAGAAAGAGGTCTTGAAATGAAATGTGACTCTGTAGGCAGATGAATACATCACTGTCCAAATGGATAGCATTTTTTTTGCTTTTACTCCTGATCCACTTCTGAGAGCACATCTTAAATCAATACGAACAGCTCGATTTTAAAAATGACACCAGATTGTGTATTTTCCACCGAGCTTCGCGCGGCTCAATGACTTCATTCTAAATCAGAAATTTACAGAGACATTCAACGCAGCTTAAATAATCCTTTACAGCTGGCTACCGTGGTCAGCACTGTCACCTCATGGAAAGAAAGTTGTGGGTTCAATTCCCAGGCCGAGGGCTGGGTTCTTCTCCTCTTATTCCAGCCTCTCACAGTCCCAAGACATGACATTGTGTGGGGACTTGTGTCACGGTGTAACCAGCCTCAGCTGCCAATGGATGGATGGATGGATGGATGGATGGATGGGACAAAATCCATCGGACCGACCAAACAAAACCGATGGATCATCACGTTCCCCACAGCTTTTCATCCGAGGCTTTTGTCCCACCAACCACCTCCTGAAAGGGTTCGACGCCAGACCGATACGTGCAGCGAATCCATTTGTAAACCGCGTGTGTGTCTAGCTTACCCCACTAATAAAATAATGCTTTTGCTATTGAATTAACCCCAGCGAGATAGCGACCTTTAAGTATAATGTAGACTGAATCACGGGGGCCATTACATGCAAGGTGAAAATGAACCGATTGGACTGAACCAGTCTGAGACAAATAACCATTAAGTCATGGAAAGAGATCCCAACTAAGCAGATGGTCTGACACTCGGTGTGGAAAAAAAAAAAAAAGACAGGACCATAAACCAGCTGCTGAATGGACCGACTCGCTCATTCAAGACGTTCTGAAAACTCTCACTCACGGCGGTTCAGGCTCAGGCTGAGATTTCACGGAGAGCCCAACCTTTATTTCACAAGCTGAAGTAATCATGACTCAAAACAACAGAGCTTCCTTCTATGCTGCACTTCCACACACTAAAATGTGGGTCTGAAAAATGGGAGAAAAAAAAACAAACAATTCAAGACACAAACAAACATCAATAACTACGATTCTGATGTTCTAAAGGCAAACAAACTGAGTTTCTTGCTTCTTTTTTTATTCAAATAGGAACGAGATTAACAGAGTACACCTGTATATATGAATATATTCATGTTTATTTATATTCTCTATTTACCAGCAGCGAATGAAAGTGGCGCAGCGATGGCAGCTCAGGGCCGTCTCTAATCAACTATTCATAATCGTCTGCTGTTTATTCAGCACTAAATGTTGCTTCAGTTTCTGTTGACATTAAGAACTCCTGGGAGTTTGGGCCAATTAGGACTGCTTAGCAGCGATTACATATGTGTCGTGCACTGTTAGCAACACATTAACAACACAGTTCTGGCTGAAATGTAAGGTTGAGGAAAAATGCTAAAAAAATTATCATAAGTCGGCTTGTGCGTATGCGTGTGTGTTGTTTTCTTGTTTTGCTCCTTCTTCTTTTCTTCCTCCATCCTCTTCGGCACATCCCAGGCGGATGATTTGCGATGCGAGGTCACTCTCCAGCAGCCCTATAACTGTATAAACAGCAACTCTGCGGGTCAGCTGCCGGAGTGAAACATCTCAAACCGGAGCGTGAACTCAGGGGGGGAATGGCGGGGTGGGGGTGGGGGGTTGGGGGGGGTGGGGGGGGGGTCGGTCAGAGTGAGTGGGACGCTGGAGGCCAGTTCACTCTCGCATATAAATCCTGTTTTGTTTTGCTTTGTTTTTTTTATTCCTTTCTTCTCTGAAAAACCAAGCAGATTCTTCCGAGTGATTCTTCTCCCTCCTCCTTGGCTCGGGCCGCTCAAGCGAACACGGAGATGTTTTTTTTTCTTTCTTTCTTTTTTTTCTTTTGTCCAGCAGGCGGTAAACTGTAACGCCGGCGCCAGTGTAAAAAAAAAAAAAAAAAATACAAGAGAACTGTGAACTGCTTTCCAGTCAACGTGAAAGGCCGGAGCGCTCTGAGCTACTTATTCCTGGGCCGCTGCCTCTCCACCGCGGCCGCTCATGTGCACCGCTGAATGAAACAAATGAAATCCATTAAAAAGGAGACGACTCCTCTCCTATTTTCTTTTTTCCTTTTTTCCTGTTTGCTGCATGGCTGGGTGGGCGGGAAGCCCCGTCCACTCCCTGGACTCCAGGAGCCCTCTGCTCAGATAAGCACCAGCGTGTCGACGGGGCCCGCCGGCGCAATCCGTCTTCCACCTGATGCATGTCAACTCTGCGAGCACGTCCGCTCCTCAAATATATACGAATAATCTAACTCGCCTGGAGTCCGCCTCTGATCATGACTTAGCCCCCCTCACGACCACCCTCACCTCCACCACCTAAACTGCTTCGCTTGGCGGACCGTAGCCTCGCGGACAGCCACACCGAAATGATCTGCTCGGGTTGCCGCCGCACAAGGCTGGAGTGAAATATTCATTGAGTGGCTCTGGACTGTATCGGAATGCAGCAGGAGGGCCGACGGAACGCATCCCTCGAAACCGGCTGAACTGCACCGGGGTCGTTGCTGCTGCTACTGCTGAAAAAAAAAAGTTGTTTCGAGTGCAAATGTGCCCGATTGCTTTTAATGTGCGCTTGTGTTCCCGGCGCTGGAGTGCTTCTACACAAGGTGCGCGAGTTTGATCGGCGCAATTTTGCACTTGGCTTTATGCATGCGTGTGTGTGTGTGTGTGTGTGCGCATGCGTGAGTGCTTGCATAGGCTAATGGGTATCCATGTCTAACAGCGTGTTCTTCATCAGTATGCTGGCCTCGTACGCGGCGTGTGCATCGCCTCCATTAGAGCAAACATTTACGTGTCTGACCTCAGCGCTAGCTCGTACCGGCCGCTCCCACCTCCCTCCCGCATGCGCGCTTCAATATGCAGCGCGGGATGTCTTGCTGCTGCAGTGGTGCAGCCAAACTTAAAGCAGGTCCTGGGCCGCTGGCCGTAGAGGCAACGGAGCAGCAGAGAAACCAGCTGGCATCAGGTTCGACAGTGGGGATCCCCGAGTGGCTGTAACTCAGGGCCCTTGCCCGTTTCACCGCACAACACTCTCCATTAAGAGTTTACTGTTTAATCCATACAACCAACCAGAGCTCCTTCACACCCAGGCAGGAACCTTTTCTTTCTTAATTGCTGTAATGATCGCTTTGATTGCAGTGGATGTCGAGTGATTAGCGGCGGGAAAGGGTTTGATAATTCAGTGGCGCGGCTAACCGGAGACGGCACAAACATCGACTTCACCCTGGTGACCTCTGCCTGAGTGGACAGGCTTACATGTTACATCCTTTTAGCCAAATATAAATAAATGGGGATTGGAGAAATCCAAATTAAATATGCAAGGACACTACACGTCCATGTAGGGGTAGAACAAGCAACTATGTTAATGATGGATTTGGATGGAGGATTTGAGGCTTCCGTGAGAGTGGGATCAAGAAGACGCTGCAGGAGAGGCTCATTACTGCAGCCCACACCGACTAGTACCTGTGTGAGTGTGCACATGCGCATATTTAATTTGTGTATGAGGGAAAGAGGAGAGATAGAGTTCATGCATGGGCCAATGCATAGTGCAGCGCATCTATCATTATGGGCAGGATCAAGTAGCTTATGTGTATTGTATGTAAATGACACGCTAGAAATGCTGATGTACACAACAAACAATATAGAATGTATAAAAAAATCTCAGTCAGGTTGAGTTCACACGGGTGACACTGGGGGCCAACAAGCAGTCAAGCACATCACACGCTGCCCTTGCATTGCTCTTCGCTAAGGAGAGAAAAAAATAAATCACACTCTTTATTTCTATGAATTTTTTATACTCTTATTTATTGTACACAATGCCTCTCAAACATCCCTTATGGGAAAAGCGTGTTCTTTTTCATCATTTTGCTTTCTCAGGTTGATGCCTTGGGTTGATAAGGTGAGGCAGTGAGTCTCACCAAAGAGAAATTTGCAGATGCCGATCTATCTATCTATCTATCTATCTATCTATCTATCTATCTATCTATCTATGCCAGCAAGAGAACTTTATTCAAATGGACACTGAAACACAGAGGGAGAACTTCATTTTAGAATTACCCAGAGCTCGACAAAGCAGTGTGCGAATTGCTCATTTCTAAGCCAATTATAGCAGGAAGCACATAAACCTGCATGAATGCATTTCTGACGATTCAACTTAACCTCCCATCAAGTGAAATCACATGATTTCTTTCAGCTGCAAACTGTCTTTGTGTTTGCATAAGTAAATTAGTATGTAGCACTGGGTTTAAGAATGCATAAAAAGTAAGGTGACGGAGCTCTTATAAATCTAATTGTCTTGTCACTCGCCTGAGGCTTTACCCAATGACTAATAAGACTGACCAATCAATGACTCTTTTTGGAACATATGACTTACAGAGGAAAAACTGCTGCCCCAATTTTGTATACATTAATTTGTCACAGAGCGCAACAACAGATGCGAACAATCGCAACTTGGGCAAGCAAAAGCAGACACGCACGCAGTTTGATTTCTCCATCAATTGATTTCAAAAAATGTCACCTCATTGAGTCTCATTTTCAACATGACAGCGGTGCTGTGGTGCAGTCTGAACACAGTCATCTTACATTGTTATTTGCGTCGATGGCGAGGGAGGGGCGAGAAAATGAGCAGTTAATTTGCAAATGGATTGGAAGCCATTAGGATGAGAGCAAACACCTGGCCTGCTAATATGTCTAAAAGCAAGGCACTGAATCAGCGACAGCTTTAGCTTTTACAGCAGAAACTCCTAATCAGGAACTTGTCAGCAACACAGGAGGGACCTGATGTGGGACTTCGATATGAAAGTTTCTTTGAGAAACTCAAACTCAAAGTCTGAGTGTTTTTGAAGAGAATCCTTCATTTTAATTAACCTGCAATAACAATGTCAGTTCCCGCCAAAGTGAATTTAAAGTGATACCATCGGTGAAATGTGCAATTAGCCAAACAACAAAGTATCTTTTAATGTAATTCTCTCTCTGAAGGCAGTGAACGGCTTACTGTTTTTGTGAACAGCAGTCATACATTCAAATTAACCACAGGCAGGAGGCCAACACTTGTCAAGGCTGACAGGACAGAAAAAAGAGTGGAAAATTATTCACCCAGGACACAAACGTACAAAGACAGAACCTACATTTTACAACCCCTTCAAATACGTCTCTGACGGATGATCGAGGCTGTCAGGGGGAAGCCAGAGTAATATTCCTACATCAGTATTATACCAGGCAGCAAAACAGCCTGACTAAGGCTGAGGGATCTCCTCCCCAAAGTTTCCAAAGCGCCCATAGCATGGCAGCAGATCTCCATTAAGCAGCTGCTGCTGTTGTTGTTGGCGTTACTTGTTTGTTCCACAACCATGAATAATTCAAACCGCAACACGCAGCACACGCAAACTTTCGGACATATAGAGAGACAAAAAGGGCTGCGTTCGCTCCTACCTTGAACAGCCGCAGGATGTTGGCCACCATGATGGAGACGGAGCTGGACGAGGCGCCGATGACGCCCACCACCCTCTCCGGCTTGGTGATGATGGGCGAGCCGCCGCCCACACACTTGACGTCCGAGCCGTCCTTCTCGATCAGGGCCTGCACGAAGGTGAGCGACTGCTCCAGGGCGTGGGTGTCCCTGGAGCAGGTGTCCAGGATGCGGGCGCCCAGCGTGATGTTGGGCAGCAGGTTGTGGTCGTTGTTGATGCGGTCCAGGGCGAAGAGCATGGCCTCCAGCCGGTGGATGCCCTTCTCCTTCTTCAGCTCCCCGCACGGCTTGCCGTCGTGGCCGCGGGCGTGCACGGGGAAGAGTCCGCCCAGCGAGATGTCGCCGTCGATGCGGATGGAGTTGAGGTGGGTGTGCGGCGGCCCCTTGGGCTTGGCCGCCTGCGTGGCCCTGAGGGGGCTGAGGAGCAGCAGGAGCAGCAGCAGCAGGTGGAACTGTGGCGTCGGCGGCAGCGAGGCACGGCCGCCCCGGTGGCCGCCGGCCCGATCGGCTCTCAGCGCCGGCGGCTGGAACATGACCACGGACGCGAGAGAAGAGCCGAGCCGGCAGTCAGGGAACAATGGGATGCCAGGTATTATCTTGTGACGGCCACTGGGGTTAATTGCAGTCGCTCTTGAAGCAGCTGGCAGAGAAAAGGCTTCCTCTCATGCCTCCGCCGCTCCCTCGCCGGCATTCAATAGATGTAGAATATGAGCCCGGCTCCACGGCGGGGTGCAACACTTTCTTTCCACTCTCTCCCCTTCCTCCTCCTCACTCCATCGTCTGACCACCAAGTTGGGTAGTGACTCCTTAGTCGGCCGCTGTTCGCACACCTGCCGGCGCGGATCCTCCCACTCGAGGCATGAGGAAGAACAAAAGTCAACGATCAGCTCCTTTTCTCTCTGGTTCTCTCCCCGTCGATTCCTCTGCCTCTTGTGTTGCAGCTCAATCGGAAGTTTTTGATCTCCCAGGTCCCCTGCGCAGGGATTGGGGTATACGTGAGAAGCCTCGGGCTTGCTTGGGTCCACAGGCTTCAGAGTGAGTTCCTGAAAGATGAAGAAGAGAAAAAACATTGAGACGGTTCACAGAGAAAACAGTGGAGTGGAGGGGGGAGAGAAAAGCATTTGTATTGTGTGCGAGCGTCTTAAAAGTCAGTCTTTTTCCCCCTTAACCTTTTAACTGCAGCATTATGGGTAAGTGAAGAGACAGCTCTGCTCCCACGTTCAGTTTCTACTCTTATACAGCCGTCTGTGACATCCACATTGAATTCAAAAGGCTTTCATAAACTCTCAAGGTCCCACAGGGCTACCAGTCAGATCTTTGTATTTGTTTCTTTCTTCATCAATCTGGCCGGCAGACACATTCAAAAATGGGATGGTCCCAGACTATTACAATCTCAAAGGCTGCCATTGATTGCACGTAAATCTGGCAAATTGAATGCAGTGCGGTGAGACCCGTCTGAGCGCGGTTTACTCCGGAATGTCTCTCCGTGGCTAAAACATTACGACTTCAAAGTCCGTCAGATCATTGGAAACTTGAAGGGTATCAGAGTTGAGCCCTGGGGAAACTGAGCAACTGTGACAAAGCTGACCGAGCTTCACCTCCAGGTTTCCACCAGAAAAGCTATTTGCATGCATTGAATAAATACTTGAGTGAAGTCTGGCAGAATGCCAAATCTGTCAGAAATAGCTTTATTGACATCCTTGTTATTGCCAATGGAGGTGTGTTTTTTAATACAATTAGTATCTCTGTATAAAATACAGTTTTCTGTGTATGTGACTTTGTGCGTGCGCGTCTCGCATTACATCTAAAACCAAGGTTCAAAGCCATGGAGGCCATAGTGGCCAAAATTTGCCCTTTACCATCAGGATTTTGCATGAGCTTTATTGGAAAGTGGTGCTTTGGATAACTTTTATTTTGCTTGTTTTAATTTTCTCCACAGTGGAGCACATCCAAAATTAGTATATACCACTGCACTACTTTAAAAACATACTACTTTAAAAGCCAATACTTTCCATCTATTAATGTAACAGGTGGAATTTTAAGTTTTCCTCTCCCATAGGAGGAACTGCTTACTGGTGGTTGGGAGGAAAACATCCAAACCAGTAAGTAACAACGGAAATAAAACAGGTGTTTTTGAAAACTGTCTTAAAATTGTTTTTCTTTTGTTTTAACTATCACAATTTCATGTGCTTCACGCTACCTTGATAGACCAGGACATTTTGAAAAAACAAAAAAAAATATCAAATACCCATTTAAAGTGCAAAGAGAAAACATCAACTTAACTAGTATATTAAATAACACCTTTTAAAAAATGTTTGTGAAAATGAGTCGACTGATTCCACTCATTTAATCCATTAACCAAATGGACTCGCAAATTGTACTCGTCTCCAACCATCGCTGCAGCAAATAATTACTTCCATCAGAAGTCGCAACAAATAACTTTGGTTAAATAGTTTGTGTTTTGTTTGCCAGTTCTTCGGTGTGATTCAGCCTTTTAAGAAATGTTGACCCCCGCATTAATGTGCTGCGTGCCTCAAATAACAATGCGCCACAACTTCTTAAACGCTAGCCGGAGGGCTCGTTCGCTGTGGGAGGCTGTCGTGTTTTGCTCTCCTTTGTGGTCTCTGTGTCTGCTGGTGAGGTTTTCACAGTTTCTCCACTTGTAGAACACCGTTTTATTTCTGCCTCTTTCATGTTGACCTCAGCTCTGTAGGGAAAACGGTTCCGGAATACTTTGCCCTGCACGGTTTCGTTAACCAGTGAAGGGCTGCGGAGGTTATTCCTGGAGAAGCTACATCGTGGTTGTCAATAGTGCTCCTGCCGAGGATGAACCATTGCATCTCTCCGTCATTCAAAGCAGAGGCTAACCTTGCCTTAACAGGGGTGGGCTGCACAGGCCCCCTGACAATAGTGAGCCCAGGGCATACAATCACAGTATACAATACACAGTTCAGATGCTTAAAGGCCCAGTGAGGGACATTTAAAGGGACATACTGGCATGAAATGGAATAGAAAAGACACACATTCATTGCTTGTCATACACAAAATGTTGATGACTGTGATGTCATTCACTGATAATTACATTTCTACTTATATTGCACATGACTACATTTGGAAGGAGGCAACCATATAGGCGATGGTCATCATGTCCCAACAGTAGGCAAGAATGTGGGTTTGCTCAGGGTTTTGTGGTTTCACCCTAGCATCTCACCTCATGAGAGAAAGAGGAGCGATCAGTATGAGAAATGAGGAGTATGACAAAACAAGGTTTATAATCAGCAAGGAAGATTATCCCAAATGGAATGTGTCTCTAGCATTGACTGTATGGACGGACAGTCATTGTGACATTGGTTTCTGAATACCCATTTAGAAGCCTAGAGATAAGTTTCTTGAGTTTCCAGTCTGTTTGAAACCAGATGATCCAGATTTAGATATGTGGGTGGTACCAGAGGTGAGTTAAGATTGGAGTGTGTGCCCCAATGCCTGCCCACACGCTGGTAAGCTGAATACTTATGGCTACTAAGCTGTAGCCGCCCCCACAACTCTACGGCCAGCTTCGTTCGAAATTAGACAAAATAGGACAAAATTAGCTTCACGGCATATTCAATGTTGTTTAACTGTTTAATTGTTTAACTAGCAATTTAGATCAACAAAAAAATGGACCAGTGTGTGAAGGTACGAATTATGCGCTCCTCTCGGTATTGAGAGCCAGTCATTATTTTTGCAACCATTTATGGCGGTCTCTGCAGGCCAAACAATAGAATGTAGTTGTTTTTTCCACATTGGCCTGATTTTTAAATTAGAAGCTCTGTCCATCTATACATTCAGCCAATGGTCTGCAGGAGGGCTCGAGGGGGGGGTTAGTCTGGTCAGGGGTATAAAACCATATATTCAGGGATTCATTGTCAGGGAATCATTTGTTTGCAAAAAGCTTTTTAAGTGCAAGATGCTGCCAAATCTCACATATTGATCCTTTAGTGTGCACCTGATGTGTGTCAACAATGAGGTCTTGAACGCTGCCATATTTCTGTATCACACTTTCAGCAAACCACCCAGTTTGCTCTGCGACACCACAGCGGAGCTCAAGTATCTGGCATTTCCCTCCGTCTGCTTTTTTTATGACTGCGGAGGAAAATAAATGAATTTGAAAATGGACTGCTTTTGATTCTGCATGCGGCGTCCACGGTCCGCCTGCACTCGTCCACTCTGCGGTCTCGCTCAGAGTGCTGCCAACAACACTGCCGGATCGGTTACACAAAATGAGTCAGAGCCCCATCAAGACTAAATAATTTTGATTTTAAAAGTAATTAGAAGCCCCTTGTGCACTATTCATCCATCAATGGAGTAATTGACTGGCCGTCTGAGTGTTTTGGCTGTATAGCTCCATCTGTTTGGATGTGGCTTTAACTGCTGCGCTACTTTTGAAGCAAATACGCTCCATGCTGTAATGCACATCAACGCACACTGACACTTTCATTCCCTCCTTCCCCTTTTCTGTCCACTGGCACACACACACACACACACACACACACACACACAATAGACCAGCAGCTATACACACACAGAGGGTATGGCACGACAAGGCATCTTGTTCGTACACATCTACACCCTGTTCAATCCCCCAACTGTAATGGGCTGTGAAGGAACAATCTCCCTGCACGCCGTGGCAGAATAGGGCTGTAGACATTGGTTTTCCAGTGGAGTGGGTTGAAGCTCCGGATCAGCAACGGCTGAGATTCATTGAGAGCATATTGGAAGTGACAAGTTTCTTTGAATACACCCAACTATCTCCCACCGGGCGAGAAGTAATTTTTCACAGCCGTTCCACCGCAGGTTCACTTTAAACTGCTGCGGCCCGGATGACAACCGCGCAGTGGACTGACTCACCTCAGGCCCCTCAAAAAACTACAAACGGTACGTCGGTATATCCGACTTAGAGGAGAGGGCGAGCTGCCAAGTCAGCTCCATGTGAGCAAAAAGTGGGAAGGGAAGTGCTTAGCATTTAGGAGTTTGTCCCGCAAGAGTATTACAGGGGAACATCAAGATAAGAAAAAACAGCAGCTCTCACTCAAATTGAGTGTTGATGGTCACCCACTGACTGAAATCGCTCCATATTCATTCTCACCATCACTCCCACTTTAATGAGACATGGGTTTCTGTGCGTCACTGTGAGGCCAATCAAGCCCAGATCACATTCACCACCTCCAGTCGTTCCATTAGTGTTGCACAGTGGCTCTCAAGGTTAAAAAGAAATCAATTTTGTGAAACTAAAATAACTTGAACAATGTGTGGAATTTCAACTGAATGAAGTCTTGATGAGTCATGTCAGACTCATCAAGAAATTAAAATGTCCACAGGGTTTAAAAGCCACTTTTCTTTTAAAAAGGATCAACTTATTCTGGAGTGTAAAGTCCAGATGCAAATGGCAGTGATATACTGAGTAGAGTCCATGCCTTCCAGGAACACCTGAGAAACATTAGAAGCGCACTGGAGTCCATCCCAGCTGTCCTTGGGTTATAGTAGGGTTACAACACTCGACAGTTTATCGCAGGGCAACAAAGACACAAAAGAAACATCCACACTGAGCCCTAGAGAGACCTTTTGACGATTTAGAATTTCCACTAAGAGTCAGCATGCATGACTGTGGGAGGGAGGCGGAGTACCTGCAGAGAACCATGCAGGCACAGGGAGAACATCTACTCTCCTCACAAAGAAGCCCGGATGAAGCTTTATGTTTGCACAAAACGAGAGAGTGGTGGGAAGACGGCGTCTCTCTCTCTCTCTCTCTCTCTCCCTCTATGTCTCTCTCTCTCTCTCTCTCTCTCCCTCTCTCTCTCTCTCTCTCTCAAAATCAGCCACCTATTCTGCAGGCCTACCCGCCGGGAAGCAATTTAACACATCGCAAGATTGCATCGCCTATCACCATGTTAATCAGCTTGTTTTGTCCCGTCTCAGACAAACACATCTGAACGATTTCCTCCTCGACCAGAGTGCGGCCCATACGTTCTTTAATCTCCAAGATCTGGGCGCGATGAGCCTCAGCTGGTTAAATCCACCGAATACATCATTTTCAGAAACCACCAACACTCCACTGGATCCCACAATCCTATTTTAATCAAGCACCAGGGTGGATGGGATGGCAGACAGCGGCTTCGCGACTCTATTCAGCACGTTGGGTGATGAAGAGACTGAATGGAAAGGAAGATATTAGCAAACTCTGTGAAATCCTACTGCACTTTATCAGTGTTTTTTCCCCCCCCAACTCTTATCGCATTTCCAGTAGTCAGCAGTGATACGCTGCATGTAACGCGAGCTCGGCTCTGTGGCTGGCGTTTCATTGTTTGGAGCCGGCTTTTTTGTTTTTTTTCGTGCTTTGGACAAAACGACAAGCACATTTTGTCAGAGAGGAGAAAAGGCCAGTGGGACGCCCAACGAGAGCCAAACCCTGTGCGTGTGTTTACAGGTCGCTTTCCGTCCTGGCACAAACTCAAACTTGTCGAGCAGAGACTTCTGAAAAACAACGGCGGATGTTGGCCGTCCACAAAATGTCAGAGCCGGCTGTGGGAATTATTAGAGATTCCTATCGAGAGAGCAACCTTTCCCCGGGTGCATGAGCTTGTTTCGCAGCAGACGACACGTCGGGATCAACAAGGCCATGCGACTGGCTCCAGGCAGACAGGCAAGCTGCTAAATCTACGGCAACACTTTCAGGACGATATTTTTCCACAATCTGCACAGTTTATATGCCTGTTTTAGTTTTGAGCGGTTGGGGACTTCATGTGGATGAGGAATTCTCCAATGATGCATTTATTTTTAGACGTGCACAGGAAGACAGTGTGGGTGTTGCTTGTATTGTCTCTGTCACGCTTCGCCTACGCATCTGTCACCAAGACCTTTTTTTTTAATTTAATTCAAACGCGGACCGCTGCAATGTTTAGGTTGTGTTGCGACGGTTTGTTGCAGATGAAGTGAGCGACAGACTGCGTGCGCTTTAGTGGAGAAAGCCAGTGGGGTGGACGTGATTAAGCACGATTTGCAAACCGACTGTCGTCTCAGATAACAAAGTGGGAGGAAACCAGACAAACAACCAGTAACTAGGTGCACTTTCCGTCTGCTTCAGTCTGAGACTACGATCACCTGGTCAACACAATTCCTTCCCTTTCCATTGGAGAATCTTCTGTCTGTGCGTTGGTGAAAGACTGGATTTAATCAGGTCTGCAAATGAAGGAAAAGATGAATAATATCAAGCTAAAAAAAAATGCCTTGTCGATGTCAGGGGTCAAAGGTCAGAATGGGCAACCTGCATAGAGACCACAGAAAGACAACAAGAACTCAAATGACCACTTGTAGTATCTGCAAATGTACAACACAGCACACCATCTTGCTATGATTAAGTGGTCAGTAGTGTCAATAATGACTGACTGAAATCACTCTTGAGTTTTTGTAAAAAAAAAAAAAATATATATATATATATATATATATATACATATATATACATATATGTAAAATATATATTTTTTTATTTTAATATGAAGACTCTGTTATGGCATAGAACAATTCACAACAATTGTGATATCAAGACCGAGCCCAACTTCTAAAGGGGACCTGACAAGATGGAACGCTGACACTAGCTAAAGCAGACGGGCATCTCAGGGGTTCAAACGCAGCAGCTCACCCAGCACAAGTCCAGACTTTGCAACATGCTGCGGCGCCCATCTCGCAGACGGACAGGAGGGGTTTTCTAATTGACACTCTAGCATATGGCTGCACAGCAGATCAATAGGTAGGCAGAGGTAAAGGCTGCTGTGAAGAAAATGAGAGTGGAGAGCAGGTCCAGGGCAGCCGAGGAAACACCGGAGAGCATCGAGGGGGCGGCCGCAAAGTTGATGGTGAAAGAAAGAAAATGACTGAAATGAGTCTCAGAGTGATTTAGAAAGCGGGAGAGATCACTGCCTGGCATTAATCTGTAGTCCCCAACAAAAAATAAAATATAATTCTCATCATTTGCATCCAGTTGCTCTGCTTAATGGTGCACACATATCAATCAACATCTAAAATCGTTCTACCAGAGGCAGTGATAATGTCATTTGAGTAAACATTGAGTGCAAACTCGAACCCATAGTGCTTCTTTTTGAACTTTGTGAACCACTAGGTCAAGCTTACTGGGTGTACGTTGGTAAAATGGACATTGAGAATTATTTCATACTCAACACTGGATAAGACGCTGGTGACGTTTCATAAACCCTGAAACCATTCTGGGGGCTCCACCAATGACAACAATCATGGACTTATGTGGCGTCTGTCATTGCCAGAAGACTCAGCAGACTGATTTGACCCCAAAGCAGCGACTTTAACACCATCTGTAGCCTCCTGGCCAGAAGCTGTGTGCATGTTGCACTCACAACACAGATGCCCGTGTGTTACAAAGCAGCTGTTTCGATTCAAGCTACAACTGGACACTTGCGTGATGCCACACGGGCAGTGTAGAGACTCCAGAGAAGTTTCAGACGCGCATAAGCCACTACATCCACATGCCAGGTAATGAGTAGGTGATACAGATACACATGAATGAAGTATCTGAGTAAAAATAGCAAGTTAAAATACAAAAATACATTTCAAGAATATAATTAATTCCATCTAAATAATTTGAAGGAAAAAAATGACTTCATTGTATTTCGTTTATGATTTATGAGCAAAGCAACCGTTTCTGTCAAAACTTCAGATTGAAAATATTACAGCATTTTCTTCCATGGAACGGGCTTATGCAAATGTTGCAAAACACACGTCTGTGATTTCTTCGGGGGAACTGGGACTTTTTTGAAGTAGTGAGAACGCTCCCGTCACGGCACACGTCTACTACAGTAGCTGCATATTTCTGACAGTATATCTTCAGGCAGTCATACGCCTCCATGCATCACGGCAGGAGAAGAAGTTCTTTACTGCCAGCTGGCACGCTAGGCGTTCGAGACAAAGAGCGATCCTCCAACCAGCCCGTATCACGCTTCACAACCGAGCGAAGCCTCCGCCCGCTCAGCCAATCGCAGCCCGAACGTCAGCCCTCTTCTCCCTTTTTGTCTCAAATAGTTTTCACGCTGCGGCACAGAGCAGGACCTCAGCCTAAGATCTCTCTCCTTTCTCCGACTCCTTCACAAAACGCGCATGATTACAGTGTTCGCAGTAAATAACCGGCTACGCAGTGCCGAGAACACGGTTCAAACGGCAATCACCGAGAACCACTGCGCAGATAAATACAGTCAAGCTTTTGACACAAAATTAGTTTATTGCTGAGCAGGAATACAGGACCTGGTGAGATAATCTCCCCTATTTCATGTTTTTCATCTCAACAACATTCAGAAACAGTATTTACAGCACGCCTCTCAGGGCACGTTAGATTCCTGACTAATAATGTAAAGATACGTACTTCCAGCAGTGCTTCTGTCTAGCGCAAAGCTAATTATGATGGGATGCAGTGACTATGCAACTGCTAACAATGCTGCAGTGTGGCGAAAAAAGCCCTAATTATGCTGCTGAACGTGGAATCTTGCACGGCTGTCAGTGCCTCAATATTTCTATACAGATTAATTTGACCTGAAAGTGCATGCAGTTGCAACTATTGATTGTAAGCTTATTTGCTCAGCATGCCATCATATAATTTCTCATTTTCTTTCCTTTGGCAAAGATGGTTAAGATTTCTACAATTGTCAGTCAATATGTTTTTGGCTGAGGGTTTTCTTAAAACGCCCAACACGTATCCAAGTTTTGGCATTCGTACTTAATCACCTTAATGTACTGAAGAAGAACAAATCTCATCTCCCTAAAATTTTGCAACAAGAGAACACCAAACTAATATATGATGGTGGGGCTGTGTATTGTAACAGAAAAATATATATATATGTGTGTAAAAAAAAAAAATGATGCAGAAACAGCTCAGTCACGACACAGTCCATCACGTTGCCCTTGTGCCTCGGCTGTACAAAATGATTAGGAATTTGTTATTTACAAGATGCACCCGAATGCATGATGAAGGTCCCGTCACCGTGCCTGTGTCAAAGTCAGTCACGGCCGTGCGCAGAGTGGCAATAACTGACAGCAAAACAGGGCGAAGACGATAGTAATGTTTGCTGCATCACCGGTCCGTTAAGAGCTAAACACAAAATGCCACAAAAAATCTGGTTGATTTGAGAAGATTAAAACAGTTTTAAACAGATTTAAAGATGCACTTGTGGGGTTTTTTTCTATGTTAAAATTATAGTTCAGGTCGCAAGGACGGCACACCTCTGAGATTAACACAGAGCCCACAGCTGGTCTGACAATGGACGATATAACTCAGGTTGCCTGGCCAGCACCTTCCCAGTTTGGGCTGTTACTGGTTATATAGTGTTGGGGGTGCTGTGTCAATGGCAGCGATACCATTCTCAAGTCATTACATGTCAATAAATCATTGAAATTTTGACATTTTGAAACTACTGTGCACAGCGTTGCTATAAAGTGTCTGGAACTGATATTAGCACAAAGTCCAGTCAAAGTCTTTTGTTGTTTGTGTGATGCATCACGCTTTAGTTCATTTGATTTTTATATAAAGGTTGAAGCTGCTACAGCTTTGGCTGCATTAGTGACTATTAATAAATATCTAACTGGCTAATGGCGTTGCTCATTAAACCTGCTGGGGTTGCGCCTCTGCGCTGTTTGCATTTTTGCACATACCGCCAGACATGTCCGCTGGCAGGAGCGATTTTATAGAAAGCCCCTCAAATGATCCCTGACATGTGCTGCGTTCTGTCACTGTTGGATGTAAAGAGGAGTGGAAGCAGCGGGCCTGAGCATTCTGACTGCGGGGCACATTAATTACAAAAAGAGCAAAACGCAGATGACAGCCTTGATTTATTTCAAAATGCCGAGGTTTGTGGTGCATCTTGCAGAGGCATGATATTATGCAACTGGCTGGCTGTGGCTGTCTGCTTTATCCTCAGCTGGGAGCACTGATGAAACCACAGCTGTGATTTTTTTTTTTTTTTCTCCCTCTTCTCTCCAAACACAAACTTTATGACAATGCACAGCATCTCATTTCCGTGCCAGCCTCGGAAAATTTTGGGGACACGCAAACAAGGGCTTATTAACATGAGGCCAGAGCTGTAATGTGCTGTTTTGAAGATTCTGCAAGTCATCCGCAAGCCAAGGTTGCAAATGGTAGGGAGAACGAGAAATGGGCCATCTCTAATTTTTCTCCCCCCTTTTTTTTATTTGTTTACTTGTACTGGATGCCTCTCTGCACAGTCTAATGGAGGGCCCAAGATCACTGAGCTGCATCTAGCAGGAGATAAATGGAGTGAAATGTGAGAGCAAGCTCTACTTCTCCCGCCCTGGAAGCGCAGAGAGGAGAAATCTCACGCTGCCTACGAAGGAAAAAGAGGTTATGATTGGGGAGAGGTGGGTGGCGAACCATGGGGGAAATCAGACGAGCACATTTAGAACTTTTTACTTCCTGTTCACTGAGTGACTGATCAAATGACCAACCTCTTGCTGAGATGATGAAATGGTCTCTCACAGATTTCTGAGTTTCCACCCACCATCCTCGAACAGTCTTAACTTAAACACAGTGAACCTTCTCCGCACTCTTCTCGCCTCTTATTTCGCTATGCACCGGGTGTTCCGCCTCCAGTAGCAGTGGCATTTTCCCAGATAAAAGTCACGACGTGCTGGACTGAACCTCTTGGGCTTCATGTTGGATCATTAAGTTTCCTGACACCCGCGCAACGACGCACAGGCGGCTCGGAGATGTCTGTGAAACTCCAGAGCAATTCGTGTGGATTAGACAAGTGTCATCAGGGCCCATGTGGACAAAGCTGTGAGTAGTTAACTGGTAGCATTCCTATTTAAGGTGAACTATATCTTTTCATTTCAAAGGAAATCTAAACTTGAAACATATAAATATTATATAGACATAGTTATCTGATTTTAAATACATAGTTGGATGGATCTAAATAGTATATTGTCTGTTTTGAATTAACCCTGAGCTGTATTAAAGTTGATATTCTCCAGGTTTTCAACCTTGTTCAACCTAATCTTCTCACCCATTTAACAAATCGATATTACCAGCAGCTCTGGGCCAGAATTCCTGCACAAACCGAGTTGACTCCAGCACCAAAGTAAGAGTTTGAGGCAGCTCACCCTCGCAACCTTGAGCGAATTCACCTGCAGGCTCCGAGCAGCGGGACTCAGCTCACCACTGTAATTACCCCGGGATTACACTGGATGTTACGCTGTGTGAGGGCACCACCCAGAGCGATGCAACAACCACTAGTTGCACTGGCAGTGCAGCGTGTTGCCAGCAGGCGGGAGTCACCACACCAACCAACCCAAGAGTTCCCATCCAGAGGGGTTGAAGAGGGATTGAGCTGCTCGTCAGAGGATTTTGTTTGTTTGCTTGTTTGCTTGTAAAACTCTGTCCTGTGAAATCAGTTCTGTGCTTAATTACCCCATTATGAAACCCTGATTTTATTTCTCCCCAAGGTTCTGATTTGCAGAGAATGACACTAGAATTGAAAGCCATCGCCTATGCTGCACCGCAAGAGCAGATACGGAAGACACACACATCCGGGGAAATTTAGGGGCTACTCATGCCGGGTGCAAGTGTCAATCCAGCGATGAGGTCATTTTTGAAGCTCATTTGCAGTCAATGGAGCCATTTCTAAGCCTTGCTGAAAAGAACGTGTGGTGGTAACTAGCAAGTGCAGAGGTGGAAAAAAAAATCATGCCCCTTGCATTTGTGATACATTGCATTCAGTATCACTCCTTAGTATCAAAGTGCAACTTATCTCAGTTCAGCCACCCGCAACCCACGTTCTCCGATCTGCGGGTGAACTGTTACCACTAGGTCAAAACATATCAGCACAACTGGATGCTGTTCTGAACCAGCGCAAAATGTGTATTTCCACCTCAATCTCACGCTAATGAGACGGCTAAGACAGAATCCGACGGTCACAACACCTCCGAGATCTTTCACATGCAAACCTCCGCCCCTGGGATGAAAGTGACTCAGAGGGCAGCCTGGAATCTACAGGTTAAAATACATCTGCAGAGTCCTTGCGTCTTGAAGCCTCGGGTACTACAGGCTGCACACTCACCCCCGCTGACTCCCGGCGCTCTCCCAGCCTGCTTAATGGAGCAGCAGAAAAGACGGCGCAAGGTGCAACGTCTCCTGCCGCCTGTTGACACTAAGTGGCGGCCGGTAATGATGCCGAGCATGCTTAATCTTGTGGGTCAAACATACATCTTGTCACAACCACCTTGTTTTTTTTTTTTGTTTGTTTTTTTCAGAGTGCGCGGCAGAGATGCGGAGACAAACTATCAAGAGGCATCGCTGTTTGCTGTGTCCCAATGGGTGTGGGAGTGAGCGGGGGGTGGGAAAGGGTGGGGTGTTGGGGGAGGGGAGGTGAGCAGGGTCGATACACCAAGCTGCGGCTTCTCAGACTCACTGATTGATTTACTGTATCTGTCGAGCTCGACCCGCCTGCCTGTCAGGATTAAAGAATTTGTCTTATCAAACCTGCACCCAGAGAGAGAAAGAGAGCGCGAGCAGAATCACTCGAAGCCACAACATATGGAAAACTGGGGCATATCAGCCCAGAGTGAGTGGTTTGGAAGTATAGCCTGTGTTTGTTAGATTTCTCCAGACAGTGACAAGAACACCGGCGGAGACGCGCAAACGTCAGGAGCCTGAGTGAAAGCCGGAGTCGAGACGAGAGTCTCACTCTGACCTCCAGATTCCTTATTGAGCGTCATGTCTCCGATCAATCCGCTTTGAATGTGAACCTCTCGGGGGGTGCGAGGCCCCAATAATCACAGCCACATCAATGAGTTAAACTTCAATTTTGGGTAAAGTACCCATTTAAGGAAAAAGAAAAAGAAACTCCTCGTATCTAATAATTTTCATGTTTGCAGCTTTAGATTGGGAGTGTCTGAGTTTTAGACTTATTTGCCAGTTTTTCAGGTAGTGTTAAAGGTAGGCAACCTTTAGTATGGTTTAAAAAAAAATGAAAAAATTAGTACAGTGATAAAAGACTGGCTAAAAAAAGACTGGAACAATCTTCAAAAATAGCACAAAACTATCTCCTGCAGCTGCAAAATGCAGAAAGCCCCACAAGCAATGAGGAAACGTGTCCAGAGGCAGAGAGACTCCATCCCGAGTTTAATTCTGCCATTATCGGCGCTACATCACATGGGGCTTTATGAAATGTAAAAAAAAAAAAAAAAACATAGAATCTGCACCAGGCAGTTATTTGAGAAGGCATTGCAACCAGAGATTTACAAAGAATCGCTCACGGGTCACCTTTGAAATGAACACCAGGGACAATGAGGAACACTGCATTTCCAATGTCAAACACGTCCAAAAACGAGGAAGAACAGGAAAGAGGACACTGTCCACAGTGCTGGTAATATCTTCTGTCCATCAATATTTATACAGTTGTCTGTTGGTGCGGTTCTTTCAGTCAGCTATTAGATCTATTCAATCCTAGAAATGTCGTGGTCGTGTCACAGAGATGAGGTCCAAAAGGTTCCGTGCAGCATGTCGCAAACTTTATTAAAACCATTGGACAATAGTCCAGTTAGCTTTCCGTCGCTAGAGAAATGAGCCACACAGGCTCTAACGTTACACCACCACCTACAAATTAAACAAGCTGGGTAAAAACTTTACAGCAAGTAGTTAAAAAAAAATATCAGCTCGCAAAACAACAAAATAGAGACAAAAATAGGAACCGCACAATTAAGCAATACAGCCTCCTTAGAAGTAGCAGCTGTCCAGTTCATAGTCAGAGCCCCAGGAGGCTTTTTTTGTCATTAGTAACTCTAACAAACAAGGTGGATAAAGGGGTTATTGTAGTCATAAACTCTTCAGTCCCCTGCAACATAGAAGAAGGAATTCAAATTGAACTGTGAAAAACACATTATTCTGCATTGGTTGGATTTCAGTTCCGATGTTTTTGGTTTACAAATTTCTACATTAGCATGTGTTAAGTCCTTCCTGGGTTTGATTTCCTGGTCTGGGAATTTCTGAGAGTTTTTGTTTTTTTGTTGTTGTTTTTTGTTGCGTGTTCTCCTTGTGTCTGCATGGTTTCTCTCCAGGTACTCCAGCTTCCTCCCACAGTCCGAAGAGCAGCACAGTCTACCGACTGGCACCTCTGAATTGGCGCTTGGCGGGAATGTCGGTGTGGATGGTTGTTTGCCTCCATGTGGCCCTTGCAATAAAAAGCCGACTTATTCAGGGTGTAACCACTGGCTGCACTGGCTGGACAAACAGGATTGTACGGCCTAATTGATGTTTTTTTCTTTAATGGAGATTTAGAACAACGAAAAAATGTAAATAAGTTTGTAAAGGCGTGAATTTTGTGCTCCTTTTCGTATTGACGGTCAGTCATTTTCAGTCTTTCATGCAACCATTTACCCTGCAGGTCAAACAATAGAATGCGAGTGTTTGGAACTCCTACCATTTTCAAACTGGATTCGCCATCCACCTTGATATACAGTCAATGGGGGCAACCCAACCTTCACTCTTTGACAGCTGGGATGGACTCTAGCAATTTCCACGACTCCAAGCGCAGTAGAAGTGGTGATTGAAAATGGATAGATTTATGGATGAATAAATGGACAGACTTTTAGACCATCTCTCCCACTAGACCGCTTACTTGTAGAAGCACCATCCAATTTGTTTTTTTTAAAGTCGTTTGTAAGGTAGGACGGAGCTTTCATGGCAGCAGCAGCAGCAGCAGCAGGGGCTCCAACCATAGGTGGTTCCGTTGAATTCACCCAACGCGTAGGAGACCTTGCCAATGCATAATTAATTATCAAGGTCATGAAAGCAAACACCTGTTCCATACCCTGAAAAAGATGTAACTGTCAGGTTTAGGAAAACATCTTGGTCGATTAAAAAAAGAAAATAAATAGAGAGGGCCATTTTCCTTAGTTTGCGTGGTTTTTTTGTGCAATCCAGAAAATGAACGTGCAGAACAAAGCCTTTATTATCCCTCAAATCTCTCGTGTGAAGGCTAACACTCTCAGAAGTGCAGATGAGCAGTCTGCAGCCCACGGGTTCTGTGAGACCCGCAGCAGATGTTGGCAGTGCGGGGGTCTCCTTCCAAAGCTGCAGGTGGGCTTTGCCACTCACCGTGTAATATATGGTCAGTGTGTAGGCTGAAAAGCTCTCTGTTCAGTAGCCCCGGCTCTCCGAGCGTGTGCAGGGAGAGAAGAGATAATTGGCAAGCGGTTCCACACACAAGATATCTTTGTTAGAACGCAGCATATTGGAGTCTTCCACAGTTCTTTGTTGCTGAGAAAAGAGAGATCTTTTTTTCTCTCTTCTTGCTCCTGTGATATGTGGAAGCCAGTCAACCAAACCCGATTTAAGTCTGCTAAAAATGGATTTTGGGATTTTGCTGCTGCGGGGAATCCTGAAGCAGGAAGCGGGCTCGCGCGGACCATTAGCGTAATCCACTGGCATTAATGGTTCAGTGGGGACAGGTGATTGGATAAGAGGATGCCTTTGCTTAAATGGGGATTAGCAAATCTTCTCCAAAGACCCTTTCGCCGTATGATAATGGTGAATTTCACAGGTATGTTTGCTCGTCACGGCGGAGGCACAGACGACTCTCTAACTTCTGGGTCAAATACAGACTCTTGGGGAATGACGTCACGGACGGCGGTTTTCCATAACTGAAGATTTGCATTCAAAATAGGCACATATTGGTTTAGTGTGTTTGCATCTCTGGATATTAGTGATAAATTCTGGTTGAGTCAGCTGTCATATTAGGGGTGACATTGTAAGACTTCGAGGTTCATTCACCCTGCATGTTTTTTTGCCCATTTTATTATTAAACGGAGGCTTTGGGCAGTGTTGTTATCAGCGCAGTCTGAATAACCATCCCAATGTCCTGCAAACAGAATATTGTGCATTTGCTAAACGTGATGAATGACGAAAGACAAACGAGACAAGGATTGGCTAGCTAGCATGCGGTCTCCGCTCCGACAGCTGTTTGATGCATATTAATGGGGATGTATTTCTCCTGGAGGGACGTCGCGTTTCGCATTTTCCAACATACGTCGTGGAATTGGTTTTAAACGACGCTTACCAAGCGTGCAAGCCGGGAGGAATTCGCTGAAGCGAATGCATGCAGCCATGAGCTATATTTATATATATATATATGTATTTTTTTTGTTTGTTTGTTTGTTTGCTTGCTTGTTTTTGGCAAACCATAGCGGGCGTGGCTTCAAGCAAGCAAAGTTTGACAAAAGACGTGATGGAATCTGACAGACAAATGGCTCTTCTGACACCATCGCCATTCTCAGGGTTTTCTCAGAACTGTGATCATGAGAGATTCAGACTTGAACACACTTGTCAGGTCATTTTCCATAAGGAGCTATGCGTGGTCTCCCTGTAGTTGCATGGGTTTCTACCCCAGTCTGCAGGTATCGCCTCAGCATCAAGGAGATGGATCTGATCCCCAGGTACCACATGGTGGCTGGCAGCTGTCTCTCAGATGTACAGTTCTTTGCACATGTCACCAATAAAGTATGTTAAGATAAGATCTCAGGAGGAGCAGGAGAAGGGCGGACTGAACTAATATTTCCCGACGAAACAACGTCTCTTGATCTTTGACGGAGATCAACGGATTCTGGTTGAATCCCCGGGTGGTTCTCTCTTCTCTTGCCAGACCGTTGGTATGTTGTTCAACACGGTCTCCTCATACTAATGTCCTAAAGTACAATGCAGAAAAGCTCCCACATTGTGCAAAAAATCCCTTTGCCTCCAATGTACACAACGGTACATCTCCAATGCACATCAGGAAAAGCATAAACATGAAACACTGATTATATTTAAGTTAAGGTGTCGATGAGAAATATAGAACTTGCCTATTTTTCCTTTTCCCTCTGCTGTACTTTGCTCTTGTGCAATTCTGCTTTGTGCATTTAAAATTCTTGCAACATACAAATACAAATGAGTCTAACCAGCGAACAGAGATTTATAGGCCTAAAGCCATGCCGATAGGACGAAAATAATAATAATAAAAAAAGACAATAAAAATACAACAAGTGTCAATTATTCCCAGCACATCGGCTCACAAATGGGAATGAAGCGTTCCTGCCTTCGCCCTGCAGCTGATCACAGGTCTTCCCGGATCTCTAATTGCTATTTGACTCTTTGAGAGACAGCGCCACAATGTAATCTCAAATGAGGGAAGAATAGAAAAAGGAGGGACCTTGTGAGGGCAGGGGGTGTCCATTCCGAAGGGTAATACAAGATCGCCTTTACTTAGTTTTGCGGGTTTCTTTGTTTTTTTTTCACTGACATGACTTCACAAGATGCCCTGGACGCTGTAATGAGCCTTTAGGGGCAGAGTGGAGGGAGGGATGTCCCTGACTGTTTAACGAAGTGTGACTTCTAATGAGCTTTTTTTTTTGTTTGTTTGTTATTCCTGGTTTCATCAGCGCCAAGCACACAAATCACTTCTTCCTCCACAAATAAAGACCATGCACACGCTGCTATTTCTCATTAAGTCTTTCTCTGTGTGTTAGTTATTCATTTGTTGTTGTGAAGACTTTTTTTTCTAAATATATATTTATTTTTTTTAACTTTTTTCTTTTAGTCTCTTTCTTGCGTGACTGTTTTCAGTGCATTGAGTCAATACGTGGGCATCTGTACTTCCAGTTTATAATGGTGCTAATTACGTAACTTGACCTCAAAGACAAGTTTCTTTTCTCCTGCTGTTCATTACTCTTTTCTTAGAAATATTGTGTGCATGCATTCAGAGGGATTATCTTTAAAAGGTGCTGCTGTCTGTTTGCTATCCGGAAGCTAAAAACAGTTCAAACGCACGAGGCAAGCGTCACTTCGCAGGCTGCAATCGCATGTCCCCCTGCCGAGCGTAAACATTTAACTATAAAAGCACATCGGTGCCCGGACAAGGATTCAAAACAATAACACTTGTGTGGATGATAGCGCTTCTTAGTGCAGTGAAGTGAGTCTGATGGGATATGCATAAATTCATGAACAGGTGTAATGGGTTCCACAGTTAAAAAAAAAAAAAAAAATCTAAAAAAAAAACCCGGGATTGGTGTTTGAGCTGAAAATGGAGTGATGGAGCAAAACTATTTCTCCACATTCACACAGGGAGACAGATTAAAGCAAATATGTAGTATGACAAAAAAGAAATGGATTTCAAAAAAAAGATTTAATTATAAAAATATTACTCGTACAGGACTCTGGGGTTCGGGGGAATCAGCTGGGGGAAGCTACTGGCTTGGAAAGAGGACCAAACGCACATGTTTATGCAAATATTTCACGAGGGACATACAGTGAATGAGAAGAGCACTCAGGGAGAGTACTCAGCATTTCCTAATTCTTGTGTTGGGATCATGAAATTCAAAATTCCAACTCGTTACGGGAGCCCATTTCGATGTTTGTCAACACACTCACACAGCTGTCGACCTTACCGTGGATGAAATGGGAAAGTATCGCTGACATATTTTTTGAGATCGGTCGCGCGGTACGCGAGTTTAGTGGTGAAGCATTCTGCGTCTATTCTATGTCTCAGACATTCTCATCATAGGATCTGAAAAACAAGTGTGTCGCCATTAAATGAGAACCCTCCTACAAACACTACAAACCACGAGGAAAAAAAACAAACATTTACATCTACACCTAACCTACAACCAACCTAACTGATATGACTGTCTTGAGAAGTGCCCGCATGCATTTCATGTGAGAGCTCCACTCCAGCAACCGCCCATTAAGATAATAACACGCTTTGAGTGCCGTCTGTGAATGCCAGTAAAAGCTGGAGTCTTCATATATGTTACAGCATCCTCTCTCCCTCTCTCACTTACATACTAACAGCAGCTGCAGGATGTAGACCGGTCCCACCTTACTCGCATTACACCCCTAATCCCATTACAAGTGCATTTTCCCTACGTTGCCATCGTCTGAGCCCCTGAAAACTGCTGCGCCATCACAGCAGCAGGGATGGAAGAATCCCATTATGATGAAAGTATGCAAAAGTTCGAAAGAGCCTTAAAATGTGTGTTGGCCCAAATTTTAGTGCTGGCGAGCTGCATGTTAAAACTGAAAGTCAAAATCTTCCACTGCAAGCATGTGAAAGCTATACAAAGTGTTTGCGACTCAGGTGGTAAACTGACGTTTAGGTAAATCACTGAACAGACTCCATCCAGTCCTGTATGAGCAACTGCAATGAGCACATGAGGAGTAGTATGAATCTTGGACCTGGAAATCCAACCATTGTTATCCTAAAATTGTTGAGATTTCCCAAAGTGAAAAAAAGAAATTTTACACGGACAAGGAGACATGCAATTTACGGATAAAACAGTGTGAAAGCTAACATGTACAAATTAATGAGGGGACCTTCTTTTATTTTCGCTGCCATCATAGTTTGAGCTTAAAATGGTCTTTTCTAAATTTGTTCCAAAATGCTAACTAGCTAAATAAAGTTATGTGCCGTGTTAGCTAATGTTGGCAAACCGGTTTTGTGAGTTACTTACACTTACACTGTAAACATTGTAACAACTGCAAATCAATGAAAGGGCAGGATTTGGTTTAGCTAGCACACTTTAGCTAATGTTTTACACATATAATGAAAGCTAGCTCAACATTATTTTAGAAAGCATTAGATTAGATTAGATTAGATTAGATTAGATTAGATTAAATTAGATTATTGAACTTTATTGATCCTTTCAGACAGTGTCCTCAGGGAAATTAAAAATTCTAGTAGCTACAAAACTAATAACTACAGAAAGAACAGAAGCTGAAGTGAAAGTATAAGTATTAGTAGTTTAAGTATAACATTCTGTTGTATAATAATTGTACTTCTGTTGTCATTGCACTTATTGAGTGGAGTGATATTGGCCGTTATTGTTACACTTGTTTCTGCTATTGTTATTAATAGCTGCTTCAGCCTAGCTTGCTATTCATGAACACCATTGTTCCACCGTTATTTGGAGTTGCAAGGTTTAAAAAAAATGTGCTTTTTCCTCTGTTATTATTGCTCCGCTATCTGAAGACAAGCAATATTGTGAATGAAGCAATCACATGCATATTGGAAATCTTCCTGTCTCGTCTCTGATGCTGTCAAAATTTTGATAACCTTTTTTTTTCTGGGAAAAACACTTGCTTTGGAAAAACTTGCTTGATTTCATTGAAAACAGTTTTGGCAATTCTATTTAACTGTTGTGCTTAACTTGTGAGGTCGTTGATGGGAAAACTCCTTTCCTTTTCTCCTTCCACGAGACTCATCTCTCACCGTGTGCCTTCCCAGCTTGAAAGATTGCGCCGCAGAACAACCAAAAGTGGATAATCAATGCAATTACAGACCGTGTGGTCACCGATAAAGCGCAGGTAAAGACACAGATAAGTGCTTGAACAATCTCCGAAACCCAATGTGGTGACAAACAGATTGTGAGATTCCAGGTTGTTCTTGCAATAGCAAGGGGCCCTCGTGTCAGGGTTTGATGTTGCTCATTAGGCCCTTAATGATTTGCGGATGGATTGTATGTGCTGGGAGCTGTATCTCATTTCAGGCGACGCTCGGGTATCCAGGGTACTTCAGACACGCGTATTTACCGAGAAATGCGACTTAATGTCATAATTTACATTCCGCTAGTGGGCCCTAATGGATCGAGCGCTACACATCCGTTCCTCTTTCTTTCTTTTTTTGTTCTGCCTGAATAATAAATAGAGATGTTGCACTTCGTTATTTTTTTTTTTTTTTTTCAAGATCTTACAGAGCACACCACTGCATAATTGTGTTTGCATTGGTATTTCTATCAGCGGAGGCATCGGCAGCAGCGGCAGCAGCGCTGCCACTGTTGCTTCAGTCACTATTGCTGTTGCTCCATTTGGGCAGGTGGCTCACCGGGTCGGTCCAGGAGAATTCTGGCATCAGATTTGATTTTTTTTAGTTTTTTTTCCTTGTCACATCCCAACAGGCAAAAAAACAGCTGCCTTAAAATTTTGCACTGGCGTGAAGGCAAGCAGAAAAGTTGACATCTCTGCTAAGAATTCATTCTGAGGGAAGCTCCGAAACGTCATTCCAAAAGACGGAACGCCGGCAAATCTGCTGCATTCGACGCCGGACGCCGCTCACTATTAACCTTATTGCCCGATTTTAAATTCTACCCCCCAGAACTCGGCGAAAGGGACAAATCAAACTTTGTGTCACGCCTAATTAGATGAGCGAGACGGCCACGATTAAGGACAACTAGAATCAGCATTTTTTTCCTCATCCTCTTGCCAACATTTTTTTCTTTAATTTTTTTTTCTTCCTCTCGCTCTGCAGTCCCCATAAAGAGATTGGAGGCTGCCCCGGTGTGCACTTTAACGACCGGACCGATCCAAAGTTCCGTTTGCTGCTGTTGTCTGCCGTGTTGACAGCCTGCGACAAGCCTCAAACTTTTTAATGCTTTTTATTCAGGAGCCGGAGTGCACCTCTCTCCCTGAACGTCCCATGAATTTTTAAGTGCAACATGAAGGGACTTCCTGGGATGTAAAGTCACGTTGAATTTTTCGGGGTTCAAACACAAGGAAAAATCCAGCCTCCTGCCTTTTAAATGAAAGGTGTTCATCATCACCTTGTCGGCAACAGTGCGCCAACGTGACAGGCTGATGCCACTTAGTCACCCCCCCAAATCCCCGACACCGCCCCCAGGGGACCCTCGGCTGTCGGCCTGAATTTGCGGCGCTGCCATTTCACCTCGACAGACGTACCGAGCCGGACAGGAGACAGTAGAGCAGGGCCTCGTATCGCCCGTCATCTTACGTGGGGAGAAAGGGGTAAAAAATAAACGTGACATTTGGGTCTGATTTGAAGCCTTAACAGCGTCTCGTTTCTGCTGAGTTAGTCATTCCGTGCTTTTACACAAACAAATGAATCAGAGCCGAGTTGCCCTCTGCGTTGTCAGTCGCCGCCCACGTGCGGCTGCCGCAAAGCCTTGAAAGGCACCTCGAAGCCCGAAGAGAGCCTTCGCCCTTCTCGGAGTCACTGCATTTACATGACACTTGGGAAAAACTGTTTGCGCAATCTGACTATAACCAGACAACTGATATGTATGTGAACGCGTTACTCCCACTCACAATTTACACAGTCGAGGGTTAACAAGTTGTCTCAAGCCAGATCAATCAAAATGTTACCTGCATGCATGGAAAGCTTTCCAGACTTGTGTGAGTCTCGGTGGCTCACAGAGGTAGACAGGAAATAGATGTTTTACTGTTTTAACTTATTTTTTGTTGAAGTGAAGTGAAATGGAGAGCAGCGAAATGGAGCTCAGTGTGACATAAATTTGTGTCATATTTCCTTTACTTTCTTTTTTCAACGTCAGTCTAGTACGCAGCACTCACTTAGCAAGCAAACCCGCCGCGGTAGATGTGGGCTGCGGCTTAAAATCGCCAGTAATATGCCGTGCATGTTTGTGAATTTGTGACAAATCTGCTGATGGTGGCGGGAATGGTAATGACACAACACCGGTATTAGTATCGCACTCCAGTTGTTTATTATTATGCAACGCAAAAGATCAACCAGAAATTTGGCCGTATATCAACCCACTCAAGATGCATACCGCCCCCTACTGTTGAGGAGGACACGCTCCCGTCAGTAATTCCGACTTTCTCAGTGGCAGAGGTCCGATTAAGCTTCATAGCTTAGCTCCACGAAGCTGTGCATATAAACGTACCGAGTGGTCAGGCTGGTAGAGGTGGACGGCAACTCATCGGGTGGTGAGGAGGGGGGGGGGGGGTGTTACAGTCATGCTGGCTGACATCCTGAGAAGCTGTGATTGCGTGCGGAGGCTTCGGGGGAACGACGGCGGTCGGGGATGGAGGGTCCCGCCTCTCTCCCACGGACTCCTAACAGGCTTTTAAAAGCTCCAGGAGGGCCGGCCTGACGCCAGCCACTCACAGGAGGGAAACTGCTGACAGAGCTGAAGGGGGAGTCGGGGAGGGGGTGGAGGGGGGGTTGTTCCCGGAACGAGTTGGTCACAAACTCCCGCGAATCCCTCCCCCCCACCTCCCCTTAAGACGCATCTCGATGGACCGCAGCCCCGATGGCCCCCTCGCTGTCGGGCCTGTGTAATTACAAGCGTTTACTCTGAATAATTCACCAGGTGCAGATGCTAGACTAACATCCAGCTCTCGTGGAAAACACTTGGAGTCATCCGGCCTTGTTTTTTTTTTCTTCCTCATCTTCTTCTTTTTCCCTTTCCTTTTCAGTCCATTACACCACTTCAGCACCTGAGCTGGTGCTTCAGGTGCGCCGCGTTCGACCTGCAGAGGCTCCGGCAAGTAAACTGGCAAGCAGCCTGGTTGCGGTCATGTGATGGGGACCATGCTCAGAACCAAAGAAGCTGTGGCAGAGGAAGGGCGAGGCAAGCGCATCTATCGATACAAGCAGGAAATCAATCATCGGTATGTATGTCGGAGGTTAACTTTAGCACACGGGAGCCAATGGAGCTGCTCTGATTGGTGGTTTCACGTCCACACGGACTCACGTGGTGATGGGTCCATCAGTGGCCCGTCGTCTCGACTGAGCTGCTCTACCTGGAAGCTGCGGTGATTTGCGACTGTGATATTTGTACTGCGACGGCTACATTTTATTGCTTTTAATCATTTTTTTATGTTAGCAATAACCTTTATGTGCCGCTACCCGTCTTGGGCAGCACACACTCGGAGGAAAAAAAAAGAAGATATTTTAATTTCCACGTGGCTTTTCTGGTTGCATAATAAAACGTATAATAGCTTTCCAGTGTTTTATGGTCAACTAGCTTCTTACTTTTGTCCCCCATTATTGTGAAACAAGATATTAGGTCGTATTTTTTTTTTCTCTTGGTTCTTGTGGTTGAATTGAATGAAGAAAAAAAAGAAAGCAAAACAGCCGCACCATACCGCTTCGCTCAGCTGAGAAGATCCCAACCTGGCCTCCATCTGCATTTCGCACGTCATGCTCGCACATTAGCCCCAACGAGCACTTCAGAGTGCTCATTTCAAACAGTGTAGCTCGCCCCGGACCTCCTGTCGTGCGCCCTATTCCGTCTCAGCGCCGAGGAACGGCTCTCGTGAAAACAAAACAAAAAAAAAAAGTGTGGGAGTTCCGTGGAGCAGGGCCTGGGGAACGCGGCAGTCAGCGAACGCCTCGCGAAGACGGCGCTGCAGGCGACCACAAGTCGGCGGCGCCCGGCGCGCGCCTTTTGTGCCGAGAGCAGATCGAGGAGATGCTCTTTCCACAGCGAGGACCAAGCTTTTCATTAATCCTCGCGCCCGGGCTGCACTGCCGCCGGAGTTGACGAGCGTCCCTCGCCGAGAGACAACGCCCACGGTGGTCGGGGGGGTGGGGGGGATCTCGGGAGAAGAAGCTCTCGCTCTCACGCAGCTCGCGGACTCAATGCCTTCATTTTTTTTTCTTCCTTCGCACCACCTTCCCTCTCCCACACTCTCCCGCCCACCCCATCCCATCCTTCTCCTTCCGCACCCCCCCTTGAGCCGTGCGCTCCTTTGTGATTTGCCTCTGTGTTTGTAGATATATGACGCACGTTGCAGATTTGCGGGGTTTGAGCCTTCGCTCGTGCACGCACGCCATTCAATGCTGGGCACGTACTGTACCATGTGTTGTAAGTGCCACTCATTGTACGCGAGCGGGGTTGTGGGCGGATGCGGTTGACACAGATTCTCTCAGGACTTTAACCATCTTTTTTTTTTTTTTTTTCTGCACAGGCCGCACAGCAGGTGGCCCGAGGACGTATGTTTTATTAATTTTTATTGAAGGAAGCCTCTCCTAATGGCACTCGCCAGAAGAGGATTAAGGGAATAGTGCCGCGATTCGGTAAATATTAACATGTGTGAAAGCTGATAAGTCGGCTCAAGCCGCTCGGTGTGTTTGCTGCAGTTTCAATTTAAAAAAAAAAAAAAGAGAGAGAAAAAAGAAACTACCAAGTATCTCGTGCACATTAATTCTGCATGGCTCCCTCTACACTGGCTTCCTTCCTCTCCTGTCGGCCATAAATTAAAAGTTAAAGCAAAGAGAAGACGAGGCATTTGCCAAGGTGCATCGTGATCCACGACGTGAAAGCCCAATTATTACGAGACTCAACATGGAGGTGCATTTTCCACACGGACGTCTTTGCGCATCTCTCTGACTGCCACAGCGGGACGTTAAACGGAGCGACTCAGGTGAAACATGTTTCACTGACAAACTGTCACCCTTTGTTAAAAAAAAAAAAAAAAAAAAAAAGAAGAAGAAGGCAGAGGTAGTTTAATCAACCGTTGCCGACTTAAACGAATCACCACAGGACATGGGAGGACTCCCGCTCCACTTTGGCTCCCATAGATTCTAATTCTCAGGCACATCAGCCATATAGCGGCTATAAAGCTCCCGTCATGTTCCGTCGATTCTTCGCTAATCTCATCACAGAGAGCAGCGGAAATCTATTTCAAAGATTTTTTTTATTATTTATTTATTTTTTTAAATCAAACACCTTCCTGGCAGCCTGCGGAGGAGCAACCGCCGCTGGCAGCTGCCAGCACCCCTCAGTTACGGCACCATACGTCTTTCGCCAGGGACGCTAGTAATTGAAGCGGCACCTGCGTCATCCAGACAAGAGAGAGGGACTGTCGAGAAAGAATGTAACTGAGGACGCCCTTCTCAAAGCTAAAAACTTCCCCCTGACGCGGGGAATTAATCGCGTTGACCCCAAGACGGGAGCGGGGCAACGGCGCCTCAAGCCAGATAAAAGTAAGGCATTTACAAGGCCTCATTAGAAATGACTGCATCCACCCACACGACCTGGATCATCCACCTGCCGAGTGCTGCCTTCAGTGGCTTTGAATGGAAAGCTTAAAACCAGGCTTGTATGAACAAAGATGGAAAAGGCTTCAGAAGAGGAAGAGGCAGGTTGCTACCAGTGGCCCCCACTGGATGTGATGGAGGAAAATAATAGGGTTCACCGTAAAGTAGGTCAGGTTTTGGTTCGGGAAACATCGCCATTTCAATTATCGCGATACCAAAGCTGTGAGAACGCGTCTGTCCGTCTTGGTGGGGTTTTTGTTTATGTGCATGTGTAATGTTTCAACATCCCCACTGTACTGTGGGGAGTAGCCGAGCTTTAGCATAATGTCAAGCAAATTTACAAACGGAATAATAAAAACGCAAGTGCCGCGTTTTCCCTCAAGTTTTTTAAGCTAGTAGTGTTTTTATGTTGCTTGCCACATCCATTTATTTGACTTACAATATATAATTTTTTTCCGCGCATGCCTTCTTTCTTTCTTTCTTTCTTTCTTTCTTTCTTTCTTTTTAATTGCATAGTGAATAGCATAGTTTACAGATGGGAAACACTTTGGAAGCATTTCAAAGGTTTTCAAAGGTCTCACAGTTTGGGATGAAAGGCCCAGTGTTTGGCAGGCATTAGTCAGAAGAGATTGACCGTTCTGTGGGAACAAATCACCCCCCCAAAAAATCTGTAACAACGCCGTCACTGAGAGCATAACAATGAGGAATTTAGCAATTTTACCATGTACAAGCTAAGATATCATCAAAGCTTTCACACACATACACACTCACAAACAAGAAAAGAAGCCCGAGTGCCTGTGACCTTCACTGCATTAAAAAGCTGCCTATTTCCACGAGAGATATTAATACGCTGCTGCCAGAACACTTTTGAAATTCAATCTTGAGAAAGAAAAAAAAGCAGTTTGTCGCTGCATCTAAATCCAGGTTGAATTGCCGTGCATACTAAACAGACCTGCCTTCTTTTCACAGCTGGAAAATGTGTTGCTCAGCATGAGGTGCAACACTAAAATTTGAGAGTATCGAGTAAAAGCCAGAAAGACACCTTTGTGACTGACTTGTTATTCAATACTGTATGCCGCAAAAACATGGTAGAGGCATTCAATTGTGTCCTTCAGGTCTAACACAACTTATTTTTTTTGCATTACATTACTCTAGTTCCACCCACTACCATTCTATTATGTTAAAAAAATCTAAATAAGTAAATAATAAGTATAATATGCTCCGAAAAGAATCTAAAATTAGGCAACACTGTGATTTTTTAAAAGGAAAAGAAGGACGCATGTGATATTTTAACAGCTGGGCTGTGACAGCTCCGCTTCTCAGCCACAGCTCTCATCTTCCTCATCCCCTTTGTCACTCTTTGGGAGAAAAATACAGGAGCGCAGGAGTCGGTGGCAGCTCTCCTTTTATGACAGCCAAGGAAAGAGAAACACATTCAGGCGCAGCATTTTATTTTGACATGAGGAAGACAGGCCTCATTCTCTCCATTTCACATTGATGCTTGGTGTATTTCGGCCCTTCAGGCCCGATGCACCTTGTTAGTGCTCCTGCCTCTCATAACCTAATGCGCCGCCTTATCCGCCTCCGTGTAGTGCTGGATACGACCGGGGAGCCTCTATGGAAATCACGTTCTCAACACGTGGACCATGAATGGCACTGCCGTCATAGAAAGGACCCCAAGGTTTTTCAAGAAATGCAAACATTCCTGAGAGCACTTCCAAAAGGGCCGCTTAAAGAATTGAGCTTGCATAAAAAAAGCTCCAATTTATGTTCACCCGCCATTTTGACTGTACATTGTTGTGGATACTGCCGTACATTTTCAGTGTACAGTGCCAGTGTGCCGCATCAATTATGGATAAGAAAAGTAATGTCCAGCCCTGCAAACACACAGAGGATCCACACTGCTGCAGTCTTTGGTACTATTCAGCTTTTTCTTTTGTTTTGGGATTTTTTTTTTTTTTTAACAACTTCAGCTTTACAGCCTTGGTTCACTCTTGTGCTGCCATTTGGCAGCGGCAGCAGCAGCAGGTGGCTGTTTACACCTCTGGGCATGCAGCATAATGTGCGTGGCCCACGTCCCCGGGTGGCCCCCTCCCTCGAAGGCGTTACCCCTCCACAGAACGAATCCCATTTGTCCATGACCGCAGGAAACCCGGCAGAAAGATCCGATGAAAAGTCGACACGCATTTGATAGAAATGCATATTGCATCCACAGTTTTTCATCGCTCTTACCATAATAATATACTTTTCATACCCTTATGTGGCCTTTTACAGCATAAACAGTATCACAGGGCTTAACTGGCCAGCAGCCCACCACAGCGGGGGCAAGCAACACTTTGTTTTTTTTTTTCCTTACATACAGCAGAGTCTATCTTTGGTGTGAGGGCTTGTTGGCTCTGTAGGAAAATGGCGATATTTGTTTTTGTGCATCCGTCACTGTCAGCTACGGTTTGCCATTTCCTACACTGTTGTGCTTTGTGACAAAAAAACAACTCTATGTTACAGTAATACACCCCACCAAAGAACGGGGGAAGAAGAAATCCAAATAAAAAAAACAAGACCTGGAGAATATGCGTTCTAAACTTGTGTACACTCTCTGTAATTTCAGTCTTGGGTGCTTCATTTCCACTTGAAAGCCCGCGTTCCCCCTCCACTTTATTCAATTCTTTAGAAGGCAGTTATTGTGGGGGAAAGTTAAAGAGAGGAGCGATAAATCTGTTCTGGGACTCGTGCCCAGAGCTCCCTGTATGATAGTTAAACAGTGCCACGGTGCAGAAACAGTGTCTATTCTTGGATTTCCTACCTGCCTTCCCCCCCGATTCGTTTCTGCTGTTGCCATTCATCTTAAACCACTTACAATACGTTATAATGGAGAAAACTTAAGTGTTATTGTGGCAGCGTGTCTTGACGATTAGTAACGCCTTCTAGTGGACCCCAGAGGCAGCCGTCGTATAATTGGTTTTTACATAATTATTCATTTAAACATCACCGCCACAAAGCAGTGGGCTGCTATTTCAGTTATCTGGTCACATGGAGCCATAAATGTTCTCAAAACAGGATTTTTTTTTTTTGTCTTAGTATCCAAACTATTGTTATCATGATTTACAAATAAATAAATAAAATGTTGGCCTAAGTGTTTGACCCGTCCGCACCGTACTGTGTATCGGACAGTCGGGAGGTGGCCGCCGAACGGTCTTTGAGAGGTAGCGAGCGCAAGCCGAGGACAGAAGTCGCGGCCGTGAGGCAAGTTGTAGCTCTCGAACCCCGGCGTAACATAACGCATACAGTATGATCCAATGCAGGGATGTTAAATGCACTCATTTCACACTCCATTTCACACAACGCTGCCTGAGGAAGGCTCCGTGTGCACGATGACTCAGGAAGCGCGCAAGCAACGCGGCTCCTGTGGAGCCTCCTTGTTGTTCCTCTTCCCGGCTAATGATCGCAAATCCAATCGGTTTTCTCTGCACCATTCTGGAAATTAATGGCATGTCCGAGATATAATAGGGGCCGCGTCCACTCCACGCGTGTAATTCATACTAATCACCGGCAAGTCAATATTTGGCAGATTTCTGCGTCAAAGATGCATTAAAACAACATTAGACTCCCATTTAAGAGTGTAATTTCTACCTGTTGCGCTCCATGAAATTTACCACCTCACGCCGAAAAAAAATAAACCCCCGCAAGATAACGCCGTCTGCCTGCGTTGTTGCGCCGCACAAGGACAAACATTTAAAACAAACCCTTCTGTCTGCCAGCTGGTGGGCTATTTTAAAAAAAAATCATGCTGATGTAATTTCACAAATCACCTAACTATTAGCATAAACACGGGCAACATTTTGTCAGCGCTTACCATGAAGAATCAAATATGTGTACGCACACGCGCCGGCAGCACTGGCATCCAAGTATTTCACCATCTGTGTCACGATTGGCGCTGGTTTGCCTTTTCGCAAAATACAGATTTTGAGGATCAAGGAAGCGCCGTGGAACCGAAACAGAGTGGGCAGCGCTGTTGCACACAAAGTCAAGCTAGCGCGTTGACACAGAGGATATTTTGGCTGGTGCGCAGAATAAAAATTAACAATGGGTGTTCCTCACATTGGTGCAGTGCGGTTGCCTCGTAAGCTCCAAGGTTCGGTTCCTGGGGAGAAGCTTGCTGTGTTGAGTTCACACGTTCTCCCCGCGTCTGCGTGGGCTTCTAGTCAGCGCTCCAGTTTCTCCATTGACCAACAAAAAGAAAAAAAACACCCATAGGTTGATATCCAGTCAGTGTCCCTGACCCAGCGTGCCCATAAAGATCCAGATCTGCTCCCCCAGGCGCTGCACAGCAGCTGCCCGTTGCTCCTCAGAAGACGACGGGGTCAGATGGAAAACATATACTTTCCCCATTCATCATGTGCTTATCTGGCCAGCAGAGTGTCTGCTTCGGTCATAAGCCTGAGAATTACTTGATGAATGTTGTATTAAAACCACCTTCCCCAGGCTTCGTAGCAGACTTCCACAGGACTAAATCCAGAAGACTGAGCGTCTTCATCAAACAGCTTCTTGTTTCCTGCAAAATCAGGTGAAAGGTCTCACGTCCGACTGACATTCACATGGCTGCTGCACCGCTTTCTTTTCTTTCCTTCATTTTTTTTTACCAATCTGACCATCAAGCTGTTAAGACTCATTGGAAAGAGGTTGTTTACTGTTGTCCATCACTGACCTCCAACATGCGTGGATTCTCATGCCAAGCAAAGCCAAAATAACTGACCCAACTGCCCCCTGGTGGTGGGCAGCAGTTCGGCTAATAAGTCAGCTCCCACCCACACACATGCACAGAGATGCACAAACACCAATTAGAGCATGGGCCAGTTCGGGTTTTTTTTTAAAAATCAAAACAATATTTCTCCGTCCTTTTCTTGTTACTTTTTACTGAAAGTCAGGGCACTCAGGAGTTTTTTGTTTGTTTGTTTTTGAATGGGAACTTCTTCATAACACCTGGTTCACAACTTGCCAGTAATAGCCGTTTGGACAGAACGGTAGAAAGCAATTCATTTTTGTTTTATTATTAATTCTTCCCTACAAACATCATAAACTTAAAAAAAAGTTTACAATTTCATATATATATATATATATATATATGTATATATATATTTGCCCCTTGGGGATTTAAGGGTTGTGCATCCAACCATATACATCAACACATAGGCTAAGGTAACATGAGGGCGCCAACCAGGGCAGAGATTTTTTTTTTTCCTGCGGTGTGATTATTTTTTAAAGTTGTTTTCTCTCATATTAAGTGACCTGTTTTTCAGTGTAAAGAAGAAAAAAAAAAAAGCTGAGCTCACTGCGTTTGTAGTGTAGCCATGTCTCTCATTTCCCCTGCCTTTACTATGGGATTGTTTGGAAAACCTCCCCGGTGAGCAGATGGTGTCTGCCGGGAGGAGAATGAAGCTGGAACCGAGGCGCTGTAACGCTGCACACACACACAAACACACTAAAACGCATTTCCCGCGCAAGGCTTTGTAAAAGGGAACAACAGCAGCCTATTGGGAATCAAACCACGGCTCCGTTTGGAGAGACGGCGCGCACATTTGTTTATTGCCGTCTTGCTCTTGGATGTGTGCTGAGGTGGGAGGATGTGAGCACGAGAGGGTCTCTCTGCAGACTGAGGAACAACAACAAAAAATGAAGAAATCAGCCAGGAACCCCCTCTCCAGAACAGCTTTAATTGCTTTGATCACGCATCAACTGGATGTGATGTGTTATTTCAGCCAGAATGCAACTCGAGGGGGGCGGGGACACCTACTGCGACTACACACCAATCTGCATTATTCAGGTGGGGTCCTTGTCTATTATTGAGCAGGGAGACGAGGCGATGCCACAGGATCTCCTCGCAGCTGCTGGTGCGAAACCCGCAGGGCCTCGATGCTGACTCCGCACTCGCCCAGCTAACTCTGACTCGTCGGACAAGATAAGCCCGGCGAACACTTTGCAGGAGCAAAATCTGAGGCCGTTTGAATAAACCCCAGCAACTCACTCCCAGCTACAAACTGCACACAGAGAATTTCCACTCCCTGGGAGAGATTTAAGGCGCGCTTTGTAGCCGAATCCAGGTAGGCCATCAATCACGGCGGCTTGTGAGGAGCGTGCCAACAGGAATAACCTGGACGTGAGACGAGGGGCCCAATCTCAGGGGAGCTGCGGGTGGTTGGAAGGGGCCCGTATTAAAAATAAATAAATAAATAACTCTGCTTTGCTGAGTCAGACACTTTAGATAATTGCCGGCTGATATAAGAAACATTCCGCCTCCTTGCTGAGGGTTTCAGAGGGAACGCGGACAAAGGCGTGTTTTGCTGCAATCGCTTTGCACACGCTCGCACACACGGGCTGTGTAAACACACACGCACACACATGCACACACAGCATGAATTGAAGCTATGAGAGTATTGCTAGCGCAAAGCTAATCTCTGGCCCCGCGTAAAAAGGCCCGAGGGACCAGACCCAAAATGGAAGCGATATTAATACCGCGTCTCCCTGTGTCAGGTATCCTGTACTGCAAAAAAATTAAATAAATAAGTAAAACGAAAACACACCTCACTGACAGCACTCTGTGGATAGGGTTGTACATGCAAATTGAACACAATGAGCGTGCCCGTCGACAAAGTAGCGGCCTCGAAGTAACCAATCACGCATGCCTAAGTAACCTATTAAAGTTGGCTCTGGGGCACGAGGCAGCGACAGTCTCACATCAGCGGCTCTGACGCCGTCTCCAGTCTCGCTTCCACTGCCAGGAGGCTGCACATCTGCACGGCACAGTGAGTGACAAGCCCACGGTTCACACACTGTGCAATCCCTCCCCAGAGCACCGGCAAGACCGCAATCAAGTCAACGCACTCGCAAAAAATAAATAAATAAATAAAAATAAAACACCACCACCTCCTTGTGTGTGATTCAACTTGTTCCAGGGCTGGCAGGGGAAGAGACACCAAGACACAGGTGGAGATGAAGTGGGATAAATCTTGAGGGGGAAGCTGGAGAGGGTGGGTGGATGGATGGATGGATGGATGGATGGATAGATGGGTGGGTTCTGGATCCACAAGAACTCTTTGCACGATCATCTTTGATAGCTTATCCTTTCTTTTCTTTTCTTCTTTTTTTTTTTTGCCCAATCTCAATCCAGAGTCAGTGTGGACCTGTGTGTCTCATTCGCCAACACAAATCTGCAACTATAATTACCCCAAAAACAAAACTACAAAAAAAAAAAAGAAAAGAAAAGAAAAGCCCGAAGCAGCCTCGTGGAGATTGAGTCATTCTTTTATCATATGTGCTGAGACTTGGGGCGCCTCTGCAGCGCAGCAAGGCACAGAGCTCTACACACAGAGAGAGGAAGAGGAAGGTGGGGAGGGGAGGGAGGGACACGCTGCTGCGTCTCAACGCGTACAATCAATCAGCGCAATGTACAGTCCTGGGCGTTGCACTCCCCCGTTACAAGTGAAGCCGGGAATTCTACTTTTTTTTTTTTTTTCCTTTTACCTCGTACCTGTGCAAACATGACGAACGGTTTGATTCGTTCCAGTATCGAACAGCGATTAAACGTGGAAGTTGCACGAGGAATCTCTCCCGACGGTACGTCCCCAGAAATTGTTTTCCCACCACCACCACGGTGCACAACTGCCACCACATCTCGCCAACATCGCCGCCGCCGCCGCCGGTGGGGAGACTTGAGCCGCACCAAGTCACGACGTTTTTAAAAGAAAAGGGAAAAGAAGACGACGACCCTTTTTTTTTTTATTCGCAGCTTGGGTGGCTGCGTGCACTTACCCCGACTACATCTCCGGCTCAAGAAGGATCCCTTTCATGAGAGGCGACCCATATCCAAACAGAGCCCCGAATCTTGTTGAGGAAGGGGGGAGGGAAGGAGGAAGAGAGGGGGAGGGAAGGAGGAAGAGGGGTGGGCGGGTGGCGAAAGGGTCTCCGGAGCAAAATAAATAAATAATAAAAAAAAAAAAAAATCAAGTCAGCGTCTAAAACGTTGGTTTCCCATAAGTATCCACAAGGAATCCGCGCGCGTTTCGCGAGGGGTGGTGGAGCTTGAGGGGATCCTCCGCGAGCGCTGTCCGCGGGAAAAGTGGCGCTGAAAAGTCTGGAGCCGCAACTTTAAGAGCTCGGCGAGGGGAGGATAAGAAAAAAGGAGGCTGGAGGAGAAGAAGCAACGCCGTCCGGCCGGTGGGAGGAGGGGGGCCAGGCTCAGGGGTTTGATTCCGAGATTAGAAATTTTTTTTTTCTTTCTTTCTTTTTTTTCTTAACGAGATAATGGAGCGGAGAAGCGCGCGTCCTACACCCGAGGCGCGAGCAGCACTTTCCGGCTGACAGACAGGCAAGACAAGACAAGAGTGGAGGGGGGCGCTTGTGTGCGCCGCGCGCGCTGGCTTGGCTGTGATTGATGTGAAACGCATCGCGGCGCGTGCAGCGCCTTTATCGGGGTGGAGGGAGAGATGGGGGGGATGCACCGTGTGTGAGCAGAGGCGGATGGGGGAGGGGGGTTGGGGCAAAGGGTGTTGAGGGGGTCGGGGGGGGTTGCACGATTACAGCGCGTGATACCGAGAGCGTTTTTGGCACAGAGCTGCGCAGTCTGAGTGCGAAAAAGAGGGAGACAAAAAGCGGGGAAGTGGTTGGAGGAGGTGTGTGTGGTGGTGGTGGTGTGTGTGTGTGTGGGGGGGGGGGGTGTTGTTTTTCTTATCTGATATAACATGTTAATGTTAATAAGGGGGTGGGGTCAGATTGCCCGCCAGTCAAGTATTAGAAGTTAAGTGAAGGAGATCGAAAGATGTCACAACATCAGCAAAAAGTGGGGGAAAAAAAGAGAGAGAGAGAGAGAGAGCGAGAGAAAAAAAAGATTGCGCCGTGTCAACTTAATCCGGCGGGAGATGCGGCGCCTCCGGGTCGCCTCGACCGTCACAGGTGCTGTTTGTGCGGCGGCGGCGCCTCTCGAGGAGCTCGGCATGCTCTGCCCCCGTTATCGATCAGCCCATCAAGTCCAACAAGTCCAATCAGCGCGAGAGAAGTTTTTACACCCCCCCCCCCCCAAAAAAAAAAAAAACCCACCCCTCCATCCCGAATGTGCGTGTGCACGCGCGCCTGAGCGAGCCGTTTGAGTCACAGTTGGCGGCAGCTGAGCACATGAAATCATGGCCAAGAGCATGGCCGACATCAGTGAGCCAAAGAGGCGAGAAATGAGTGTCAGCCCAAGCGTGTGTGTGCGTGTGTGATTAGAGGGTAGGGGGGGGGGGGGGGGGGGGTTGCGACTTTTCATGCATCTGATGGACCCATGAAAGTCCCATGAAGTCCCCCACACAAAAAAGGAGAACAAACGTGTCCCCACTGTGTCATCAGTGAGGTTATCCAGCCTCCCCACGTGTGTGTATGAGCTCCAGCAGGGTCGCGGTGGAGTACGTGGCCCTGCCTCTGCCTCCTGGATGATGCGCAGCTGCTGCTCTTCGCCTTCCTGATCACAGGCCCGAGTGGCTTCGCGGAGGCTTTCACAGGTCTGATCGCAGCACACCTGTGAAACATTGGAGCAGCTCCACCACCACGTGAAGGGAAAAGCGCATTTGTGTGTGTGTGTGTGTGTGTGTGTGTGTGTGTGTGTGTGAATGTGGTATATTAAGGGGGGGGGGGGCTCACAGCGGTGTAATCTCTGTCTGCGCACTTTGGAGCTGCAGCTGATCCCTTTGAATATTCATCCCACCTCCGCCGGAGCAAATTCCAGCTACATGACCAGACTGAGCGATGGCCTCGTGCCGAAAATCCAACTCCTGAACAGAATGGCAGCTGACTGGACCGTTGTGAGATCCGGTGTGGGTACAAAATTTGTCCGGTCTACGGAATCTGTCCGGGGTCCACGATTTCCGGCGATTTCAATTGCGATTTCTGGCAATTTTCAAAGACATGGCAAACTGTCATTGGCTAAGCGGCGTCTGTAAGGCCAAGAGACCTGACGGCATCGCATACGGCAACTCTATTAGGACGGACGGACGGACGAACGAACAGATCAATAGATCGATATGATTATATCTATCTAAGCTCCAGTGCTGGCAAGTAATCTATTACTAAGTAATCCACTACTGTAATTAAACTACTTTAAGTAACAGAGTAATGTAACGGGATTACTCTGGCAAAAGTGGTAATTATATCATAACTTACTTACGATTCCATTACTTTTCTGAAATATTTTGCCAGCTAAAAATATCTTATCATCCACAAAATGTCTGAAATGAAGAAAAACCACAATGATGTCGCAAATTGATAATGCAGCCGTGCATGCAATGTCACTGATATGCGACAACGCACCAAAACAAGGACAGCAACGGCAAAAGGAAAAACAGCAATTGCGTTTGATAGCTGGAAATACAAACATTATTTTGAGTTCATCTCGTCTAAATGAAAGAATATTATGGTAAAGTAATTAGTAATTAATAATTGATGACTTATGAAACACAGTAGTTAAAGAAGTAATTACATAACTTTTTTTAAAGGAGTAATCAGTAGTTGGATTACTTTTATGGAGTAATCGCAACAACACTGCTAAGCTTATTTACTGTCTGGCTAAAAATATCTGTTCCAACCCATTTAAAGCCCTCCCAAAATATGCCATCTTGCAAACCGCAATGTAGTTTGTCCTAATAAAGTTGCCCTAAGTCCCCGGACAGATTCCGTAGGCCGGACAGATTTCACCTGCCACATGAGCACGCGTCGCCTCCCCTCAGTTCACCAGCAGACCTCTTCTGCTTGCTCCCGACAGTTAGGAGACTTTGTTGGGGAAAAAGTTCTCCGAGAGGGCCCCGTCCCTGCTCGCAACACCCCGGGAGACGGGTCTTGTTGAACGCGTGCGCTCGGAGGATAACACGTCACGCCTCCGAGTCCTACACGTCTCCGACGTGCAAGGCGAGCTCGGGAGATTACTGCTTTCAATTAGCCATGGGGCGGAGAGAATTTAAGCCACGTTAATTCCAGTCACTAGTGAAAATGCCGGTGAAAAAGACTAGCCACCGAGGCATAATCGCCTGCCCCCAGACGTCTCTCATTTCATGGATACATTAGGGGGATTATCCAAAATGCAAATTCCGACTTCAGACAATTTTTCACTTTATTAACTGGATTTGCATGAGGGGGAGAACTCGGAGAAACTTTGATTTGGACTGAGAGGGGCTCCCTTTTTGCCATACCTACTCACCTCTTGCCAGCTGACAGCCGTGCCGCGCGAGAACATTTAGACTTTTAATAAACGAGAGTTTGAAATGACCGAGCGGGAACTAAAAGAGCTGCCTGGAAACTTTTTCAGACAAGGAGAAAATTGCTGCGCGTGAAGGGAGAAGGAGGAGGACATGGAAACGTCCCCGAGTGCAGGAAATAACCTCGTCGGGGCAAAACATCTCATCTGTAGGCGTCTCGCGTCTTTTCATTAGCGTCAACTGATACTCAAAACTGGGTAGTCCTCTCGCTGACATTTGATTACATAAAATTGAGCCTGCGACTGACGCAGCCGGGAATCTGTGAGACTGTGCGAAATGAGTCAGTTTGTCACTGTCTGTTTGAAGCGGTCCTTAACTAAGATGAAACAGGCTGGCCAGGCCTCGGGGATCAGCCATATGCTCCATGTGTGAGCGATATATAGCTTTGATACGCTGGCAGTTCTCGCAGGTGTGACCTTTGAACCCTAGGGGGGGAGGGGGGGAGGCGCTGCATACAGAGGCAGTCAGTTCTACAGTAGCATAAAAAAGGGGGAGGCGGAGTCCGTTTCATCCATGGTTCAACAATCAGCTTGAGGACATGTTGCGACAGCAGGAAAACATCACGCGTTTTAATCAAGTATTGAACAGCATGGAACTATAAGTTTCCTTTTAAAAGCCTGCCGCAATGTATGGACATGGGAAGAAAAAGAACTGACGCACGTTAATATGGTTTGATAGCATGAGTAAATTGGATCAGTTGCCCGGTGGACAAGATTCAGCCGCCTCAGCAGGAGCAAATCTCAGGTGGACTTGCTGACAGAAACAGGTTTCTTTACGAGTCCTATTAGCAATGCCAGTGATGCAGCATGCAAACCAGCTGGGCTTCTTTGGGCTTCAGGACAGGACAGCAAATTAAATTTGGGGAATGGGAAAAGTCAATCTTGTACCTCTTTGGTTCGCTTCGCTGTTCAGAGAGTCAACTAAAATGCACAGTTTTGAAAATCAGAACTTTGTGATGTCACAAAGGGCAAAGACACCCCCCTTTTAGGTTTTAAACACGAGGCCCTTCCTCGTTCCTTGGTGTTTTGGACTAAATGTCAGGTTTCAATGGACTCACGGTTATCTAGGGAATATTTTACATTCCCAACACTGATTTGAACAAAAGCAAAAACAACCTAAATTTCCTAGCATACCCAAGCATCATGAATGGGTGCGAAAGCAACCACAGATCTGAATTGAATACAAAAAACAATAAACCATGAGACAGTTGCATGCTGCACGTCACCGCTTGTGTTTGAAGTACAGACCTTCAATTACTAATATTTTCATTTTACGTTGCCCATACCAGGTTGTTTTTTTCCCCCTCAGTACCGTCAGCTCCCTAGAATCATGAAGTATGCTGCTGATAAAAACCACAGCGCAGTGAAGTACGTAGAAATTGGACGGATGTTAAATGTGACTTTAATCTATAAATATCAGTTCTGTGGGTGTCTGCACGACAGAGTGGAAGTGTTTCAACGTTATCCTTCACCACTAAAAACCTTAACATGCACGCACGAGTCCCTGGTCATTTTCATGGTGCACTTCATAGATTGGAATAGAGTTCAGAAAATCCTACACACACAGTGTCGGTCTCTCTTCCTTCGCAGCAGCTGATGTTTACAAGCCTGCGGTTGTCCATTCAGGCAAAGACATAAAAAGCTAACGTTCCTCCTTCCACTGCTCCTGCGACTTCGGGGACAGACTCACTGATGGCAAGTATGGCTTCATATTTCGATGATTTTATATTCTATAAATATGCTGTACATGCCATCTCCGCGCTCTGAGACTTGTCACTAAAAAAGCAGTTGAATTGTTGGACGTCAGTATAGGCTGCCATGTGCGGCATTGGTAACTTGCATGACAGCAGCCCCTGGTGGTTCGGATGACATCCAACATCTCTCAAATGCCATTAATATTGTATCAAAGGCGGGGAAAATATAACATCCCCTAAAATGAAAGCCATATATTGAATTTGGCATCAAACAAACGCGGCATGAGGTTTGGTTTTTAATATCAGGCCAATGTTGCATATGAAAAACATTATCAGACAAATATGTCCCATTGAAATGAGGCGCCAGTGTTTTTTTTTTTGTGTGTGTGTGTATAAAAAAACATATTCTTCCAATATGGATTTTCTCATCGTCTCTTTATGATTGCGGCCATTTTTTGTATTGCGTTGCATAAACGTTGACCACACTTGTGTGTTCAGACTGCAGAGAAGAAAACAGTGTGTCCAAGTCCAAGCAGAATCACACACAGCACTGTCGATTGCTTCCCCCTCTTTGTGAAACCAAGACCAATCTAAACCTAGCCCGGGGCACAACAGAACAATCTCCTGCTTATTTAGTCATTACTGTGCATATTTACCTGGAGAAAGAGACGCCGCTTGAAAGGTTAATGTGCCTAATATTGTTGCAGTCTCCCACTAAACAGACCTGAACCTTTGTCGCGCGCTTGTCTGAATTTGTGTTCATTCACTGTTACGTCAGTGAAGCTCGGCTGCGACAATCGCCCGTTTTCCCATTACTGAACTAATGCCGCCAAGTTGAATCTGCACAAGAATAAGATCAATATATCGCAATACATTGTGGATGTATGTCACCATTTTGCACTAGCAATAGCTTTAGCAACAGGGTTTGTTTTGTTGTTGTTTTTTTTACTTTTTCATGACACCAAATACAACTATCTGAACACACACTGTCAAAAAAAAAAGTCTAGAAAAGGAGTTGACCTTTAAGGCTCCCAGCTTGGCACACGTGCTGCCTGCAACAATGGGAAGAAGGGATCTCTACGACCTTCTGCAACTACGCATTGGAGGGTGATTAAATGTCTTGGCTTTACCTTTGTGCAGACGTCGTTTGTCTTTATAAACACCAAATTGCTGCCACCATTAGGCAGCAAGTGCTCCTCTACGAGTTTCTCTAATTAAGACACTGGGATAAAAAGAAAACAATCTAAAATTTTTTTAAAAAAATGCTAGCAACACTACAACTCTGAAGTTTTAGAAAGGTGTGCAAATAATTTGCTTTATTATTTGGACATGTAAGCACACAGAGGTTTTTGAGAGTGAGGAGGTTAGCTTTAATGCAAATCCTGCAAGATACATGCCTGCATTGTGTCACCTCTAAAAGAGTGATGTTTTTTTTTGTTTGTTTTTTTTAAAGCTGTTCATTGATGGCCAGGAGAATAAAGTCACGTGTGAATCATTTTTTAAAGAGCAAGAGAACCTTAGGAGCATCAGCCTTACTGATATGCTCAACATCACTTCATACACAATACATAAGAGTGGAGGATAAACTTCCAAAATCCTGCTGAATCTATATGATTATCTGATGCCGGCAGCTTTGATTAATAATTCAGCATTTTGAGACCAACAGTAAAAAGCTTGAGTGCTTATTGCACTGAAAGCAGTGAGCGCCCTCTTTTGGACGTGACTATACTCCTGCATGCCAATGGCTCGCTGGAGACTTACATAAAGAATGGGTTGCCGTAGCAACTGCCCATAGTAAACCTGCAACCTCTTGAGTACAACCCTATACAGCAATGTTTAATTGTGCGACGCCTGCGCTTGTCTTCCTGGAAGTATAAAAGCAGAGGGCGCAGAATGAAACCCAAGACAGGCAGACCCTTACATTATTTACACTTCACTCCGAGCATGTGGCTCTGTAATAAAGGAAAATTTCAAATCATTAAAACTGCATTGCGCTTCCATTGCGATTCACAATATGCACGACACGCACAGTCCACTTTGTTTGCACCATATTGTGTTGCTGCGGCAACAGATTGCATGCCATTGTGTTGCAGCGCAGCTCTGGTTTATGTTTGCCCATGCCCCCTCGTAACCTCCTCCCGATGGTCTGCGGAAGCGCTCCACATGTGTTCCACTAGAGTTGAGGAAGGAAACAACCCCCTGCTGATTAGTGGAGGCCCTGGATGACTCCTGGGCCGCGGCTACAACAGTTTGTTTCGGAAACAGTGTGTACACAAACAAAATTTGCACAGATGGGAACACACCAGCAGGCCCTCAAAAAAATTCATAGGATGCAATTTATAGCCTCTAACTCAGCATAAACATTACACTCTGTGTTTGCCATTGTGTTTCCTTTATCGCATTGTGACTATGGGTTACAAAACAGTGTAAAGTCTAAGTATAGGGAATTGAGGAAGTTTTCCAGATGAGATTTGGAAGAATAAATTATGATATATATCAGGTATTGGCATGCACGTCATCATTTCCAGTTATTCCAATTTAATGAGCCATGTATGTGGTTTGTTTCTGTGATTCAGAAAATATACCAACAAATTATCTAATTTTGTCAACTCTGTACTAAACAGCACTTGAACTGAATATTAGGATTTTTTCCCCCCCAGTAGGTAAAACAGATTTTCTGAGCAAATTAAACATTTCAAAATAAATGTCACACCCCTACTTGCACCCCTCAAGAAGTTGTGGTTTTTGAAAGCACCTGAAATGCACTAACAGTGAACTTAATTTCACCTTTTGTAACTTTTAAATGCCAACTTTTGTCTCAGTGCTTATTTTGTATCAAGTTGCTCTATACATCTCTCGTTTGTGCATATCTATTAAGGTGATTTGCTGCAAATCCCAAACACAAACAAGTGTCTGATCAATGAATGATGGCCACTAAATTTTCTAGTTCAAAGGCAATTTGCATTTTAACTGTCCTCCCTCTAGGCTGCTCACATTTTCAAATGAGACCAAGACAACGCCTAACCAAAAGGTCACATGACACGTTATTGAGACATTTTTTGTGATACATCCACCACTGTTTAGTGTGAATAAATTGAGATAAATAATAAATTCACTATCATGAAATATTGTCACTGCAACATTCACGTTCTAAAAGTCAAAAAAGGTCTGTAACTTTCAGCATACATCACCGTCTCAACAAAAAGAAGAAAAGAAAGCAGACCAGTTGATTTGTTTTTGTTTTTTGTTTTTTTACACATATCAGAGGCCGAGTTCATTCATTTCTCTTATTGCATTTTAATTTAATTTTGGTTAAATTAATTATGCTGGAATTCTGTCTCAAATTAGGTCTAAAAAATGATTTGGTTCCAACTTTGCCGGTTGACAAGTTACAGAGCGGTGTAAAAAAAAAAAAACAAACAAAAAAAACAATCATCCTTTTTTATATATCTAGTCCCTTGCACCAGCCATGACACTTCGGAGCATTCACACTTATAGTGTGTACTGATTGTTTATTCAGTCAAAACTCAGACTTAAGGACGTTCATTTCTTTAGTCAGGTTTATTTCACAAGTCAAATCCAAAACATATAAAAGCATACTGCGAAAACGCCACAAACCGAATCAATGATTCCCCTGTAAACTTAAAATGTAGAACATGAAAAAAAAAAAAAAAAAATCCATTTACCATCACTGCCTGCCCACGTGAACGTAACAAAAGACAAGGGAGTGTTTGTGCTGGGCTTAAATAGGGAGAGCATAGGTGAAATAAATCAGGGATGAAGGCACAGCCAATCACGGATCGGGGAGAAAAACAAAGGAAGTGAGGTGCAGAAAGTATTTTTGTTGCTTTTGCCGGTCGGGTCCGTTGATACGATGGATTTGGCGTAGTCTCGTCGTCAAACCTTAATCTCAGAATTCCAGAAGGGGTTGAGTCAGAATGATGACTTTTAATGAGAATCGGGTCTTTGTGTTCGGAAATAGTTGGGTGGCGACGGCGGGGTGGGGGACACCCGCTCGGCATCACACCGGAGCTGTCCGTTACCTGCAGTGCTGAAAGCGAAACCAACGCGACAGCGACCGTTTAAAATTAATGGTTAATGGCGGAAGAAAAAAGGGGGCTGAGTTTTGTCTTTGTAAATATGTAATAGATAAATGGCATTTGTCGCAAACAAGTGTCTACGACAAGGTGGTTGGGGCCAAAACTGCCAGTTTCCCCTCGCCGGCTCCCTCCGGTCGGAGCATGGTGTTGCGTTTCTACCGTAGCCGCTGCCCCAATTCCCCTAGTCCTGATACGCAAGTTCATTACGCGCTCTGAGCTCGGATAGGTCACATTACGTCGTGGGCGTAACGGCGACTCGTAATGGCGACCGTGCCGCTGATGTGCCTAGGTTTGTGAAAATGAAGCGAAGAAGAACTTATTTCTTTTGAGCGAAACGCCGAGGTTCCCCGGAGGAGCACTTTGCGTCTGAAATCACCGCCCTAACAGCCGGTAAACTTAACCGTACTTTTGGACTTCCACACCCTTAGAAATGATGAAGCTGAAGTCAAACCAAACCCGGACGTACGACGGGGATGGTTACAAGAAGCGGGCCGCCTGCCTGTGCTTCAGGAGCGAAACTGAGGAGGAGGTGAGTCCGCCGGTGTGTCTGCCTGGAAGGGCCCGGCTAACATTAGCGCCAATATTCTACCTGTTACAAATCGATGGGGTTTTAATAGCAGCTGTGTTTTATGTCACTTTTTTTTAATTAAATGCCCCCTTCCAAAACTGACACCCCTGGCTTTTTACTGAGGTCGTGTATTGGATGTTATTGTCGAGCACGCACCTACCAACAGTTATGCAAGCCTCTTTAGCCGCAGTGGCGGCGAGGCTTTCTACCAGCTTTGATTTACTCAACCTATTAGCTGCGTGCTACTGCTAACGCTAGCGTGCTAACTAGCCGTGTTGCTGCTATGGGCAGCCGGTTTTTCGACCAGCGAACACAAACCACAGCAAATGCCGTGGCAGGGGTCAGCTGTAACGATGATGCAGCTAAAAAGGCTCGTTCTGTATAAAAAACAACAGTAATGATAGTAAAATAATATATATATATATATATATTTTAAAAAACACTCCACCCCTGAGGTAGTTTGGCGAGCTGAATAACCCTTAGTCAACCCTGTTAGCGTTGGAAGTTTCATTGTCGGACAATTTACATGACATGGATTTTTAGTTCAGGCATCATTGGCTAAAATGTGTCAATGCTCGCGATACATGCTAATAACCAAACACTGTGTGTTTCGTCTTAGTTAATCTCTAAAGTGTTAAACCGTGGCACTAAAGTTTGCTTTGCTAAATTACATCCGGTCTCGTTTCGGCTGAGTTACAAAAGGGTTTCATCAGCATTCTCAGCTCAAGACTTTCGCATTCTAAAGGTGAGATTTAGAAGCAGGAGTCGCGCATTTCACCCCGATTGAGACAGATCCAATTCCTCATTTTAGTACAAGTACAGTGCAGACTGTGCACGGCATTGGCTAGTTGATTTTGAGGAACCACATCTGCGTGACATGCACATTGCTTCAAGACTTCTGCCACAGCCTTTAAAAACCTGCACTTCTCTCCAATAGTTTGTTGGTACCTTGAACTCACCATGCCGACGTGGGGAGAGAGAGAGGGGGGGGAAGCTATCTCAATGAGTCATACCTTAGTTATTCAAAAGAAAAATAAACTTTTTAACTGTACAGCACCTCGCACGAATGGTAGTCAACTTTCTCAATCCACGCTTTGCCTCTGCTCAGATCTTTTACGTACACTTAGTGTATGTATACATGTCATGAAATAGCACATGGATGCCAAACCAGCACTGTTGTTATCCTCCCTAGGTGTTGCTTGTGAGTAGTAGTCGACATCCTGACAAGTGGATTGTTCCCGGTGGAGGGATGGAGCCAGAAGAGGAGCCCAATATTGCCGCTGCCCGAGAAGTGTGTGAAGAGGTTGGTTGTGTGACTGCATTTTGATAATTACATGCAATCGCTATAGTTTTTTTTTCACCCCCTTGCTGTATGTTCCCAAATAAACTGCCCTTTGTGTAGACCTTACCTTTCGTGTCATAACTCAAATGGGGGTGCAACGGGCATTTCCGCTCATCGTCACGTCCAGAAATATTGTTCTGAGAACACTTTCAGGATGTATTGTGTTTCATTCTATTAAATCATGCCTGTATATAACACCGGGCTGACGGCCGTGCTCCCAGAACCCATTAAGTCATGCAGTCATACTGTTTGAATAGACGCTCGGCGCGAGACAGCGCCTGGCAACATGTGAGCTCTGTCATGGCATCATATTACAAAGCATTGTTTCTCCGTCATTGTCTCCAAGATTGAACCACTTGCTGGCCGGAACTTTTACCGCGCTCATATTACACATCATAACTAATGTGACATGTGATGGAGGAAAAAAAAAGTCAGCCACAGGCTTTAATATGCAGTCTGTTTTTAACTAAAGCAACGTCCTTTTCTGAGGGTTCATTTCATTGCTCAGGCAATGAAGTGCGTTGTGGGAAAGACAGAGAAGCAATTTGTAGTTGTTAAAAGCCCAAGGCTCAGGCCTGGTCCATCTGCATGGAGGTTTTCATATGCATTTTATTATTTTACCCTCTTAAATACAAAAAGTACAAACAGTATTTTTTAATGAATCATCCCTACATTCAGCAGCATACGTACTCACACCTAGCGAAGAAACAACTCCACAACCTCACTGCGCGTCGACCAATCAGAACCCTCTCTCAAAGGCAAAGTTAATGCATCGTTGAAAACGGCTCAAGACCGAGCGTAGCGAAGCTCAGAGGGGGGAGTTGTGTGGGCTGATTACACCGGATTATAATGCTAGTAAAGTGCAAGACCCATTAATAATTATCCAAACATCGAAACTGGCCTCATTTCAGTTATACCTGCCACATACACACTGTACATCACAGGAAGGATGACCGATGGGGACGAGCCAAAACAAACAAACCAGTCCCTGCGCAGTACACGCGCGTGGCAAAGCAGAATTTTCAGGGGCCGACTTGAACCCGATGCATCTTCTGCATCCCGACCAATTCTCTTCTCCCGAGCTCGGCGCCGACCTTTGCTACATGCTATCAGAGCATCTCGGTCATCACGCTAATGCCATGTCCAACTCTGCTTGGGTGATAGCGCTGTGTTCCCGCCAACAAATTCCCACAGAGTCAGACGTCATGTCCACATCACCGTTAGGTTAGGTTCCCCCCCCCCCCGCCCCCCCCACCACCACCACCACCTTGTGTTAAGTCTTTTTTTCATTCAGAAACTTTGACTTGGTGGCTTTGAGTGGCGCTCAGTGCCACTTTCTGTGCTTTTCCTAATCCTCTTATTGAATGGTGCTGTAACGGGACATATCCTAATCCCGCCGAGCTTATTCTGATGATTATATGAGCGGGCGATGTGATTGCTTGCGCCTGCTGACTTGGAGTCTCGTCGAGCGTGACGGTGAAGACGCAACGTATAGCAGCGGCGGCATGCCGAAGGTTACGCGAGGTTCTTTTCTGCGTGACGGACTCGTATTCCCGCCGCCGCCGTCGTGTTGTGACCCTGCGGCGAGAGGCAGGGTCACGAGTGGCGTTGCATAAGTAGTAATGTAGCCTCCGCGTTGGTGAGCGTCCTCCTGAGGTGATGTCTGTCTGGCAGTTTTCAGTTACATGAACGCGTTGGGGGGGTAGATTTTTTTTTCCATCTCACATTAGCGAGAACTGACTTTTGGCCTATTGCTTAATCCTTGGCTCGTCCGGGCGGCTTTATATCGACCACCCCGTTTTATTTAAAATAAATGCTTGGTCCCAGTCCGAGGATTCCGACACCGAAGCTCATGGTACAGAGCGTTCCCCTCGGCTCGTTATTTATAGACTGAAACTGGAACCTGAAGAAGAAGCGGCAAAGATGTCAGCAAGAGCTCCCCATGGCGCTGCATCGAAACTTGACCCACAATTCACTTGTGGGAACGGACGTCCTAATCTTTCTCGGAAATTATTTTTGTTACAAGTATACGACTGGCGGTGACCAGAGGGGGGGGGATGTTTCCGATTGTTATCTCTTGCAAAAGGTTGTGACCGTCGTGATTGTGTTGCGAGATCGTTAGAAAGGCAAAAGCTCGCCCCGAAAAGGCGAGTTGTTGTTATTTTGCGCCTGACCTTTAAGTCTTGGTCTTTGACGCTGTTTGAAGCGTGGCAGCCCTAACGAGCAGGAGTTGAGCTGAAGCCTCAGAAGCCGTGGGTTGGGAGTGGAGCAATTAAAAGTTTGACGTGGAGTGTTTGTAAATGAACTCTGAATAGCGGACAAAGTTATGAGGCTGAAAAGTAGTGGTTGGGGTGTGGACGCTCTTACATTCTACCTGTAATTTTTTATTATTTTTAACCCCCCCCCCCTCCCCTCCAATGTCTTTGTCCTCATTGTATACTAGGCCAGGTATCAGATCTAACTTTATCCTCCACTTGCTGACCGTCTTCAATCATCTTCCAACAGGCCGGTGTGAAGGGGACTTTAGGTCGCTTGGTTGGAGTGTTTGAGGTAAGATTTCTTTTCTCAACACAAATGTCCATCACCAAACAAACACTCGCAAGAAAAGCAAGCATGTGCAGTGAAAACTCTGTATGTTGGTTCCAAAATCCCTCAAACGGGGATCAGAGCTACAAAGTGCAGTTTTGTGAGTTCCTGCTCGGCCTCCTCCTGTTGGAGCTCCCAGGGGATTTTTCTACCTGCTCCGGTTTTGTCACGTCTGCTTGATCACATGAGCGTTAATGCCGCCGAATCTGTGTGACGGTCGGACACATTGAAATCACAACTGTCCCTCCTCTGCAGAACCAAGAAAGGAAACACAGAACCTTCGTCTACGTTCTTATTGTAACAGAGTTACTGGAAGACTGGGAGGACTCGGTCAACATTGGTAAAGCGCTGCTTTTCTTTTTCAAATTGGGGGCGGTGGGGGAGGGTGGGACTGAACTCGTCATTGTCGTCTCTTGTTCAGGCTTTCACTGTGCGATTCCCATTTGGCTGAATTTTTTGTTGTTTTTTAAATGCCTTATGATTCCGACCGCGGGGGGCCCATAGAACCCCCCCCCCCACCCCCCATCTGTCTCACATGTCTTAACTCGCCCCACAATGGTGTCTTGTTCTGCCAACAGGGAGGAAAAGGGATTGGTTTAAAATAGACGATGCCGTGCAAGTGTTGCAGTGTCACAAGCCCGTGCAGGCCACCTACTTCGAGGCTCTCCAGGAGGGCTGCCTGACCAGCAACGGGACGCCGCTGGTGGCCACGATAGGCGGGGACCTGTCGCCCACCTACAGCATCAATCAGAGCTCCGTCTCGGGCATCAGATAACTAAAACCGTAACCCCCGACCCCGGCCCACTTCCTCTTCCTCCTCCTCCTCTTCCTACTCCAGCTTCTGCCACCACCTGCGCTCTTACTCGTGTCCTGTCCTTCTCTTCTCTCCTCTCTCCATCTCTCTTCTGCTCTTCTCTTCTCTTCTCTTTTCTTCTCTCCTCTCCTCACCTCTCCTCTCTCCATCTCTCTTCTGCTCTTCTTCTCTTCTCTTCTCTCGTCTCAACGACATGGTTTGCCTTGCCAACTCCTTTGTGCCAGAGCCGTGGCGCAGACTCGATGACAAGTGTTGGGTGACTCGTCCTGAAAACACTTTGTAAATGTAAAATGTAATTTTTGACTCCTCCTTCCCTCCTTCTCTTCCTCCCTCCCTCCATCCATCCCGCTCTTTTCTTTCTTTTTACTGACCACTGCATGAACCCCCCCCCCCCCTCCTCCTCCCTCTTTCCGCTCCCTTAATGTGGTGTTTATTGAATGCAAGAACTACTTTTTACTGTTGTAATGTAAAAGTGTATACTTAGTGCTCAAGCTGAAGGCTTTTTGGTGGTCCTTTTTTAAAAAAAAAAAAATGTTTTCTCCATTTTTTTTCCTTTCTTTTTCCTGTGAGTGAATGTGCCCATTAGCGTGCTCCCCCCAGGCCCCCCACCCCACTCCCCCGCTTCTTTTTGTTTTGGAATAAGGAGAGGAAACGTTGCGTTTAGAAAGAACGGGTGTGTGCGGGAAGTGACCTGGTTGGAGTGTGTCGCACCTTGACGTTCTCATCTTAAAGAAGGATTCAACCCCTCCCACTCCTCCCTCATGATTATTAGTCCCCCCCGCCCCCCAGTTTCAAGTGTCAAGTGTGTTTCTCATTCGGGAAGCTTGCCAAGCACTACAAGTTCACTCTCAAAGAGAGCATACCTACTGCGGGGAGAGTGAGAGAATGTCTGCATACAAGTGTGAAACGAACCACCTTTTTCTCCTCAGTGTCTTTATCTTCGTTTTATCCCTCTCTTTTTTTAAAGAAAAAAAAAGACGCTATCTCGCGACAAACTACGAGTCTTCCTCGCCTACAGGCGGCGGTCGGGAGTAGTTTGCGGAAGTCATCGACTCGTAATTTAAGAAAAAAAAAAATCCGCACATATCACTTAAGTTATTAAAAACTAATTTTCTTATTTTACTCCTCACATTCAGTTTGGTTGGCGACAATTGTTTACATTGTGTCTGAGACATAGCACAGGGGACTTCAGTGGGCACTTTTCATCACGGTCATTAGAATTTTATTATTATTATTATTATTATTATATATTTTAACCCTTCCCTGGGTAAAACACACCTAAAAAAAAAAACAAAACAAAAAAACCTGCTTGACATTGAAAGTAACGGAATCTACAATGCTGTCTTTCGGCAAGATGCAGAACAAATAAGCCTTGTACAGTTTGAGACCTTTTTGTTTTTAACATGTAAAATGCTTTTTCTTTGGATACTAGATAAAAAAAAAAATCATTGCTGTCGTTATTTTTCCTCTCCAACGTCTGGCAAAAAGTCTCTTAAGCCACCCGCGTGCTGTGTCCCAACATGGCCTCAGTGTGGCGTCGAGGCAGCTGGCTCAATACTGTGAAACTGGAGGCGCTGTAGATAGCATGTTAGAGGGTTTTTTATTATTATTATTATTGTAAATTGTTTATTTCTGTATAGATCAAAGGTGAGAGTCAAACGAATTAACACCTCTTACACATCTATGAGTTGTACATTTCACTGTCAGCTGAGGCTAGAACTGCTCCTGGCCATAGAGCTGTGGGAAATCTTGACTCAGCGTGGCCTCGATTGCGTCCAAAGCTCAAAAACAAAGAATGTTACTTCAGAGTTGAAGAGCCTATTTATATTTCAGTGTTTCAAAAAAAAAATCTTCAGGCCAAATATTAAAATAGTTGGGTGTCATTTTAAAACCTTAGCTTTGTCAAAAAAACAAACATACAAAATACAATTATGGATAACTGTAATCTAAAGTACTTCCTGATCTGCCTTCATTTTACTTTGGAGGGGTTTCTTTTTTGTGACGGACCTCTTGAACACGAGCATGATTCTGTTTTCCGTGTGCGTGTAAATGTGTGATAACCAAACGGGAGGTCACGTCACCTAACCGGGTGCTAGACAAGCTGTAAACACATGCCTTTTGTAAGTGAATTCTAACATGCAAGTCTAACATCAAACTTTATTTCGGCTCAATTTTGGCCTCCACAGACCAAAATAAAGTAGATACCAGCCAAGTGGTCCCAAATGGGTTAAAAACCTTTGGTTTGGGACATTGTACATGCCATTTGAATGAAATGTGGAGGGAACAGCGCTGGTAATGAAATGGCAGCTGTGAGTAAACCCCCCCCCCTCCAAACTGTTCATGAGTGAGTATAAAATCCTAATGATACTCAGTAATTGAATGACTTCTAGCCGCTTTCAATGTTAAATTAATGTAATGCTAAACAGACTGCATCTCAAGAGGCTGGTGTTTAACTTTTGCAGGAACAGCAAACTGCAGCGTGACGATTTAACTCTCCAGGAAGCGAGTTGCAGAAAGCCCTCTGGTGAAATACCCCCCAAAACTAGTGGATCTGCAACTAGAGGACACGAGCGTACAATGATATTAACATTTTTGGCCAGCTAATCTTGCGCTACACTTTGAAATGCCAGAATTTTTAACGAGCTAATCCACAGACTCGTCGTCTTTATAGCAACAGTTTGGGACTTAACCCTGATGATTAGGCGTGACGACCAAAGTCCAGCTTTTTACGATGCCCTATCGCACATGTTGATAAGATCTTGGTTCTCACTGAATCATGCACCTGAAGGCGCTTTAATTCGCCCTCACTTGTCTGATGCCGGTGACAGGTACACTGTCAAAATGAATGTGAGGAGGATTTTCTTTTAACAGCTAGTGACTTAATCGAGACTGGTTTGTCCAATTTTTTTTTTTTTTTTTGTGTGCGTGTGTGTGTGTCATTTTCGTTCTAAAACCCATGTGCTATTGACAAGCTGATGTCATGTAAATAAATAATGCAGCCCCATGACAGTCAGAGGACACACTCTGACCTCGGACAGTAAAGTTCAACGTCCGCGTCCCTTCAACAGCTGTGCTCACGAGTGATAAAAGTTCAGTGACAAAGTAAATGAAGTAAACCTCTCGACATTGGCAGATTAAAAGTGATGCAGTCATCCATCCTAAGATTGGTATTTCTGCTGACAATTGATATATTTAACTGAGCCTTTAGAAACAGAAAAATATTTATCCTCAAAACAATTTGAATTTACAAGTCGCTTCGTGCAACTAACCAAAAGGAGTGGTTCATCTCTAGCCCCATCTGGTGGTCAAAGCTGTAACATTTGGAGCACATGCTGAAGATTCTTTGAAAATCATTGAGGTTGATGACCCCCAAAATGTGTGCAAAAGAATGACAAGAAAATAAATCTGCACTTCTAGCTTTTGACCGCAGCCTTGAAGTTTGACAGTTGTGTTCCCCTATGTCACTGGAATTTTATTTTCCTCTTTTGTCATTTGGGACTGTGGGATTAAAACCAGTGCGAGAAGACTGAAGATTGTAATATAAATGTGCCAACAAATAAACACCAGTATTTCACATTAATGGCCAGTGTCTGCTTGTGTTGTGTCTGTAATGTTGTGCGTCATAAAGTACTTTTCTCCCATTTAGAATTGGAACACGGCTTCAAAAAAATACCAAGTCAAAATTGTATTTTTCATTTCTTTATTGTACAGAAAATGTGAGTGAAAATTACTGAGGCTGCTGTCCTCGGCCACGTCCAAAGCCACCTCTCTGTAACAGGAAGATTGATGAAATGTCAACCTCAATTCTTTTAAAACAGAGACCTAAAATCTTAACCATTAAGATTACAAGAAATTCATAAAGTAGCGTAAAGTAGTGCAGTATCACACATGCAAATTCATAACTGAAAGCAGAAATCAATACTCACAAACTGGAATTCAGTAGCAGCTCCAGCACCGGCCTCGGCCTTCTTATCAGCACCAGCTGTGAGAGAAGAAAAAGTTGTGAACAAAGCAACTAAACAGCTTTTTTTTTTTTTCTTTTTTAGCAAGACTTTGTGAGTTGGTTCTTTACTTACGGGGTGCAGCAGATCGCCTGTAGGTATCTCTGTCAGCCTCCCCACGGTTGAGGCGGGCGGGCCTCTCGCCTTCCATTCCTGCAGACACGAACATGAGGACACACACCTTAGATCCAGTCTACTCAGTGGTTTAGGGAAATGTTTAAAGCTAATGTGAAACGCAAAGATACCTGCTGCAAATTTGCCTGCAAGCACTGAGGTAAAAACTAATTCCTAAATATATACCGAACATGTAATGTATTTCAATATTTCACATAATTATTCAGGAACCGACCAGCAGATAATTTAAGCCCAATTCTAGGCAACATATTTTATATGTTCTCTTGTGTGGCTGATGCTAGGTTAGCTTGTGGGCGGGCCTGAGCTGCAAACATCAATTACGTGTTACAGTAAAAACCCTGGTGGTTGTTCCAATTGAAACCTTTCTGAAATAACCACAAAAGAATGTTAATCGTATAAATGTACCACTGAAATCAGCCATCATCTTGAAAAAATAAATAAAAAGAATTTTGTGGGTTGCGGTTGAGACCACCCTGCCTCAATGGAGAGCAGTGAGAATGTCTCCGTGTGACAAAGGATGAAGTTAGAGGGGTTCGGTAAAAAGGTTCTGATCCTTAGGGGCATTGCTAATCAATGAGACAAACTCAAATAACTGTAATGACTAAGTTCATTTAATGATAGCAAAAAACTCAAATCATTGTATGTTAAGCAATGAACTTTTATTTTTACCATGTGATCAAACTCTACAGCCCCACCTCCTGTTAGCAACACAAAGTTACAAAAGAGGTCGAGTTTATCCCCCAATTGAAAACAAATATATGAATATATTATCTTAGATTCAATTAATGACAACTGCGAGAAGATTCAGTGCTTTGCAATACCATGAAAAGAACAGAGCTAAACGGCATCAAAGCATTTCAGTAAAAAAGACTAAAAGTCATTGATAAGAAAAGTACAAATATCCAGTGTCATTATAGAGACCGTTTCTACTGGTCACCTTCAACTACAGTAAACTGATGAGCATTAACCACCATTGCGGTTGAACTGAGTGTCAGCTCCATGATGATAATCAGTTTGGAATGCCTCCACTCAGCAAGTCTGCATCAAAAGACTTAGGACTTGTGTTTCTTTTGTAAAGACTACAGAACGAGCCTGAGTGGCAGGCTTGAAATGACACCGTAACAGAAAAACTGGCAAATAAACTCACCCTTGGGCCTGGGCCTTGCGGTCTCAGGGCGGGTCTGGCGACGCAGGGTGGCTGGCACGATCTCTGGGGGGAGGTGGAGGAAGTCTCTCAGGTACTGGATACCCTCGTTGGTGAGGTACCAGTAGAAGTGGCGCCAGGCAAATTGCTCCTTGACGTACCCACACGACTTCAAGGACTGCAAAACAAGGAAGAAGAACTTGAGCTTTAATTTACGAAACAGGAAGCACAAGCAAGTAAACTCAACTACGACCAAAACTATTTCAATAAGTGTTCCCTCGATCTCATTTATCTCATATTGGACGCAAAATATTGGCTGAGCACAGAATATGATCAATGTTCATCCTCTAGTGAAATTTTAACGGGTACACAAATAATACAAGGCTGTGTGCAAGACAGATCAGACTATATAACACCAATGTGCTGTAATGGCAATAAACTGCTGGCCATAATCAAGATTCATGTTCATGACTGCATTATAGAGTGTTTTCATATCAAGGTCCTTGTCTCCATTACACAAAAAAAAACTTCACTTGCTGTTTTGTCACTAGAACTGGAAGTAAGTCTGCCAAACAAACATTCAATGTAATGACGAAAAACTCCCCAAGTGAAATACGTATACTGCTTAGCTTCCAGCCTCCAATAATAAATATGAGAGATGCTTCAGAATCTCACCTGCATCGCTTTCATCACATGAAGGTTAGGCACATTCTTGTCAGCAAGTTCGGGATGCTTGGCCAGGTGGACATCTTTCTTGGCCACCATGACTCCCTCCTTGAAGAGGAGCTCATAGATAGCAATGCGATTCTTCTTGGGCATCAGCATCTGCGTCCAGACGTGAAAAGTATTAGTGTCACATCGTAGGAAGGCGCCTGTATCAGCCTCCGCTAAAGCAGCATGCTAGTATGCTATGCTAGCATGCTACCCAACTGAGCTAGTGCCGTCTGTACAAAGCACAAATGTCAGAGCCACAACAAAGCACACCAACCGTAACTTCAGCGGCAGACTAAATAGTATTCAACACTTTAATTTCAGTGCTTGAATTAAATTCGAGTTAATACGACAGCGGGCCGCATCAGTGTAGATATAGCAGTCGTCCGTCAGCGCCATAGTCGGTTAACTTCCTGACTAAGAATAATAATATCTACGTCTAACAACTGCTTAGAACAAAAATACTTCCCTGGGATACATCATAACATTAACATAAATCATATATTATAGATTTTTGTTTGATTCGGTACAAGATGTGGGAGATTTATTTAGATTTTAACACCGGGTCTGCCATTACCTTTCCACTTGATAGGGGACCGGAGCCGGAAGGAACGTTTGCCGTTCACCAGGAAGGTTTAACCACAGAACGGAGGTCCGCTGGAATTATATCGCCCCCTGTTGGTAAGGAGTGTAACGGCCGCTTTCTGTTGAAGGCGATAACAAGATTAAGAAAAAGGGAAATGTAGCACTCACAGATAGTAGTGAGTTGATTAACATTACTAGGCCTCAGTCTTTCGTTGTCTTTCCAGGTCCGTCTGATTCTCTTTCTCTCCCTTCTTCTGTGGCACCAGTTGGGAAGATAAGTAAGCGCTAAACATGAGTTCCTTTGAAATATGGCTGTGGTACATGTATTTCCTTTATATAATGATTTTGGAACACGATTTCGAGAAGTGTCCTCGCTCAAAAACAGCACTGGTGGTCAGAATCATTTGTGACCCATACCGAGAGAGAGAGAGAGAGAGAGAGAGAGAGAGAGAGAGAGAGAGAGAGAGAGTGAGTGAGAGAGAGAGAGAGAGAGAGAGAGAGAGAGAGAGAGAGAGAGAGAGAGAGAGAGAGAGAGAGAGAGAGAGAGAGAGAGAGAGAGAGAGAGAGAGAGAGAGACTGCTAATAATGCATTTATTTCGAAAGGGCTTCCCGGAAGTCCGTGTGCTAGTTATCTCTATTCTCACACAAACTCACAGACCATCCCCCATTTAGCGGTTCTATTCATACGGTGCGTCTCTTGGCGACACAACGGAGGCAGCCAATTTTAAAAAGAAATAATCAACGCTGGACAAAGGCATCGCTTAGGTAGGTCACTTTTTTAGTTTTACACCATTTCCTCAGCGCAGGAGCCTCTGCAGGTTCGCCGTTGAGTCAAATTAGACTGAATTGTTGCTGAACCGTTACATCTGCTGCATCTATTTGCCATTGTCATAATCCCCGGGATTAAACATTAGGCTCATGGGATTAAAAAATTATTGTGTTTTGGATTGTTTTTGCATTACTTTTGCCCTAAAGCTTCACATTTAACGCCAATAACTCATGCATTGCCTGTTTGTAACTACAATGCTTTAACTTGTGCCTGCGCCAGACTTCACACCTGCCTCACAACACTCGTTTCACAGAAGCGTAACCCAGAAGCCTAATTTTTGTATCACACCAAGGAATCCATTTGAACTATGTGCAAGAGTTGTGATACATCCACTAAAGCAGCAGCAGCAGCAGCAGACTGTGCTGGCTGCAGCACATCACAGGGCAGGGAGGGATGTTCAGAGAACATAAGAAAAATAAATAAATAAATAAAAGGTCTTGTCTCCGGGGAGAGCCTGAGTTTCCTCCGGAGCTGCACATCCCTTTGATTTATCACCGGAGAGCAGCCGAGATCAGGTCAGGGTCCCCAGACCTCCATCTGATCGCCCACGCTGATCCATGAGAACTCTGTCCACGGTTCTGATCTTGGATCAGTTCAGCACACAGCAGGCAGGCCACGTTTTGAGGGGCTACCGTGGAAAACGTGGTACCGATGTGGTAACCAAAGAGCGTGACACGTCTTCAGCACCCGAGTCAGCGACTTAAATGAGAATCTGTTCATGGAACGGCTCCTTCATGTTTTTTCTTTAAAGTCAATCTAACTATGAAGTTGGAACAGTGAGGGTGCATTTTTATCTTTCTGTTCATCAAATTTGCTTCATTTTCTAATGTCAGTACACAAGTTTTAATGTCTTGCCTGCTGGCAACGACATTTTTTCATATTTCTATGAGCCCCAACTCTGTTCGTGTCGGCACTTCCTGCTGTGGTAATCCAGTGTTTGTCCTCCGTGGTCAGTGCTTTTCCTTGTCACCGACTTTGGTTTGACAAATCATTCCTTCATCGGCAACTTTCAAGCCATTTTCTCGGTGGGCTGCAATCACAAATAAGCAGGAGGGAATTTCAACTTCCTACAGGCAAATTGGTGAAAATGATTCCCCCTTTTGCCATCCATCCACATCCACATACATCAAACACTTGCAAACAGCGGCAGCTTGTGTTTGGATGCAACAGTGTGAAATGGTTGCGATGAGTGTCAAATTGCAGAGTGGCGGCCAGAAGTGTAATTGTGTCTGTCCTGACGTATTTAAGCCCTTGTGATTTTAAACGGAGCGCCTTCGCTGAGATAAATCATTTGATTTGTGTTGCGTGCGGGTTTGACTCCTCTCTGTGTTAGCGGCAGACCAGACGTCAATGCTAATGTGATTGAGCAGACAAACCTCTTGCTCGTCTCCCTATTCTCCCTTGAAGCACTCAGGCCAATCTGACCGCGTGTCTCCCTGTGGGCACAGATGCCACTGTCTGCTGTCACATCTGGTGCTCTGGGGGGCCTCGCCTAATGTCCGCTTATTAAAATGAAGCCAATTCATTACTCCCTTCAGGAGGCCTCTTGTTGCTTTTGGGACCACGACCTGAGATGCCTCATGCTTTTTAAGTTATGTATGGGTTTACATCAACCTAATTGATTTTTTTTTCTTTTTATCGCGCTCCTCAGTTTTTCTGAAAATTGCTACCACGTAAGATCTCCAGAAACGATCCCGCTTCAGCTTCCCGTGCGCAGAACAACAACAAAAAATATATGCAGGCTGGTTGCTGAGAGATCGAGGCCTTTGGTCTGAAGTGTGAAGTAATTGGAGCCTGAGATCGGATCCTCGCGGGGGGATCGATGCAAGAATAAAGGCTGCATTTTCTTAAAGGGACAGTTCACCCAGTAATTGAGTCAGTCACTGTTGGTGAACCTCTGCGTTTGTCCTTGTATGAGAATTTTTTTTTTTTAAGGCTTAAACAAAAGCAATATAATTTCTATTATATAATTTCTGCTCAGAAATCTTCTTTATCATCCTGTGCTGGACAATGACCATAGGTATCATAGTGGCGCTGTTTAAGGTTAGTGTATTGTGGGAAGCATCACAAAAAAACAACAAAAAAACAGGCCCGGGCAGGTTGCGCTGTGTTTGGTATCGGTGCTGCGATAATGAAAAGGGCAGAGCTGTCAGTTTCCAAAGTGTGGATTATTGGTAGGTGGATGTGAAGTGACAGTTGTGCCCTTCTTCGTCAGAGATACACATCCGTCGTTGCTTTGTGCTTTAAAGCGGCATCATAATTAGTGTGAAGCTGCAGAACCCTGTTTATGTTATTTGCTGCGCCCCCAGTAACATAGTTCTGAGAATATACATCACTGCAGAAGACTGTGTTACCTTTACCAGAATCTGTAGCATCCTGGGTTGGACATCTCATGAGCACAAATACATTGGAGGCAACAGACTAGTAAGAGCCGACTAGTTTGTGCTCACAGCTCCAGCAAAATTCTACTTGCATGTTGGCAATTAATTCTGCTCCGGCGCTCCAGTGCCCGCGAACGTCTCTCCTTGCTTCATCTGCCAATCTGCTACCAGTGTTGATCCAGGGAGGCTGCTTTGGATTCCAGACACTGATTACAGATTCACCAGTTGTGTTTATGCTGTCTACCGGCGGCGCGCAGCAGATCCTGAATCAGCAGATTCTAAACGGCAGCGGGAGGCACAGAGGCGGTGCCCACGCTCGACCTGACAAAGATGGAAATACAAGTCGTGCTTGCGCCGCTACTAGCGCTCATTTCTCCAGAAAAATACATTTTTGATATACTTATATACCCAAGTGAGGGCTAGAGATTCAGCTGCTTTGGGAGGAATACAGGTGGAATCCATCCGTTTTCTGTCAACGCTTCTTCTGCAGTCAGGGTTGCCACAACAAGTCAATGCCCAGAGGCAAACAACCAATGATCACCTACTAGCACTTCAGAGCAGCCAGTCTGCTTAAGGTGCATGGTGAGAAGGCCCTGGAATTGAACCAGCAGCCTTCTTGTCGTGTGTACATGAAAAATTGGAATCATTGCATTTTTGTTTTTGTTTTTGTTTTAAGTATTTATCGAGGCGTAAATGTCAGTCACTTGAAGTCTTTAATCTTGTGAGGTAAAATGTGCTGCTTCCCAGTCAATAGTGGGGAAATAAACTGTATGTATATTTTAACACTCTAGAAGCATTTGCATTGCTCAATTCAGAGGTAAGCAATTAATAGAATGCTTTTATTTGTCCCACATTGGGAAATTTTGCAAATAATCCTATTTCCATTGATGCCTTCCCTTCGACTTGTGCTCATTTATTCTAAAAATACAAATTTCAGTTCAAAGCCGTTGACAGCAAACATCTCAAGCATTTAAATAGGCAAGGAGGAGGGGTCCCGCTTGTTGTTGGCCAGCTCATTGTAGGACGCTGCAGACCCGTGAAGCTCACACTTCCACTTTGTTGTACGGCAGCTAATCCGTCCGTACCACCATCACCACCACCACCCTGGGGGGCATCTCTGCTTCTTCAGATGATGGCGCGTTGGAAAAACCCATCTCACAGCTTTGCGGAGAAGCGAGCCGAGGCCATTAAAGGCTGCCGGCTGAGGGTCTGATGTGCACCTGTGATGCTGAAGCGTGTCAGATTTATGGAGTCAGCGAGAAACTGCACGGCCACAGGACGGGGAAGGAAACAGGGCTCAGTGTTCAGTGCGGTTTCTGTTAGAGACGGGCTCAGTGCAGCGGCTGCCGCAGTCTTTTACATTATTGATCCTTTCGCAGGGGGAATTGTTTCCCGATTTAAAGATGATTGCCGTGGGCGGAAACTGGCTTCGAAAGCATCACAAATCGTAGTTTGTGAGGGCTTGGTATAGGGCAGTGGTTCTCAAACATTCTCTGTCACGCCCCACCTCATTTTTAGAAGCCCCAAATTTGACGTGGCTGTGTCTTGAGGGATCCCGCTGAACCTGCAAGTGGTCCCATGTCTCTAGGACAAAGTTGACTTTTGACCCCATAGACTTGCATGGCATTAGGGCAGTGGTTCTCAAACTTTCTCTGTCACGCCCCACCTTGGAGGAAGAAAATTTTTCAAAAGTGCCCAACAACAAAGAACAGTGGCCACCGGCGGACTCCTGAATTCTTCTTTTCGTCCCTGTCAAATATTTGTCCATCCTGCTTACCTGAGCAGCGTTTTTCTTAGCTACAACCTACTGAACACTTTTTGTTAATTGTTCCGCCGTAGAAAAAGTTCTGACGTGAAAACATTAGTTCCCCCGGGCGCCCCGTCTCCCTCCCGCCCGGTGTTTCGCGCCCCCCCAGACGTGACTTTGCGCCCCCCAGGGGGGGCCTGCAAAATGAGTTGACAAAACTTCTATTTTTTCACGAGCAAGACCAATCAGGTTTTTTCTTACCGCCAGCTGAACCAAGCCACAGTAGCGATAGCTGGCTAATGCCAGGGACGTCATTAGCCAACTTGAGCAGGCTGTGACATGTTTAGCAAGTCATTGGATTTAAACCAAAAACATAAGGAAAAATAATTTACTACAAATAGAAAAAGTCTGAAATGGCTCACAGTGGTCTCAAAAGGTTGCACCTGTTACCTGGTAATTTTATTTTCAAGGCCTTGCAAGAACATTGGAAGATTGAGACTGGCAATCCAATATGTCAAATCAAAACTCCTTACTGTGATCTTAATCGTCAACGATTCGACCTTAAAAAAAAAAAATTCTTGCAGTGTCCTGGATCCACTGGTAGTCACTCTCACAGTAGCAGGCACGCAGAGTGAATCCCTGATAGCGTTTTCTCGCTTCTCAACAGCTAAACTCATTCACAAGAACTGTGTGTGTGTGTGTGTGTGTGTGTGTGTGTGTGTGTGTGTGTGTGTGTGCAAAGCAGCTGCACTATGAATGACTCAGAAACCACACTACTCATTTTCAACTCTGCTGCATGCACAATTAAAAAAAAAAAAAAGTTCTTGCAAAAACTACGGAGTGAAGATGTCGACGGGTTAGACGGGGACAACCTGCAGCTGCAAGGGGAGCCGGATACGTCCTGTATTGGCTGTACCTGTGGACCAACAACTGGTCTCACTGGACTTTATGGTGGAAATGTTTGCTGCACGTTCAGAGGACACACCTGCCTGCCTCTGATCCAGTTCACCCACAACAGCATGACGAAAGAGCTTTGTTTTCACTTCATTTTTGTCCTTGCAGAAAAGTGAAAGACAATGCAGGGATTTTTGTTTGTTTGTTTTGGTGTTGCGATTTTTTTTCTTTTTTTTCTTTTTTGTCGATGTCTTTAAAAAAAAAAAAATACATTTAACAATTATTTTGACTTGAGTGTCAGTTTAAGCCTGGTTGCACCGTTTGGAAGCAGCCTCATGACCCCTTGTGCTTCCCTCTCAGTCGGTTTCTGCCTGTCCATCCATCCAGCTGTCTGTCTGTCTGTCCTGTCCTGTCGTCTCAGCCCATGACGCTCTCCCGCAGGACGTGTGTGACAAAGGGCCGGCCCTCTGTCTCCACCCTGCTGGCAGCCAGTTAATTATTAAGTGTCCTGGAAGGCGTCTGTCAGAGCTCAGTCGCGCGGCTCCTGAGTGTGTGTGTTTCTGTTGCTGTAGGATGTGTCAGACTGGCAGGTAAACGCTGATCCTCTTTGACTCCGAGGTGTCGCTCAGGCGTGTCACTTTTTGGCCCGAAAGCTGCCAGAAATCTTTGGGCGACGTCATCGAGAACGGACCAGGTTTGGGTACTGCCGCTGTCACCTGCCACTGTCTCATCTTAGACTTGACATGTTTGTTGGTTTGTTTGCTTGTTTGTCTTTGTTTCCAAACTTGCACTTGTCTGCATGTGTTTTGAACGCTGGAACATGTTGACGGGGAACTCTTTCCGCACTGATTTACCTAAGAGGTCCTGCTTGAAGTACACATGGACTTTGGACTGGAGTGGTTCGTTATCTGATATAAGGTTATGGGCTCCACCTGTTTGGCATTGCACCTGCATGACACTGTCAGACAGTGCGATGCCGCACAGTTTGATGAAAAATGGATAACCAAATGGGATTTGAGTCATTTTGCTGCTTGTGACCGCACCTTGACACTGTCCTGTTCTCCAAAGCTCGCAAGTGACGGGAGTTCAAACGCAGCTGGTGCTGTCAGACTCGTGATGGCATGAGTAATCTCGCCAGCGTCAGCAAACAAGAAGCGAGGTTGACTTTCGCATTCCTCCGTTCCCGGCCGTTGTGCAACTCCGCATGCGCGCTATCAGGTGTTTGAGCCGTGCACATTGTCTTTCCTCATTCCTGCTGTAATCTGGTGGAGGCATTCCTGGAAACTGAGGTGTTAGAGGAAAAACCGGGATGTTTTTGTGACGGTGCTGAGAGGCCAGGTGAATTCAACAGGTAGGAAGAAGAGGGTGGGCGTGAATTGTCATTGCTCTTTGGATCATAAAAGTGAATTTAAATGACCTGTCGCAGCTCGAGGTCACTTGCAGGAAGTGTTCCGTGCTATTGGGATCACCAGCGGCGTCCGACTCTCGTGGTGCAAAGCGACGAACATCCTTCCTCCGAGAGGCCTCAGCCAGTGATAGAGGTAGACATTACGTTTGAGTGGTTATCGGCGCTTTTCACCTCAATACGTTCAAAAGGTGGTCTGAATTATTGATGAACGCTGTCCCTATAAATAGAAGTCAATCGGGGTGGCGCAGCAACATGGTCCGTCCTATAGGGGAAAGAGAGGGAGAGAGGGAGTGCTGCATTCTAGTAATCTGGCCAAGGTGCTGATCACAGTGCAGTGGGCCGCTGCAGCGAAAGCATACAGTTGCTTGTTTACGCAAACGGCAAAGCAGCCAATCACATGGCAGCAACTCAACGTATTTAGGCGCGCAGACATGGTAAAGACGACCTGCTGTAGTTGAAAACGAGCATCAGAATGTGGAGGAAGAGGAGGGAAGAAGGGTATTTGGAGTGACTTTGGTGAACATGGCTGTTGGTGTCAGCTGCTGTGTAGATTAGAGTGTTTATCACTATAACTGCTGATCTACGACATCCTAACCATCTCTATTGTTCACAGGGAATGATCCCAGAGAGAGGAAATTTCCGGTGAGCAGCAGTTGTGTGGGGGTGAAATGCCTTGTTGATGTCAGTAGTTAGAGGTTGGGATGGGCCAACTGTCTTGGTGACCATAGAAAGACAACAGGAACTCAAATATGGGCAGAAATAAGGTGTGCCGGTGTGCACTTTGTCATTAAACGCAGCTTCTTCTCCTCCTCCAAGGTTGTCTGGTATAGAAAGAAACTTCATCTCTCTCTCTTAAGGAGAGTGTCTGCCCTGAGGCTGGTAGGTTGTGGGTTCAAACCCCAGCCGGGTCATACCAAAGACTGTAAAAATGGTATCCATTGCCTGCCTGCCTTGGCACTCAGTATTCGGGGTTGGACTCGGTGGGTTTTATCGACCAATGATTTCCGGGTACGGCACCGCTGCTGCCCACCGCTCCCTTAGGGGACGATGGGTCAAATGCGGAGGGCAAATTTCGCATCCTTCGGGATGTGACAGTCACTGGGACTTCAGCTTTGTCCACTCTGTCTCTTTCCATCCCCTCTCCTCACGGATTCCTGCGTCCAAAGAGGCTTCAGCCCCTCCGGATTCTCTTCCCCTCCCTCACTGGGGAAGCACTCCAACACACCGGGTCTTTGGCTGTGCATGGCAGTGCTCCGGGGCAGAGAGATCCTCAGTTGATAGTTGCCCACTCCCTCCCTCCCTGCACTTCCTCCTCCTCTTCCTCCTCCTCCTCCGCTCCCCCTCCCCAACTGAACGCAGAGGCTCCGTCAGTCAGAGGAGACACGCGGGGAGGTAAAGGAGCAGGAGAGGAGGCGACGGCAACAACAGGAGCCCCACGTGCTTCTCGCCTCTCGATGGGAAGGACTGGGCGGGCGGTAAGCTTCCACGCGGCTCCGGCGCCGGGTTCTCGGCGGGGCGCACCGGCGGTCTTTGTCTCGGGGTCCGTTGACGCTGCTGAGAGCGGCAGAGCTGTGTTGGTTCGGCTCTGTGAGCGGAGGGAGGAGGATTCCCCCTCTCCCCACTGAGCGCTTGGCTTGTGATGATGGAGAAGGCAGCAGCTCACAGCGCAAAGGGAGACACAGTGGGGGAAACTGATCTTGATGCTGATCAAACCTCTTGTGGGCATTTTTGCATTCTCGACTCTGTTTTGTCTTTTTTCGGTCCCCATTGTGCTGTTTTTGTCTTGAAGAGCAGCAGATTGTCGGCAGCTGATCCCCTCTCTGACCTGCCCCCCCCTCCACTTCACGGAGCAAAGGGGTTTCCCCCGAACAAAAGCCCCCCCGACACAACTCCCCCAACCCCTCCTCAGCGTGCAGCTAATGGATTAACCAAGCGTAGTAAACAGCCACTCCACTCAGGCTCGCCACGCTGCATCCGCTGGTGCCGTCGGTTGGGCTGAAAAGCCGTCGTGTTGCACCTCTGTTGAGGTAATTGGATTTTGGAATCATGGAAATCCCCCTTCAGCATTTCCTTGTTTTTATGGCTGTTTTGTTGCAATGGAAGTGTTGTCTTCATCCATTCGCTCCCGGGCTGACCCAAATACCCACGCTGCTCCCTCCCCCTCCCCCTGACCTCCTATCAAAACACGTCGCTGCTCAGTCTTCCCCTATTGTTTGATATGTCTCGCCTGCATCAAATCCTCCGTCCGCATCCCTGCCGCTTTGTTCTGGCTTTGAAATGTGAGGCATTTTAAGTTTTTATACACCTTGCTGCTAGTAGAAATAGTCAAGTTGAGTTAGTAGAAATAGGATTCTACACAGTGCAGGGCAGAAAGTGCTGAACCTTGTGGTGATTGTTAAGGAAAAAGACGTAGTCGTTGGATGTTTGAATTTTTGTCATCCCAGAATCTACCATCTACCATCTTGGATCTCCTCAGTGTCATTTTGGAATTAAAAAGAAAAATAATGAAGTTTCTGGCCCTGCTTAGCAGCAACATGCTATAGCCTTGTGTCGGTTCTCCGACCAAGAAGACGTCAGCTGCAGCAAGAAGTAAAACTGAGCATTTTTGCGGGAGGTTGCAAACAGGGGGCTAAACATATCCCGTATTTCCTGCAGATCTATAAAGGTTTTTTGAGGACGATTCATTGTTCAAGACTGCTTCAGCAGAGATCTAATAAAATGGATATAGAATATGGCACCTTTTCATAATCAAGCCGTGAGATTAAATGATTATCCAAAAATCAGTCACATTCTTTCCATTTTTGTGCCACATGCAACATACTGCAGCTCCATGCAAGCAAGTGGCACGCGGCCATCGCAGCAGAGCTAAAGATTGATTCTGCTCGCAAAATATGCACTTGTATCATGACCCCTGTTGACAACACTCTCCTCTGACAGTGCATGAGGAGTGGTACCCCACTGCAGCCTGCCACGCTGTGACCACACCCCTCTCTATCTGACGCCATGTCTGGAGGCTATGACGAGCCGGTGACCCTGGAGGAGACCACAGACAGTTTCTGGGAGGTGAGATGCTGGATTAAACTTCTCTGAGAGCTGATGCCGTCGAGTGGGATTTCACAGGTTCGGTTTTAGTAAGAAAATATGTGTATAAAAAGAAAGAGTGCTGGGGTGTGAGACTCATTTCGAAAGAGAGCCACATCAGCATTTTGGTTTCCAAAGATTTCAAAGGTCACATTGTATCTGCAACAGCCTCTCAGATACAATCTAACCACGTATTGCCTAATCACTTCTGAACATGTTGCAAAGTAGCATATTGGACTAATATTTGATTCAAGTTACCAAAAATCTTTGTTTCTAACTTCTGGTTAATACACCCATATTATTTATTAATGTTAAACGATCAATCAAAAGACAGATATGATGCAAGATTCATTCAGACTGTGTGCATTCTGTGGAAAATGTCCTTCTTGTCTGTTTCCTCTTTTCATTGGTCCACACAGTTGTGGAAATAAGACCTTCTTGACGTCACAGAGGGTAGTAATACCTGATCGACGGCCAATCAAAAGAAAGATATTTGAAACACAAGTTGTGACTTTAAGTTTGTTCAAAACATTCAATAAATTTCCTTCAGCTCACATCAACTTTGGTCTTGGACATTTTAGTATTATTTATGAGTATTTCTCAAATACTGGAATCTGGTGGCTGTCTGGGAGCCAGTATGAACCAAAGTACTGGTCTTGTAACGTCAACTGTCGTTGCTCTGTTAGATCGGGAACTACAAACGCACGGTGAAGAGGATCGACGATGGCCACCGCCTCTGCAACGACCTGATGAACTGCATCCAGGAGCGCGCCAAGATCGAGAAGTCCTACTCACAGCAGCTCACCGACTGGTCCAAGAGATGGAGACAGTTAATAGACAAAGGTGAGAGGGTTTCTTTTTTTTTTTTGTGAATGTAACCATGGTGCGAGACGCGAACCCCGACGCTCATCCTGTCAAACCCTGACTCAGGACCTCAGTATGGCACCGTGGAGCGAGCCTGGGTGGGGCTGATGGTCGAGGCGGAGAAGATAAGCGAGCTCCACCAGGAGGTGAAGAACAGGCTGGTCATAGATGACTTTGAGAAGGTGAAGAACTGGCAGAAAGACTCGTACCACAAGCAGATGATGGGAGGCTTCAAAGAAACCAAAGAGGCTGAGGAGTTCTTCAAGAAGGCGCAGAAACCGTGGGCCAAAAAGCTTAAAGAGGTGAGTGCACGAGTTCAGTTCATAAAACTTTATTGATCCCATACAGGCAATTCAGTTTCACACCTCCTACTCAGCCAATACAAGACACACACAATATCAACGCAGCGTTAGAGCATCATATAAAGTATTCCACTTAACAATCTGCTGCTACTTTTCAGGGTAGTTTCACCTTGTAGACATCGGTGTGGGCTTCTGCGTGTTGTATGTCAAAAGAATTTGTCAAGCGGCCAAATTTGAAGTCACACAACTCACACCTCGGAAATGATCTTTAATAGAGAAAGTTAGAACAGTTGAACAGGGAGAGACGTCATTCTTTACAAAATAAGAGGAAGGAGAATAAAACATGTTGTTAGATAACGCTGGCATACCCATACTTTCAATAATACATGACAGCCAATGAGACGCCTCCTTTTTTCGTCAGCTGAATCAGCAGACAGGAAGCAAAAATCACGTCTCACCTCCTTAAGTTGAACGGAATTATGTGGAATTTTATGCGCCGGGTTAATGGTCAATCAAGGCAATGAAGTGAGAACGAAATGTGTCCACATGAGAGGTGAGTCAGTGTTTCTGTGCGTGTTTGTCCAGGTTGAAGCTGCCAAGAAGACCTACCACATGACCTGCAAAGAGGAGAAGGTGGCGTCCATTAGGGAGGCCAACATCAAGGCCGAGGCCTCAGTGACGGCCGAGCAGCAGAAGAAGATCCACGAGAAGGTGGACAAGTGCAAGCAGGACAGTCAGAAGGTGAGAGTGCCGGCCTGCCGCCGCTCCCACGGACCTTATAGGAATGTTGGTGTGCAAAAGTAAATATATCAATGCATAAGAGCAGAGAACAGGTTTTTGGGGAACGCGAGCTATTGACATTCAGAAGACCTGTCGGGAGCGAAGGGCTTTAATGCATCAAAGCCGTAATGAGGGAAACGTTTGTTAATCTTTGACTGAACACCACACCTTCCTTTTAGTATTCCTTCCTCATCTGAGCTGCACTGAAGCGAGCCGACACTCCTTCTCTCTCACACTTGAATTCATCCGCAACGAAGGCGCCAGATGATGCAAGATTCAATTTGCCAGCGCTATCTAGCAATATTTGTCCCTCCTGTGAAAAGTGAGGAGAGTCCCATTTTTTAAGTCTATTCATCGCCTCCATTTTCACACTCAGCTCTGGATCTCAGCCCTATGTGATGTCACAGAGGGTAGAGATACCTTTCCCTGGTGAGTTTGTTCTACCCAGGCATTTTCCCTGTTTTTCTCAGTGAGTTCCATCATAGTGTCAGTTTGACCAGAAAGCTGAAAAAAATGAAGGGGTTAAAAAAGGAGGAGGCTGTAAACAGAGGGCTAAATATCTTGTTCCCTTGTCGTCTAAAGAGGTTTTTGGATAATTCATTGTGCAAGGCCCCTCCAGTGGAGTCTGGGATGTGCAATGTAGATGTGAAAAACGCTGAGATATCAGACATTTAGGTCCCAGCAGCAGTCGCACACAGCAGGATGTCGCCCACTGGCTGTTCACAGTGTGCTGTGTCTCCTTTCTGTGCCAGGCCAGGGAGAAGTACGAGAAGGCTCTGGAGGAGCTGAACTTGTGCACGCCACCGTACACGGAAAGCATGGAGCATGCGTTCGACCAGTGCCAGAACTTTGAGGAGAGGAGGCTGGAATTCTTCAAGGAGGCTCTGCTGGACGTCAAACGCCACCTTAACCTCATTGAAAACCAAAGGTTGGAGGCGTCGTCGTGAGTCGCGGCCATCGGCTAACGTGGACGAGGCGCTAAATCTCACCGCTCTCTCCCCAGTTACGCGGAGGTGTACAGGGAACTGGAGCGTACCATCGTGTCATCCAATGCCCTGGAGGACCTGAGCTGGTTCAGCAGCAGCTACGGCCCCGGCATGCACATGAACTGGCCACAGTTTGAGGTACGCCGATACCCGGGGATACCGTTACAAGACAAAGCCCGGCGTTACAACAGCAGTGTCACTGGGCGGTTAACAATCCGTGAGTGCTGACATGCAGCACGGCGGCCTTGGTAGTTCGAACTTTATTCATCGCTCCTGTGATCTAATCACTTTGAAAACCAACTGAGTTGTGCAGCAGGAGGACGTCTCGGCTAATTAATGTAGCAGGAGCCACCTCAGCTTGTTCCTCTGAAATGCCGAGCGAATTCCCATCAAGCGATCCGATGCGAATTAATGAGGCTAACGTAAAGCGCAGTGGCAGCATAGGACGGCAGAACGTGTATCAGTTCAGACAAGCCTTGCATGATATATATATGTTTATACTTGTACTGTATATACATACATGTATGTATTTATAGGTAGATAGATAGATAGGTAGATAGATACATAGATAGATAGATAGATAGATAGATAGATAGCTAAGTATATATAAACACACACATATATTTATTTGCATACATATATGTATGTATATAGGGAGAGAGAGATAGAGCGAGAGAGAGAGAGAGAGAGAGTACCATCTCCAACTTGGACAGGAGCACAAACCACGGCTGACGTGTTATGTAACCTGCAGGAATACAACCCAGACCTCACCCACAACATCTCCAAGAGGTCGAGGAAGGGCGCCGATGGAATCACGCTGACCCATGTCACCGCGGCCGTGGATCACGCTCAGACTGGAGAGCGCGTAAGGTAACGTCTCACATCGGCACGCTCACCTCAGGGAAATTACCGTGTACTTTTTCCAATCCTCACGCTCACATTACACAGCCACAAGTTCATGTTGCGCATTCTCAAATCATCATTACCTTTTAAAAACGTTTGCTATTTAGTGGTAATTCATTCCATTCTCATTATCTTTGCATATGTATTGAAACTGCCACAATTTATCACCCATCCTTTAAAAAAAACAACCTCTGCAACAACCGGTACCAAACACCATCAATATTAGCATTTTGACGTTTAGCTACTCCGACCAGAAAAAAACAAATAAATAAACACTGGTCTGTTCAGTGTCAGCAGCTACGAGAGATACCACACCACTGAATGGTCGGAAGAGGGCGATATGGCCGAGAACTTCTCTGCTGACCCCAACGGAGGCCCGAACCCCTTCGACGAAGACGTGGACAAAGGTGTGAGAGTGAGGGCGCTGTACGACTACCAAGGCCAGGAGCAGGACGAGCTCAGCTTCAGAGCCGGTGGGTGTGACGCCAAGCGGCTTATTACAATCTGTGCAACATTGAGGAAAAGAAAAAAAAAAAGGCCGTCTGTGGTGTTGGTTTAAGTTCAAACTGACAGAATACAATCATACAAGACTGAATCCACTCCAAACTACATGACTAATGGAAGGAAATTTGAGCCATTGTTCTGTGTTTTTGCTTTTGTGTCGTCCTTGGCTTGAGCTTCACCTCTCAAGAATCTCTCCTTTCTCCCATTTAGGGGACGAGCTGATCAAGCTGGAGGATGAGGACGAGCAGGGCTGGTGCAAAGGTCGCCTGGACAGCGGCAAATTGGGTTTGTACCCAGCCAACTATGTGGAACCGATCTAGTTATCGGACGCAAAAAAAAAAAAAAAGAAGATAAAACAGACTGAAACCGTCCTGTGACCACCGCACATTGCCAGAGACTTCAAGGCTGAGCTTCATCTTCCTGCAGGCACACTGAGGCTTCAATCATCGCGAACACCGCTAGACCCAGGGACATCAGTTTGACTCTCTGGTGTAGCTGTGTTCACGTGTGACGGCAACATGCCATGCAGCGTGTTTACCACTACTTGTGTCTGGAGTGATGCGAGACTGAGGGACACATTGTGCATTTTAATGTTCATATTTTTTATTTTTCAAACCACCAATGCCTGTACAGTGAAATTCCTCTCCTCAAATTCAGTGTTTTTCTTTCCCAGTGAAATTTGACACTTTTAGTTTTACTTAATTAGCATGTTAGGCATTTTGGAAAATGTGATCATTTAAATCTTTCTTGGACGATTGCTTTTCCAACAGATACGAGCTGTGTCCCACGTCGCATACTTGTCTAAGTATACCTAAATGCAGTACACGTAATGCACTGCACTCTGGTTTTGATTTGCTCTTGCCAGAAGTGGCAAAGTTCTTGTCGTTAACCAGCCACAGGCTCTTTGTCCTGTCCAACGTTTTGAACTGAGAACTTCAGATGTTAAAGATGACAGTTAAGCGCACAAACACCAAGCACATAGAACAACATAAAACACCCGATTAAAATGTGCCACCTTACATCACAAGCTAGCAAAGGGATCCTTATGTTAGCTAACATGCTAATGCCATTATGTCACTTTAGCCACCAATATGACATTCAGTCCGTGGTTTCAGGCTCAATTTTTCAGACCATCTTGAGGATAACACATCAGTAGCACACTGCTTTTTGTCACACCTCTCTGTGTGAATGCAAGTTCTCGCTAATGGACTAAAAAAGATATGAAGCACTGACTGAGCGCAGAAGTATACGATTTCGGACAAACCTCTGGTCCCCCACTTGTTATCTCCTGTACAGAAAAGCTGAGTATTAACTCTGTAAAATATAACAAACGGCAGCGCTTCCTACAATCTCACAAGACTTCATGTCCTTCTTTAATCCAGGGTAAAAGAAGCTAAGCTAACCGGCCGCTCCTGGCTCCAGCTACATTTTGACTGATCTCTGTGAACCCCCAGCAGATAACCATCCTCCACCTAATGTCAGACTCCTCCTCTATGTGCTTAAGGTGTCGCAGAATTAGCATTCCTGTTGCAGAATTAGCGTTGATGACGTCGTCTGAACCCTCTGAGCGGTGCCTTTCTCTGAAATGGAAACGTCCACTCTGTCAAACTGTTTACACGGGCCTCTGTTTTCTCCTCCTCCGTAGCCTCTCCATGCAAATCACGTCAATAATGCATCGCCAGTGTTGAACCCACAGGTATTTTGTACCTAGCCTCATTTTTTCTAGGGAGTTTGTGAATTTTTTTTCTGCATTTGAGGGACTCCGGCAAGCAAGCGAGTGCGGTTTTCCCCCTGGGGTTATGTGCATGCTAGAGCTCCAAGACTTTGCCCGCGGCTCTGATATGATCCTAACCCAATGCATGGTCTTACTTTCTCCTTCCAAATTACACAGAGGACGCCTCCCTTAACCTGATCCCATCTGACAAGACAATTTTTAGCTGTGCACTAACACATGCATATTAAATATAGGCTACACATTTCTGTGTATTTGAATACTTCCGCTTTAATCGTTTTGGACGAGTGAAGAGTTTGAGCCTGCGGGACATATGAGAGCCCAGGTTACCCCAGGTTACCACAGGTGTCGCTGAAACAGGACGCCGTCCTCCACGAGGGATGCGGGCGTCATCTTACCATCACAGACGGAGAAAGCGGCGCACAAGAAGACAGAAAGAGGAGCCGTCTCTGAAATATTGATGAGACTGTTGCCTTTTCTGCTGCAGCAGTGAAGTTCATTTTTCAGATGTTCCCCCGAGGAAAAAAATGGCCCTTGTACGCCTTTGGAGAACGCCGGCCCTCGTCAGCCCTGCGTTCGAAGGGGGGAGGAAAAAAATGTTGCCTTACTGAGATCAACAGCAATGCCTCAATCAAAGACTCGTCACCTTCAGCAGGGCTCAGGGGCTACGTGGTCAAACCTCCGAGGAGACCTCGGGAAATGGGACAGGATGGTGAACAGAACGAGTTAAGACTGTGTGAAGTCAATACAAAACAGCCGCAGCGCCTCCTTTGAAGCACTCGACGCTCTTAATTTTTGTGTAACACTCGTCAATGAGCCTTTATTTTACATCTTTATGTCTGTTTGGTTTTGTCGAAAACAAAATTGTGATGTTGAGCAAAACCTTTTCAGAGGCAAACAAGAAAATGTTGAAGTATGTCATCGGAGAACCCACTGGAAAGGCCCAAGAACGTGTAATTTTTGAAATTAAAGTAATATAAAACATGCTTGTTGTGATGGTAGTTTGGATTATTTACACATGTACATCATTTTAGCCGATAGTTATTTCCTTTTCTTTTTTCAGACCTTTTAATCTGTCTGAGGGAAAACAGATCACGGCCTGACCATCTTCTGTAGCTGCTAAACCGGTTTTAGTTGAAGTGCATAGTTTGCCACGAGAGGTCACTGTTCAACAGACAAAGTAGACGCTAACGTGACTAACGCTCCAAACTTTGCATATTCAAAATAAAATCATGTAACATTTAAAACATGCCCTTAACTGGCACAGGCCAATTTACATGGTGTCCTCTGACATGTACGTGTACAGTACAGCACACTAAATTCTACCTTCACAGTCCTATTTGATTATTTAATCAAAAGGGAGTCATTGTACCCGTCTTTGGTTTGTTAAAATAAAGGCAATCTCTCATTTTCACGTAGAACAATTCCACAGTGTTTGAAATTTTTTATCACAGTTTATCATAGTTTGACCATCTTTTTTTATTTATTTATTTAATTTTTTTTTTTTTTTAACATTTTAATTTGAACATGTGTCCCCGTCAGCCTCAAGAGGGTGCTCCTCGAGTGTCCTTCTTGTGTCGGCCCCAACTCTGAATGAATGCAAAATGATGAAACCATCAGGAAGGGCATCTGACTGAAAAAAACAAAACTCTGCCAAACTAAATACAAATAATACAGGGCTCTCAAGTGTCACGCATTGAGCGTGACAGTCACTCTTTTGGGTGTTTTGTCACGCACTCCCGCCACACACACACAAAAAAATACATGTATATATATATATATATACATATATATATATATATATATACATATATATATATATATATATATATATATATATACATATATATATATATATATATATATATATATATATATATATACATATATATACATATATATATATATATATATATATAAATATATATATACATATATATATACATATATACATATATATGTATATATATATATATATATATATATATATATATATATATATATGTATATATATATATATGTATGTATATATATATGTATATATATGTATGTATGTATATATATATATATATATAAATATATATATATATATATATATATATATATATGTATGTGACAGTGGCAGTCCTGTCGCTATGCCTCCAATTGATCATGCGTCCTGGCCATTTGGCCAAAGGGATGTCCCTTTGGCCGAATGGTTACGCGGGCATGGCTATTACCCGGGAGTCTGTGGTTCGAAGCCTGGGGTTTGAAGCCTGCCCGGGCCCTAGAGTAGGCGACCCCACGGGGTCCTGAGGAGTAACAGGTGTCTGATGCATTGACATCTCAGGCTTGTTCAGTGTGAAGGTGTGGGTAAATGAAACTAAAGGACTACAACAAATATCGCTCCTTGGTTAAATGTCCTTTTGCAGTAGCAGAGTGGGTGTTGAATTCATACAGTTGCTGCGGTAAGCTGCGGTGAAAGGACGGGCGAGGCCCATCAATGCTTTCTGCCCTCTGCTCCTCTAAGCACCTTGTTTGCTTTCTGCAAGTCCGTAATCCTCGCGAACAATTCATCGGCGTATCGGGTATTAATACTGACAGTAGCTAAAATGATCGCAGACGGCCCGATCAAAGGTGAGCGTCTGCACTCTACTTGATCCTCGACAGTCCCACCCACTGAGCAAAGACACAGCCAAGATACATTTGGAGTGTTTACTTTTCATCAGGAGGTGTCAGCAGCAGTGAAAAGTGCAGTTAAAATATCCTTTATATTGTGACTGCAAATGAGTTGATGAGTGAAGTCCTGGCAAAAACTACTGGTCGGTTTCGAAACAATAAATGATCCAATAAGGAGCCACGTCTTCTTCATGGCTGACTTGTTGGAGAGGAAGACACATAAAATAAAAGCAGAGATTAAGCAGCTTCACTAAAGCTCTTCCACTAAAGTCAGCTGGATATGACAATATTAGTTTTTAAGCTGGTAACTCTAAAGAGCTAAAGTTTAAAGAAGTTTTTGCTATTAATTTCTTGTCAGTGCGTTGGCAGATACCCAGTATTAAAATGAATGCCTGTCCTCTTAAAGGTTTATAGCCAGAAAACTAAATTAAATTAAACTTTGAAGTTGTATGTCCTTCAGCCTTGTATAAAGAATAAACCATTTTATTTGAACTTGTAGAATTTGTGTTAAAGCCTATTGAAACATTTGTCACGATAAATACAAAAAATTAAAAGCAGCTTTTATTTTCTTTTTTTTAGAATATAATCTGAGGACTTGACAGAGGAATAAACTGAGACATACACACATATAATTATTTTATATATGGGTCTCCATAGTGGGAAGCAGCCACATTATAGAATGTAATATTACATGCAAACATCATAAAAAAAAAAAAAAAAAAGGAAAAAAAAAGCAGAGTTGGCAGCAAAACACACTCTAGTTGGGCTTTTCAGCGTTAAAACAAAACAATATATTTATTTTAAACCTGAATGAAAAGAGCATTTTATGTGAGCGTTATTCGTCAGCAAAGTGCTTGAATCCCTTTAAAGCAAAACTACAACAGTGACTCGTGTTTGAGAACACCCCGTCATGTCTGACTGACGCTGTGTTCAGCAGCCGGGGCGGGTCCGGCGGTGCAACATCAACAATCTCAACACGATACACTCTAATTCAAACAGAAAAAGCGGTTTGGAATGAAAAAAAAACAAACACAAATGTAGTGGCGCAAGTTTTTTTTTTTTTCTTCTTCTTCTTTGTCTTTCAACTACACTTCTAGGGAAGAGGCAGCTGAAAATCACATTGCGAGAAAAGTATACAGGCAGATCACGCAAGCGGCAGAGTGGCGCCGTCGGCCCGTCGATGATTCGCTCTGCGGCCGGTGAGAATAAAAGACACAACGGCCGCGTGCTGCCGCCTCCTTTTCGGGCCCCCGTGCACACTGTCTGTCACAGCGCTGCTGGAGGTGGAAGTGCACGCGTCCCGGCACGTCGCCTCTCTCCTCGTCTCGAGGTGGGAGGCAGTCTGCGAACGTTTTTCAGACGGGGTGAACGAACTGGTATACCAGTCTCTGAGACACGTCGGGCTTGCGGATGATGCCCTTCTTGTAGTACTGCCGTATGGAGCGGCTCAGCTTGTCATAGTTCATGGCCGGTCGGTTCTTCCGCAGGCCCCACAGTCGCGCAACGTGGGCCGAGTCCTCGATTTTGAAGATGCCTGATGGGAGTGTGAGAGGTTTGACGTCAGCAGCGCAACATAGGATCCATCTGTACATTTACATGTTTCAGGATTTCATGAAAAGCTGACGGTCAGGTCACCCTATTTAAGGTCATTCACACCAGTTCAAGTGTCAGCGAAAGCCTGAAATCATGGGAGATTTGTGAGGTAGAGGGAATTTGATCTTTAATGATTAGTAGGATAGATAGATAGATAGATAGATAGATAGATAGATAGATAGATAGATGGATGGATAGATAGATAGATACGCTTCAATTAAAATTTCCTTAAAAGGAATGGATGGAATAGGGAACAAGTTCAAAGTGCTTGATAACGTATGTCAATCAATCAACCTTTTTCTTTGTTGAGCCAGCGGATGCAGCGTCCGTAGCTGTGAGGTTTGAGCAGCAGCTCTCTGAGGAACTGCCACAGGTGGATGGGCTGACCGGAGCACGACGAGTCGGCCTCGGACCACAGCTCCTCACCGCCTGCACAACACGCACAATTTCCATTTAATCCTTGTCGTATCATCAAGACACTGGGGTCATGCGGTTAAAAGGGCTTTTTAATGTATTTATTTTGGCATTTTTGGAGTTTTATTAGACAAACAAACTGTAAGATCTCTTTTTTCAGTTGTGTGAAACAAACCCACCTTGGGGTTTAGTGTCTCCGACTGAGCACCTCTCCTTCATCCAGGCAGCTGCACACAGAAGAGAGAGAAACAAATGAAAAAAACAAACAAAAAAACGTTGTATTGAAACAGATGAATATTTAAAACTCTTTCACGTTGCACTCGTCCATGGTATTGGAATAAAGAACCGAGCATGAAAACTCTGATTCCCAGCGTAGTGTAAAATTTACTGAACTGCTGAAGCTGGATGCAGCAATGAAGTTACATTCACCCACCACACACACTCACACACACACACACACACACACACACACACACACACACACACACACACACACCTGACTTCCATATGTCCAGGTGTGCGTGCAGCGTGTCTCCGCACTGCGGCGAGCGCTGGTGAAACTCCTCCTCGCTCATGTTGCACAGGTCCTTCCCTGTCAGGTCCAGGAAGGCCTTCCCAGCATGGGGCAGCCTGTAGAGGTGCTCCGTCCACAGCAGCCACTTCTGGACGTTCCCCGTGTTCCAGTCCATCGGGTCTGAGGGCACACAGGGACGGTGAAGTTTTGAGAAGACTCCCTGGAAGAACTTAAGCTGGGTTGAATTGAGTCAAATCCGTTAAAGTCCCACTACTCCCGCCCTCCCCGCAGTGTTTATCATGTTGAGCTGCCTTCACTCACGATAAAGCTTCCATGACCGCACGCATGGCAGCCGCGTTATTTCACGCGACTCACGACGCATGACGACGGATCGAGTGCGTTTGTGACAGCCAGAGGCTTTTACGGTACATAATGCTTCCTCTGTTTGATTTTGCAGGGAAGCAGACCTCGCCCTTAAGACTAAGTACACATCTTATGGCAGGGACAGGAGCCGTGGCCACTGCAATCCGAGGGAACTCATGCAAATGTCAGGATTAAAGAGATCCTGGAGCGGGTAAACACGGCCCAGCGTCAGTAAGGATATGATTCATCGGATCTGTCATCGCCACGCAAGCGGGTGTTGATTTTGTGGGCAGAGATACAGTAGCCAATGTGCCGGTGTGCCGCTGGCCCCAAACCCCTTCACCTGCAAGTAACGGGCAAGAAATTCTTTTCTCTGTGTGTCGCAAATTCCTGGCGTGCTCCCCAAAGTAGGGCTCTTTGTCGGTTGTGGGCGGCCTACCTGGTGTGATGTTGAGCAGCTTGCAGGCCGTTTCTATGTCCTTCAGCACCTCTCCCACCACCATGCTCTGCACCTGCTCCAAGGAGCGCTCCTCCTCCTGGCCCTCCAGCACTGGGGAGAGTCCCTGCTCCTGGCTGTCGATGACCGGGCACTGCTCCGGCTCCTCCTGGGACTCCATAGGCGACATGGGCACGGCCACCGTCTGAGAGGCCTCGGAGACTTTCACCAGCCACGTGGCATCTTCTGTGAGCAGCATGTCAAAGCAGGGCAGGTAGAGGCCCGGAATACCCCTCTCCAGGGCTTCCACGCCGGGTTTGCTCTCCCCCAGGTCCCAGGGTTCCCCCGAGTTCCTGGTTCTCTCCAGGACAGCCAAGGAGTCTTCGGTCATACCTAGCCGGGGTGTGTACGCCATACCCTCCGGTATGCTGCCCACCAGGTTGGACATGTCCTGTATCTGGAAGAAAGAGAAAGAAGAGAAAGAAGTTCTTTCAGTCATCAGTCTTTGAGTTGGAACACAACAAGCAAAAGACACAAAATCCTGCTGCTCATCGTACTTTTAGCTCAAACTGCTCCTTCTTTTCAGTCAGTACCTTGGCCAGCGGTGCCCTTTACCGCAGTTCTCCAGCTGCTAAACAAACAGCTGTCTTGGTCTAGCAAGCAAGTCCACCGGTGCTCCTGCAGCAGCATGAAGGATCTCTTCACCAAATGTCATGGGAAGGAGTGAGGTGAGCCGATGCCTGACGCTCTATAAGAAGCCGCAGCCTAATGGAGATGCTGAGGTGGATGTGTGAGTTAAAAACACACACAGTGCTGGCGGGCATGGGGCAAAATGGATTTGACTGAGTCTTATTTGTGGGTCAGTGGCCCAGAATGGCCAGTGTCTCGAGGGTGGGTGACTTGCATAGAGACCTGAAGCAGCTCGACCGCCTGCCTCGTCTTTCAAGGTGCCGTCCCCGCGGCCCGCTGTCTCCACTGTCAGCTGGAGTTTTTAATCAAGTTAGAGAATTTGGGGTTGCTCCAGCTTTTCTCGCTCATCCCCACCCCCGCTCTCCCACCCCCTTTCTCTGGTTCTCCTCCACCCTTGACATGGGAATCATTGGGAACTGCTTGAGGATTCTGCTTAAAAACAAAAAGAAAAACACTGCAGTTTTTATCTGACTACTGTGGAACAATTGGCTATGAGAGAAAGGTCTAAAACTGTTTGCTCACAATCCAGAATCAAAGTAAGTCAGCACTAGCATGAGCCAGAAACTAATTCATGGTTTATTTTGAAGACTCAGAAACCCTCTAAGAATGCAGCTAGCAAAATTCTTCCTACTATTAGGAAGATATGGAAGAGTTCATTCGCTTTGTCTATGCAACTATTGAGAGAAAAACACATTTTAAAACAGCGATGGCTCGTGACGTCTTCTCAAACGCAGCATCCCTAACTCTGGGTGACACCTGGATGACACCCCAGAGTCGGGCCATGGCGTCCCTGCACCAGAGGTTCACTCTAAAGACTTCACTATTTACTGCCACAAGCTTTTTTTTCCTTCCATCCCAGCATAAGTGTTCCTTTATGGATGTCAGCTGTGGCACAAGCCGTGTAATCTCAGAGCGAACTCGCTTATGGCACCCATAATGGCCTGCCTGCTGCCACAGCTGGCATATGGGGAGGTGCACTGCTGTCCCACACCGCCTTATCAGGCTGAGGGCCAGGACGTGCGCTCCCACAGAGCACATGTTCAAGGAGAGGTTGTGTTTGCCAGAAAGTCTCATAAAACCTGCAAATGTGACGCAGTTTCAAAGTTGCATTTCTGAAGCTTTGAAATGCATTTGGGATACGTTCAGTAGATGCCAGAGGGCACTCTCCTCTTTTTTATTTATTTTTCACTACACTTGAGTCATGGCAACAAAATCAGATTCAGACACTGATTTTGAAGAAAACTTTTGCACCAGAGTTAAATGAAGCTATCTTCCCTCCGCTAAGAAAATTCTCCCCACTTCTACTCTCTTTGGTCCTCAACCCCCTCTAATGCAGGACCAACCCCGGAGTTCGCCTTTTATCCCCGATCTTTCCCGTAAACTCTTACCCACTCTCCCTTTCACTCCATCAGGAGTCAGATTAAAAGGCAGAGGTATCCCAGCCCGGACGCCGAGTGTCAACGAAGCTCTGCAACAGCTTGCGCTAAGCCCATTAGCAAAGCAAATTTAGCCATATTACCTTCTTCCAAAAGGAAGAGGAGGCACACGAAAAAGGCACAAACACACACCCCTGTGGAGAGGGATTAAGACCCTGACTGATCTCTAAATGAGTTTGGTCAAGACGCTGATATTCATTTCAGGAGCATTAGAGTTCGCTCCATTTGCGCTGCAAAGTCAGCCTTTGACACAGACGGTGAGGGACTCAGGCCATTCTGCCCTTCGCCCTGGGAAACACATTTCTTCTACATGGTTGACTTTATTTAGCGTTGGTGAAGGCCTTTGTGAGGAACAGAGGAACAGAACCCAACATCTCATGTTTTTATTTTTCCCATTTAGTTATTTAGTCAAATTGATGGGGTTTTATTTGTATAAATGAAACAAACTGGGCAACAGTGGCCTTATATGATTTCACTTGGATCAAATTGAAGGTATCGCATTACATGTGTCCCAAAGCTCTTTTAGTATCTCATATCATCATACAGTCAAAGGCCAATTGTGTAACATTTGTAGGGATTAACTGGCATGAGCATTGGCATTTCATTTGCTCATACTTTGTTTACATTTACACAAAGAGTTGCTCCAATTGCAAGGAGGTCTTTATCTTTACCTTTAATTATATTATGATTTCATTGTACTATTACTTAAGGGAGGTTGTATAAGGTATATGCTAAAATATCCTTAACATATGGTAATCGTATTTATGTTTAATGCGATTTTTACACATTCTTAATTAAGATAATGATTGTATTTATTTAAATTGTTTGCATTGTACATCCATGAGAAGACAACCACCCTCAATTTTCTAAAACAATGATAGTGAATATCTTATTACAAGACATCCAGCAGTGCTTCAGCCATGCAAGAAAGTAAAGACTGAGTGGGGACATTGAGGCAAATCCTCATTTTTAAATCCTGACCGTTGCCAAAGAAAGCTAATCGCTCTGGCTTGAAATGAACCTATTGTCCCTTTTATCATTCTGGCTGAAACAATAACAAATAGCCGAGGCTGGCACAAGTATTTAAAGTGGAGTTAATGAGTATCGTGTCTAACAGGTGAAAGTACTCCACTCTCAGATGCTTTCTTTAAAAAAAAAAAAAACCTTGCCGATTCGATCTGGGCCAAAAAAAAGAAGAAAATCTCTCGTGTGATTGTTTGAGAACAACTAATAACTTTCTCACCTCCCCACACAAGGGAATGAGCTCGGCCTTGTTTGAGTCTGGAGTTTAAGGAGTGTGTACAGCCAGGCGTGACTGTTTGCCGTGTGAGCGTTTGAGGGTGACTTTCCCCCCCCCCCTCCTTGTTATTGTTTCTCATGGGAAACTTGGACAAACTAAGGGAAGCCATTGTTCCAAACACGACGAGAGAGAAAGAGGGAAAGTTTCATCTGTGCGGCGAGCTGCACCGGCTCAGCGCGACCACCTCTGGGAAGAAAGCCTGCTGGCCGCAGGAAGTGATTAGGATCTGTGGATTGCCGTCATATAGGCTCCATCTTTATGGCGGCAGCCGCGTGTGCAGGTGCACCGTTCACATTATAAGTCACATTATAAGTCGCGCTGACAGCGAGTTATTGCTCTTCCAATTCGCCGTTCACACTGCCCTTGTTGAAGCCGCTTTGTAACAGCATCATATTATCCCCCCCGGGCTGCATGTGTTCACAAACGGTGGAGGATTAATGGTTCCCCGCACCGATTCACTTTTGCTGTTTGTCAGGTGTCAGGTGCACTGGCTGCGAGCCAGTAACCATGGTGACCCCAGCTAAACTTTGCTGTTTTGGTGAGAGTCGTACCCTGACAGTTAGTGATGCAGATGGAGAACTGAGATTAGGCACGAATGATGCAACTTAATGATCCATAAATAGCTCGCTCAGTTTTTTTTTTAATGTTTTTTTTGGGCGGAGGGGGGGTGGACGACTGAGATGGAGAGAGGACAGAATCTGCCGTAGCGCCTGAGGCAAGACCAGTAAATTGAAATGAAAAAAAAAAAAAAGAAAATTGCGCTGGCGCCGTTGTGGGTAGCGGTTTAATCGATCAGGAAGCGGTTGGAGAAGCACTGTTCAAACTCTGTTTGACTTTTTACCCACTTCTATTGTGTGTGTGTGTGTGTGTGTGTGTGTGTGTGTGTGTGTGCGTGTATTAATCATTGCCTGAGTGGCACCATGAGCAGAATTCAGCATCAGTCTCTTTCAGTCTCTTTAAACATGACCATTAAAGCTTTTCAAATGGTGATAAAATGATGAGTCCCACTAATATACACAGTGCAATTATAAGATTAAGCTGTAATTTTCTCTTGCATCCCACCATTAAAAAAGAAAAAAAAAAGAAAAGATAAACTGCCATGGAGGTTTTTTTTTGTCATTCTTCATCCTCTTCTTTGCATTCATTATATGTTGGCATATGTTATTATCTCAGTTTACCATTGCAGGTTTTGACTCCTTATCAACAGCTCCTCTGCAGAAGCTCTTTATCGTTATCTCTCCTTTCTGTTCCATTGAAGAGTTTACATATTCTTTTGAAATAAAAAAAAAGTAGGACTAAACTGCACTGATGAAAACAAAATTAGGCAGCAACAGATTGCCATTTTTCTTCCCCCCGACAAACACAAATTGAGACTCTCTGCTTTATTAGACAGTGTTAACACCTTCTTCGGTGTGATCACCTGTTATGACAGTGCAGACGCATTTTACGCCGCAGCTTGCACTATGATCTCTGTTAACACTAAAGAGTGTTCTCAATCACTCTCGCAGAGTATTAAGCAGTAATACATCCATCCCTCCCACATACCCACTTTCTGCTGCACTCAGAGTGGCCAGGGGGTTTGCTGGAGCCTATTCCAGCTGTCATGGGGTGAAGGCAGGGTGCACCCTGGATAAGTAGCCAGTATTGAGAGTACAATATATTATCATTGTTTTGCTAATTGAATGGGACAACATTAAGGAAGCCTTTAGTCCAGTAATCCTGAATACTTTGGTTAGACTCGCAAGTCACAGCATGAAACCTCTTAATTTCCATGCACACTCAACTAAAAGACATCCTGAATTTGAAGATCCCAGCGCCCTCATCTGTCTAATTTTCAGGAAGATTAACGTCTCTGGCACACACACACACACACACACCACATACTTACCGTGACACAGAGTGAACGGGATGTCTTCTCACCTGGGAAGGATGCTCCGACGGTCGGAGGCAAAGTTGGACACGTGCGGCAGCTGGATGCAGACGCTGCCTCGGCTCACGGTGACGGGCTGACGGGCCCTGGTCCGTCGATTCTGTCAGAGACCGGCTCAGGTGCGGCAGGTGGGCGCCACACCGGCGGCGCAGCTCCAGTCTTGCCGAGGTGCCGCGGAGCCCTGAGCCTGAGGCCTTCGGTCCCACCCTCCCTGGTTCTCAGGTACAATTAACCCGGAAGTAGGAGCCTAAAGCACAACTGCAAAAACTAAAGCTCAAGTGGGAGCACCTGCCGGGGGTGTGTGCAGAGACAGGAGGACAGGGGGGCGAGTGGCTGGGTGACTGAGTGCAAAGGAATTCCAGCTCCATCCATGGCAATTGATATTTATAAGGCGCCCTGCCCTGTTTGCTTATGCATACAGCCGTGTGTGCGCGTGCGTGCGTGTGTGTGTGTGTGTGTGTGTGTGTGTGTGTGTGTGTGTTTGTGTGTGTGTGTGTGTGTCTGTGTGTTTGTGTGTGTGTCTGTCAAACACTACAAGTTGTCCCTTAGTGTTGAGGTGATTTTAAAGTCCCCAAAGATCAGTGAGTTTGACACTCAAAGGGAAGGAATCAATCAACGTAGGAGCACCTTCACCTGATGAAGAGCACTTTCAACACCCGCGTGACCTTCTGAGGAAGATGGAAGTTTCGACCTGGAAACATGTCAAAGTATGGAAACAAGTCAAAATATTATGCGTCCGACTGTGATGACAGAAAAAGTACTAACAATCGTATTTGTTAAATGAAGACAAAATGAATCCCTTTTAGGTAGTGCTTTATTTTGACAGCCAGAAATACATATACAGGACAAACACACATGCAGTGTGCATTTTTTGCCTCCAGCAGTTATTAGGGCTGGTAGCAACGGAACACAAATGTGTGTTTACGATTATATCTAATTTGTCAATTGTGCCTTGTTTGCAATTTGCCACTGAAAAAGGAAAAAGGCAATGCAGTGGCTCTGCTGCTGTGTCATAATTCATTTTTATTGCAGCTGCGGAAAAAGAGAGCTCAGTACGGTGCCCCTGTAGTCTGAGCCTGGCTCAGAGCCAGAGTGGGAACGGACGTTGGACTCGTTGAGATGATGATGCAGAATCTAGAAAAAAAAAATTCTGGTTCCTGTTTTTTGTTCTTATTGTTTCGTTATATGAAGGTGTATCTGCTTCTGACTCTAATTTTATGTTGTTGTTTTTTTTAATAGTTTCAGAATCTGGATTGTTTACATCTGATGATGTTCATTATTGTGCACATTTCCCCATAGTGGAATAATAAAGACTCATCTTATGTTATCTTCACCTACACTTTCTCATCAAGTAAATAAACTGGAATTGAATTGTAAAAAAAAATCAAATAAATGACCACATTCTACATGTCAGAGGTTAAAAACACGTATGTAATGATAGTGGGAGAGATTTCTCCTGTGATAAACAATTGTTTTCAGCTATTTTAATAAATTACCGACTTAGGAAATTGTTTTCTCTCCTATCAGTAACTTGGGTCTTTCTTCTTTTTTTTTTTAATTCTTGCCACCAAGGAAAAATATACAGCATTTCTTTAAAATCTTTGAATCAGCAAAAGATTGAATGAGCCCAGTGGGTTTTATCTTTTCTTTTCTTCTTCAGATGAAACAAGAAAAAGTCCACAAAATGCAAAATAGGTTGCCGTTATTTTTCCTGAGAGCTCCCACATTTTGCATATTTAATTTGAATGCACTAACACAAACTGCATGACTGCATTTAGTCCAAAAACAGTAATATTACCCCTGACTTAATTGTTGTACTGATTTCCTGGGAACTGAGGCCCGTATGGAGTTTCTCTCAGTTACCTGGAGGATTTCTCACCTAATGATGCCCAAAACAAACAAAGATCTATATCACTGCCCTTTCTTTGGAATACTGAAAACTGCAGCGACAGTTGAGAGACCTCAAAAATCACCTGTGTTCATTTGGAGGTGACTCCAGAACGCTGGGGGTAGAAGCTGTGCAGCAGGGGGAAAGTGTGTTTGCAAAACTGCTCATGGAAGGTGTGAACAATGTGTCTTTGTTACAAGCACAGACCCGAGTCTCAAAGGAGTCTTTGCTGCTAGCGGCAAACAGCGGCGGCCCGGGACAATGAAAGCACTCTAAAGCTCTCGTATATCTAATCTTCCGCCACTAATCCAACCTTATATTAACTGAATACATTTCCTAAAATGGCCGAGAGCTGCAGCTACAACCTCAAATTCTTTCCTTGGTCCCGTTTCCAAGTTCTCTCGCTCCCTGAGCGTGATGTGTGATTAGCCTCATTGAAAAGGGTAATTGTGAGATTTAAAAAAAACGAAAGAAGATTAAAAGGAGGGCGGGTGGAAAGAGTGCGTCAGGCCCTCTCAGCAGCTGTGTGTTTGTAGACACACCAAATCAAACTGGGAGCCGTGACAGCCGCCTTTCATTCCAAAAATCCAGAGTCATTTTGTGCTTTAGGTGTCGAGACGGCCTGTGCCTTCGTGCACGGGGCCGTTGCTTCCTAAACATTTAAATAATTATGTCACAGTTCTAAAAACTGCACCTCAGTTCCAGAAAAAAAAAAAAGGCGATTGTGATTTAATGACAGGGAAACCATTGAAGAAGCCATCCAGAAAGGGGAACCGTGTTTGCTCTCGGCTTAACTTGGGCCGAAAAAATTTGCATGGCAGTTCCTTCAACTCGCGTCTGACCTTTTCTTGGATTCAAAAGCAACATTGTAATGGTTGAGAGACGAGTGGGGAGAAGGAAGCAACAGACTGGATGTCAAACACAAAAGCCACAATGGTCGCACAGTCACTCAGCGGATGGTTGCGCAGGTGTCCCCACTGTAAACGGGCGCTCGGTCGTCTCTGCAGAATCAATAAACAGAGTCGAGTAGGTAACTGCTGCATTGTTAGGGACTGTGAGTTCCTTCGTATTGCATGACTTGTGGTTTTACAATGCTCTCGCTGTTTGGAAAGAGCCAACTGAGAACAAACAACTCCGCAGGGAAGACGTTCGGACCTCAAGACGATAAAATGAAAAGTGGGACAGCAGTGGGTTTTTTTTTTAACTTCCAACTGAACAACAGACTGAGGTTTTACTGTTGTTGCGTGAGCTGTGTGTGGTAGAAACCTTTTCACCCTTTTCAGCACATCAATCAACTTTTCCATTTAGGTTTTAATGTGAAAATGCCGCTTGTGATTGAACTGCCTCTGTAGCAGCTTCAACGCTAACGTATGTAGCTGCTTGCTAGGCTCACAGTCCGTTCCTGCGTGTTCTCCTCCGTCTTCTTCGGTGGATTTTAATGCGAAGCGGCAGGAGTTGTGGTTCTGCTTTGCAACGAGCAAAATACCAAAAAATAGAGTGGAGCTTCTCAAAACGGTTCTCAGAGCCTCAAAAGAAACGTCGCTGCATCGCAAAGTTAGCGCTCTCGTTGACCCCGTGTTGAAAATATCAAACCTTCAGTTGCCGCCGTTGCATTCGCACTGCAACAATCACAAACAAATGAATGACTATCGTCTTTCTTTCGAAAGCTACAGAGGCCCGCAAACGCTGTGCCGAGGAGGCTTTTTTTTTACCGCACAGTCACCCCCTTGAACTCTTGAACTCTCGAGCGATCTAGCGAAAAACCGCTTCCCGTTCACGCTCCCTCCAACGGCCAGGGCAACTCGAGAGGGCCGATCCGGCGGGGGCGGCTGCAGAGACATGCCCGCAGACGTCCAGGGAGCCGACACAAACGTGCGCTTACATCACACAAGCGAGGGCCAGACGCAACAAGCGGCATCGTGAGAAATGTTTGGGGCTTTGAGAGGGTTGTTTCGCCCTCCCGCCCCCGTTCGCCTGCTGAACCGAGTGAGTGCGAAGCGGCTCGGGAGTGAATGCAGATCAGCGGCGTTGATAAGGCGGCGGTTTTTTCACACGAGGTGGCAAAGTTGGGAAGACGGATGGAAAAAGATTGAGCGACCGTTTCAGCTCAGGGAGGTTCTCCGTTTGATGCGGTTGTTCGCGTTGCACTGGCACATTTTCTGTACTTCGTCGTCCTGCGTCTGTCTTGATAGAGGCCTGCTGGTAAGTCAAGGCTTTTAGGATTAGAGAGGAAAAAAAATCCCCTCAACACCTCCCTCAACAGTATTATCATTGCCCTGGCAAATTTGTGTTTGAGAGTCAAACCTGGTCGGTTCTATTTTACTGGGTTCTGCTTTCGAGTCCACCATTGTGCAGAAGCGTTCCGTCTTTAATGATGTATCTTGGATCCAATCCATGCCTGACACTCATCCTTGTACTCTTGTATTCTTCTCTCTCTCTCTCCATCTGCAGGTGTGCCCCCCGCCTCGCCCCTTCACCCCTTCACCAGTTTAATTACAGAGCTCTCAAACTTGTTTGTCCACTTTTGCTTCCAATTTAAGCAATAAAGCATTGGTATTATAATACAAACTGATGTTCTGATACAATTTACCTGGACGTGACTCACCAGCTGGCGGTTAAACCTGGCGAGAGATAGATTTACATGGGGGAGTAATTGCAACCAATGGACTGCCGACTGCAGACTGTAATGCAAAAAAAGAAAGAAATAAAAACAGTACATATCACAGATAGATAGATAGATAGATAGATAGATAGATAGATAGTGCCAAAAAACGTGTTTGTTAGTGCTCTGCCTTGAGAAGGAACATTTACTTTGCTGTCAAAACTATTTGTTTTCTATCTTTGCATAGTTTAGAAAAGGCGCGCGCTTGTGACACCAAAAGGGCAGTCGAGCAGGAACCCGGTGGCCTTTGTAATCATATTTACACAGCCGTTTTACCGCGGACATTTTTTTTTTGCAGAAATGTTCGGGTTGTTTTTTTTTGTTATCGTCCCTGCTATTTCAACACTATTTGGTTGCATGCAGGTTCCTCGATGGGGAGGACTTGGTGCAGGTTAGAGACTCCAGTCACTCAACGTGTTGGAAAATATAGTGGTCAGTCAACATTCAGCCAGCTGGGCTGCACTTGAAGACTTATCGGGAACCAGGGAAAGTCATGATTAAAATGTTATTTTCCAGGTTATGGAATGCATAGCCGCAGGTGCAATATTCCTGCAAGGCGTCATGTTATCACAAGTCTGGTTCTGACAGCATCAACTCCACTTCTTGCACTGCTGAGCAGCAGCATCACACCAGTCAGTCCAGTGCAACTGTGACGTCCACACTCTGTATTGGTGTGTGTGGAATTCACTCTGAAGCTCTTTAAAACTCAAACCCTCTCCTTACATTGACCTGCTTTGACCCCAAAATGTAGCTTTTGGTAAAGCTGGACCCAAAACAAACCCAATCATCAGTGTTATAAAGATGTTTGCCATCACACGATGTCCATGTGGAGTAATCGTATCAAACTGTAATAAAAGAGGCTGTCAACTCTTTTTATTTGGTCTTCGTGACTGATGACGCACGTCAGGTACTTGACAAAATCCTCTGTTTGTTCCCATTTAAATACATCAGCGAGCCGCTTTGACCCCGGGGCAATGGTTGCATTGTGTGCCAATAACACATTAATATTTCTTTGGTGCCACAAAAGACTCCATTCAAAGTTAACAGTCAACAGGGTGTCAACTATTTCCGGTCAGTATTTACCTTCGCAGATTAAACATTCAGGAGACTTCCTAGTCTGGCACAGCCAGAGCCATAATTCCCCTCATGAATGGATTTACTCGTGCCAGGTGAGACACTCACGGTTTTTTATGTGGGCAACAGATGTTTCCTTGCTGCAGAAGATGGACCGAACTCTCCTCCGAGTTTTAGGGCCATCACTGCGTAAAGCCTGGCGCAAATTAGGTGTCATTTATGATTGGCGAAGCACTCCCCAGCCGAACAAATAAAATCTCTAATCTAATCACAATTCCTACGAACTCTGTCGGCCAGATGGTGGATGAAAACCTCTTCCTGTGCCCGACACACAATGCCAATGTCTTTTATTTTTACTTTTTTTAGTTTTAATGTTAATTACAATATGATTGGGGATTTTTGACGGCAGGCGGGGCTGCTGTGAGTGCATCGCTGGGGCTTATTTTTCCTGCAAGATCAGTGGATGAGATGTTTAAAGTTCCCTCAAACATTTTCTTTCCTAACTTGTGCAGCGGCTGCTTTCAATTTTTCACACTTCTCATGTCCAGACCAGTAAATAAATAAGGGTTTAAAAAAAATAAAACATCACTGAATGTTTTAATTCCTGATCATTTTTTTTTTAATGATTTTAAAAAAACAAACAAAAAAACCCCAAACATGCGGCAAATCTGATCACGACGCACCGTCAGATGCATTCAATTGTCCCTTCGCTTGTGCGCCATTCCTCCACTTTCATGCCAATAAAGCTTTGTGCTAAAGGCGTATTCTGCAAAACAGATATGCTGAGCAGTTATTCATCATTAACCAAACACAGCTGTTGACTCAAGTGCACAGAGAGATGGGAGCTGTGATAGCAGCTTTGGGGACGCCACGCTGAAATAAAAGTCAATATTTGTCCCCGGGCAACCTGTCACAGGATGTCTACACACTCAGTGCTCCCCACCTGCATGTGCGTGCGCGCGCGCACACACACACACACACACACACACACACACACACACATACGCAAGCTTACAGTTTGATGTGGTGCGGATCTTTTGAGATAATTTATTTTTATTATTCTGTGGTTTTGAATGCTGTTCTAAGAAAAAAAAGATCTCAATTAGAATCAGATGAGACGTTAATATGAGACCAATCAACAGAAGATCAAAAGAATTACAGGACTTAATTTCATGTAACTTTTATCAGGACCAAAACTCAACTCATAACGCTCCCACTTAAGTATGTTGGCTGTCAAAACCTCGAGGCATCTCTGAGCCAATAGCCCGCCTGCTTTGACCTCAAAAGATATCAGTCACTATACGTTTACATGACACGCGAGAAACAACAAATTGCCTTTGTCCGACTATGAACAACTGAAGTGCATGTAAACGCGTTTTAAAATCAGAGTTGGAGAAATCCAATTGGTGTGAGGAACCAAACCTCGGAAGCTACATTTCTTGGACAAAAAAGCAGAGAAATGTTCAAATACTCAAATACTGTCTGGACAACAGGAGCAAGACCAGGGGGTCAACACTGTTTCAGCATTTGCTGGATTTCTAAGCTAGCTAACAAGCTAGCCTAGCATAGCATCTAATGAGCGGTCTTTAGTAAAATATTGAAACCAAACCAGGCCATGGAAGAAGCCCGCACTCGCTGCGTTGGCATTCGTGATGATTGGATCAAGTTGTTATTGCTGGAATAAAAATAGGCTGGCCTGCACGTCAGAAAGGAATTTGGCGTTCCTTGAAATATTTCTGGTCTGACCTGCTCGCTGTCTCAATACGACCATTACCACTCAGACAACAGGTGGCAGCGTAACGACCGTTGTAATGGAAGAACGGTGAATCAAGAATGAGCGAGACGCCTGGGGGCAGATCCTCAAAGAAGGGCGCGCAGCGCTGAAATCCGACGCGTTTTTGCGGCGGGACTGCGGCCGCAATCTGCGCCACAGATGCGGGGATCCACAAAGGTTTTTGAAACAAGTGCGAACGTCGCGGTCTGGCAACCTGAGAGCAGTTTGCGCCAAAGGTTGTTCGTGAGTGCGTGTGTTTTGTCTGTGTTCATGGATGCACGGAAAAGAAAACACAAAATGTTCAGATCGTGGGCCGGCTGCCCTCGCTGCTGAAGCGATGAGACATGCAATAAAATTAAAGCAACATTTTTTTTTTTTTAAATCTTTCTCTCTTTAAAATTTCCCGTTCTCGAAGGTCAAACCGTGAAACTCTGCTCGGATAAACGCGCTCCTGCGCGCGCCTGGCATTACGATGCCTCCTCCGTCTTACCAAGACTGCTGCCACAATGGAGAGAAAGTCAAGACGCAAGACGCGTTAGTCACCAACACCTGAGTACCAGTTGTATTTTTCATAGCCTATCTAAAATATTGGCATATATACTGTTAGTCTATGCCGATCTATATATACGATTTGGGGGGCCATATACGTATTTCAGGCTTTTCAGAGAGGGAAGTTTCACTCAGAAGCCAGAAACACTTGGACAGACAGAAGCTGCGCCTGGTTTTGGCCGGCGGTGTCTCCGTCTGTCAAACTGCGTGCGGACACGAGCGCAAAACTCTTTCTGGATCTGCCGCTGTTTGAATGAGGCATATTTGAGGCCGATTTTCACGTTTGCGTCCCCTCTGTGGATCGGAATCACCGTTTTTTGGGCGCTATTTGCACGGATTTTCTGGCGCAAAAGCCGCGCAATCGCTTTGTGGATCTGCCCCCTAGTGTCTGGGAGGTATAACTTTGTTTCGTGTCACCTTTAAGATAAGCTGCTTGCTGTCTATTCAGAAAAAAACACACCTTAAATAAAACTGGAAGTGCAAGAAGTGGAAACAGGATGTTTTGAATTGTGATGGAAAAGTCTAAAGCTTTTTAGTGTTAATTATGAATATATATATATATATGTTATACTCTGAACTTCTATCTTGTGGTCAACATGTGGACTGAGATACACAGTAAAAACGGTCAAAGATTTGGCCTTTTCAAAAAAAAAAAAAAAAGACAACTTGTTTCACTGTTAATTTAATTATACAAATGCTTTGTAATAGATACAGTGGGAATAGCTTTATTTTTGACAGGTTCTCTTCTGATAAATGTGCTATTTGACTTTTGTCTCATCCACTCGCCACTCTGTCTCACATCTTTTCACAGAGTCACAAACCAAACCCGGAGAATCCAGCAATTTCTGAATGCAGAACCCTTCCTTTCACTTCCATTCAAACAACTCATCAGGCAGAATCACACAGCACCGACAGAAAAACTTCACAACAGTGTAGACTGTTTGGGACAACTTTCGGGTGACTCTTGATGTACACAGTAGTGTTGGAACATAGAATCAGTCATCAAAAATGTGTTTTTAAAGGCCCAATCTGTAGCATGAAGTGAGCTATTGACATTAAATTGAACAGAAAATATAGATGTGTTTTTAGACGGCTAGTTACTGGAAAATAAATAACTTTTGTGTGTTCAAACAGTTGGCCTTTGTATTGTTAGGTTATGTACACAAAGAGTGGGCCCTCGTGTAAAGAGGTGGCCACGTTGCAGGTTGCAGTTTCAGGCTTTTTGCCATCAAGTGACCAAGTCAGAAAACAGGAATTAACATTGGTCGCAATATTCTTTCTGACCATTAGAGGCCGCCAAATCTTACACACTGGGCCTTTAAATGTTAATAACACTCATTCTATATTACAGCCATGCAGATGGAACATTGACTTAAAACACTACAATTCCATCTTTTTTAACTTTATTGTCTACAAGCCCAGAACACATGACATCGGCTGTTGCGTGTCGTGAACATGGCAAAGAAAAAAAACAAAACAGATGCAGTGGCAGACAGTTTGTGTCATCCATTACGCAGGCGTTAAACACCTGAAATGTGTGATTCAGATAAACACAATTGATTCTCCCTTTTTTTGAAAAGAGAGAAAAGAAAAAGGCCAGGCAACAGTGAGGTGAGGAAACAAACAAACCCAAAAGTAGTAAAGAAGTTGAGCACAAGACAAATCTTTAAGAAAACGTAATTTTAAAAAGAAAATCCTAAACAAAACAAAAAAAAAAATGGTAGTTTCCTAATTAAAAGTGGTAGACAGCACTGTGCAAATAGCAGTAACACGACATCAGTGCTCATCCCGATGCTCTCCATTCACTTCAACCCATCACTCACTCACTCTCTCTCTCTCTCTCTCTGCAGTGTGTTACACACGAGTTCAGCTGATCTACTGATTTTTAACGCCACCTGCTGGCTGTAAGTGGGACTTTTTCTTTTCTTAAATATACCTGCCGAGCACAGAGTCCACAATAAATTAAGGGGGCAACTAGTTTTTTTTAAATTGAATAAAAGAAAACAAGACAACTAGACTTCAGAGGTAAACACCCAGCAAAGGTCTCTTCATGTTGATAAATGTGCACGTGTGCGTGGATCAGACACGTCATCCTGTGCCCAAGTAGTATACACTGTTTTTTTTTTTTTTTTTTAATCTGTCAGTTAATCAAAAACAGAACCCATAACGTACATGCACACGTAACAGGCAGGCATGTCCACTCATTCAGAGACACACACACACACACACACACACACACACACACACACACACACACACACACACACACACACACACACACACACACACACACACACACACACACACACACACTTCGCAGGCCTTGTGCCTGCAGTCACTCATGAGGCAAAAGAGATTTTGATGGCTTTTTCGACCCTTTCTCACGCGCCGTCACTTGCTCCGACTCACTCGCATCCAGTTTGCGCTTCGACAGCATCGATTTAAAGCCAAAACCTAAAAAGAAATTAAAAAAAATGAAAATAAAAAAAATACAAAAAATGTGGTCTGGGTGAAAAACTGTCGTCTCCCAGGACAGTTCCTACACAGGGCTGTTTTGGTTTAATTCTCATTTGTGAGCAAACAAGAATCACATCATTGTGAGAGGAATAAATCACCCCCCCCCCCACCACCACCACCACCAACTTAGTGGATGTGACGCCATATTTTGGAAACGTCTTGTTTTCAGATTGTTGTCTGAATTGAATCCAGCTTGAAAAACGAAACGTGGGCTGTTCAAGAACCTCAAGAACCAGGCCAGCGGTCACTTTTTGCTGCAGGCGGTCTGCCATCTTCTTGTCGCAGATATCTGACATTTACGTTTAACTCACCAGGCCGGTGCGTGAAATTGGGGGAATGCTTTCATCGTCGCGTGAAATGAAGAAACAACAAAAAACAAAACAAAAAAACACTAACAACGCAGTTACAATTCTTTTAAATACATTCCACAATCTCAGTCTTTTTGAGCAAGGCCTCAAATGATCCGCGATCACAATGACTCCCTCGGCACTCTTCCAAGAGACTTCCAGTCCTGTGTAGGAACCCGGCGGAGGCGGCGTTTCAATGCAATTGTGGGGATACCGAAACGGATGAACGCAGACGGTTTGGGGATGGACTCTTGGTTGAAGTGCAGCGGAGGTTTGCGTCTTGATTTGTCGCCGAGGGGTCAACGGCGCTCTCGGAATCAAGCGTTCGCCCGCGCGGCTCCGGGCGCCGATGGTTGTTTTTGTTTTTTTGTTTTTTACAGTAGCCGATGCAAGCACTCGTCCCACCGGCGTCTCGGTGTTTCTGTGGAAAGGGCCGTTGAGGTTGGGAAGAGGGTCGTCACACGAGTCAATATAAAAACAACTGTTCCTGCCCCCCTCCCTTGGCCTCCGACGCCGGCCAGAGCTTTCACACACAGCATCATCCGCGGTGAGGGGGGGGTTAGGGGGGAGGGGTCTTTGTCTTTCTAGCTCTGTCCGAAGGGATAGGGTCCGTGAATACCCTGGAATCAAGCAGAGGTCAGAGGTTATGATAGTGGACAAGCGTGCACACTGGTATTTCAAAGGGACACAGCTTAAAAGTTTTTCTGCATTGACGTCGTCATTAGTGGTGTAAAGAGATTTGAATCGGATCGTTTTGTGAGTGAAAGATTCACACCCCTAGTCGTCGCGGTTTGCGAACTGATTTTTACAAGTTCACTGACTTGTGACAGCACGAAGGGCGGCGCTGCCTCAGAAACAGCGCCCCCAAGCTGTCCTGGTACAGGAGTGAAAGACTTTGGTCGCCTGCCCGGCACCATTTTCCCCGAGAATACGCCGCACGCTTTATCGCAACACTTCAGAAGGGGTGTGGATGAGTAAAAAAAAAAAAGGTTTATAAAGTGAGTTTAAGGGAAAAATACACACAAACATATGAAAGTTATTTTGTTGTTTGTTGTTAATGAAACAAAAGAAGAAAACTAAATTCTTGAATTCTTGTGTGCTCTGGGTGTGTTGCAAGGGACGTCGTCTTGCTGAAACCTGCACTTTCAGTGAGCTGGACGGAAGCCTTGCGAGTGCTGCATGTTGATAAACGTTTGTGAATGCACGAAAATGAAGAGCACTTTGAGACTGAAGACTGTGATTCTTAGTGCAATACAATGCAAATGCATGAGGTGTCCAAAAACCTTTTCAACCCCCCACCCCCCGACCCTATTTTTTTTTTTTTTTTTACATCATTGACCGAATCAATGCACTTAAAATTGAATTTAAAAAACATGTAAAATGATTTCTACATGTGGTCACCTGTAAGGCGGAGACCTCACTGGGCCAAAACATACGATCATTTGCCCAGAGCACAGATCTGCCCTGGTTGTGTGAGTGACATCGCAGCTAATGGAAGAAGGTTGTGTAATCCAGTGGGACATCAGAGTGACAGGGCAGGAAGTTCTCACCAGTCCTGTTAAACCATGATGGGAGGCGGTTAGCGGCGACGTGTGTGAGGCCAAACAAGCGGCGCAACAATTACGGCGCCACACCCGCGAGATGAAGCCGATTAAAGTGAATCACCGGTGACTCACTAGTTCCATAAACCGGACACTTCAGTCCTGCACTGCGTTTTTAGTGACATAAAAGAATGCGGAAGCAGAGAAAGACCGCGTTCAGAAATCTCTGTGTCCTATGTAATGTTGGTGTCTCTTTAACTTGTCAGATTTGTTATTAAGAAAATGTTATAGAAGCAGGTTCAACATTTTGGTTTTGTCGTCCGTTACCATGGTTAAATTGTTGCGTTTTGTCTTAAAAGAAAATAAAAATGTTGCTATTTTTTTTTTTTATTGGCCGTGGTTCAACCTGCTCTTTAAATATTGGCTGCTCTGTTAATTCAGCAAGAGGATCAAACCCACATCAATCAGTGACCTGCAGCACCGTGAGATCAGCGTGAGATCAGCGAGTCAAGCATTCCAAGAGCAAGACGACCGTGACCAAGGAATGCATTTGCTAGCTTGAATAAATAAAGCAGATTGTCCGTTTCATTCATGGAGATCTGGGATGTGTGATTTACCGAACGCATTCCCTTCATTGTTTTGGAGCGCCGGTGTAGAAAACTTGGCAGCTCGTCCAAACTGAATGGAGCGACGCTGCCACGACTGGCCGTGCACTCGTCAAGCAGGCCGGATACCCCGGCTGACCGTTGCGTTTCTCTCCGCTCGTGGCGAAGCTTCTTAAAGCGACGGCGACGTACGTACCTGCCCATAAGTCACCACAGACAGATTGGTTTGGAGGCCGTTAGACGCCCTATTTACAGCATTGTGAGACAGTCCGTTTTGATCCTGCTGGATCGGCTCCTGCGTCCGGTCCCAGTCGGCGCCGGGCTCTCTGAAGCTGCTGCCGTCGTCGGCGGCGTCGTGCTTGTTCTTCTGCGGCGAGGCAAAGGGGTTGAAGTCTCCCTGCACGCTGCGCTGGGGCTGCGTGTTGAACTCCGTCTCGAACGAGGACAGCTGCTGGGTGACGCCGAGGAGACCCCCGACTTCCACGCTGAGGATCACCCAGATCACGTCTGAGGGGAGGGAGGAGGAACGCCGACGCTGTTGAGTGGGAAAATTCTCCCGGAAAGCTGCGGTGCCCGCGGCGGCGGCGGCGGTGCCTACCTCCGTAAAACAGGCCGGTGCTGGTGCACATCCTCCACTGGCCTTGGTACATGCCCGGCGCCGCGGGGCTCCGCATCTGCACGCTCACGTCCGACACTTCCTGGGGCTCCAGCGACTTCACCATGACTGCGTTGACGTGGCCGAACTGATCCCCTCCGATGTACTTGAGGCTGACGCCGGGCGGCCACGACTCCGCACCTGCGACACAGTCAGAGTCAAGACGAGGCCGGCGGAGAACCCGCCCGGCCATTCTCCATACCCACACCATCCTAGGGCTGCACAATGAATCGAATTTTAATCACGATCACGATTTTGGCTGCCACGGTTAAATGAAGCTGATCGCCGGCGATGTTAACATTTAAAAAGCCGGCTACCGTACACGTCAAACCAAGCACTTTCAGTCATCCAACCACCAGGGGGCGAACGCAAGGTTAAGACTTCATTAAGCTACCGAAATAGAGCAAATCCTGCAGCAGCGGCAGGAAGTGCCACGGCATAAGCCGCAGCCTGAAATGATTCGAGATAGCGTGAGACACGATGTCGGGAGCAGACAGTACACCCCCCCCCCCCGCCCCCCAGCCCCCAACGAAGGTTTGTTGGCACGTAACTTTGCCGAGTTAGCGTAGCGCGATAACGATAGCGTGCTGCCCCCTCCGTCAACGAAAAAAAATGCTGGGACGTTAGAGCAATTTCCAACCAGCAGCACCCCTGATGAATAATCGTCATTTTAATATTGACTCAAATAATCGTGATTATCATTTTGGCCATGATCGTGCAGCCCTATACCATCCTACACCCAGGGTCTGCTGGAGCCCATCCCGGCTGTCATTGGGCGAAGGCGGGGCGGCGCCCTGGACGAGGGGCCGGTTGGTCGAAGGGCCACACAGAGACAAACGAGCATTCGCAATACGGCTGAGCGACGAATCGAAATTTGCGATGATATCGCGAGAGGACAAAACAAGACTTTCTAACCGCAAAGACTGCGATTTGACTGACGCGAGTTCCGGTCACGTGACTTGCGAGCGGCACGAAGCAAAGCAAAGCAGGCAGTGGGAGGAGTCGATGCTGCGACGAGCTGGACGGACGGAGTGACGCGCGAGGGAAAGGTCTTCCCGGTTGCCACCGACTGCTGGCCGTAGTTTAGCAGAACAATGTCGGGAGAGATAAAAAGAAAAACAAAATAAAACTGCCGAACGAGTGCCGAAGCACCGAGGATCACAACAGTGGGAGTTGTGTTCGCTGGCAGTGAAACATTTTTTGTTTGTTTGTGGAAAAATACATGAAAGATAAAAAATTAATTAAATTAAATCGCAATCGCAATACTGAGGGGAAAAAAAAAAATCACAATTAGATTATTTTCCATAATCGTTCAGCCCTAATTCGCAATCACCTGCACACCTACGGACAATTCAGAGTTCTCACTTCACCTCACATGCATGTTTTTGGACTGTAGGAGGAAGCTGGAGAACCCGGAGAGAACCCAGCAGACTCCACACAGAAAGGTCCCAGGCCCGGAATCGACCCCCACCGCTAACCACTGTGCCACCGGCTGCAAGCCGTGTCGCACAACTGGACAAGAGCGTTGGACCCACACCTGTGTTCTGTATCCTCCACGTCTTCGTGAACGGCGTATCCGGAGGGACCGACTCGCCTTCGCCGATCGTCACGTCCTCGACGAAGGACATGGACGGAGTGTTGACGTTGGGACTTTCAAAGTCATAATATGCGCCGATGGCAGCCTGCAGGTTCCTGGTCAAAGGAACAAAATGGGGGGTGGGGGGCAGGTGTTGTTAGTCTGAGGGCAATGAAGAAATAACAAGATCCAGAGAGACATTAATCCGAGCCCCTCCCATCATCACATCATCAAACAAGAGAGGAAGTCATTGTTCTGTATTTTTTTTCGAGTTTGGTTCTTGTATTTTGAAATTTGAGAACAGCTGCTTTGCATGCACCTCATTCTCGATAAAGACGCCATGAAGGACAACGGGACTGTGTCAAAGTTGTGTTACCCCCCCCCCCCATCGTCGCAGCAACTACGATAGCCGCTGTGAGACGCCTGTGAGACACAGAGCACAAACTGAAGATAAGACGTCGAGTTGTTTTGATCGTAGCAGAAGCTCCGGCAGGCAGGCGGAGTTCGTCTGTGCAGAGTGCATCACACATCAGATCACTCAGTGTGTTCAGTTGCCTCGGATCACTTTGAACTTAGTACACTTTTTGTTTCAAAAGTTTGCCTCATTAATGCTAAAATCACTGGAGCGGATTGTCGGGCAAAGCGCAGTCAGTGCATGCAGAGCCACCAGGCCACTCTTGGACCAGGGACATCGCACGAGTCCAGAGCCGAGACTCTGCACAGTCAGCGCTGATTTGAGGTTCCGTGTCACCCGCAGGTGTCGGTCCACTGTGTTTGACAAAAGTCCAGACAGAGTCATCATGTTCAGTCTGCTGGCAGCCTCCATGCAGATGCTGTGAGTAGTTTCAGCCGCAGCGACAGGAAACTGGTCTACTGACCATGTTGTGCTTGGTTGACCAGCCAACTCACATGACCACAAAAAACCAAACACACACACACACACACACATATATATCTGTTCACATGATGTTTGAATGACAGACACCAGGTGACTAAGAACTGTGTATAAAGGAACACAGTTGAGTTTGTTTGTGTTTATTTTCCATTTTCACACTCAGTAAGTCATAATCTTGAAAACTACATACTACTTTCAATATTCACATTATTGGTACTAAATGGAAAAAAATAGCACCTTTTTACCTTTTGATGACTACGTCACACAAAATAATTATCTTTGCGATATTCTAATTGTTCTATGCAGGACAAAGCTAATAAGAAAAACAAGCCAGAGTCCAAGGCCTTTCGACCGCTCTCTAATTACATCAATCCGCCTGGCTGAGGTTCGTATCTGTTGCAATGCACGCCCCTCTATAAAGCATTCTTTCGAAAGCGTCTCTGGCTCGACTTGTATGGTGAGGTGGGCAACATTGTAAACCCACTGGTGGCAGAAATAAACCCGTATTCCAATACATAGACGCCTCGGGAGCAATGTGAATCTGCATTCCACATAAATAACCAGTCAGTTTCAGCGGACAAAGTCTCCTGCCTTGTCACATGACACTTTCATGAGGGGGAAAAACTGAAGGCTTGGTTTTAAAGCGGCACCATGGAGGTTCTTTATGAAGAAGAAGAAAAATACACCGAATTTCAAATAGACTGACTTGTAATGCGTACAATGACATGTCAGGCATTGTGATCACACAACGGCTTGTCTGACGTAGGACTACACAACTTGGGCTGCCTGCCCAGTGACAACAAAGGTGGACACGAGACACTTGTTACATGGTCCTATGCAGAAGAAGCCTGAGGTCTTTATAATCGTCAGATTGAATTTAAAAAAGTGCTTGAAATAACACACACACACACACACACACACACACACACACACACACACACACACACACACACACACACACACACACACACACACGTGTGTGTCTCTTTAAAAACTACATTCTCTGCTGTCCCGAGTCTGGCTTCTGTCTCGTGACGAGGGACGTCGCCCACCCGCCCGGCAAACCCACCAGTTGATCTGATCATCTCGTTCAAGCGTCGACGGGTCACGACTGGTTACGTCATCGCCAGCTTACTAACGTAAAGCGACCGGCGGCGCTGCCTTGGTCCGCTCGAGGTTTCCCCGAGGAGCGCGGTCTCGCTCGCTCCGCACGGTATTATGTAACAACCTACATAATCCGCACCAAGAGTTCACTCGACTTAAATTAGCCAGCTAACTGACGAGGCAACTTGCTCTTTGCTTCTAACACACATTAGCATCTTATTTAAAGTCGGGAAGAAACTTTGCTGCTTCACTTCCGTTTTGCCCCTGAAACAGTCGTTTGGAGTTCACTGGCAGGTCCTACGTAGGGATGATGAAATGGGTCCTCGACTTTGAACCAGACCACCTTGCTTAGCGCAAAAACTACGGCTGCAACTATTGCCGCCATTTTATTGTACTTATTTGTTTTAAATCGCGCCCCTGACTGGCAAATTAAACCGAAAGTTTAACGTTACGCTGCTGTCCTACCACAGGCCCCTTCGTATCCCCGAACTTACCAGTTGGTCATGTCCAGGAAGAAGGCGCAGCCGGCTGGGTTGAGCTGGAAGCCTAGCAGTCTCTGAAACTCCGAAATGAGGACGTCTTTGTCCGTGGTGCCCATGCAGCTAAACTTCTGCATGAGCTCCGCGTCCACGTCCATGTCCGTGCCCTCCATGGGTGGCGGGTGTCCCGGAACTCTCCAGAGACAGGGGCTGGTTCGGGGGTGTCCTCTCTCAATTTAGTCCGAGGCCTCGTCCAGCCATAACAACCAGGCTCAACAACAACAAGCGTCAGTGCGCATGGCACGAGCAGGGGGACGATGTTTGACGTTGCAACAGCCCGCGCAGCAGCTTCGCCAATCACGTAGTTTGGGTCGACGTCATCTGTTGCTATTTGTAGCCCCCTTCTCATTGGTTTCTCAATGAATCCGACCTGCTCCTTGACCAACTTAATGCCAGATATCTGACAAATACATATCGGTTATGCGATTTTTTTTTAAATTGTATTTTATTTGATCTGGCATGACATAATTATTTGTAACGGAATTAGGAGGTCACATTCATAGATGTTTTCTGTGTGTCTGGTGTCACAATTTGACACGATTCGATATAATAAAACGTTACGCTATTACGGAAATACTAGAGCGCTATTTTTTGACAGCGTTTGAATAATTTAGTCATAAAATTCTACTTTCCCTCATGTCATTTACGTATGGCATTTTTTTTTGTCGACGTTTCACGATTTTTTTTTTTTTAACAAAAAAAATAAAATGCCATGCAAACGATTAAACGGCGTTAGGTGCAGATAAAATGTGAATACTGAGAAATCTGGAGAAGGGTGCCATTTTTAAGTAGAAGGCATAAAACCCTTTAATGAATAAAAGTGTTTAATGTATAGAATCTTTTTCAGTTACGTGACCCATACATAGCCAAAATGACTTTAATGTGTATTCCACGCCATACTTTTAATCTTTCAATTCTTAATCAAACCAAAGGTGACCCCAAAAGAATGAGAGAAAATAAAAATAAAAACAAAAACACGACAGATGCTGTAAACAGCGTGTCTGCATTTCAGGCGGAACTAAAGGTGCGTATGTCTTAAATCTGGTCGGTACATTTATTGGAACACCGGAACTGTGCTTTCGCTGCGGACACAGCGGTGCATCATGCCTAAGTATGTTCTGAATTTATATTTCTCTTCAACGATACATTTCTTAGATCAGCTCGAGAAAGTTCTGCTACGGTTTCTGTTCTTTTTAATTTAAGAAACGTTGATAGAGTGTATTTTGAAACCATTGTTGGTGGGCGGTTTTATATTAAATGAACACGGCGCGATTGTTCAGGCTACGTCTATTTGCTGGATTTACCCTCGGTGCTTTGCATTATGTCGCTGACCATCGACTTAAACAAAGCGCTTCGTCTAAATACTTTGATTCGTAAGATTTATCGTTTGTGGGCGCATGTCGGAGATCCTTTAAACTCACTCCAAGCACGGCATTGTAATCATTATTTGCCTGCTCTATTAGCACGACATGGATAGGTTCGTGTTTTTAACTGATTCAAGTAATTGAAGGAGTTAATGTTTATGCCTAATGCATATCTGTTGTCTTTAAGAGCACCTTTATTTATTTTTTTTTTAGATAAGAGTTTTTTTCGCCTTGCGTATAGATGTGGATAGAAACAAACTGTGTCGTTCCAGGCATGTTAGCTTACGATGCTATCATCAATTAGCATGAAGCTACATGATTTTTACTCGTTAAACGTTGCTTTTTAAACCATTCGATGAGAACAACTTTACTCATCAGTAATTTCTCATTCACGTAAACGTTCTCACATGGTAATGATAGTTTTAGACATGTCTTTTCTTCAAGGAGCCGGTGAAATGCTTCTTAAAGGCTATGGTTTTGCCGTGATATCTACGTCCTGTGAATGATCCACGATTGGACGCGAGCACACCAGCCAAAAAAATAAGTTTTTATTTTAAGGGGGAAAAAAAAACAGTGTTCCCGTGATTGATTTCATATTGATGCAGGCCTTGGCTCGATGTTCTTGCCTCCTTTTTGCTAATTCCCCTCCTTTCCCCCCCCTCTGACAGGTTTTATTGCGACTACTGCGACACCTACCTAACCCATGACTCGGTAAGTTCTCTAAAAGGGTGTTCAAAATATTGGCGACGTCTTCTGTTCCAGTTAAGTATCTTGTTGTTCCTTTTCTGCTACAGCCATCGGTGAGGAAGACGCACTGCAGCGGCAGAAAACACAAAGAAAATGTGAAAGACTACTATCAGAAGTGGATGGAGGAGCAGGCGCAGAGCCTCATCGATAAAACAAGTAAACACTTGCCTCTCCGCTTGCCTGGCCGCGTGGTTGACCCTTTCTCTCTTCACCTGGACAGCTGTAGTCAAACACGAATGGAAGGAAGCCCATTCTGTGGATGAGCAAAGTGTTGTCCCAGAACTGAGAAAGACCTTTGAGATGTAAATGCAGATTGTAAACTATTTGAGGTTGGTTATATCTTTTCTTTCCCCAACAGCGGCGGCGTTCCAACAGGGGAAGATCACTCCCTCGCCGTTCCCTGGTGGGCCTCCTCCAGGTCAGTCCACCCTCACTGAGCTCATTAGGACGCTATCCATTCAAACTGGCTATGCTGAACAAAACACAGTCATAGTGTTTCACACTGATCATGTCCTGTGATGTGTGTGCGAATAAACCAGGGGGTCCGCCTCGACCCGGCATGCTTCCAACACCCCCTATGGGAGGTCCGCCTATGATGCAGATGATGGGACCTCCACCTCATGGAATGATGCCCGGTGGGCCAGGTGAGGCGCCTCGATGCATTTCATGTTTGTGTTACGCACCATGAGAGGTGAACAAGATGTGTGTGAAAAGTGTGTGGGTGTGTATAAGATCTCTTGCATTTAGTGGTCAGATCATATTGCAAATACCTACTTTACCTAGTTACTGTACCTTCTACTAGGCAGCAGTTTTATGCGCCCATATTATTTTAATGTGGGTTCTAGATAAACTAGGAAAGTTGACTTTGTTTATTTCGACGTCTGTCCTCTAGCATCTTTTTTGCCTTTGCCTCGTAGATCATTATCGAAAGGCCCTGTAGTGTAAGACACATACTTCAGGCCTTAGTCTCGAGTGAAACAGCCTCACACACTTAATTCTATAAATCTCCAGAAAACTATTGGAGGGAATGTAGGCAATATTACTTTGGTTTTAACTTTTATTCAGCTGACAGGCTAAATGAACACGTGGCTGTGGTTGTCACTGACTGTGGAGAGTCATGGTCCAGGAGACCAGAAAAGAGAAACATTTCCACCTGTAACTTTCATTCTCTCTCAACACTCTGATCCTTGGCATTTTCATTTCGACGAGCCTCTGATGTGCCCCCTGATGTCACTCGTTCTGTGCGACTTGTTGCCAAACGTCAGAAACCTGAAGCTGTGTTCTCCGTCCCCGTGACATTTAGGAGGCATGAGGCCGCCAATGGGAGGGCCGATGCAAATGATGCCAGGACCCCCGCACATGATGCGTCACCCTCGACCCATGATGATGCCAGTCAGGCCGGGCATGATGCGACCGGACAGATAAGAGCGCGTCGCTCCCTTCTGATCTTTGTCGCCATGAACAGAGCCGGTCAAGGGAGGACATTTGGGATTCTTGCAGGTTTTCTTCATACCCTCAAACCACAGAAAATGACGCCATTGTTTATCTCTCTTTTTTTTTTTTTTAAATGCTACCAGGATAGTATTTATTTCAACCTACAGCCGTCATCATTTTTTGCTTCTCTTTTTTAGCCTTTTTTTTTCTAATGTGATGTCCACTGTTTTAATGAGAAAGAAATCCACTGTTTCACCATCAAACTTTTATAAACACACACACACAAAGACCATGTTTTGATATGACTATCTAGGTTTTTTTGTCCTTATTTGTTTTACTTGTTTAGTCCTGTAGTTCATTGAATTGCTTTGAATAAAAATGGGATTTCAAATCTGTTTTTTTTTTTTGTTTTTTTTTATCGCATCACATCAGTCAGGATTGTTTTTCCTAATGTTTTAAGAGGCTTTGAATCAAGCTTGTCTAAACTCTCTCAGGTCACAACGACTTCAGTGACATGCACCCATTCTGAAGCAATATATTTTAATATACGGTACTAGATTTATCTAGTATTCTGAACTACGTTGCACTAAAGGCAAGGTTGCTGAAGAAGTAACAGTGCCTTTTTCTCTTTAGGACTTCAAAGTATGTTCAGGAAGCAGGGAAGCAACCTGGAACTGCTGTTTTAATGCATTTCAGAGAGAATACAAAGCAAAACTTGCTCCTGTTATGTGGAATAATTACCATCATTACAAACGACCATAATACACCATTATCAGGTTGGGATTTTCCTCTTCAATAACCTGTAATCAACCTGATCTGTCCACCCTGATGCGGCATAAAATCTGCATATGTTCGTACTTCTCCTTCGATCCATCACAACAGTATGAGACTATTTGAATTGTAGCCCCTTAATCATGAGTGTGTAGAACATGAGCAGTAGAGGCACCACCACTGCCGTCAGTCCCGTCCCAGCCACCTGGCTTCTCCTAAATGAATTTGACATTTCTCCTCTCCCTGAAGGTGCGAAGGCATCGTCCAGTGTGTCACCTCCCTGACACGACTGCACCGCTCCCGCTGCATTCTGGGATAAGCCTACCGCCCCCTCCTTTTCGGAAAAAAAAAAAAAAAACAGAACCGAGGGCTCTTTGGAGAACGGGCTCCCTCTGGACAACTGCGGAAATTGACCCAGGCCCTCGTTTGTTTGCCCAGTCAAGCATGTTTGCAGAGTTACGGCTCTTGCGTAACAATCTGTGTCTCGCCAGCGAATCATTATCTCCACCGGCGCTTGCGTCCACGCAACTCCCTTTTTGTGCACAAAAAGGGAGACACTCCCTCTGCACCTCTCCATGCGAAGTTGCGGGCAGGCTGATGCAGTGCCTCAACAGATGGAGCTAGAGAGTCACGCTGCATTGGCAATTAGAGGCAGGACAGCAGAGTGAGGCTCCCCAGCTGATCGCGGCCTGTCAAATTGTCTTTGGATCTCATGTTCCTAGAGGACATTATCTTTGTGGTTTTACGGTCTGGGACACTTCAGGGCTACACTAACAGTCATGAAATAATTTGTCAGGGTCAATAGCCATTTGCGTTATGCCATATTTGCTCATTTCTTTACGCTATGTTTGCTGAAAACTGCTGCGGAGGCATTTCAGATTGGTACAGTGCGCCACATCACGTCGCCCTGGGTAGCCGGCCGACGAGCCTGTTGTAAAATTGGATTTTCTTTTCTTTTCTTTTTTTTTTTTAATAGACAAACTCGCCCAGTTACATGAAATCTGTTGGCCACTTTACAGCACGGAATCCATTAAGTGTCCCACAAACAAGCCCGCTGCGCCACAGCGAGACGGGAATAAAACCATGTTAATGCACATTTCATGCATATGTTGAGCACGGGCGGATGCCCGTGTGTCATCTAAAATCCAGAGAGTCTTTATGAATATTCAATCCAGGCCGTGGAGTGGAGCGCTGCCCTGAAGGGAGTAGAGAAGAGTGGGGAAAAGTGTTTATTATTAGAGCTCAGGGGTTGAAGAAGCAAGGCCTCATCACGATAAATATGTATTACAATAAATCTTAGAGAAGGGGAGCCACTCCTGAGACGACACTGTGGGGCTTGACCACATGGTCGGGGAATATTATTATATTATTCAACCTCAACTGGAGAGGCGACCTCAATTATCGCCGTTGCTCTTAAAACACGTAATGAAAAAAAAAAAACTGTGGGTGGGTGGGTGGGAGCAAAGCTGAATAACATCAGATTCTCCAACATGAGCAAGTTCGGATGATTAGAATCCATTATGGAGGTCAAACAATTTGTTTTTCTTTATTCATTTATGACCAAAAAGGATTCACTCAATTTTTTTTTACTGAATGCATGACGTCTTTAGTCATCATTACAATGATCCATTTTGCATCCATCCATCTTCTACACCTGCTGACTCCTGCACTCAGGGGCGAAGAGGTCTGCTATTCACATGATAGAAGACTTGTGACAACAGTTGACAGAGTTTCTTATATATGTATTTGCACACACACACACACACACACACACACACACACACACACACAAGCAATGACTAAATTCTCACAATACAATTTCATATTTGATCTCGGGGTTACAATACAGCTTTGAAAAATAATTTTGTTAAGTTGCCTGCTTTAAATTAATGATAGAAAAATGCTCTTTCAATCTTTCCATGAAACCGACTCTTTGCCTCCCGTCTGATTGGGGCGACCGACTTTCACCCCGTTGCTCTTCCGCTCAACCAGTCGATCGCACGGACGTTCCGACTCGTCGCAGAGACGACCCTCCGCTGGCCTCGGGACGCCTGCCGATTGATTTCCTGCAAATCTGCAGGTTCTTCATTCATGAGTCATAACGACATTTTATCCCCCCCGCCCCCTCCCACTTTCCCTCCACTCTCCCAGCATGCTGTTGGCACCGTTATCGCTCATCATCCTTGGATGAATAGGAGGCGATAATCCTCCGAAGCCAATTGGCTGACGACTGCACAGAGAGGAGGACAGCGGCGGCTGCGGCGTCCTGGCGTCCGCAGCAGCCATCGACGAGGTGAACTTTGGGGGAAGAAAGAGGCTTTGATGAACTCCTTTTCTGCCCTTGTTCTTCCTCCTCCTCCTCTTCCTCCTCCTGGATCTCTGCTCCCTACACTACTCTGTAATTTAATCCATTTAGTCATGGCTCCAGATCAATATCCATTTTCCTGGGCCTCGGGGAGACCATCTCGGTTTCTGCTTGTTTCAAACGCTGGTTGTGTCGGCCAGCAGGGGCTCCCATGGGCCCGCGGGCAAATACAGATGTAGTACAGCACAGTCTCCCGGAAAACCCCCCCCGAAACAAAACAACGCAGGGCTCCAGTCAAATCTTCCACCAACACGGCAGCTGCCGCCCGAGCCGAGCCTAACGTGTCGGCCGCTCTCACGAGTCGCCCGAAATCGCGGGCCGTCGACTTGATCGCACACGAATCGCTTCTCTCCCGCCGAGACGTTGAAACACAACGCCCGGTTGGTTGGTTTAGCACATGAGCGACGTTAAATTAGATCCAATTAAGGGTAATTTGATTAGCCGAGGCCTCGTAAGTGACCAGGGAAGGAGGTTGGTGGGGGGGGGAAGATGGAACTCGTATTTCCTCTCCCTCCAGGATTGATTTCCCGTCAGTGTAATGTTGCAAAGAGGGGGGATTTTGCAGATGAAGAGCGAGTTGGCTTTAACACAAAGCGATGAAGAGGCGCGATCGCCCGCCCCGGCGGCGTCCGGCGTCCGCGAGCAACACGCCAGCATGCGGAAAGGCCGGCCGTTACTGTAAGAGTCAGTCAGCGGACGCCCGCTGGCTGAAACGTAACGTTGTTAGCTGGCCTACTTCGGTGGCCCCTGCCACTAGCCAGCTGCACGCTCGGCGGACACTGACAGTGATTCTCCTTCACCTGCTCCACTGCGTTGTGCATCGCCATGATTTATAAATAAACGTGTTAAATATTCAGCAGTCAGCATTTGCATTTGAAGTGAATCGTAACTTTGGATGCAACTTGCTGGGAGTGAGCGCCGCGTGTGTTAAAGGGGCAGGCGGGCAGGTTACACGACCGTGCAGCGAGTGTGGAACATTGGAACATGCAGTTTGGGCGGGTCAGTACAAAATTGGGTGGGGATTTAAAAAGAGGATATTTCACTTTCAAACTATTTTTTGTTTTTTGTGTTTTGGCTCTTCTGAACGCCAAAGATCAAATTGCTTGCTTGTTGTTTACGATATTAGACTCACTTCTTAAAAAGAGTCTGTCCATCTCTTGATGGATAAAGTCCTTCTAATGCAGTGGTCTCCAAACTTTTTTAGCAATGGGCCACATGATGGTACTGCATCATGTCGGTGGGCCACGGTTATATAGCGCTAACGTCCTGGCATTTCTTTGTTGAGCGGGGGAACCGGGGCGGGAGCACGCTATCGCGCTATGCTAACGTGTCGGCAAAGTTACGTGGTGGGGGTGCTGGGGGATATGTCTGCCTTCACGCGGGCCGGACAGAGACACGCAGCGGGCCGTAGTTTGGGGACCCCTGTTCTAATGCCTCTAAACTATGCGTCTTCAGCACAAAGATTTTAGCTCTGACATTAGCATTGCTGAAACCAGAAACCATGCAACCATGTTGACTTTGTTTGAAATAAACTGAGGCGGGCCACCCACTTTGAGAAACACTGCTTTAAAGGGACCAACCTCTCCAGCACAGGGACCGGACAGTGTCTGGTTAGTGGAGGGGCTTCACAAAGGGTCAGTTATGTTCTGGAGGTCCTTCACCCTGTTTTCGACCTTATGGCCCAATATAGAAAAACATTGAAACAGCTTCACTGATAGAGTTTATCAGCAAAACGTCTCGTGTCATTTACGGGACGAAGTGAAGTGCGTCCCGTATCAATTCATTACGGGACAGGTTTTTTAGTTGCCAAATATGGGACAATCGCGTATTTTACGGGAGGGCAACCCTACCTAGACCACAGACGGAGATCAAATGAGCTTTTGTCCCTAAAAAACAGACAAATTGTGTCCCGGGAGAGATTTTATTTTTCCCGGGACAGGTGGTGAAAAAAAGAGAACAATTCTGGGAAAAACGGGACGGGTGGCAACCCTACGTGTCATCCAAACTCCACGGATTGTAGCACTTGTCTCATTCCGATTTGGTTCTGAGACATTTTTAGCCACACGGAGGCCTTCATTTCTTTGTCACGGCCCTCAGGCTGGTTGTGAGCAGGTTTATTTCGGATGTGGCATTAAGCACTTCCTGCTGGGTTATCGGTGTTGCTGCTGCCATCGAGGATTTTGCAGGAGAGAGCGACCAATGACAGAATGTTCACGTGATTTGACATCAGGACCCGAGGTTCCCTAATAATTGAGAAAAAATATTAAAAATGTATATACATGTATACATATATGTATATACATACAGACAGACATACATACATCTGGAGAATTTTAACAAGACATATCCTGATATTTTCATCGACTGAACTGAGCTATTTTTAAATTGAAAAGCCCTGTAAAATGAATGATGGTTGAGGTTCACACTGGGTGACCAGACTGTTGTATTCCCCTCCTGTTTGTTTTTGTCTCTCCCAAATCTGAACATCTAAAATTGGAAAGTCTGAAACTGATGAATTTTTCATGGAACCCTCACCTCCAACTAAAGGATGTGAATCTTTTATCAGGGTCCTCATCTCCTTAAACATATGGCTCTCATTCATACATGCATGTCAAAGTAGTTGCAAATGTGTCTCTCGAGACCGGCCCGGACCATCACTCTGCTCTGTGGGGAAAAAAAAAAAACGAATGTTCTGTCCATGTGTGCGTGACGTCCCAGCCCCAACGTCTTGGCTTGTTTGTTTTACGCTACTACTCTAGTTTAAACCATGGGTAAAATATGACCCGGGGGCCATATGTGGCCTGTTAAACTTTTTAATCCGGCCCGCCGAACTTGAAGAAATTATATTAATAGTCAGTAAGTCATAAAAGAAAATACATACACTGGCAAAACTTCAATGATTTCCCCAAAGATATCCATCATGCCAAAGTGCCGAAACCTATTCAGTCTGTGGCAGCAATGCTCAGTTACTCGTTTCATTTGTGCTGAATGCAGGAAACCCCAGCAACACCACAGAAGAAGTTGAAGAGTAAATACAGGAAGCAACTGTTAAGCCTAGTTACTGCCAAAGAGATTAGTGGAGAAATGCCTGAACGGCAGAGGAAGTTTTATCAGAACTCGGTGGCATTTTCCCATTAAAGGAAGATTAAAGAGCAGCACTGACAGATTATCGCTGTGGGAAAAAAAGGTGTTTTTGAGCAATTTCACAGTGGGCTTAAGGGGAAAATCAGGAAACAATATGGGGCACTGTTGAAACTCAAAACAATAGGAGGGCTGGTGCTGGCTCACAAAGCACTTAAAAACAACCCAAAACGAACAATTATTTGAATTGAATAGTTTTTCTTTGCATACAACAGTGAGCTAAATGTAATGGGTTTTGAAAAGAATTCTTCTGCACCACTTTTTGGTTGGAGAAAATGGCTGGCTCAAGCTCGAGCTGAAAGCAGGTGGACGTCAGGCGTTGTCAAATGCAAGAACTCAGTTAATTCAGCGGGCACTAAAAGGCAACAGATCGACAGAAGTCTTCTGTGTGAGCAAACAAGACAAAAGCCCAAAAGAAAGCGAGGCACAGTTGGTGCTTATATAGACTAATTGCAGCGGGCGGAGGTGCTGACGACCAATCAGGAATGAAACTCCACCCTCCATCTACCTGCTGCATGGAGGAAATTAATTCAGAAGACAACAATAGGGCAGACACACTATTTTGGCCAATAACAGACATTCATATTTACATATGGAGCAGGTGCACATCTTGGCTGCCGCCCATATTGCAATGGCATGTTTCTACAGTTACCCAGAATGCGGATCACCTCTTGGTCTTAGGATTTTCACCCTGACATCACTGCTGTACCCTGAAGATGTGAGATCGAGTGAGACATGAGACAACATGTCTGACATTAACATCGTTTGCAATATGTTTTATGAGGATTAGATGCTTGTGAACATCACATACTGGACCTTTACACTCGACTTTGACCGTGCTGTAATTACAATTTTTTTAAAAATTACAACGGACTTTAATGGGATGTGACTTAAGATAAGATAAAAGATGAGCATTTATTGTCCAAACTACATTTGCAGTGTATACAGTAGCTAAGCATTAGCAGTAAGTAGGAAAAAAAAATACACATAGGTCTCGTCCATGCAAAAAAACTGTGTTCATGCCAAAAAATAAACATCATGAACAAGATGTACAGGATGGAGAAGTCGGGGGGATTTGTTTGTTCACTTTAAATGGAAACTGTTTCCTGCACTTGTTGGATTTTCACCCAAGGGAAGAGTGCAGTATCTACGCTTTCACTTTGAGCAAAAAAAATAATCAGTCCAAAACTTTGCATCTGTGATGCAGATTTTGGCGACGTGCCTGACAACATCGCAGTTTTGCTGCCTCCCTTTCTGCCAAATTGCTGACAGGGACAAAAACGTACTTCCACAAGTACGTTCCTGCTTGCAGCCTTTGTTCTCGTCGGGAGCAGGAGGAACAATCTTAAACCCCCACCACCACCCCCACATCCCCCAACACACAGAAACACACACACAAACACACTTTTTCAACATCAACACACAACCTGATGGAGCTGGAGTGCAGAATCTGCAGTTTTACCCCTTGGCGATTGCGGAAGATTACCGCCAAACACAGAGACATTTTACAAATCAATTTCTCCCCAGCCTCAGAGGCATATGCGAAAACCAAAGTGCCCTGAATTATTTCAATCGGGGAGCAGCCTTTGCAATCGAGTGTTGCTCAGCTTATCTCCCTGCCGGATATTCTGTTGTTCCCGTCTGTCAGTCAATATGCGCCCATGGTGGCATTGAAAAACCCATCATCTGTTTCCATCTCATCCATGCATGTAATAGCGCTTGATACGAGGACTCTGCTCTCGTAGGCAAAACCCATCTTTTCTGGCTGGCTGCTCTTCCGCTATTGTCTTCTTCTTCTTTCTTTGCTTACTTTGTCAAAGTTTTGAGTTACCATCCTGTCAGCCCCGCTAATTGAAAACACTGAAGCTTCCAAAAAAAGTAAAAGAAAAGAACCATTTACAGGCGCGCGTTCGTTACCTCTCTTATATTGCAGGCTTTTCTTATTAGAGTTATCATTTCAAGCCTGAGGCGGACACACTCAGGAGGAGACAAAAAAAAAAGAAAAAGAAAAAGAATGTTTGAAACAATGGGAAAGGTACTTTAAGGAAGCAGAGTAGAAGAATCTAGGTTAAGCCAAAAATCACTTTTAAATCTGACGTAGTCGAGGCAACGAGCCAGGACTGAGTGCTATCCCATTTTTTTTTTTACTCTAGCAACAAGTAAAATTGCTTCCAAAAATATTCTTGAAAGAGACGGGTAGAGTTTATTTTTGAGGAAGGAGCTGATACTTACTCTAAAAATTCTTTGATGTTCCAAAGTTAAAAAGGTTAAAAGCCACTGGCTCAGTTCCGCACATCTGACAGCAGATTTAACCATGGCAACAGACGCACGGCGGGAATGCAACATGACAGTACAAACGCTTTCCGGCTAACATTCTCCAACCTTGATGTGTGCGCGAAAGCCTTCCTTTTATAAATACTCCCCAGCTGAACCGTCGATGATAATTCATGTCTTGCCCATCGGCACGCGCCTTGAAGTTGTGTTTCTAGCTGCGCTAGCAAACAATGGAGGTGGAACGTCTAGCCTAAAGATGAGTCTCTGACGCATCGATAGCGTCTCTGACTGATTAACGAGTGCCAATATGGTCACCGGCGTCGGGCTGCTGCAGTGGACACGGATCCTGCCAAGTGCAATCATCATGGTGGCGCTACGTTGAGGGTGACCCGGCAGCGAACCGTCAGCATAATGTGAAGATGAATTAAGGGACCATTGCAGTTCATCAGACCTGCTTGTCGGATGGTTGAGCGGCTCTGAGCGCCGGGGTGAGAGGTGCGCTGGATTAAAAGGGGTTGTGTCCTACCCTTTACCTGCCTCCTCATCCTCGCCTTACCCTTTATCCCGTCTGCACATTATTCATCTTCTTCGCTTAATTTCTGCGTCCGCTTTGTCCTTCCGCTGAACTTCGCCGTCCCGTCTTTATTCTCTACCTAAAAGCCTCTGGTGCGAGTACATTTTTACAATCAGATTAACTGATGAACTTTTTTTTTTTTTTAACAATCATAGCCTTCTTCAACCTTCAACTTCTATGGTGCCGAATGCGTTTAATCTTTGTGTGCGCACTCCCCCCCCCCCCCCCCTCCACCCCAAATTATGCGGAAGCAGCCAGAAACGTGGAGCTGTGCCCATTGTTTTCACTGCGAGCAGCACGCAGAGCGCTGACCCAACACAGGAAGCTCTGCGTGCCTCTGGCTGCGACACAAACATTTACCCCTCAGTGCACACACATGCATACGCGCGCACGCACCAAAGACACACACACACACGTGCGCGCGTGCATGCACACATGCATACATTAAGGCGCTGCAGGTGAACACGCGAGATATTCCGGTCCCGCGTAGACGAAGGAACGGCAGTCAAGATTCCACGGTGCAGACCTGATTCCGATCTTTTCCGCCGTGATGAATCTTTATCGCTGGCACACATCTTTATCCTTCCCAGGCCGCCAGCAGTTGTTGTGGGACAAGATGGGGAGAGAATCCAAATGGGTCCCCGAAAATGCTTTCCTTTTTCAGAAGCGATGCTGTTAAAACACGACCGATAAGCAGGTTCTGATTCACGGTAAAAGCGGAAGGAATATTTTGCCTGTGATTGATTGCGTTCCGTTTTACGCTGTCACCTGACTGCGTCTTGTTTGTAGGCATCTGCTGCTATCATCACCTTTTCAGGAACTCTGAATAACTTCATACACTCATCGCAAACTGCATATCAATCATACCAATTCTAAAAAAAATAAAATAAAACCACCGTCCATAAATTGGTCACATTTAAGTCAAAACTTGGAACCTGTGGCAAGTCTTTTGGAACCAACAAGCATCTAAATAATCTGGTTACACTCACTAAACATGGGAAGAGATATTGCAGGCACATTGTACAAGAAACTTAACATGTAACAAACAAGAAAGAACTAGCTTTTTGTTTTGCACTGTATGGGGCTATTATCATTGCCTACAGCCCAACTTTAGCTATAGGCCAGGAACAAGTGCTCTTCAGTCATCCCAGTCCTGGGCCACTTTCTCCAGCTGTCCCCATCAATGGCCTCCATTGTAGCTGGCCATTTCTTTTCTGCTCTATCGAGGTCTTCATGACCTGGAGATATGTAGAGGAGTGACCCTGTCTCCTCCAGAATGATCACCAACATTGCGATCTAGTCCATGCAGGATCCTCCTTTCTTCAGGAGCTTGATGAGGTAGCACTACTTCCACCCTGTCCATGGGAAGGAGGGTATGGGGCTCTTTGTTGTATCACTAATACTGTGAAATGCCATACGTTTGTGTAGCCTATAAACCAAAACAAACCGGAAACCTGGAAGTACTCAGCGGAGACATTCCCACGTTACTTTGGCCCAGTGTGGTTAAATGTAACGTGACTTGACTAATTTTGTCAAATGAAATTCTGCTGCAATCCTCCGCCACGTTTCCCTCCACAATTGTGAACTCCTTAATGGTGCTTAATGAGGAGCCGAGGGATTGCCACAGTCATTAGGATTCATGTGAGAAGGACTGTATGGATGCTTTTATTGATCTCCCCCCCCCACCACACCTTTCTTTTGTCAGTTAATCTTCAGGATAATTCAATAAGACTGCGGTAGTGAAAATAAATGCCTAGATTGATTAGGATTTAAACATAAAGGAAGTCATGCTGGAGAAATTCTTGCATGAAATGACATTAACCATTTTATGAATCAAGGTTTTCCTGACATTACGCTACCTGCACTTGGGGACATCTTGGGTCAAAACTTGCCGAGCTTTGTCGCACTTCAATTCCATGGCGTCGTGCTTTGGCAGGTAAGTGTAGGATCACGGCACTGTGGAGAACCAAGGTTGCGTTCACGTTCATTTCCCCAACAGCTTACAGGTGATCCAGACAGAAAGGATGGAGGGGTGTGGGGATTTGCACAAAATGTGCAGAATAACCCCGATGGATGAGATAACCGGCGAGAGGCAGCCAGACCCTGAGAAAAGACTGTATCTCCAACCCGCAGCCTCGCTCCTCTTCTCCAGCGCTGATGGATATCCGACGCTACGTCTTCACTCAGCCATGCACACTCGCTGTCCCGTTTCTCCCGCAGAGGGGGTCAGCTCCGTTCTTGTCCATTGGGGGGAAGCTTTCACAGGAGCCGTGCCTTTACTTTTCAGCCAGCAGCAGGTAGTTTTGCTGTTGACTCGACGGACGTGATTTATTTCATCCGTCCACTTTGAAAATGGCTTCCGCCGCGACAAAGCAACATCTGAAAACGTGCCGCTTCAAAGGCACGCACCTGTTCTCAGCGGCTCCTGTGTGATGACTATTTTTGGATTGTTTCTATATCCAAGTTGCCCTTTGAATGACACTCTCGCTTTTCTTCCTTTTTGGTTTAGCTTGACCCAGAGCGTTGATAATCCTTTGTGTTTTCCTGCTTTCTCTGGAATGAACACCAGATGCCACTTTTTCTTTTTGGGCCTCTAAAAATAAATAAATAAATAAACTTTGCGTGAGTGGCGTCCATGCGGCCCGGGGGAACAGATGACCTTAAAGGTTAGCATCAGAGCATTCTTGTCTGTGACTCTCGGGTTAACGTCCTCTCAGAGGAGGGAAAACACAAGCTGGGTGTCGTGGGACGTGAGAGAGTGTAGCGTGCGTAGATTCCCAGGAAACAGCCCATTTTTATGGCAGTCACAGCAGGCACACATGGAGTTTTGTTGCCCTGTTTTCAGACAAAAAAAAGTAACAACCCGCAAGCTTGATTTTTAGATCCTGTAGCGCAGTAGCCTGTTTCCATCTCCTAAAAAAAAACCCAGCTGATCGAGTGGGAGCTGCAGGGCACCACTCTGCAGAGCCAAACGATGATCTATAAGTTGAACGGCGGGTTAATGTGGCATCATCAAAAGTGACCTGCGCAGAGCCGGGGACGGACATGGCAGGTGGAGGGGACGTCGCAAACCCCAGAGCAATCCTGAGAAGGCGCACGTACGTCCGGGCCACAAACAGTTTAGGAGCCAACAAGCCACGAGCAGAGCACGCGAAAAACACAGCACTCGGCGGTGTGTGTGTGTGTGTGTGTCTGTCTATGTGTGTGTTTACTGTACGTGCTGTCTCTCTCCACCATTTGCACAGTGTGCATGTCTTTGTTTGAGGAGACTGTTCATGAGTCACCGCCGTCTTTAGCCCGAGGCTCAGCAGCCAGCCGGCTGAAGGAGGGGATGCATGTTTTATTTTAGTCGCTCTAATATGCCATGAAGACATCATTATCCTGAGACATGTTCTACTCCGAGGCCGCTATTGTTTGAAAATAGAGAAGTGCCGTGCCGCAACCTCATCACAGTCACAGAGATTCAACGTGCATCATTCGATGTGGCTGCCCACTGAGCGCTGTGTGGCTGCGTGAACCCTCCTTGGTGAGGTGAGGACGTTATCTTTTTTGTCATGCACACACCAGCGCTGCTCAAAAGGGAAGAGGTGAGCATGCGAGGAACTTGGCTGATTGAGGGCACAGAGGCGCGGTAGCCTGCGAATGCTAAGGAAGCTTGCGTGAGCTTCGGCTCACTCTGGGCGGAGTCGTCGATTGAGCGATGTGTGTTAGATGTTGTTTTTTTTTTTATTAATAACAACAATAATAATAATAACAATAATAATAATAATAATAATAAAAACTTTATTTGTACAGCGCTAAGTCACAACCAAAGGCGTCTCAAAGCACTTTCAATCACATTCCCAACACATCACCTCGCCCTATTATTAGGTTATTACACCTCCACAGGTCATAAAACGTTTCAAGTATCTATGCAGTTAGGTCACAGGGTGAGAGAGGGTAAGAAGGTTTGTTGTATTTGTATCGGAAAATTTGAAGCACCTAAAGGAATGACCCTGTCCTCTTCTTCCTCGGTTCAATCAATATCAATCCTTTAGTTACCCAGGTAAAAGACTGATCTCTTTTTCATCTTGTTCCTTTCCAGGTTTGCTGCAGCCAATCATCTGTCATCATCTCGTTCTGTCCTCTGCATTCCATTCTCTAACACCATCTATCGTCAAATCCTCTTTAACTTCATCCATAAATCCCTGCTTTGGTCTTCCTCAATGGCCTCCTGCCTGGCAGCTGCAACCTCAGCATCCTCATGCTGAATCTATCCTCAGTGCTGTGCCATGTCGTTTTTGTGAAATGTTTTAAACCACCACTTTGTCTTTTCTTTTTTTGTATATATATTCAATATGTTGAAATTTGGAACTTGCTATGTTAATAAATGTTATTAACTATATTTTTGTGATTACTGCTATTATCATTATTATTATTTTTATGCAGAGTTTATCTAAAATAAAAAATTGACTGCATAGCCCCTGGTGCTGGTGCCATTTTCTAATTCATGATGACACCATTCTGGAGTTTTATCTGAGGAAATAATTGCAACTAATGAACTGCTAAGGCAGAATTTAATGTTAAAAAAGAAAGAAAAAACTATCTACATAGATGGATAGATAGATAGTGGGACAGTCACCCAGAGCGTCAGTAACCTGATTACCCCAGCTGTCAGTCTGAATAAGGCCAGACTTTAGGATCCTCCCGTTGTCTGATCCTCGGTATGGGACGGACTGGTTCTCCTGAAGAGTCTTCCAACAACCTCTGAGCCAGTCGGACTTGAAAACACAAAGCAAGAGAAGCTCCACCAAGATCAAGAATCAGTTGGTAAGAAGATTCAGATATTTATTTATTTATTTACTTACAGCTTTAACCACAAAACTGTTTTGGTTGTTTGTGTTGCTATTTGAAGCTCTGCTGAGTGCATTTGCCTTTTATGAATTACGCAACATGTTAACATTATGGTAGGAGAAAGTGAAGGGTTATTAAACAGTTAGAGTGGAGGGGAAGGGGGGCTGCTTGAGGCAGCCAGTTACTCTGGGGAAGGCGACAGGATACAACTAGTGGGTGGACCTTGATGATTGTTTCCGTGTACAACAAGTCTCTCTCTCACATGGTCCCATTCCTTTCAAACAGGAGCGTTCTGTGTTGGCTGCTGCATGTGCAAGTATCTCAAGTTGATTGTATGAAACATTTATCTGTGTTGTCTTTTCGTGCTAAGACCAACCCCAGTCAGCGACCTGGAAAAAAAATCTTTGGACTGAAGAGACGAGTTCAAAAAGCTGCCCGGAAACTGTGGATACTGAGCTTCAGCTCCAAAACAATGGCAGAGTGCGCTCCGGGTGAAAACTCCTCAAAGGCGGATGTTATGGACACAAGTGGCGCCTCTGCTGACTCCGCACGGGTGGCCGCTTTCAAATCCAGACCTACAGACCTGGGACTCATTCGCAGCCTGTCAAAGTCGGACTCGGACTTGCTGGCATCGCCGCACGGAGAGGAGGACGGAGGTCTGGCCGGCCGCACCGGGTCTGTGTCTAACTGCAGATCTGGGCAGCCGTCCACGGAGCGCATGCCTTCCTTTGCCTCCGAGTGGGATGAGGTAATGTGTGGGGACGCGGGGGAACAAGTGGGAGGGTGTAAAGGACGGAGGGGGGTGGAGTGGCGCAGGCTTTCAAGAGGGAGCGCGTTCACGTCCTTAAATGAGCGTGTGTAAGCAAATACAAATCTGTAGAAGAAAAAAAGAAAAAGAAATGTGTGAAGATATGTAAGAGAGGATTAACGAGGGAGAAAGAAACAAATGAAAGAAAGAAAGGCGGTATATTTTAAGGAATGGGACAGGAAGTGGGGCTGGAGGGAAAGGAAGACGGAGGGGGCAGCAGCCTGAGAGCGATCAGGGTCCAACAGAAGCGGTGATAGACTGTAGTAAGTTCATCCAGGCTGCTGGCATAGAATGCCTGTGGGTGCTTGAATGCTTGAATGGCTTGATCACTTGCACCGACCTCCCCACAGCAGCCCTGGCATCCAAGACTAATTGGGCTTGTGCTGTCATTCCACATCCACTCAGTGTGTGTCTCTGGGGCCGGCCCACGCTTCCTCTGTCTCTTCTTGCACTCCTCTGGCTCCTTTGCACCGTCTTGCGCCATCTTACTCTCGGTCCCCACTGTGTGCTCCCCAAACCAACCCAGCCTCCCAATTTCCCACCCCACAAAAGACTCAACTTGTGATTTTTAAACACCATGGTCTGTCAGCGCGGCACGCCCCGGAGCGCCGCAAAAAACAATGCCGGCAATAGGCAAAAAAAACTATGCCTGAATGGGCAAAACCAATGGGAACAGCTGCTGATGTGCTGATGGTTGACGATGATGTATTTTATTTTTAGAGCGGGCCGCCTGCACGTGTTTGAAGCCGCGACTGGGCGCCCTGTCAGACAATCCTTTTCCAAGGATCAACCAACCGCAGTCCAAAAGTGTGATTCACGGATCTCAAAGGTCACAAACATGGCTGTGTCTTCAATCCGTGGACCGTGTTCAAAAGTCATGTTTGCTGTTGTGACATTTCCCTTTCGGCGTGGTCAATCCGCTGTGGTAACTTGCCTCAGCTTGGTGACATCTTGATGGAAGGCCGACCCGTGTAAACAGGATACGGCTGTTACGGTCATGAGCGAGTGTGCTGTTTTCCTCCTTACAGCAAGGGCAGCAGGGTGTCACTTTGGAGCACTTAGACATCTTAAACTTTTACTTGTCTTTGTGAACACTCTGCCCACCCCCCCCCTTTGTCATCCCTGCACATCCAGTGCTCCACCCCTCTGCTCTCTGACAGAACTGTTTATTCAGGCTGCGTAGGGTGGAGTGTCCTGTTCTCAAGGGCATCCTGTTTTGCAGCTGCTCCCAAGTGTCTGTTTCTCTTCCAGATTTTTAGGGATTTATTTGTAATGGGGATATCAGTGCGTGCGTGCGAGTGTAGATAGGGCCCGAACCTGTTCCCGCCTAAGGAGTTTATCTCATGTAGCTATCAACCACCGAAGCAAACATTAAAGTGACACGCAGGGCTCCGAGGGTTGGCTGGGCTTTAGGTTAGATAGCAAAACAAAAATACAAGTAAATCTTATATGCACACAATAAATGTGCAAGTGCTGAATGTGGGGATGGCATTTAGAGACTTTAAACGTCATTGACATTTGTAGTGGTGCATATACGTTCAGAGAGTTATTGTGTCTGGCAGGTTGTGTAACTGCTGACCGGTTTCGGGGCATCCTCCTACGTAAAAAATTCTTGGTATTTACATAGACTATTTGACTTCCTTTCACATTTCAGCTTATGCAACATCAGTATCGCAAGTGTTGATGCTGAGCATACGAGTGCTTTTTGTATTACACTTTGCCTCACATCACTTTTCACCCTAAATCCCACCAGATTTGCGTTGAAAGCAGATCGGTTTGTGCAGGGTGATATTGCTTAATTAGAGCATAGCTCATTAATTAGTCCACTAATTCAGTCCTGTGTAAGGCAATGGCCCTCGTGAAGGCTGATGTGAGCAACGCCTTGCTTCAGGAACTTTCACTACTCCTTTTGGGTCATAGATTTTGCTCTTCCAAGGTGCAAAACGTCATAAATACTCCTTTATTCGTGCTGCACTTTTTTGAATTTTATTGGATTAAAAAAAAAAAAATAAATAAAAAATAAATTGCACTTAATACTCTCTATTTGAAATTTCATTTTCATGTATTTTATTGTATGAGTAGCAGTAGTATTTGTGTTGCTCATTTTTTTATGCACTGCATGGTCTGCTGCCATGTCCTGCGTGTTTAGACAGACGTTGACCAAAGACAATATTCGCTTGGAACATTGAATTAAATAATGACTTCCTTTTTCATACAGTCACTGTCAGTTTTCAGAATAGCAATCTGGGTGCTGTGGTGCTAAAACCCATCTAAATATTTTATAATTAATGTCACCCCTGACATCTCTCTTTCCCGAAAGTGCCTTTTTACAGGCATTATTTTATCTACTGACTGCCTAAAAGGTCATTACGCTTGTGAGAATGGCTTTAAAATACAAGGATGCATTTTTGGGCCAACTGTATCAAAAACATTTTTTTTTTTCACACTACTGTCATATTCCAATTACGATCACAATTTTGTGGACCAGGTGAATGTGAATTGGCTGGTGCACCATACAATTGTCTTAAGATTGTACGTATCAATTAAAGCATGTTAAAAGTGGTTTACAACTTGACACACAGGGATGTTTTTCAGCTTTACATAAAGAAATTATGTTTGAAGCTAAATCAGTAACATTTCAGCAATTTTTTTTTTTTTAAATCTCCTTTTGCACCATCGTACAATATGTAACATTTAAACAATCTTTATAGGCAATTGTAGCAGGTGTTTGTGATTCAGGGCGTAATTTTTTACCTGCAATTTCCTGACCAATTTCAGACCCCACATCAGTAGTTTTTGACTTTATCAATCTCTTTTACGTTAATTCCCTAAAAATAACTTTATGATGTAATACGTGTTTATTCATATGATAGTAACACACTGGAGCAGTAATAGAAATGACAAGTCTGATTAAGGTGATTGATGTCTTAATACTCAAAAGGCAAAGGTTAACATAACGGCACGTTACAGTTGCTTGAGTGGCTTTACTTGTGTGCCTACTCTAAATTTCCCAGCGGTATTCCTCAGGTCATTACACATGCACGCTTTTAAACTGAGTACAGTGTGTATGCATGTGGTGACGTTGCTGCACACTTCCTACTCTGCCTCCACATAACCCAAATAGATCGATATACATTTGTGTCCATTATGAAAGTATTCTATATTATATCGTTCCCTTATCTCTTTTGAGTAATGAGATTTAATATCGTTGGATTTGATTTTTTTTTTTTCACCTCTCTAATTCTATTATTTTGATAATATACATTTTATCTCTTCTTGTCTTAATCCAAGTTTGCTGCAGGACACAGTGAAGTCACAAAACCGTTTCCATGCAGGTTCATGGAGAGGGAATGTTTTCAAGGTATACATGTACGCTGGTTTATAATTCATATAGAAAGTCACGGCAGACTGAACACATCACGAGATCTGGTTGGACAGATGCAGCCCATGAATATGAGAGTGGTGGTGATGGTGTGGGACGGGGTTGAGCGGAGGTGGTAATCTTCCTCTTGCAAGTCACCCATATGACATTTCACCAGGTGTAACACAAGACACTGAATTTTTTTTCCTTCAACAACTTAGCCTTTGCTCCGGTTTTTACTTTCGTGCCGTGTTCATTTCAAAAAGTTTGCCAGTGTAAAAGTAGCTGGCTGAAAAATAAATCTATGTGGCTGAACTGAAACGGAGTCCAATGCGTCTCGCCAAGCCACTTCCTGGTGGTAGCGGTAGCGGTAGTGGCTCCAAAACTGGCGATTGTCATTCGTTTGTTTATTTAATCGTTTATTCCTCTGCACTAACACAAACGGTTCCTGGAAATGGATGGAGCTGACCACTAAATCTTGTGCTGCTGCGAGAATGGAGCATTTCCAATTCAATTTGCAATGAGACACCCAGTGATCCCTCAGCTGGTGGTTGTTGTTTGTTTTGTTTTGTTTTTTCCCCCCCTGGGACTCGGTTTCAGAGACTGCACTCTGAAGATAAGGCAAACTCCGCCGCAGTCTGCGTCTAATTACGGCTGCCAGTCATGTATCCCGGCGATCGGACGCCGGCGCTGTAAACAAAGCGAACCACACGAGTCAACGCAGCCGCGCAGTATTTCCTGAGTGACAGCTGATTATGAAAGCGGTGGGGTGGAGTGATATACCAAAAGGTCAGAGGATGACACAGAATGTCTCTCGTCCAATCGAAAATGGTTGGGCGCAACCACCTATAGCATAGTTCGAGATGACCTCGAATCTAGGCAAATCTTATGCAATCAAGAGTAGCTAATAAATGACACATGCATTGATGGCGCTTGCATGTTCTCCCTGAGTCCGCAAAGGTTGACTCCAATGTAGCCCGCTTCCTCCCACGGTCCAGGATAGACTTCAGAACCCCTGAGAGCAGGAGAAACAGTAATAGAAAAATGAAAGGAAGGGTGATAAAGTTGTCAAACGTAGCAGATCAGATTCAAATGTGCTGGATTGCAAACGGTGATGTCTTTAGTCGGGAATGAACATTTGAAGCCATGACCTTGGAGACCGGGACATGGTGATGGTGACAGATAACCCAAAGAATCAATAATGGAAGTAACGGTTGGTTTCAGCGTGGGCTTTCATCAAACTGTCACATATTGAGCTGCGAACAGGTGGGAAAACACCCAGCGAGGGACCTAATTTATGATAATCTGACACCAGCTGACATTAAGTCTCATTTGCAGCACTATCTGACAGGCTGGGCGCAGAGAAAACAGAAACGTACACAAATCCAGTAAATGTACACCTATAGAATGAGGCAAGAGTGACTGAAGAAAAAACACATTTAGTGTCAAAAGAAAAACTAACTTGCAAATGAAAGTCAAGACGGGAAACCTTGAAGTAATTGTTCTTTACTCAGAACAAAGACAATGAATGATGTATTGTACTCACCTCACCATGGAAGCTGGTGCTGCTTTGATGCCATTCTTAGCAGCTGTGTTTGTGCTGCCAGATAGGATTATGCGATGTGGGTCTTGTACAGTGTGGAGCTACTGGCCCATCCGTCTTTATTGACAGCAAAACTGAGACGGTAATTCTGTTTCCAGAGCGGCTCCAGTGAGGCAGGAAGCCTTTTTGGTTAGTTTATTATATTCTGCCATCGTTTCCATTATCTGCTCAGCTTTGGGCTCTCTGCCATCACTCATGTGCAGACCACAACAGAGATTATTTTAGCTGCGCAGCACATTGTTGAAGATTATTGCACATTATCTCTTGGGCATTATACAAGATCCCAGGCTGAACTGGCTGCACATGTGACATAAATGTGCGTGTCTTCCATGTGATTACAAAGACAAAAGTGAGGGCTGGTAAAATCACTTAGAACGGCACGTTTCAACTTATCAGGTTCAAGGAGCCTTGATCGTGCTGGATGAACGTATAATTTCAGTGTAATGTGCCGGATTTGAATTGCACCACATTAGAAAAAAATGGAGGAGCAGCTCACAGTTCCAAGCAGCTCATGCCTCATGGAGTTTGTACAAAATCTTCATCTTGAAAACCACTTCTTCTGCTAAAATATGCAAATTGTAGCAATCCGATGGGAAACAGGTTCATCCTCAAAATGACTGCTTAATGATGAACAAACGATTCAATGGAACGTCGCCAATAAGGATCATGGTGAAGTGGCAGAAAGAGTCAGTGTCCTCCAGGGAGAGAAGGAAGTGTGACATTAGCCATGCGTCACTGCCCTTAAGCTAGCTGCTGTACACAAGAGCTGTTCGAAGCATCTCTTTCCAAAGCCACTCTGAGCAAAGCAAAACAAAGTTGTCCACAGGGAAGAGCCATCAGTACCATTTTTAGTGGAGACGCTAAAATTCTACAAGATGATTCAGTGCTAATAAAGCCACGGCTATCGCAGGATTCACTGTTTGCTATAAGCTGTCGAGTCTTCTTCCCGGTCTTCATCTGAGGTTTTATAGAGCAGCTTGGAGCTGATAATTTTCACCCAGTGCCTCTGTGTCCGAAAGGAAGATAACTGGTCATGGAACAAGAGGGCTAGATTCCATTCTTACAATGTGAGCAATCTAGCTCGAGTGCAGTTTGACACACGTCCAACAGCATGACACTAATTTGCCCAAACCTTAGCCGCTGCTGAGAACATTTCCCTTCAAATGCAGTTCTTCTGTACAACGTCCAGATTGTTTTTGTTTTTGTCCTTTTTTCACTCGTTATGGAACACTGTTGCACATAATGAGCTCATAACAAGGCCAGCGTGACTATGGATGGTGGCTGCCTCGCCCGGGATAAAAGCAGCCAACCCTCAGATGCAAGCTCAGTCAAACGCAACAGAGCGCAGTTTCTGACACATTAGAGCCAAATTGATTTCAGTCTGAACGTACTTTGGCTGCTTTGAAGCACTGCTGCAGCAGGCTTGTCTTTGACACTCATCTAATCTTTGTTGGGTCAGATCAAAATCAAAAACCAAAAATCAGCAGACAATGAAGCTGCGCCTGGCTGGTAACTTCATTAGATCAGGATTCCCCAGCCCTTTCACACAGTTTTCGTTGTTGTTGTTGTTGTGTTAGGATTGTGTACCTAAGCGACAAATTGTGTGACCACTAAAATCTTGCGGTCCACTCGTAATCTCTTCAGTTAAATCAAGAGTAGGAGGAAGTGCAAACACCAAAGAAGTATTTCTAGAGGACGACTTTCAAAAACTATCCAAGACTGCAAAACAGCCCAATTTTTCCAAACCGTCTTCGAGTCCCGCCTGTGACTTTTGAATTTTTCCTGTAAATGTTCCAAAGAGCCCCATTTACCCGGAACCGCGGGACCAAAATTGTCCACCCTTTATCTTTTATCAGGTAACGGTAAAAAAAAAGAAAAAGAAAAACCTCACTGTCAGATCAGTTTCACTGTCGGGCTGATGTACTAAAAAAAAAAAGAAGAAAAGTTGTCATAAAAAACGGCAGTGTGTGAGGGAAATGAAGGGCAGATCAACTTGTATTAGCATGCAAATCACTTTGGGGTGCTGATAGCGGCCATCACTCAGACTTGCTCCGGTGATTTAATGACACAGTCCACTCACAGCACGCTACATAACTGCACTATCAATTACATTCCTCCGCAGAAAGATCCTTCCACGATTTCCAACCTGTACTTGGGCATTTACCGGAAGTCGCTCTTTTGGTCAAATTCTATTCTGAATCAATGATGACGCAGCGCAAGGGCTTCTTCTTTTCTTGAGGATAACCATCCGATACAAAGAGAACACTACTTAGTACTGATACATATTGATTAAATGAGACACTTTAAAAAAAAAAAAAACTATAATCAGTAGAAAATCTGTGTTGATCATTTGTTTGGTAAATAAAAATAAAACAGACAGCTGTCAGTGTCACAGCTTTGTTTAGTCAAATGAGACAATTATCCATCCATCTGTTTCCAACCATTGATGCTAAGCTAAGTCTCTCGTGAGCCTGGCGCCTGCCTCTCATCGGAGTTTAATGTTACTATTTTAGTCCCTTTTATAGTTTAATTAGATGTGTTTTCTGCCCTTGGCTCTGCTTCCTCTCCAGGCAGCGTCATGACTGGCTGGCGATAAGGTGTCGCGTCGCATTGCAATTAACCGCCACTTTACTCTGACACTTCATCTATCATTACAAACCGTGTGCAAGAAACACAACGAGCTTTTGCGGGTCTGCTTTTTCTTTTTTCTGAGCTTTTTTTCCCCATAAGAATGAGCCGGTGCTAACTTGGTTGGCAAGTGTTTTCGAAAGCCATTGCATTTACTTCTTATTGCTATCCAATCCATATGGTCAAAGAAAAGCACAGCAAAGTACAGTTTCTTGGTTCAAACGCTCTCCAGTTATGCTCGTCTCAGCTTCCTGTATTTCTTCTTCTTCTGCAGCCATTACTTCCTGCTTACGTCACAACTAAATGGCAGCTGATGAGTGCTGTAGTGGAAACCTGAGCCCAAAAGACACTCGTTTTTTAAGGTTGTTAAAATACAAGTGCCAGATACTAGAATAGAAATCTTTGCAATCCAGTCCTCTTGTCTAGCAAAGTCAAGTCATCACACGAAACCATTCCCCCCCCCCATTATGGGATCACTCATCAGTTAAACTGCACATTTTAAATGGGTCAATATGACAAGATATTTTGTTAAATATATGTACTGACAAAAGAGTCAGACTTCTGGCTCTGGTGAGTTATTTTATTTCTACAACAGCTCTCCCCCACCTCCCCATCCTGTGACTGCCTGGTCACATGACCCACTCCAAGGCCTCCAGCTATTTAATGCAGTGTCAGCACCTACATCGCAGGAAGAGCCGCGTTCTGTGTTGAGGTCAGCAACGATACTCGCTTTAGGCTTCCTGTGTGGTACACATGTAGACAATAGTGTTTCGCGTAATTGCCTGCCATGGCTAAAGGGCTAGTTCACACAAAATTGAGGTGTCACCCATTCGCTAATCACCAGTTGTAAATGGATGACACTGAAGGCAACCGTGGCACTTTTTAGTCTACACACCGATGGCCGAGTTTCACATGGGGAAATTGTTCTACTCAGTATGAGATCTGATTGTCATCATGTACTCAAGCGTGCACTGTAGACTGCCAGGTTGCAGCCACGATCATGTTAGCCCTTCTGAATATGGCAATTCACTTCCCATGATACTGGAATTTGAGAGGTGATGTTGTAGCTCTAGTCGAAGAATCTGACATTAGAAGCACCTTCCAGGATCACGGAAGAACCCAAAGAACCTTGAGCATTGACCTGAGCATTGTTTTTAGTTTTTTGTTATCATCTTCTCTGAAATGTTTAGCTCCCTAACCACATGTTGCATGACTCTTGTTTTGTGTCATCAACATTAATATCAGTACAGTTTCTCATTAATTGAATTGTTGGTGCTCAAAATTCACCAATGCGTTTAAATCAAATATATACAAAACTTCCCACCTAGAGGTTCAGAGTCCACCCACTGTAGTCTCCAAAAGTCCTATGGGAAACACTGTATATACATATATTTATATTCCATAAGCTCCCTTCATGACCTCAACTCCAACCCACTTACAGTGGGTGACGCTGTAAGAGCGTGGTATTTTAAGACACTTCAGCTCTTTAACCGTGATGGCTGGCTGGTTTCCTTAGAAGTGCATTTTGGTGACAGGTTTTTAAGGTGCACTTAAGCTTAAGATGCATCCTGGTGTGTGTGTGTGTGTGTGTGTGTGTGTGTGTGTGTGTGTGTGTGTGTGTGTGCGCGCGCGCGTTGTAGAATGTAACTGGGTTAATTCAAGGAGTAATGCGAGCTCTGAACTGCTGCAGGCATATGTGAAGCGTCCCACGTGCCTGTCTTCCAAATGAATCAAGACTTTTCCACAGTGTTGATGCCACTAGCGAAGAGCATCAGGCTTTTTCAAACACTAAATATTACATCAAATGAGCCTGGCTGCGTCTCTAGTGTCACTAGTAGAAGCAGAATCAGCTTTTCAGGCTCGGGAAAAAAAAGAAAAATCATAGCTGATCGTGAATAGGCTCCTCCAGTGATTCTAAATTTAGTTCCCAGCCGGAGTCGTTCCGGCTGGCAGACGGAATTTTAGGTGACACCAGCTTGCTAATTGGCGTTTTTTTTTTTTTTAAATTGTGAAAACACGGAGTTGGGGGATATCGGATTCTTCAGCGGATAAAGACAACACGAGATGACATCAATCTGTTAGACTGCTGTCTTTATAATGAGGCGACCGGGACACTGTGCATGAGTTCCTGTTGCCCTTGAAGCTCTGAGTGTCACAGCTGTGCTCTTGACATATTGATAATTTGCCAAAGAATGATTACGGTATATGAAACAGAACAAACAATGACCTGTAACTGCATCTGATGTCCTCCAGAAAACACCAAAAAAATCTCCTAAGTAAACAGTTTTGCCTCTAAGCCCCCGCACGGTTCCTCTCTGACTGGCTGTGTAATCTCCTGCATGCAGCGGTGCGCTCACTTAACCTAGCAGTGAAGCTGTTGCCGTATGCTGTATGAAGCCTTAATAATGTAGGTCTGAGAGGGCAATCAAGCACTTCCCCCAAGAAGCAGCCGGCAACAGATCGGTGTCTCCTGACGATGACTTGGTGCAGGGCAATACGCTCCAGTAATCAAGTTTAATTCAGTTCACGTTTTTTCCCTGGTCGTAACTCACTTTAATGCCTTGCGGTGTTTCCATGAAGTGGTGGGTCAGTTATTTGATAGTTGTCTATGCTCAACTGTTGCTTATAATCCATCACGGTAAAGCAACCCAAACCTCCTGCCAGCGCTGCCAGCAGCAGAACACCTCGCCCAGTGCTGCTCTGTCAGCCTGCTCAGAACACAACTTTGGCAGTAAAGTGGTGGTATAAAGTTAGATAATTAAAGCAGTGTAAATAATTTAATGGGGATGAGCAGTAATTTTAATTTTAATAGAAACAGCTTTTCAAGGACAATTCTGTTTTGTTTTTTTTTCTTGAGCATTTTTCTTTTCTTCAAACAGATTGAGAAGATCATGAACTTGATTGGAGCCGGCATTGAAACCTCCAGAGAAAAACAGCCTGCACTGAGCTCAGGTAACACAGCACCACCCGTTTCCTCCACAGCAACAAATTTTTGTAACTCATGTGGATCATTTTTGTGAGATTATTGTGAAAACATGCTACCAAGACATTAAGTAAGTCTCAGTTATCAAGGCTATTTTTTACATGATGATTAAGCTTTTTCGAACTTATGTAACAGTCAATGTTAATGAATTGGAATCCAAAAGTACAGCCTGTTATTTCTCAGAATGTCAGGCTCTTAATGTCTTTCCATGTCACTGATGAACCAACTCCATCAAAACTAAATTAAAACTAGTTAAGGATGAAGTATATTCTTAAATGGTTTTGCATTAGCAAAATAACAAAACTAATCACCGGCAACTGAATTAAAAGGAAAAGACCTTAGCTCAGAATCACTAGAAAATCCATCCATGGCGCAATGCGATCAATTTCTCCTGCAGGGGCAGGGACACTTCCAGCATGTCAAACTGCGCTTCCACCTGAATAAGCTATAGGAAGAAACATCAGTATACGCCAGTGTGTGAGAAGCCAGCAGTTGTTTAATTAGTAGTAGTTGTACTCGCTTAGATCATGTCATAATTGAGGTGTCATAATTACAACATTTTGACAATTAAAAGATATTTTTCAGTAATTTTGAAATCATTTTGAAATGACCATTTTCTACATGCTGCATATTGCTGCTCAACAAAGTCAATAATGCAGCCGTAGCCGCCCGTTGCCTCAGCACCACGGACAGCGCTACAAATTAAACTGACATTTTCTTTTTTTGCCTTTTGTGTTGTTCTGCTGTCTCACCCAAATCCTCCGTGACTCAATTTCAACCAACATTCTGTGAGAAGGCCCAATATTAATCTGCTTAAGAGTCAGAAGGCTGGTAACACAATGATATCCGACATCAATTCCACAACTATCGCAAGAGTTGCTGATGCCACGGAATACGGCAGTCATCTCCCAAGTGTGCAGGCTTGGATCCTCTGTGGCTGTCCAAGAGCACTCGGTCTGGATCCTAGTTCTTAGTAATGCAACCAGTGACATCAGCCCTGTGACTGATGCTTGGTGTCATGTTTGGTGCAACTCTCTGTGTCTAATTACCTATAGTGAGCGACTGATTCCCAGCACTGAAAGCACATGAGCTGGAAGGTCGTAAATCACCGACACCGAACCTGATATTTGTTTCGCACTTCATTGTTATTCTTTTTTTTTTTATGAGGTTCCCACTTTATAGAAAATCTAATTCCAGATTTCCCCGGCTGTCATATTTTCTCTCCTGGAGTTATTGTGCACCTCGATGGGGCTTGAATTGATAGCACACTTAATCGAGTGTCCTTCAGGCAGAGAAGCCAGCTGGCATCAGCTCCGTTTGTTTAAATAACATTCCCCGAGTTGATACAGTGTTAAACCTACCTCCAGAAGACAATCTGCCATAAGGTGGTTTCATCACACACTGTTGTGTAACGGCCGCTGCTGCTGCCTGCCTGCACAGGGCCGACATTTAGAGGTCTCAGCAGATTTATTAAGACCGAAACCTTCATTAGCCATGCTATGTGTGCATCAGATATTAATTTGCTGACCACGGTAAGGTGCAAGACTGGCTGCACAGAAAGAGGGGGCAGGAGTGGTAAAATATTGGCCAATATTTCAGGACGGTATTTGCACATGCCTGACAGCGCTTCGATCACACCTCTACGCCGTCTTCTTGCAAAGGCTTCCAGTCTACGAAGTTAAAATGACAAAGCTCACAGCAGATAAGAGTTTGAACAATTAATAAACTTAGTAGCTGAGTAGACACAATGTTAAAGTCTTCATGTATCATTGATACAGTTTTAAATTCTTTAAGTTGTCGTGTGGACACTGCAGATAATTAAAACCTACATTTTCGTTTTAATTAATACTTTTCAAATCTAGGTAATAATAAATGTCAAATGTGGATGAGAAGTATCTTTCAAGGGAGTGACAAAGAGGAGTAAAAGCATTCAAAATGTGAAAATTCCACCGAGATAGGAGGTACTGTTTAAAATGAGCAGAGAATGAATGTAAAGTTAAACAATTGACATTTCACTACCACTCCAATGGAGGCTCTGGTGACATTTTCGAATCCACTTCAACCATTCTTGAGTTTCACAGCAGCGAAATCCGCTCTGTGGTGGCCTGAGGCGGATGTGGACTCCATCCTCGAAGAAATAACACAAGATAAACATGTAAGACATGTCTTTATACTGATTATGTGGCATCGTTGAAGAGTCCAGAAGATGCACATGCCCAACTTGTGTTGCAATGCAATGATGACGTGAACGTCACATTTTCAGCCGGGATATCCAGTGTAACCTCCTGCACAGAAGCTGTATTTCTTGGAGGAAGAAAGTTTTTTTGGCTGTGTCTTGAGGGATCCCGATGAACCTGCAAGTGGTCCCATGTCTCTAGGACAAAGTTGACTTTTGACCCCATAGACTTGCATGGCATTAGGGTTAGGGTTACTGCTGGAATTAGGGTTCGGGTTTCGGGGTTCCTCATGGGCTAGAAGACCCAAATTTGACGTGGCTGTGTCTTGAGGGATCCCGATGAACCTGCAAGTGGCCCCATGTCTCTAGGACAAAGTTGACTTTTGACCCCATAGACCTATGGCATTAGAGAGTTCCAGACAAGCAGTGTGGTGTTTGTGTGTTTTTTGTATGCCAACTATTGACACAAGAGTCCATGGCTACAATTGGCCTCAACTGACTGGACCACTGTGTAGTAAATGGCTAAGGCTCCAGCTGTAGGGGAATCAACTCTCTCTTTTGTAGCAAAAAGGAGACAGGTTATTTTTTTTTATATAACTAGTTCTCATCCTGCACTTACACACCTTCATATTAACTGCCATGTAAACGATTAACACCCGAGGTGATTCCATGTTGCGTAACAGAAAATATGTTGTTTGGTTTTTTTTTACCCCCTTGTGAGCACATATAGGTGTGCTATTTTTAGGCCTGGTTTGAAGAAAGGCATACTGAAAAGTGTCCCAGATACGGCTGAGTCATGCCGTTGCCGATCCGATTTGAATCGTAGATCGTGCAGAAATAGCTACGCTAGGTTGGTTTTTGTCACTGTTTTGTATGCGCCGCCTAGTTGAGAGGCTGCGTTTTCTTTTCTCTGTCATTGTAATGAAAGGGAAACAAACAGGCACCACTTCAGACTTATCAGCCGCCGGGGGGTGAGAGTGAGGAGGGAGATGAGGCAGATTTCACAAAGACTGAATAGCAAATTGTCACTTTTCATTCATTCTACCTGTGCCTTAGTGTTGCAGCAGAGTTGGGAAACCCTTATCCCTCTGTAGCTGTTTTTGTCTTTTCTACCATTTGCATCCTGAGGACAGCTCGTTCATCTGCGGCAGCCATCAGAAAAAAAAAAACACGGCCCTTCAATCTTCTGCCACTCTGTCAAAGAATGAGCTTGTCAGGCCTGTATGCTCGTCACAAGCGCCTTGATTGTGTGCTTAGAGGAAAAAACGGACTTAAACGGGCTTAAAAAGATAGAGGCGAGCACGGCGGGCTAACGGCACACAGGAGGCATCGTCTCGGCTTGTGTACAGGCACGCACTGATGTTCAAAGGGAAAGCAGTCCGCCTTCACTTCCCACTGAATTAATTCAGCTTTGCGGCTCATTTTCTCCACCGCTTGGGCGTGTTGACAAGCCTCTAGCACTCTGATAGAGAAGGGCCAACTCTATCCAGCCTCAACCTCGACCTTTTGGGCTGTAAAATAGGTCTTTCTGGGCTCCCCTCTGAGAAACATCCAGATCGGATAAATAGCAACGGGCCACACTTGGATAGCAGCTCGTCCTGTTTAAACTGGGGATCAGACGGTGACCCAGTTCCGCCCAACGAAGGAGCATCGGATTCTCTGTCAAGTCTGTAATTAGGTTCCACTACTGTGGGAGGTGTTGTTGTCCCAAATGAATGGGCGTAATTGGAAGGAGGTGGCAGGTATTTTTACCACTCTTTGTCTGAATAGTGCGGCGTAATAGCCGATTTTGGCGGCAGGCTCAAGAAGGCGTTGCGGGATCTTGTCGTGAATCATAATTAGTCCACTCCAGCCTCTCTTACCTTCTATTACCATCTCATCTCCCCTCATGTTTCAGCGCCCTCCTCCTCTAAATGGTCTTTACCCCCTCTCTTATCAGTCTCTTTCACTCCTTCCTTCACTTCCACTGCTGAGCCCTGGCAAATCTGACAGCGGCTGCTCCTCCACAGAACAAATGATCAGCGCTACACCTTGCGGATGGCCGACCCGTTCGCAGAGACCCGACTTGGCCTTTACCTGATCGTTAACGCCGGAGCAACAGGAGGGAACAGGCAGCCAATTACGGAGGAGGTTCAATCAATAAGCCTCCTCTTTGCTTTCCTTCTGCTGGCAACGCTTCCTCCTTCGCCCTGACCGCCTCACCAAGCGGCAAGCTGCCCATCTGGGAATGTGTGAGGAGGTCGAAGGCTTGCATAATTACGTCCCGCCTTCAGCTTTACCCTGATAACGGCAAACATGCACACGGGCTGCCGAGCTGGAGCAGGCAGGTCCTGCAGTCGACCGCGAGCCTTTCAAAGACAGCCTGCCCCAACCTCCCCAAGAGTGACTCATTTGAGTGGAATCTGTCTACATTTTAAATTTTCATCCCACTTGTTTACGCATTCCCCCCCCCCCTCCATGTCAGTAGCCTCCGTTGTGCCCTAAAAATGGATGATGCGACATGAGCATCTGGAAGAACATAATGGAATTCTCCCTCGTCTGTCATGCTGCCTGAGATGCAGAAAAGATGGGACTTGAAGTGTTCTCCTCTTTTCTTGTCTTCTGCTCCCTTTGTATTTTCCTCCTTCTCTTCTCCCCATGCTCTAAGAGTGCATTAGGCTTCCACTGACTTAAATCCATGCTGCCCCCCCGTTGTCGCATCATCAAAGTAAGACCTAAATGAATTTAAGCCATCTGCTAATACGCAGGGCACCCGAGGAGATGCTGAGTTCTAATATTCCATTTTAGACTTAACAACCGCAAACAAACAAACAAAAAATACACGGGTGCTACCCCTGTACAAGGCAAGCCACCCTCTTTCATCCTTCCCATTTTGGTCACCCTTTGCAGAAACTGTCTGTGATTTTGGGTGGTGGTGGTGGTGGTGGTGGTGGTGGGGTACTCTTGTGCTCTTGTCCCCCCGTGCCTCTGACGCTCGGTGTCCTTTTCTGCACTGGCAAGAACAGAGTGCCGCTGTGCAATTCTAATCAGTGCAGCGGGGGGGACAGGAGGAAGGGGTGATGTGGGGTGAGGTTGGAGAGAGGAGAGACGTGCGAGCAAGTGTAGAGGAGAAGGGGTAACGAGACGGAATGCGAGGAGGTGTGTGTATGTGTGTGTGTGTTTGCATCACATGAGAGGTGGAGGCATGGAAGGAGGGGAGAGCGCAAGACGGAGAGGGGCGGGGAGGCGATAGAGTGAGGAAGAGAGGGAGAGAAAGAGAGAGGGGTGGTTGCGTGGAGCAGCACCCCACTTCATCAGGCGGCATCGCGGCAGCCCTGCAGTGCGATCATCACACGGTGTGGGGAATGGGGCTATGAGACGGAGAGCGGCAGACGGCAAGCAGCAGAGAGAGGACGAGAGCAGAGGAGCAAGGAGAAGGAGGTGGCAGTGGCGGCCGTGGTGGTGGGGAGGTGGGAGAGTCACAAAGAGGAGCTGGGGAGGTGGGGGTTTGGGGGGCAGAAAGAGAGGGAGAGAGGAGATTTGTGCGGATGAAGAGGGGCGGGCAGGTGGGGGGTGATGATGCTCATTGAGTCTGCCGCCTGCCGCGGACGCTCGCAAAGGACGTGAGGCTGCGAAGGCAGGACCTGTGATCTCCTGAGCACAGAGAGGGGGGGGGGGTGGAAAAGTAGCTGGCGTCAGGACGTTATGCCCCGCGAGCTGTGAGGAGGTGGGGGGGAGGGCGGGAGGTTAGAGTGGGAGGGGGGTGTGTTGGTGGCGGCGGTCGTAAGCGCGCGCGCGTGTGTGTGTGTGTGAGAGAGAGAGAGAGAGAGAGGGAGAGAGAGAGAGTGTGTGAGAGAGAGAGAGAGCCAGGAGCAGCTGCTGTGACTGCATCTGTGTGAGCCTCGCCACGACTCAGACAGGCAGGGGATGCAGCAAAGCTCTGCCCTGAGCACACAGGGCTGCCAGCACCACCCAGCAGCGGGGAGGAGCGGAACAAGGACCAGGTGGGCCGGGTCGGCAGCTGAGGGCGCCCGCCCCGGAAAGGAGCTAGCCTAACCCCTGCGAAACTGCCGTCCTGCAGTCATCCTCCAAAAACCAAAGGCTCACCTGCCTTCTCTCAGAAAAAGGGGACGAGAGGGGGAACGTCAGCTTGGATATATTTTTTTTCCCCTCTCTCTCTCTTTCTCGCCGCGCTGGGAGATGAGAAGCACGTTCCGCGGCAGAGTCGCGCAGCCAGCAGCCAGCCGAGGAGAGTGAACGCTGGGCAGCGCAGGAAACACTGGCACCGCCAAGGACACTCAGCGTTTTTCCCACCAGTTGTTGGTTGACCCGGAGATTTACCGAGGGATCTATACCTGGATTTGATCATGAATTGAGGAATTTGGAATCAGCACGCTGTGGAAATTCTAAGCCAACATTTTCATTTTTTGTTTTTGGGAAAGAAAAAAAAATCTTGGATGTAGATTGTTCAATGTCCGTGCTCCTTTGTGGCAAATGTGTATCCCCATATATACAAATATATATAGATCTATATATAAAAAAATAATACCATGAGTACCTCAACTGTGCTTTAGAATGCTGCTACCTTCATTGTATGAGCCGTGTCCTAGCTCTCAAAGAGGTTGACCAATGAAGCCATGGGACTCAGCCAGAGCTTTACAAGTATGTGGTCAAAACCATGACAAATATCATTTTGGGGGAAACTTTGTATTTCTGGGTTTGCACCTTGTTGGAGTCGTTGACAATTTTAGTGGGGATGGGGGACACTCGAGGTTTAGCTCAGAGTTATATCTAATGTCTGACACCTTTGTTAAAAAAATGTCTGATTTAGTGATTTTCCAATTGTCACTTTAGTGTTTAGTCTCGACGGGCAGCGTACGCTTCTTGCTACGTTCTTGGACTAGCTAGGCACTCGGTTGTTCTGTTAGCTCATCTGCTCACTGAAGGGATGTTTTAGTGAACCCCGTTTGTCAGAAGATTCCACGGTGGCCTCGCACCACCTAAACTAACGCTGCCGAGCTTCCGATGGGCGTCCTCCCCTGCACTACCTCCACCCTCGCCTGACATCCTCAGCCAGTCACACTAACACCAGTGGGTGTAACATTAGCCTAGTCAGTCCCCGGCGGGGCTTGAACGGGGCCCCTGCACCACCTCCTTTTCCCTCCTTCTGTGTGTGAGTTAGCTGGCCCCCGCCTTTTACCTTGGGAGCCACTCAACCCCCCTCCCCCTCGGCCTGGACCCTGTCTCCCCCCAACCCCGCCTGGTGCTGCTGCACTCGGCTCTGCTTCCGCTGGCCGAGGATGATGTGGCAATGCCATGTGTCGTCCTCTGAGTGCCGCTGCTACCGGCTGAACGGCTTCTCCCTGCTGAAGCGCTTCCCTCTCTCGGCAGATGGGGCCTGTGGTAAAGCCCTGGACCAGCCGGTGGGAGAGTGGCTGGAGCACGTGGGGCTGCCGCAGTACGAGAGCAAGTTCCTGCTCAATGGCTTTGACGACCTACGATTCATGGTGAGTCACCTGCCGCACGTCATCCCACAGGGGTCGCTTCCACTTTGCATCACTCTTGCCTCTGCCTGCCTGCCTGCCTGCCTGCCTGCCTGCCTACGATGGCCCGGTTGCTTTGGTCTTTGGATGTCACCACTCTGCTCACTTGCCCTCTGCTTGTCTCTCAGTGACTTCCTCCCCTTTCTTCTTCTCCTCTCCCCCCCTCAGCCTCCTCTCCCTCATCCCCTTTTATAGCTCCTCTTCACCCCAGCAATGTCTGATGACCCAGCTAAGATTTATGGCCCCCCACACTGAATGCCTTTCAAGAATATGGCCTGTCACCACTGGCAAGACAAATGGCAGCCAGAGCCCATTACATTTTCCCCCAGCAATCCCAATCATACTGTCTAATTTATTAAACAATTCCGGTCAACTCTTTCCCCATTATTGGATCCTCCAATTTTTAGCTGAACTTGACCCCTGTTTATCCCCAAACGCGGTGCAGTTTATGATCTGAACACTTTGCATGCAGAAACACAAACACTGAGTGCATGGTGTGTTTGTAGTTATGCCACAGCTTGCTTTAACCCAACAAAGCACAATTTCAAGATGTATGACAGTTGGACAAACTCAGTTTTCTCTGTGGATAAATCATCAAATGTCTGACTTCAGAGCACATTTCAGCGAAGCTTGATATTCCAATTCAGAATACACCAGGACACAGGGCATATTGGCCTGCAACATGGCTGCACACTGTGAATGCACTTAGCCAAAGGGTCTAACAAATGTCCATGCTTACCCTTTGGTAAGGGGTCCAAATGTCCACGTTTACTCCTAACCAAAGGGTAAATGTGGAATTGCCTCCTGGGTTCCACGTTCCATCAGTCGCAGCAGAGCTTTGTTAAGTGAGACCAGTATGCTCAGAGGAAAAGCGGATGTATCCCACAATGTGTTACGGCTAAAGTCTGCTGCTCTGTTTGGTTTTTTTCCCCTTATGGCGAGGCACGAGATCACAACGTTACGCGAACATGCGATCACTCCTACCACGAGGTGCGCTGCAGATGCCAGCTCCAGGCTCAGATTTGTGTTTGCTCATTAGCTGCCAAGAAGCCTCGAGCAGCAATATGTACACAGACACAGTCGCGGGGATGAATGTTGTATGGGTGTGTGATATAGATTAGAACTAAAGCGATTAATTGTTCGTGTGTAATCTGTCGGAAAATGTGAGATTTATGCAGAGACTGCCGGCAGGACACATGCTTAAGTTGATCTTGTGTCTTAATTATCCTAAAAAAAAAAAAAAAAAAATTCTACTTCACTATCAAGCATCATGTAAAGAAAAATTTAAATACTAGATTATCTTTGTACATCACTATGATAATGTTTGCTGTGGATTTTCCTAAAAGCATAGATTTAAAAAAAAAAATAAGAATAAGAACATAACTGCCAAATCAAAATACTTTCATAATTTACTCATTTTAATCCTGGATGTCGACTATTTTGGTAGATAAACTGCAACAAACAACTCACTAATTGTCAAAGGTTTTTTCAACAGGTTCGTTACAAGCTGAAAAAAAAAAAGAATTTTGTCATCTAATCATGTACGTAACATGTCTCTTGGGCACCATAGAGACCCATCATTATCTCCTCAACAGTTTGTTGAGGTTGCAAACAGGGGAAAGGTCAGAGATGCCGTTCAGACACTGTGAGTGTTAAGTCCTGTGCCCTTTTACATGATGCCAGGCAGATGTGATCAATTTAACTAGATTTGACATGCAGAAACTTGTTCCCAGGGTCCATTATATTATATTAGACGCTTTTAAAAAAAAAAAGCTTTTGGTGTTTTTTTTTTTTTTTTTTATGTGTACGCTGATGTTGCAACGAGGCAAAAAGCTCATGTGTGAAACATCTTACAAAGTTTCCCGTCATGCATTAGCATTGCATCTTTCCAGCATAAATATTGCATCAGAAGCCGCAGCCCACTCTCTTTTACTACTTTAACGTACAAGAAAATCTATAAGAATAAACTGAATTCTCCTTCTGACCACAGTAACACCTTAATTCTTTAAAAACGCACATGAATATAAAATGTCTCCAAATGATACCCCATGTATTTTTAGTTACTGAGAAATGCTAGGCCAGTGTTGCATAAACTCAGTGCTTTTCTTTGTGCAATAGAGAAGTTCTACCACGGCCAAGTCTGCAAATAGGCTCAGAACAAATCAGACTGCCATCACTGTAAAACTATGCAACACTTCAACATGACTCTTCCATCACATCATTCAAATGCAGGATGAAATAAAGAATTTGGACCAGTATCATCAAATCTGAGAGTTGTTTTACCAAACATAAAGAATCTATTTTAGGCTCCTGCTCTATTCTGACCTTTTATTCGAGTGATGAGTGGGTCGCGTCCTAACTGCACACAGGCTAACAAATGCTGCTGCATCGTGCACTGAAACCAATCCGTGCAAAGAGCAGGCTGACAAAAGACCACAGTATATGTCTCAACTTTGTGGCCAGGAAGAATCAAAATGCAGCATTCCAGAGGGAGGCAAGGCAACACTAGACGACTACACAAGTACACAAGAGAAAAGAAACAGACAAGATTTCATATGGTGCCATGAGGGGGGGGGGGGGTGACGACGATGTTTGCGTGGCCTAAATAAGAATTTGTTCTCCTATTTGTAGCGACATAGTATCAACACTTTATGGAACGTGTTGGTGAGACTGAGCAGCGGAGATCCAATAGGTGCTGCTGCAGTCGTAAAAGGCTTTGTTCCCTCGGAGGCGCACCTCATCAGATTGATTACTCTTGGCGTGCGCAATTCATTTAAGTTCATTTTCCTCCCACTCGGCTCCCTTGTGTGTGTGAGAGAGCGCGTGCATCGCGGCAAAAGCGAGACATTGCCAGTGGTAATATTAGCATAGCACAAGTCACGATTCATTTATTGACCTAGGTCGCGTATGTCATTGATTAGCGGTCGCACTTTTATGTGTGAATAATGGCTCACAGTTTCTCCCTACGTGCAGCTGTTCGCGTTAGTATGCGGGTTAAGTGCACTATGTTACGCCTACATCGTGTTTGTTCTCTGTGCATGGGCTCCGAGGTCTCAGAGTATTTGTTTGCATGCACACACAAGTGTACCATGTGGGAACGTCTGAGCGTGTGTTTGCGTTCACGTGTGCGTGAGTGCGTTTTCTTGCTCGTGCCTCTTACGTTTGTTCACATGCAGGGAAGTAACGTGATGGAGGACCAGGATCTCAGAGACATCGGGATCACTGACCCGGGACACAGAAAGAAAATCCTCCATGCGGCACGCAGCTTGCCCAAGGTAGTTAACATCATAGCTCAAGCTGAGCACCGAGAGAAGACATTGACTGACAGTGTCTGAGAATTAAAAGGTCAAAATATCGCCATGCTGTTAAAAGTAGTAGATGGGAAGGAGGGAAATAGATAAATTAAGCCAGATGGAAAAGATTGTGCATTCGATGTATGCAAAATTCATTTTCAGGGTCAAAAGTACACGACGATAGGAACGTTTTACTAATATCTATCAGCTGCTGCTATCGTTCTAGTTTGAATTTACCATTAAACTAAGTGTGAATATGGTCTACTGTACAGGAGAGTGAACAGCTGGGGAAATAAGAATGTAATTATGATGTGGCGCTGTAAGTAAGATTTATTATTCAGTTTTTGGGAAAACATGCACCTTAAGTTGCAGTGACACAAGTGACCCCTAGGCTAGACTTTGCATTAAGGTGAATGCAGGGTAAACGCTCTCAAACACTGAACTTGAGACTCACACAACTGAGTCAGACCTCACACCTTCTCTCCACACAGGTCTCAAATCTGTGTCCCAAATCACATAGTGAATCACGCGGTGTTGTCCCAAATTGTGCAACAGCGTTTTCCTCCCACTGCGAGTGAGGATGGGTTTTGAACAGCCACTTCCACATCTTCTGTTACTTCAATTACATCAGATTACTCTCAGACGGTAAATAAGCAGTAGTGATTGGATTGCATTAAACACCCAAAACGAATGATCAAACAAAACTGGCACAAAGGAGTTAGTGGCTAGGTAGCTCTGCTGCAGCTAGGAGTATATCAGCAAGCAAGCGGAGACTGATGTTAAGTAGCACAGTGAAAACATTACGTCACCAATAGGGCATTCAGTGAAGGGGTGAAATCAGTATTAGGGCATTCAGTGAAGGGGTGAAATCAGTATTAGAGCATCCAGACCATCAGAAAAGTATGATTCTGAAGCACACGAGAGCAGTGCGGTGCAAAGAATTGTTTTGCCTTAATGGGAGCCATATGTGCTAGTGGAGTGCCAATTAGACGATGATGACTGAAAAGTAGACGCAAGCACAGCCGCAGGAAATTGAACAATTATGTACGGAGGACAAACATAATAGTTCCCATTCAAACCGACTTCAAAAATTGGTAGCCCTGTGTGTAAATATCAGCTTGTCACCTCTGCTAATGCTGCTAACACCGATGGTCTTTAGGCTAAAGCTTATAAACTCTTACCACATTAAAACAGACAACTTACTTGTTAAATATCAACATCAACACCCTGAACAGAGTACTTAGTATTTCAATCACCCCCATAGGTGGGCTACAATGTAAACTGAGAGGATCAACGCCCACTGACGGCACATAGCTGGCACAAGCTTCTCACACAAAGTTTACCTTGATACTTTTTAAAAAGCAACATGGCCACCTCCCACTGCAGTAGGTACTTTTTTTTTTTTTTTGATGTTGTGGAGAGAATATTTAAGAACGGTTGGCAGTGTGGTGCAAAGTGAGCACAGGATTTGCATCTGAACTCTAGCCTACGTACAGTGGCACCAGTTCAGCATTTACCTTTGTGGGTCAAAATATTTTATCATTCGTATTTTGTCAGAACATCCCAGAGCTACTGGACCGGTTTCCTTTACATGTCTTTCCCTTCAATGCAGGTAAAGGCACTGGGCTGTGATGGCAGCACATCCCTTGCCTCCTGGCTGGACTGCCTTGGCCTGCATGAATATTTGCCCAACTTTCTGTCAAGTGGTTACCGAACACTGGAGTGTGTAAAGAACCTGTGGGAGCTGGAGATTATCAATGTAAGACACCATCTCCTGCTCTTCTATTCCGTCGGATATTGTGGCGCTCGCACGTGACGAGAGAGCAAAAAAAAAAAAAAAAAAAGATTCCTTGTTGACCTGAAGACATTTTGAGCAAAGTCTGTCAGAAGAAAAGGAGGCCCAATTGCAATATTTGCACTGTCTGTATGACTGCAGAGATTACAAAGAGGCGCTGGGTGATGGAGGCATTTGCATAGAACTTATTAAAAAAAAGATACTGAACAGGCAAATGCATATCAAAAATCCTGCATGCAACAACAATAAGCTGACTAATTGCCGTAATCATGACAGAAATAATTGTGTAGAATTTGTGATTGCAAAAGAGAACCAGTTAATGACTTGTATAGTAGCAAATGTTCTCGACAGCATATCACTTTTTTTCTTTTTTTTTTTTGCGGTTTTTGTGTGTTTGTGCGATCTATCAGTGCAATTGGCATGGAGGAAGATGTTTCACCTCACACGTTGAGGTTGCGGGTATAGTCGGAAGTCTAAATGCCTGGGGACCCTGAATTCCACAGTATCGTCCTTAATTTGAGAACAACCCGTCTTGTACCACGTAGGCATTGCTTACATTTTATTGCAACAAGACAATTAAAAAGATGATCTGATATCATTACGAAGCAATTAGCAGGGCAGTGTAGCAGTGGTGGATTAGCCGGTTTATCTTGTTGTCTCTTCGCATGCGTCTGCAGTTCTGTGCGATAAACGCAGACAGCAGCGGTGTAGAAACGCCAAAGAGCAGCGGCACAGCAGCGGCACAGCAGCAGCTGCCGAGCAGACCGTATATGCAGTGTGTTAGGAACGGTGTCCAGCAGACTGCAGTACAGAAAGATGGGTGTGAGAGCCGAGCACATTAGTTGCTGTGTGCAGAGAAGCAGAACTGCCTCTGAGCATTTTGGCAGAACTCGCTTTCCATTACATTCCCCGCATCCTCTCCAGCATCTCGCCGCGTGCAGTATCAAGCCTCAGTGTGATCTACGAGCTGCTTTACATTTTCTGCGTAATCCCAAGGCTCTTTATTACATTTCACACACCTCTTGCACACTGGTCTCGCTGGGATTCTGTACATGAGGATAATAGGAGTCCGGGGGGTGAGGGGGGGGGGGGGGGGGGGGAGGCTGCAGACCCAGGAACCCAGAGGACAGAGCAGTTGCCTCCGCTGCCTTTCTGACTCTCACTGTATAAATAATTGAAGTCCTCAGACAAAGAACCATATGAGCCTGTTGGATTGTTTTGCAGCGGCGACATAATTGCAAAATGTAACATTAATCACTCAACATCCACCTTTACTGGATGAGCAAGAATGTTAATAGCCAATTATGCAAATGTACAGTGCTGGGATAATGAGTTTTGACTACATAAAATTAACCTGTGCTTCTTCTATTGAGGGTTGCAGCCACACAGGCACTTGTAAAGGAGCTAGCGCTCACGTGCGCATCAGAAACAAACCTGCACCGGTCGAAGGTCCTGCAAATGAAACAGATTCAGGCGGCGCAGCTATTTCGCATTCAGGCTCATCCAATCAGCCAAATGCCTCTCTGTTATTTGTCCGAACGTGGAGCTTGAATTATGGAGTGTCCCAGGAAGGAGACAGTGCTGTACTTTAAGCTTACGGCGAAACAGATTGGGACTGAATTATTGACGAGAGTCATTTCTGTTTGCCCACGGACGCCTGCCAGCGAGGGGCGCACGCCACCAAATTTTTGTGTGTGTGTGTGTGTGTGTGTGTGTGTGTGTGTGTGTGTCAGTGTGTTTTGGACGTGTCTCTATTAGCTTAGAATGGATACGGGCTACTGTTTAGAGTATTAATGTGCTGTAAAAACCCGTCCTTGTATCTTGTTCTGCCCCCCCCCCCGCCCCCAGGTTATCAAGATTAGCGCCCTGGGCCACAGGAAGAGGATCATCGCCTCTCTTGCAGAGAGACCCTACGAGGAGGCGCCGACCAAGTCCCGTCGTCTGTCCCCAATCATGGTGAGGCTGCTGATGAGGAGAACGGTCAAGCCAAGTTTGTTTCCAGAAATAGATTGGCTGGCTTTGCATCAATGAGTTCACATGGTGCCCAACGTTATGAGGATGATGGATAATTTCACGGTTATTTTTTCCGTGTTAAACAAGAGAGTTTTACATCGAAACCAAAAGTGCTCTAAATCATCATTTTGTGAGGAAATGGATCAGGATTTTTTTTTTTTTTTTTTTTTTTTTCTGCGGCAGTGTGTATCTAATTTTGGGAAGAGATTTTTCTATATCATTATGCTCATAACAGTTAAATGCTCAGGGCTGATTTCCCAGGCAGATTAAACTGGGCCAGAAAGAATTGAGAATCTCCACGGATGGGGGGTCTTTTGTCTCGGATTAAGCTTGGATGTAGCTCAGGGGAAAGCTGCCTGTGTCGACGGTGCTGTGAAAACGTGCCTCACATGCAGCCGCATTGTGCCCGTGTGTCGTGCCCGTTTGTCCGGCAGTTCCACGACCTCCTGTCGCAGACCACATCCCCCCTGAGTCAGCTGGACCCCTACACCAGCCGCTCTATGGATATGCTCCTGCCGCTGGCTGAGTCGGATCGGAGGAGGAGAGCGCTCGAGCAGGACTGTAGTATTTCCCTGCGTTCGTTCAGCGAGAGGCCGCGCTCTGTGGTGAGTCTCTCCTCTTTCCTGCACTTTGATCACTGTGGCAGACCACCAAACACACTCTCAGAGGGTGTAGAAGGGGATGCAGTGCAACGCTGTTTGCAGCACCCCTCGAGATAGGCGAGGAACTCAGTCAAGTGAAGTAAGCGGGTACAAAACCTTTACACTGCAAGAGAGGCAACTGAGGACTGAGAACTATTCTAAAATCATCCATGAGATACCTTTTGTATATGATTAACTACAATTATTATTTGAACTTTATAGTTTGGGAATATTAGGTTGTCAGTAAAAAAATATTATTTTTGATATGGTTTTACTGGAACTTGCAGCTTGGACTTTTGAAATTGACTTTTTACTTCCTTATGAATAAACAGCTAATTCTTTGCATTGATTTAAACATTAACAGAGGATGAAAATTCTGTGACGACCCAGACCTCGTGAATTATTACAAGATGTTGTTTGTAATCTGCTAACTGGCTAAAAGGAACTTTAATGTTTTTCACAGTGCCAAAATATTTTCAACATGGTTGCTTTCGAAATATGAAACGTATGAAAATAACGTGGGTTTTTTTTTTTTTTTTTTTGCTTTCTCTTTTAAAGATATTCCCAGGTTTTGCCACCACACAGTTAATGCCTCATTAAGGATGTCTAATACATATTGAAATCCACAAATTAATCAAAATTATGTGTGGAGCAATTGACTGTCCAAAGGTTTGGTATTATATCACAGTTTAATTAAAATGACCATAAAGTAATTAATTTGGATGAATATGATTTTACTGAAAACATGACAGTATTGAATTATTCCTCCGGCCCCACCCCTCATTTCTTCTGGTTACTGACTAGAACACAGCTGCTGAAAATAGACCCCATATGTAGCAGGAGACTTGACAAAGGGTATAAGACACTTTAATCACTGAGGTTAACCTGAAATCTAAAAGTATTACTTTATACTGTTTAGTGCCATATTAAAAACACTGGTAGAAAACAACAGTGATCGAGTTTCGCAGTTCGCCAGTTGGGACAGCTTGTCAGAGGTCTTTACCTTAATGCAGTTCGGGGTTTCGGGGTTCCTCATGGGCTAGAAGCCCCAAATTTGACGTGGCTGTGTCTTGAGGGATCCCGATGAACTTGCAAGTGGTCCCATGTCTCTAGGACAAAGTTGACTTTTGACCCCATAGACTTGCATGGCATTAGGGTTAGCGATAAGGCTGGAATTAGGGTTAGGGTTAGGGTTACTGCTGGAATTAGGGTTAGGATTTCGGGGTTCCTCATGGGCTAGAAGCCCCAAATTTGACGTGGCCATCCTGTGTACCTGAGCTGCGTTTTTCTCAGCTACAACCTACTGAACACTTTTTGTTAATTGTTCCACCAGGGGGAAAAGTGTCCCCCCCCCACCCCTAGGGGGGGCACCCCACCCACTTTGAAAAACACTGCCTTAATGGAAGTGGCAGACACTCAATAGTCACATGGGAATGGACCACTAGAATCAGCTTTAGATCCCAGTTTTAATGATATTCTGGGCAGATGCCTTGCACCAGGTGGATTGGAAGTTTTGAAGGAAAGTATTCTGACTCTAAATCTTTTTTGACACTCAGGACAGACATGGTGAACGGCACAAAGACTCTCGTCTGAACCTCCGGCCGCCGAGCCACTCTGCTACCTACGCCACGGTGTCCGCCTGGCATCACCAGCCTGAGAAACTCATTCTGGACTCCTGTGGGTATGAGGCAACTGTAAGTCCACTTTTACCTCACTGATCAGGACCTACGAACTGTCCCTCTGTTACACTGCATTGCTGACACGCTGGCAACATTTCTGATCTTTTATTGTGGTCTGATTCACCCGTGTTGTCTTTTGCCCAGTATTTAGGATCAATGATTATTAAGGATCTACGAGGGATTGAGTCCACACAAGACGCCTGTGCAAAAATTAGGGTTGGTTTCATGAAAACGATACACAAGCGCAAAAGACTTTGATTTGATAAAGTGTTGTACTTATTCAAGACATTTTGTTTCATTGTTTTACTACAGAAATCAAAGGATTCAAGAAAGGGTCCAGTTGTCATTCTGTCCATTACTTATCGAGGGGTCAAGTTCATTGACGCAGCCACAAAGGTAACTGATACATCACTCTGTGTGCGTGTGTGTTTGTGTGTGTGGCGGGATGGTGGGGGATTATTGATCCGTCAAACGCAAAGTTTGCCTTTGATCTACTCAGTCTGCATTGCTAAGCATCTGATTCTTGTCCGTCAGACTATTGTGGCGGAGCACGAGATCAGGAATATTTCGTGTGCTGCTCAGGATCCAGATGACCTCTGCACTTTTGCTTACATTACCAAGGATCTGAAGAGTGGCCACCATTTTTGCCACGTCTTTAGCACTGTGGAAGTGGTGAGTGAAATATATTTATTTATTTACCCATAAAATAGATATGGCATGTATAAAAATTGGACAAAATTGCTCTCTGTGTTTATTTTTTTAGTATGAATATAATACTAGATTATGTAGTGTCTGCAAGCCATTCAACAAATCATGAAATTTTACCAAGGCTTGATTGTGAACGTGTGTTTTGTATCCCACAGCTAAAACTGCAAGCAGCTTCCTTTGGACATTATTATCTTGATTAGCTCATCATATGGCTTGATTAAAAAGTCCACCCCTGCTATGCATGACATTTCCGTGTTGCAATTTGTGTCTCAGAATGTCGAAAACACGCTGGTGTGCAACGGCTCTAATGGAAACGATCAGTAATGAATCAGTTTCAACAAAACCCTTTAGGTTCAATGAGCAACACAAGTAAATTGTATGTTATTTGTTAAATTTTAAGTTTTTTTTCAACAGAATATGAGCAAATATATAATAAATTATGAAGACATAATTTATTCAATACAATTTTGAGATAATAAGTAAAGTTGTTGTTGTTGTTTTAAAGGGCTGGTACTCAAATGTTATTGAAAAACCTCCAAACATAATCTAAGACTCTTCTTAACATTTCTATAGACCCAGACATACGAGATCATCCTGACCCTGGGACAGGCGTTTGAGGTGGCCTATCAAATGGCAGTCCAGTCGAGAGCAAGACATTATGTCCCGCCTGCACCTCTGGCCCCAGAGGTCGTAGAAACTAAAACCAGCCGGCCTATTTCTCAGTCGTGGAGCAGCATGCGGAGATCAGCAGTGAGTAACAAGCTGTAAACACTTTTTGCAAAACACATGCTGGATGTGTGAATCTAAATGTGTCATTCTGCTATTGTAACTGGGGGGGAAATGGTGTAAAAACCCCATGACCGACTTTTAACCCAGTGCTGAATCCCCACTGGGCCACCTACTGAGGAAGATTTGCTGTGTCTGATAGAAAGCCATGAGTCATTACTTTGCCGCCAATTTCATTCCCGCCTACGCACCCCCAACTGAGTCACGAAGATCGGGGGAGCGATTTTTCTTTGCTTATATGGAAAACATGATGAATGGATGGTTTCATTTGTTGCCTCCGGCCTGGTGTTACGTTGCTTCGTTGCAGACATCCCATCTACTGGGTACTGCTGGTTTGGACCCTTTCGCTGCTGTGGATTGCTTTGCATACGTATACGCTGAGCTGTTGCATTGATGCATTGACCCCTCAGCTGCCTGTAATGAGCACTCACTGATCACTGTCACCTGAGAGAGTCGCACACTGCTGGACCACACGCTCCAACAGGGACACAAATCACTTTGTTTTACTGCTTGGCCAGACAGATAATATATGGAGTAATCAAAGAGATGCATAATGACTCTGGCTACTTCTTTAAGGTTTAAATTAGAAGAGGAGGAACAATCTTTTTCTCCTGCACTTTGGTTTAATCTTGGTTTAAATAAAAGTCAGAGCATGTTTTTTTATTATTATTATTATTATTATTATTATTATTATTATTATTATTATTATTATTATTATTATCATTATTATTTTATTATTATTATTTTATTATTATTTCCCCTCTGAATTTGCCTTCCACGCTCCCAAAATCACTCAGGAGTGTGCAGTTGCAGGCCCCCTACACATTTTGCAATGATAACCACCAGGCTTCCCCAACATCCTTCATGGAGCTTAAAAGAGGTGAACAGAAGCAAGGAGAAAGTAAAGCTGTTGATGGACATGCCAACTCTTATTTACCTGCAAGCTAGCAGAGGCAGCTGTTGCCATGCGAGTAGCGTTTCACGGTCGGTTGTCCTATTCTGACAACCAACTTGATGGATATTCCTTAAATATTTATTCAACGACTGGTTGATTAAAACAGAGTGGACATGTTATCTAACAGCTTAATTTGGGAGCAGAAGAGTGGTCTGGGACCATTCTTCACATTTGGTTGGGTGATGTACTGGTGACTAATCTTGAGCTTCCACTTGCAGAGTTAAAAATATTTGGGGACATCCGCACTTGAAGCGATGTCCCACCACTAGCTCAGTGGCCCTGTTGAAACTGAGCTTCAGGTGGTGGTGAATCACATGACGGAGCTGGCTGCTCTGTAAAAAAAAACGGCTCCGGGCATTGGTGTGTTTTTTCCTTGTAAATAATTTAATAGAATACACATTGTCAGCTGGGCAATGTAACATTTGGAACTTTGGCTTGTTACTGTTGTAAAATTTCCGTTCCTGTTTTCTCTCACAATTCTGCTCCCCGCTTTTTCTGAAAGGTCAAGAAAAAAAAAAAAAGAATATCCCTGCAGCCTTAAGTCAGATGCATGCACATCACGTCAATGTGTGCAGAGAGTTTTACAGACATGGACTTTGCATAGAGTCTGTTTGTAAAAGTACTGGGTAGATTATACCTAATTTTTGGCTGTCGCAAATATGAATCGTAGTAACACAACAATTACCATCCTTTTTATGGGTGATGTGCCTTCCTTACGGATTTCTTCACTACTCTGTCCGTCTACGCTCGTGTTTTTTTTATAACATGTCTTTGTTCTTGTCTTCTTGGTCCTCCTGCCTCCCAGGGTGCCCCTCTGCTTGAATGCCGCTGCTGTCACTGTCACACGTGTACTACCCACCGTCCTTCCTTCCTCCCGTTGCACTCTGTTAGCCCTGGAATCCAGGTCCTTCTCTTTCCTTTCCTCTATCAAAACCTGTGATCACCGCACATTTGCTTACACACCAAACCTTGCCCTCCCCCACTCTCTGTTTTCGTTGTAATCAAGGTGCCACGGAGCACATTGTTGTGCTATTCTTTTTGTTTGTTTTTACCCCCCGCGTCTTTATTTCAACCATGAATGTTTTCCACGCCTTGACACTTTGTCATCTTCCATCCACATGCCCCATTTCAGATTTGATTTAGTTTTTTGAAAGTTCAATCCATTCAGAGAAGAGAGGGTTTCCTGGTGTGGTTGGAACTTGTGTTCTATGCAGATGATGGTATGTGGTGCAAGTGAGGGTTTGTAATCCGTATGGTTCAGGTTGTGAGATGGTTATAATGTCTGTGTCTATCTTCTGAGATGTTATTTAACTTTCCAGGAATTTATCAGTTACATCCAGGCAGTCTGTGCAGCATGTGTGTCTCCAGCGTCTACAAGTCAAAGTAGCATCCATTTGTCCGTTGTGAAGCACGTGTTGCCTGTGAATGACCGATCATGGGGGGTCGGCAGCTCCCATTTACAGCTGGCCGTATTCTGTGTCAGACATCATCCATGCTGTGGATTGAGCCTTCGGGAGTGTCTGTGATTCTGATGTGATCACTGGACCGCGCCACCTAATCCACATTGCACGTATGTGGGCTGAGGACCTGTCAGTGTGGTGCGACGGCCTCCCACTGCTGTCCGTCTCACGTCCTCCTTTCGTCCCTCCTTCCTCCCTCCCCCAACTTCTCCCAACCCCAAACTCCGGCAGATGGACCCCCTGGAGATGGACGCAGATATGCACTCCTTGGGCAGCACCACCTGGCTCTTGGACCAGCGAGACTCCAACAGGCGCCCAGTCAGCACCAAGTATGAGACCACCATATTCTGAGGCCGGAACCCAAACAGCCACTCCTCTGCACCCCACCCTCGTACCTGCCCCTCTACCCCAGTCCACATTCAGTTTTTAAAATGACCTCTCACTCACGCACATACTGTACATGCGAGCCCCGTGCCTTCTCACTGTGATGGTAAAGCATCCCTCAGGACTGCCAACTCCTGCACCCCTTCCTCTGACCTGCCCGGTGATCCACACCAACCTCTTTACCCACCATGACTAACAGTCCAGCAACTCTCCCGTGCCTCCTCCAACACCCTTGGGCAGCCGCTTTCACCTTTTTGCCGCTGCAGCCGATGGAGCTCTGGAACAGATGATCCTGGACTGACGTCATTTTACAGTGGCCCTGCTCTCTCAACCAATATGCCTCTTCCTTCTCATCCTCTTCCTGACAACTTGCATCTGCCTCCAAATCCCCGTTCAATCCCAGAGGTTGCATCTTTACTTTATTTCTCATCTAATTTCAGGATATTTTCTTAAATATTTAGTTTGCCACAGACAAAACAAGCATGTTCCTTTTTGTTTATTGTTTTGTATTCAAGCATTGGTTGATGAGACAGCAACTTTGTTTTCCAATAGTACAACTTTGTTTAATGGGCCCAGTGTGCTAAAATGTTTGAACAAAGGTTTGGCTTTTTGGTAATAGTGCCTGTTTGCTTTCTCACTGTGAAAACTGCAAATATGAATGCTATCATAACATCTAGCGAATATGACACTACATGCAGCTGGCTAGGTTAGATTAAGATTAAAACAAACTGGGAAATGGTGCTCTTGTTGTTTGGTTGTACCGAAAAGTGGTAAAGTTTGTTTGCTTGGAGAACACAAATTATGTTGTATGTCATACTGCAACAAGGTAATGCAGTAGATTCCAAACAAGGGCCTGTCTATTTGCATATTCTGTGGTGGTTCTCCGGCTTCCTCCCATTGTCCAATTACATGTATATTAGGATATTGGCAACTCTAAATTGTCCATCGCTGCACGTGTGAGTGTGTATAGTGGTTTTGTTGGTTTCCTTGTGTTGCATTGTGATAAAGTGGCAAATTGTCCAGGGTTTGACTCCCTTCACCTAAGATAGACTTAAGTACCCCCATGTGAAAGCGACGTTAGAAAAGTGATGGATGAAGTTGTGTCTGAAAATGTAGAAGTGCTTGCAACACTTGCACTGTGGTCCCATCCCACAGCACTCCATCTGTGTCACAGAACAATAGGAGCTATAAATTATCATGATGTTTCACCTTAGCTAATCTAGCCAGCCATTAGTGTTTGCCTCGAATTTACAATTGATTTAAATTATACAAAGCTACGTCAGTGATGCCAGTTTTTCTTGACTGTCAACGAAAGCAATTTAGCATTCTTACCAAAATGCATTTAGGTCCTTCTGATATTGCATGGGTGGAAGATTTAGTCTGTATAATTAAAGTCAATTTTTCTTTTTTTTTTGTTTTGTAAACATCACATCTATACTTATTTACTGATTTATTTAATTGTTTTGCCAATGCAGTGTTGTTTTTCTTTCTCCATCTTTAGCTTGTCCTGCCTTACCAGGCATCTACCACTGTGAGGCACAATGAGGAGGCTGCTTTGCTAGCATGGGATGCAAGACAGACAGATAATCAAAGACGAAACGGCAACATGCAGCAAACAACCTGTTGTTTTTAACTTTTTTTTTTTTTTTAAGTCATTGTACAAACCCATTCTAACACAACTGATCGGTCGTAAATCTGTCTCTGATGTCTGAACTTAAATGGACCAAGGACTGAACACTAGTGCGCGAACACACATACTGACACACATGTACACAAAATCAAGAGGACTACTTCCCTACGATCAAAGACAACAGCCTTACTTAAATTTCAATTATCTATTATATTATCTATTAAATTCTCCACTCATCCCAAGACCGCCCTGGATACTACCGCCACTATCCCTAAACTGCACGACTCCCCCCCTGCTTCGATAAAGACTAAAAGAAAGACAACACTTGTTATTTCCTGGTGTGTTTAATTGACTGTGAAGGGCTGGAATGATGACGCTTTTTTCGATAGTACAGATTTGTCGAGATGAGTCTCTGATCTTGTGCTGCCCAGCTTCATGGTTCCAGTGACAGACTGAAAGTCACAGCTCTCTTATATGTCAATTAAAAGAAAGAAACACTGACACTGTTTAAAAATGGCACTATTCCTTTTACTACCTGCTTCTCTTTTCTTATGGTGCAAGTAGAACACATAGTTAAATAATGTTTTTGATAGATGGCGTGAAAAAAAGATTCACGAAGGTTTTGTATGCATTTACAGCCCAAAAAAAAAAATATATATATATGCTAAATCATAATGGCTTGAAATGTAATGTTTGTTCCACATTTTACAATTTTGGCAATCCAAACCAAAAAACAGTCTGCATTACTGAATTTTCACTCAAGTATGTAAACTGACAAATTGGCAGACGTCTCCCAATGTAGCATCTTATTACCGCGACAACATGGTCAGGTATCCACGCTGCTTCACGCCAGCTCAGAATTATGCACAGTACACGAAAAGTATAGCACTTAACAAAGTGAGAAGATTTAATTATGTTGCATTAAAGAGAGCCAAGTCTCAGCGCTGCTTTGGTGTCGTGTTAATGTGAATGGATTTGTTACGCTGAGAACACGACACGCTTTCTTTTCATATATATATATAAATTTAAAAATATGAAAGACTTTTCCTTGCTGCACTGTGATTTGAAAAAAAAAAAAATGCTCGTCTCGGAGTCGACGCGTCTGCCGGTTCTCCCTTGTGTGCACTACCCAACGTGCGTGTTGTATGCCTTGTTATTTGTCCGTCCTCGTGGGAGTTTGGAACGCTACCGTTCACATCAAAGTCCTCCGTCCTTGTCTCTGTGTGTGGCTGCAGACGTGAGAGATTGAACTGCAGGAGGGCCCGCCGCGCACGTGGCTGCAGACTGAGTGTGGGGCTGTAGCTGGCCTGTGTGCAGTGCCGTGGCTGTAGCTGGCCCGTGTGCAGTGCCGTGGCTGTACCAATGTTCTGACTGTTAGCTTCCACTGATGATGCATGGCAGTGCGTGCTTTCCGTTCCGTATGTGTTTTTGTAACCCTTTGACGCACTCAGCCCGAAGCGGTCGCTGTTTGTACCGTAGCTGTGTCCCGTCTCTTCTCGCTCATCTGCCATTTGCTTTTTGTGTCCCCCCCTCCCCCCCGCCACCCCTTCCTTTACACACACCAATGCAGCGATTCATCCCCCTCTGCCCGCCACTCTCATCTGTGCGCCCCGTATTCGTCGCTCCTCCGGCGTTTTGTCACGTATGTTCTTCCATTTTGTGTGCCACCAAGACAACCTGCTCTCGAATGAATGCATAATGTAGAAGCATTACACTTTAATGAGCAGCAGCAGTAGCGGCAGCAGCTATTTAAAGCTAAAGTTTTGGTGGGCGTGATATGGCGATGCATGGACCAGTCCTAATTCCTTTCCTCTTCTTCTTCCTCTTCTTCTTCTTCCTCTTCCTCTCCTTTTCATTTTTGTAACACTGGTGTTTTCCCTGTGTAGCTCACCCCAGCATTCAAGTTTCCGGACACCAAGCTGTGAGTTGAACGGAAGCAGCACATGCGAGTGTGTTATGTGTGCGTGGAACGAGTGGGGCGGAGAAGTAGGCTGAAAGCAGTAGAGTGAGAAAAAAAAAACGAGACGCACGCCTCACGCAGCATGCAGGGCCGAGCGGCACCACATCCGGTTCTCGACCCAAACCCCCGCTCCTCCACCACCCACCCCCCACCTCCGATACCAAGCCCGACACCAAATGGACAAACGGCGAGCTGTTGTTCCCTGGCGCTGGCTAACACATGGGACCTGTGCATCACGCGAGTCCTGACAGATCTCATGAGGTCACGTCTGTTTCCTGGCCTCAATGTGACTTTCTGATCTCGTCATGTACTGTAGGTACTTTCATGTGTAGCGCACCGTAGGCCATTGCTGAGCATTTCTATTGATTCAGGTCTATTAGGGGAGATGGGAACTGGGAACTGTGAAGGGTGACGAGATGTAGAGAACCTGTACCAGCATACAATGCTTTTGCCCGTGTTTTTTGGACAGAGTATGGTTTGTGGAAGAGCAAACGATACTGTTTTAAATTTCAAAGCAATATTATATCAATGAGAATTAAATTATACAATGGCAAAAGAATTTTCTCTCGAGCGTGTTGTCAAGTGTTGATGTTTGTTTTGTGGGTGGGCTTTTGCCGTATGGGCTCGATTTACGAGAAAACCCTCATTAATTATGTGATTATTTTTTGTTATAATATAAAACGATTTAGAAAAAGGGGAAATTGCAGGGATGTGAAAACGTTGAACTAGTCGTAGGAACGCATAACTGACAGGTTCTGTTGCTCCAAGACAAAAATGTAAGAGATTTTGGTTCCAAATTTGAGGCAATAAAGCATTGCAACCTGTATGAAATCTATATATTCTTTTTTTTTTTTTGCAAAAACGTTCACTGATTCTAAAAATACATTCAAAAGGACACAATGCTTTAGATAGTTTCAATAGGATTTTAAACTACTTCCTTTCAGTTAAGTTGCCAACTGAGCCACTGCTCAATGAAGGTGGGCGTGTCAAGAAATAATGAATGTCACCTCAAATAAAAGCCAGTCAGCCATTATTCTCAGTTAGCGACCACGTGAAACAAAAATATTATCACTGAAACAGACATGAAAGTCTTGAACTGAACAACCAAAATCACTTCACAAGCAGTGCAAAGTCTGCCTAATTTTTGAATAACTAGTAATAATTGAATAATGAGATTTTACTGTTTTACTCATAGGCTTGCTGACTCTGAGGGGAAAAGAATTGCAAGGTGCGTCGTCATGTTAAAGTTTCGGTTTGTTTTTATTACATCACAATGCACTGTTTTTACTTTATAAAAAAAATAACAGAATTTCTTTTTACATACATTCCCACAACTTATTTATTGGATTTCAGACTTTAAATCTGTTTCTGTATTATGCATTTTATTTTAATTGGAGAAGATGAAAAGCCCCCCCAACAAAAGCAATATATGTATTGAAAACTGTTTGATATAATATATAATGTGGTAATAAAATAATGTAACATGTTTCAATATCGTTGGAACATAAAGGAAAAAAATAAAATAAAAATGCTCACTGTCTTTGGTAAATAGCATTAAAACATCTGTGAATAGAAACATGAGGAAGCAGCAGCTCCATTTTGAAATAAGTGATATTTACAAACTTTTTGTGCCATCTTTTGTACTTGATGGGTTTCAGAAGTTAACTGGTTTTCCAGAGTACGCATTTTCACACACACACTAATAAACTAATAAGTTTTGTCATCATAATTTTACAAATTTATATTATTTCCCTCAGTTTCCCTTTTGTTTTGTAGAACTTAATTGTTAATTATTCTTATGAAAATTAACCTGAATAATGACAACTATTACCAACATCATTTAGTAACAGCCTGGCGTGCGCGCGCGCACACGCACACACGCGCACGCACACACACACACACACACACACACACACACACACACACACACACACAGCCTAGATATGCCAGTGTACAGTATTTACACTCTCCAGTTATGCAGTAAATGCCAAACCCGCAGCTAATGCTGAGGTCAGATGTGTGGCAGATGGCGGTGCCTGCTGGTCACCCCCAGGTCTACCGTGAGTCGTCGCCAGCCTCGGCATCTCCCGGCGGGAACATCAGCTTCCTGAGGATGGGGGCGTAGAAAGGACCGAAGACCCTCTGGTTGAAGTGGACGATTCGCCCAAAGGCCGTCCTCAGCTGCGCGAGCTCCGCGCTCACCAGCCCGAGGGGAGAGGGCAGCTCTGCACTCCTTTTAGCCTGGCCGCCCTGCAGCATGGCCTGGAGGGAGGCCTGCACCCGCTCTCCTGTTCGTGTGTGTGTGTGTGTGTGTGGGAGGGGGTAGACGGAGGGGGAGTGAGGAGGAGGTGAAGGGAGAAAAAGAAGTCAGCTCTCAGCAGCAGCAGTGGCAGACAGCCAAGTTAGAAAGAATGCATGTGGACAGTGGAGAAGGAAGCAAATGATGCGATGTCTCATGTTACACGGAGGTTTATCTGATGGAAATAAAAATAGTGTTTCTTTGAACTACATAAAAACAAACAGATATCAACCAACACAAACGTTCTGCTTAGGTATTAAAACAAATCCCTTTAAATCTAAAACGAGCCAATCTATTTTCACAGCAAATTTGTATTTCAGAGTGGAGAAAAACTATTTTCGGTGGATGTCATACCAGCCTGCTGAACCTCCGTTTAAAACTAAAACAACCCCATTGCATGTTTCGTATATCATGAGCGGTAAGTGTTTAGAATTGTTATTGTATTGTGAAGGAGCTATGTGAAAAATAAGTTCACGACCATGTGTCACACACGTGTGCAGCATGAAGACCCCCTCAAACAGAAGGGTGTGTGATGTCATATCGCTTTCTAATCTTCATGCCTTGATGCATTTATGTCTAATCCACTGGATTTTGTGTGCAACTCCTTAATAGTTGCTATGTTATCAGCGACTCGTTCAACGACAGTTATGTGGTAAACTAAACTTGTCTCATTAAATTTCAGATGCATTTTTCAGCATTTCTTGCTCGTTTGTTCTCCAGCTAATCGCTGATCATGGCCTCTTTGGCTCAGGCTGACCTATGAGCGAGCGGACAGGGTTGTCGAGCTTCCACAACTCGGAGATCTGCCTCTTCAGCAAGTCCAGGCTCTCTGGCGGCAGCGCTGCTCCTTCCAGGTCCCTCTGAGCCTCGGTCACCTGCTGCAGTGTGGCCTCGCCAAGGCTCTGCAGCGCACCCTTTAGGTCAGCTTGCCTGCAGCGACGGAGGACAGCAATAAATATGATAGCGGCAGGCTTCATTAGATCTGCAAGAGGTCGCGGGCCTGTAATTGCATCCATTTATAACGCACACAGAGCATATGAGCTCACGGAGGTCAATAAATAAGGTCTTTAATCACATCCGAGCCTCAGAAGAGGTTTGGATTTAATAAAACGCCATTTTAATAAACGTGATTAGGGCTCTGGTGCATTTTATCGCAGCTCGCGCCCAAGTGGAAGCGGATGGCTCGCAGGCTGCTCGTCCAAATCCATCAACTAATCACGGAGGGGCTGCTCTCAAACAGAAAGAATGGGGTTAGCGGGATGCGTTGTGACAAGCTACTTGGCTCCTGTCACCTCCATTGGTCCCTCTGCTCATACAGTACCTGTCCCCTGTGACAGCCTGTACACACGTTACCAAACCCCCCTCTTACCTGGTGTGACTGCCCTGCAGCAGGGCAGTGGTGGCCTGCCTGAGTTTACCTACAAACCCCTGCAGCGAGAGGACGGCAGCGCCGCACTGAGCGCTGGTGAGCAGCAGCACTGACGCCTCCAGAACCAACATCTGCAGCCGCAGGCCCAGAGCGTCCAGCCGTTCTCGGTCCATCAGCACAGTCTGCGTGTGGGCAGAAGGCGGGAGAGCAGTTAGTGTACACTCGGGAAAGCAGGTTTTTCTTTCTCTGTTGTACACAGAGATGAAAAGTGTGAAGATCACAGGCTGATAGTCCACTTCCTGACCTCAGGGTATTGTTTATTTTCTGGGTCCCAGTGCAACAGAGACATGTAGGCCCGGTTGAGGACGGCAGTGGCGCTGACGGGACCTGGACACTCAGACTGCTGTCTGGCAGCCGATGCCTCTTCTGAGAACGCTGCCTTGAGCCAGTCTGTGGTGCAGTCCAGAGAAGCTGAGGAGGAAAAAAAAACAACAACATATTGATGCAAGACTACAGTAACACAGACGCATTGTAGATACTCTGAATTACCAGAGGAGCCTGAAGGTTATCAGTAGTCAGAGCATCAGTTTGCAGAGCAGACTGTCTTGGCACACTTGCACTTTCTTCTAATAGCATCAGTTAAATGATATGAATTATAAACGCTAACTGCTTTGACAAAAATGAAAACGTGTATTAAAAGTAAACTTTTTTCATTTCTGATATCAATCAAATTAATTGACTGAAATAATAGTGCCAATTGGAGAAGCACCACAGCAGCACAGCTAACAGGCTAACTGTCTGTCTGCACTGTCTCTCTGCCAAAATGACTGCACTTAGGCAGAATAGGTTTCAATTATTGCAGAGATGAAATACGACAGGGAGGTGACTTTCAGCTTCAAGGGTCAGAATCTCTTTCATTGAAAGCGAAATTTGGAATTACCATAAATATTGGAATTCCAAAGTCACTTTCCTCACGTATCACTCACAGTGTCAACTGCCTCTCACCTGGCTGCTTGTCCAGAATCTGCTGGAATTTGGCCCTCTCGTACTGAGCGGCCTGCTGAAGGAGGTGAGGCCTCAGGCTCTGGATGGTGAAGTTGACCATGTCGGCCTTCATCAGGTCCAGGACCCCAAAGATTTCCCTGTGGTGTAGCAATTATTTTCATCACCAGGGGCACATTTAGTGGAGAGGGGGTCAATTTGATGGCAGAAACACAGACGGGCCCATGTATACATGTACAACTAACAGCGACGTCGGCTGGCCCTCACCTCAGCAGCTCCACAGGCTCCTCCAGTTGCCTCAGCGCTCTGACTTGGGAGTCGCGCACGGGCGCACATAAATTAGCCATGGCATCGATGACGTATCCTGCCAGTCTGTGAAGATCTAGAGCTCCGTGGTCGACCTGCTGCCGGATCAGCGCCATGTCCAGAACCTCGTCGATCTCAGCCCTCAGTTTAACGTGATGAGGCAGCAGCAGGGACTGAAGCATCTAAACGGAAAGCACAGAGGGTGAAAAGTGTAATTTATTCAACCTATAAAACCATTAAAGTTCAGGAGAATAAATAGTCAGAATCCTCTTTTCCTGTCACAAACAATTTGAATGTGTTTCCCTACACACTCACTGTCTTGACTTCCTGGAGCAGGATGACAGCGTGATCATAGTTTGGAGGATCGCTGGTGAGCTGCTCTTGAAGAATGTCCCAGAACACCTGGTGAACAATCTGCGTCACTCTGCCCTCCAGACTGGAAGAGGAGACAAAACAGATACAGGTTAAAAAAAGAGATTAAAATCTTGATGCATTTTAAGGATGGCAGTGGAAAGAAAATAAGAGTTTTCCTTGCCTGTCCTCGGAAGGGGTCGTCGGTTTGAAGCAAAAGTCCCTGTTCACAATTATCTCGTGTGCGAGGCTCAGGTTGGAGACACAGTTGTGCAGCTCCATCAGACTGGATAATGAGGCAGTGGGCGGGCTCCCTGGCATCACAGACGAAACACACACGGCAACAAATAATTAAAGCCGGAATGGAGGTAATAATTCATTCAATTAAACGTGCCCGGACATGCTTAAAAACCAAACCAGCGCAATATGGCCTCGTACCAGAGGGAGAGTCCAGCTTCTCCAGGCAGGGAAGGTCGGCTGGGGGGCCGTCAACGGCTTCGCCTCCTTGATTTGGCATCTGAGCGGCAGTCTACACATTGAAATCATTCAGTCAATAAATAGTGTAAGCAATGAGTCCAATTCGTTTGACTATTTCGCCCATTGTATTTAAAATTTGTCATGTAAATAATGGACATAAAACAGCATTAAAACAGAATCATCATCATGTAAACATATATGGTGCATGTGAGATACGCAATATGAATTTTGATAGATGTTTTCAGGTATAAAATTAGACTTAACTGTTTACATACACTGACACTGGGGACACGTTAAGTTCTCTCTCTCTCTCTCTCTCTCTTTTATTTTTTAAATAAATAATAATAATAATAATAAAATAAAATAAATAAAAATAATAATAATAATATTGATGGGTATAGGCTTCAAGCGCATACTCTAGAAAATGAAAACACTGGTAAACTAATGAGAATTTACGGGATGCGCCTTTAACAATAAACCAGTTCACCTGGGGAAAGACGGAATGTTCCAAACAGATGAATTTGGAGCATTCCACAACTTTCCCAGTGTTTTATTACGCTCTGAACCACCCTACACTGTCATATGCGTTGCTGCAATAACATGTTTAAAACCAAAAAACGGTTAATTAAAATGGAGTTATTAACGAATAGTGACGGAGTTAAGATGTCGTCGTGGAAACGAAGTTGCACGCGACGTTATATCAACGCTTCAAAGACATGTCACTTGTTAAATTCAATATTTTCGAAAGATAAATTCAAAACTCAACACGCGCGGACGAAACTTAAAATACTCGCAAACCTGAAAAAGTTGTTACAAAAAAATGAACTTACCAATTGTTGCGCGTACACAGTAATTAAGTGAATGTATATCAGCTGAGATATGACGCTGTCGTTTAAAAAGCCAGAAACTGCAGGAGCAGCCGCACCGCGTCACGACCGTTCAAGTTTAAATTTGGACTGATCTACTTTAACATGTTGACGGGGTGAGCTGAAAGAAAGCTAAAAAAAAAATATATCTAAACTTTCAATGCTGGTTTTTGAACTTCCGCGGACGTCTATTTACACGAAACCTGACTTAAAAGGCACGCGGTGGCCTTGGTATCTGGAAATCACAAGTTGGAGCTGACAACGAAAACGTTTGCTTTTGGTTTAGTCCGTTCTTAAATCAAAACAGTGGGCGTGTCCGCACTGTACGTGGCTGCTAGTCACCGCCCCTCTCAGGACCGTGCCTCTGTTTGAAAACAAACGTCCTCGTAGCTCCTTGAGCGTTTGGCCAGGTTGTAAGCTCGGTGAATGCAAACCGGAAATGGAGATGGTTGGTCGCGCGAGGCATTCAAATATTCTGTCCATTTTCTCGCTGAACAAAACAAAAAACCATGCAAACAGCGAGTGAGACTAGACTACAAATTGAATAAACTATACAGCTGTTGTTTATGTTGACACGTTTAACCTGTGCCATCTCCTTTTGTCTTGTACATCTGTTTTTAAAAGTTTTCATAACTTGTTCCTTTATCAATTTCCAGTGATTACCGGTGGTCCTACATTGCACCAAAAACAAAAGTGAGTGTGTGTGAGCGAGGTAACGTACAATAAGCAAGTACTGTGTTGAAAACATGAGGGGGGAAAAAAAAGACTGACTTACTCAAAGTATGTCCCAAGACAGAACTTTATTGCAAATTATTTATAACTGCAAACTGTAACAAAGTGTTCTGATAAATACAAGCATTTGACAAAGCATTATCTAAAAATGTTGACCTTCCATCACAGCGACAAACACATATAAAAGTGGCCATATTTTAATTACAATATTTCAAAAACATCCCCAAGGCCTTTACATTTATACATTTGCATATAAAGAAACATTTTTTTTTTCTTCAAAAATAACATTAACTTAAAAGAAGACTTTTCTTCTGTCTTGCATGAATATGTACATATGGACGACTTACATTGCTGCACAAGTGCAGCTCTGCTTTATAACATAAAAGCAAAACACAAAAGGAAAAAAAGTGCCAAAAGCGGGGAAGCTGCCGGAATAGTTTCTTGAATAGCTTAGTTACCACTTGATGAAACTAAGACTAGAAAATGGCAAATTAAAGTTCATAACTTTAAACAAGGGGCCAAAATAATAATTTAAAAAATCATTTGCAAGCAGTTTAATTCTGAAGGGGGATATCGGTCGAGTTTCTCATGAAAAGAAAATCAATGTCAGGAGAAAAAAGGAACCGCTTGAAAGGTTTTTTCTGCATTCAATTTCGTATTCAGAGCCGGGCCGGTCTAATTGTAAGGAAACGCAAAGGAGCATCTGCAGAATGACAATGAGCAAATTAATGACTGCAATCTTCTGTTCCCTGCCTGCAATTTACAGCTGTTTCCTTTTCATTCACACTGCACAAAATTGTAACTGGATGCAATGAGAGCGAAAAGTTTGACTTCATTCATGTCGGGCCCAACGGCCTGCCTCATTAGCTGCAGTGCAGGAAGTGCACTTCCTTTTCTTCATATCAATTTTTAAATTTCCAGTCATGTCTTTAAGAAAAAAATAAATAAAACAAAACGGGGCTGGATTTGAGAGCCAGTTTAAGTTGCTGCGATCGTAATCTTTACATGGGATATCGAGGAAAACACCTTGCACCCGATTAGAGGCCTTTGCCTCAACCCCTTGCATTAACAAGCGCTTGCGTTATCTCACTGTTTAGTAAGCCTTTATCAGATCTAAAAGTGAAAAACAGGCACACAGCACAGTGCGCTCAGGCAAGAGAAGAAATGCTGCAATAAAGGCTTCACTCATTCTTTTTCCATGGCACGAGAATACTGATGCGTTGACAGGTCAAGTTTGATTTATTTTCAAATCAAATCCCTCTCGTCTCTATCATTAACTCGAAGAAAAGCATCCTATACTTGCGTGGCCAGTACACAGCCCAGAACGTGTACTTCAAACAGGGGGGGGTGGGGGGGGGGGGGAATTATCTGATTTCGGCGTCTCGCCGAAAACACTTTTCATCTCTGCAGGGATCGATTGAATGATGTCAGACACGAGCGCATCTCAAAGTGCGCGTCTCTCAAACAGAGGAGTCAAACGCAAAAGGCTGGAAATAAGCCGAGGTTGTAGTGCAGTCAATCCGTGTCGTCAGTGCTACACTCTGCTAACACCTCCCTCGCGCTCTCTCTCTCGCACACGCGTACGCGCACACACACCGAGCGAGATGGATGCGCGACACACACACACACCGCCTCCTGCTAAGAGTCTTTGAGCATGTTGATGCGTGCAAAGATCTTCAGAGCAGGCCCCAGCTTAATGTTCATGGTGCTCATGAGGTGGTCTTCCTTTAGCAGCAGCAGCGCCTGTCCGTCAATCTCCTGGGAGCGAAACTCGTCCGCTATCTCCTGACAACCTGGAGCGGCAGAAGAGGAGGAAGGACAGGTTAGCGCATCACACTGCTGTGTAGCTTTCCAACTTTGAAAAGTGACTCAAAAAATATTATTGTATTTATGTGTCATGATGATAACTGTAAATAACTGTTTGGAACATTCCAACGACAATTGTACATTATTTCTTCTGGTAATGTGAAATTATAGTTGGAATGTGCAATTGTAGTTTCAGTCACTTATTTTTAATATTCTTAAACTTTTCCTTTATTTTATTCTAAGTCCTATTGCAGATACATTTATACTGTTTCTGTGACTTTGGAGCTATCTGGCATGAGAATTTAATTCGGGATAATTACACTTTTCACTTTCTTTCTCCGTAATTTTCTTTATTTTCCTTCTCTCCTACTTTTGCACTACTTTTTGTTGCTGTACTTATGCAAATTTTCCCAATGTGGAATATAATAAAGGCGTTCTATTCTATCTATTTTCACAATTCGTCAACTCGTAGCGAGGAGACTGACACCCCTGCCGTTGGCACAGCGCCCCCAGCTGGCCTGGTGTAGAGTTAGAGTTGCACAACCAGGAACTGGAAAATGCTGGGCAGGCAACCAAAGTGAAGTCGTCCTACGCCAGGCCAGCAAGGTGCATTGTGTAGTTGTGAGTCCTAAAAACGACGGTGGGCCTTTTTTCTTCCTTTTTTAGCTTAAAGTTTGATGGTAGTATAAGCCAATGTTGCTGCATATGAAGTGTGTTTCCTCTGCGGGTATCTCTGACCTGGCAGTGATCGGATGAACTCATAAACTTCCTCCACGTTCCACTTGGTGGGGTCGTTGGGTAGGAAGCGTTGACCGAGCGCGGAGCCGTCCCTGTCCGAGGAGCCCTCCTGGTCCGAGGCCCTGCTGGGACGCCGGTGGACGGAGACTTGAGCGGGAGCCGGAGCAGGGGCCAGGGGCCCGGAGCTGGCCGCAGACAGGGGAGACGGCGGCTCCTCGTAGCTGGAGATGTCCGAGCAGGGGCTGGACTCCTCCTGGCTGGGCTGCGAGGCGTGGGGCGAGGACACGGAACCCCCCTGGGCACGCTGCAGCGACGAGGACAGCTTCTGAAACGGCGAGACGAGACGGACGCGGTGTCAAGGAGGGGCTTCTGCTTTCGCACCTCTGCACGGCGGAGGGAATATGATTTGTACAGCACAGGTGCCTTGAATAAGAATAAGGCGTCTAGCCGGAGTGGATTTAACTCTTGGATCAATACCCATGTGGTGAAAATTAACTTGTCATCGATTCACGTTGGATTGCAAAACTCAGCTCCAGGCTTTCAACTTGAGACAAAAGCACCCCCCACTGGAGGAGCCACACTCAACTCTGAAAACGTTACATAACCCAAACAATTATATAACTATAAATATGCCTCTGCAATGCACAGTCTTAAAATATAATGCTAACAATGCAGATATTCGACACAATATTTTGTATTCTATGATTGTTTTTATCTTCTATCATTATTCTGATATCTTAACCTCTTTAAATTAAAGGTAGATTCCATAGGTTTATGTAACCCTCCTTGTTCTTGCTGCCCAGAGTGATGCAACAGCAAAACAGAAATACTCGCGTGATTGCACACACTTGCGCACAACTTCAAAAGTATCAAATTAGGCTGCTCCCATTGGCTGTATAATTAGACAATAAAAACTGTTCACTTGAGGTGTAGGGCTGAAAAATTCAACAAGAAAAATAATATTTATAAAATGGTTCATGGACAAAATTAAAAATTAGGAAAATACTGTGGTCTCATTAAACCAGCATCCTCGCACTCATCTGAACTGTAGCAGCAAGCTGTGGCTCTGCAGAGAGCCCTGTCTGCTCTGAACATCGGCCGTCTCTTTATTTCTCTCCATCATTTGTGTCAACTTTCACTTGCTGAAGTTCTGTTTGGTTACTGTCTGTCATGCCCTGTTGTTCTGCCCATGTGCAGCGGGCTGTCACGCAGCAGGCTGCACGTCCAGAGTGATAGAATCTGCCTGCGTGATGGCGTCTGTCACTCAGGCCTCTCCTCTCCTCGCGTCGCGTCATGGCCGGAGTTCAAGATGAAAGTGAGCTCACAGCCGAACATCTGGCTGGCGGCGTTCCTGACCTTTCCTTCCACGCTTCCCTCTGCCCGGCGTGAAGGCCAAAAATTATACTAATAAAATCTTTCCAACCCACAAATGTCACACAACATCTATCTATAGATCCATCTACAATGGTTGAGTCATGCTTTCAGAAAAGAGACGGTGCCCATTGATAATATAGCATGAAGTCCAGTGATGAAAGCACATACAGCATGTTGATACCAGGCATATCTGACACGTCTGAGGCTCAACTGTTGAGACAGGTCGCCCGTAATAAATGTTGCTGCAGTTGTAAACAGAACCAAAGCTTAAGATGAGTCGTCTAATACCCCGACAAATCCACTGGCTGCTGGTGTCTGTTTAACGTGTGCAAGAGGCAGAAAATCTCCCCTAATACTTCTCGTCTTTCCAACCGCGATCCAATCAACATTAACAGGCCGTCTGCCACTTAGCATCCTTTTAGAGACGGAGGGGACGTAATCAGGCAGCGATGAAAATGACGCCAGAGTTCATTGAAAGGCAGGAGGGGTGATGAGGGGAAGCGGCCGGCGATTGGAGGGGGGTTCACGTCGGTTACCTGCTTCTTGGCCTCGATGGCCGAGCGGCCCTGAGATTTTCTGCGCCAGCGATTTGTCGGTTTATTCCGCTCAGGACGGAAAAGGCCCATCCGCTTCGTGCAGCCCACGTTGTACCTGTGAGAGGGAAATGTTTAATTAAAGCTTTTCCGTTTTTTTTTTTTTCCCCCTCCACCACACAAATTCAAAAAAACAAGGTGTCCTGCCTTTTTGCACAGACGACCGAGCAGAATCTTTTGGAGCCTTTGAAGGTGTAGGCGAAGTCGACCCAGCCGCAGTATTCACACGTCAGCTTGGGCTCCTGTTCTTTCTCTGCCAAGCCGGGAACAGAAAAAAAATACAGCAATGAATGGCAAATTGCTTACATCTTAATTGGCAAGACACTTTTGATCATATGCTCAAATCAGGCTTAAAGAGGAGTGAGACCATCAGGGATGGTAAATGCTACTTCCTCACCTGGGGGGTTCATGTCTTCCGGCTCCGAGTCGCTGTTTGCAGCGTTGCTGACGGGGGTTTTGTCGGGGTCGGATGAGAGCTGGTGATCCAGCTTCTTGGGGCTGTCGATGAGGATGGGCATGCGCTCCACCTGGTGACAGAGGAGGAAAAAGATGAACATGGAATGTCGAATTAAGACAACAAAAAAATCCAGGGGAAGGAAAATCAGCACAGGTCCTTCCGCTGGACGAGAGATTTGGACAAAATCTCTTTGGAGAATTTTCAGCAGCAGTGAGTGCAAAGACTCCTTAATGCGTAAATGTGGAGGACTTGCATTGTTGTAATGGGCTGAAATGTTGAAACGATCCTTTATTCAACCAGCTGGTTTAAACCATGAGGTGTTATATATTAATATTGGACATTATCTGTCATTTTCTAAAAGCCTTATATATGTATATATATATACATATATACATATATATATATATATATATATATATGTATACATATACACATATATATATATATATATATATATATATATATATATATATATATATATATATATATACATATATATACATATATATATATATATATATATATATATATATATATATATATTTGTATATATATATAATTTGTTTTCAAGGCTCCTGTATTAAACTCCTGCATGACCTTCCCTCACCCCTGTACACATGTAAAATGCAATGGACTCTTACACTGCACTTCCAGTAGGAGGCAGTGAGTCCCAACCTACATCAGAGTGTCGCACCTTCACAAATCAAGGATTGACAAGGAAATTTAAAACACTGGATGACAGACACAGCACAATAAACAATGCAACAGACGATGAAACATTCCATTGGAAGTGACAGTTTCTGTGGATAAGTTTCTAATTCACCTGTTGCCCTCATCCCTATTGTTATTGTCATATGAGTGGGTAGGTTCCCTTGAATTATCAGTGGCTGTTGTTCTGAAATCCAGGGGGCAGAGGCGAGAGGTCTCACTCCCTTGAAACACCAAATACACAATCCAACACCCACAGAAAGCTCTTGTGGACAAGTTGTGACCTGCACATCCACCACACTGTGAAATAGTGTGACATTACGACAGAGCTGCTTTCAAGGAAAATGCAGAGGCAGAACTACATTCCAGTCATACCTGGAAGACACACAGCCTCGACCATCTCAGCCAAACAGCAAGTAACTATGGCACTGAGGTGGCGCTGTGTAACTCCATCAAGTGGTCTGTCAGGTAACGCCACCTAATGTACCTTGTCATGTGACTATGGGGATTACAGCAGTGGGCAAATTTGTCAAAATGTTGAACAATCCCTTTAAAGCAGGCAGGCAGGCACTGGAAAAGGCGTGGAGATGCTGCAGTAAGAAGCTTATCACACTGGTGCACACACGTTCTGCCTCGGCGTCGCAGTCCAACCTCACTATATTAATGACTGAATGAATCAAGAGGGAGCTGTGAGCCCTCACCGCCGGTGGTGATTGAGTGTTCGCATTCGCCCGCTGACGGCCCCCTGCAGGCAGGCAGGCAGGCAGGCAGGCAGGCGTGCACACGGAGAGAACGTGGAGGTGGGTGGGAGGGTTGTTTATCACATCGCGCTGCCGGTTTAAGCGAAAAGACGGGGCCACTTACACACACGGGGAAGGGCTCGGCGCCCTCCTGGATGACGAAGCCTTCGATGACGTGCGTGAGGACCTGGGGCTTGACGATGGCCTGGGGCGGCTTGGTCTCGCCGTTCTGCGGCGCGCTGGCCGTCACGGCGGGCGCCTCGCTCTCGTTCCCCGAGGTCATGGCTGGAGGCGGGGTCCCAGGCGCCGCGATCTGCCTCTTGGCTGAGGCCCCTCCGGTCCCTGTGAGGGATGCAGCACCGCTCCGTTAGTGCGTGTTCCACGAGAGCCTGTCAACCGCGGGCTACGTTTGAATAATGTTCCAGCTGGAACAATAATAAAAAGGTGCCATTCGTCCTTATCTGTCACAAAGTGGCTAAAATGTTTCTCCTCTCATTCACTAAACATAGAGAGCTGTTCTGGCTTCTTTATAAAAAAAAATAAATAAAAAAAAAAATGTTTTTTTCCTTTTAAATCTTTTTGTTAAAAATGATTTTTTTCCTCCAATGATCTGAAATTTAAATTGCCAATGTGCCCAGTTGATTAATACTATTTCTTACATTACTGAAACCCCTTCGAGAAGCCTCCTATCAGTTGAAAAACTGTGTATACACTTCTGATTGCCACTTAGTTGGAAAGTTACAAATTACTATTTTTTGGCAACCACCACCCCCCACCCTTATAATCTATACTTCTTAATTATAGATGGACAAAACATTCCAGAGATTGAATAATAATTACCGGCAAAAGTATTTGTAAAACGGAATTCTGTGTAAAAATCACAATGTTTCTTTATTATCTTTACAAACACGAATAACATTAGAGACATAAAGCACAAGTTTCCAACAGCTTCACAAACATGTTGCCTTTGGAGCAGCGGCTGAGATTCCATTAACTTTGGTCGTAACCTATAAAAACTTGAATGATGAATCATCACACTGGAAAGCACCAAACACGTGTGAGCCGATGATTCCAGCGCAGACGGGAAAACAATGGAACAGCCTTTAGCAAAACAGTCCTACTAAAGACCGACTCGCACCATCATCACGCATCAAGTGGACGCACGTCAAAATCGAAAGCAAACAAAGCCTTGTCGTGAGTGTAAAGAGCCGCTGCCGCCGTGTCGGGAAGATAATAAAACGTCTTCTTACCGCCGAGTTCAGACTTTTAGAACATGTGCGGTTTGCAATGTGTTTTGTTGCTGCTGCTGCTGCTGCTGCTGCTGTGATGATCGGCGCGCGCCGAGCCGCCGCCGCCGCCGCTGTTATTGTTGTTGCAAACCGCGGTCCCGGATCTGCGAGCGGCGCTTTTAAAGCAGGCCCCGCCCCCTTGTTTCCGCCCACAGCCGCTAGCGCTGTGTCGACTCCGATCAGCAGAGAGCTGGCTGGCCTCAGATCAGCTCCAGCGCCTGCTGCTCGGCACGGCACGGCTCGGCTCGGCTCGGCTCGGCTCGGCCATCATCGCGGGCTGCCGGTGACGCGTCGCTGCGCTACGCGGCCAAACAACAAACCCCCGTCTGAGCGCCTGCTGAGACCACCGACCGACACTCATACATAGTGAGTCCAAGAGTCCGCTCAGCAGCTCGCTTGTTTCTGCAACGGTGAGCCAAGGCTTCCCCGAGTCCTTGCATAACGCACTGCAGTGCTGAGGCAGAGAGGGAAAACCCTCCTCTCTGCCTGTTTGTGAAAACAAAAACAAGACATGCAGATAGCAGGGGAGTCAACCCATTTTGGTGCTGTCTGAGTTGTGGTATTTAACACATGGAGGTTCGGGGACCGAGATCAGGCATGGGCAAACTGCAGCCCGGGGGCTGCCGAACTTGAAGAAATGATATGAATAGTAACCAAGTAATAAAATAGCTGTATTTCATCATTTTCTTTCCAGTGTTCTTTTGTTGTAACGCTGTCTACATATCCCGTGATATATTTCTTTCTCCTATGCGGTGGCTCACCAAAACACTCCATCCATCTGTTCCTGCTCCGGCACCCTCCGTCAAATTTTACAAGCCATTGTGGCCCACCAGTCAAAAAGTTTGCCCCACCCCCTGACCCAGACAGTTTTAAAAGCAACCCTGCATCCAGCCAGCCAGCCATCCATTTTTTTTTTTTTTTTTATCAGTTTCCACCTGCACTCAGAGTGACAAGAGGTGATATTTACTTTCATTTGAGAGCCAAGGGCACTTGAGGATGAAGGCACAAACATATTTGAGGATAGTAACGTCGCGCTTTAAAACACTCAAGCGTTAAAGGCCCTGTGTGTAATTTTTCGTGGCACATAAAGTGATAAGAAAGCAGACTGCAGACAAATGAGTTCCTTTATGTTTGTGGCCGTTCTGTCACGTTAGCTCTGACTATTGAAACAGAAAGTGGAATCGGACTGACTGGGTGAAGAGAGGAGAGGGTGCTTTTGCAGAGCCGCAAATATTTTCACGTCATTAGCACATTGTATGTTGGAACAAAATACTCAAATTACAAAAAAATAAGAAAAGGAAAAGAAGGAACCGTCCCTTCAACCCAGTGGTTCTCAAACTTTCTCTGTCACGCCCCACCTTGGAGGAAGAAAATTTTTCATGCAAGTGTGGAGGAGGATGTACTCGATGTAGGAACAAGCTTACAGCTCCTTACACTTGCTTGGGCTGAAGTGGACCAAAGGGGGGGTGGGGGGGGTGGGTGGGGGCAGGATCTGCCTCGCTGCCAGAGTTAAATGTGGTTTGTTGGACATAAATGAAACCCAGCTACACAGACCTCAGTTCATTTTAGAGGGAAAAACTCCTCTTTTATTTCTTATGCCTGCAACATTGTTACCCTGACAATCGTCAACTGCTAGATCCTCCTCTGATTTCACCTCTGCAATCTAGCGCATCCATCTTACAATCATCAGTGAGATAGGGTTTTCAATCTTTTCATTTTCTGGTGGTGAGAGGATCAGTGTGGACGCTGCTGTGCCAGATGTTTGATCAGGAATGGACTTTGTTTTCTCATTAAAAGGCTCATATAAAATGGCACAGAGGGATTTTTAATTATTTTTTTCTACCACACAGGGTCCCAAGTAGTTACAAGTAGCCATAAGAAATCAGAGAAGGCTTCTCCCATTTCCAGCCACTTTCTATGGGTGCTTGACACCAGACAGACACTTGAAAGACATCAAGAGGATTTAAAAGAAAAAGGAATAACCTGTTCCATCTGATGATCCAAGACAGTATTCAGCTTTGAGCCTTTGCGGACCACCGAGCGATAACTTGCGGTGTTGACATTTCTGTGTTCTTGCACGCAAATGTTTGTGCGATGCTTTCACAATCAAACGCTTAGACCCCACCGCTGTGTGCCGATCAGAGAAGAATAATCGTTATCATCCTCGCACAGGTTGGATTGAAGCTAATGCTGACTCTTGAGCTCGTCAGCGGCACTGGTTATGTGTAATGTGTCATCAAAGTTAGCCACCAACCTTCTTCAGGCTTGAGTGTAAAAACTAAAAAAAACAACAACAACCAAACCAAAAAAAAAAAAAAAACGACGGCCGTATGTGTGTACGCAGACAGCAAAGCTTGCGATATTCATCTTTGTAACTGGAAAACCTTTGCACTCAATTAGCCATTTTGACTGCAAAACAACTTATCTCCCTGGGGCTCTCCTTCTAAATCCTTAAAACTTTCTTCAGGATCAACAAATAAAAAGCCCCACTTCATCACTGTGGATAAGAGAAATAGTTTCCTGCCGCAGTGACGAGCGCCGCCTCTCCGCTCAACATCTCACCCAACCCCACGACCAATGGCAGTGCCAAGGTGTAAAAGCAGCACATGGTTTTCATTCAACAAGAAACATCACATTAGCTGGTGTTTTGATGGCTTTTTTTCCGACCACCAAAACCGATCCATTACGACGGTTATAACACGGCTCACATATTCCTCCGCCCTGCCAGGAGGCTGTTGAATGTTCAATGTTAGATTTTGGGAAGACCTTGGGGGCCTGCTCGCGTTATGACTTGCCCTAAATTTGGAAAAATCTGCTTCTCTCAGGCGACACTGGCAACAGCCTGCTTACCAAACCTCATTGGACTCGGTAATTACATTTAGTCGGTAACTGCAAGCGCCTCTATTAGACCAAACTAATATCAACAAGCACATTAGTTAATATGATTTTATTAATAAATCAACCTTAAAGGTAAACACTGGACAACAAATTAAATAACAGAGATAAATTGACTATTTATTATGTCTGCCGGTTCTGAATTTCCATTGGGAATATTATTCCAATTACTTGCGCTGTCGCTTCAATTTCACTTCGGTGTTTATTTGGCCTTTTTTTAATATCGGCCAGCCTTAACTCCGACTCACTCTTGGTAAACTAAATTGTATTCCTCCAGCTAAAACTGGTACACACACGTCTGAAATGACCTGCTCATCACGAACAAGAAATAATAATAATAATAAACAACATTCTCTTCAAAAAATTAATTTCACAGCTTTTCTTTTCTTAAAAAAAAAAGAAAAATTAATTTTTCTCTCTTTTTCAGCAGCAGATCAGTTTGTATAAATCACTGCACTCCTTCAAAAAGCTGCTCCTTTGTTTCACATCATTCCAGCCGTGGTTTGCGTGTGAAATGCAGGAATTGGTTGAGCTTTTTGCCTCTTTGCAGGGGCCGCCACGGCAACGGCAACAAAGCAATAAGACGCAAAAAAACAACAACAGACAAACCTAAAAAAAAAAAAAAGAACACAGTGAAACAAATGCGCTGCAGACACAACGTGCTCTGCATCGCAAGCAAACAACGCCATTGATTTCCATTTCCCTCCAGTCAAGATTGCACAGGTTTGTTAATTCAACCGGGATGGTAGGGGGTGGTGGGGGAGATATCATGGTAATGATATCGCTCTAGGGACGACCGTTAAGACTTTTGAAAGTTACTCCCAACAAAAGTTCCAGAGAGCCGAACTTCGGAAAGCGACCTGAGTCGTTTTTTTTTTTGTTTGTTTTTTTACCTTGAGGCTCTGTGGCCGGAGTGGCTGCGTCCACCTTGGGCTGCTCCGCTGGCTTTTCGGGCGGCGTTGGCAGCGGCGGCGCAGGTTGTGGTGGCGCAGGTTGCGGCGGCGGGGGCGGCGCAGGTTGCTGCTGCTCGGCCGCTGGGGCTCGACACGTCTCTCTGACCACCAGTGACGTGGGCTTATCTTTGCAGTCCTGGGCCAGTCGAGAAGCCTGGCGCGCGTGAGGGAGGAACACGTTGCAAAGTCAAGACGAGACACGAAAAAGTGAGCGTGTCAATGATTTTTTTCTTTTTAAGAAAAAGAAAAAAGCTGCAAAACCGCCACGGCTGGAAAATGTCGCAGCAGCAGGAAAATGTTACTGCAGAGATCCTTACAACTCAAGAAGATTCCTGTGTTTTTTGGGAAGGACATGGAAAAAGAAATCCATCTGCCGGTTGTTTTTGGAACGGCGGTCTTTGTTTTGCTGGTTACTATTTAAAAGAATATGGACAACGCGGCCAGGACGGCAAGGATGACAGAAGGAACAGAAATTTAAGAAAAAAAAAGCTAAAAAGACCAACCCACAAATAACGTGAGGACTTTAAAGGGCACCTATGATGCTTTTCCACTTTTCTGAGCTTTAAAAACTGTTACAATGTTGAACTCTATCGTCAAACGATCGAAAATCGTCAAATAATGACGTTCGTGCGTTTGGACGTGAGCCCTGCAAATTGTTGGGCATGGTTCTAAACGCTCTGTTCAAGGAGATTTTTATCAACACCGGGAACGCGTTCCAGAGCTCCTTTCATTGCCAAGCTCCGGCCCTCTCTCGGACTGGTTCCGCCCTCCCCCGCTCTGCCCCGGAAGTGATTCCGCAATGCGCTGCTCTAAGGGGGCGTTCTCATCGCCTCGCCTCGCCTTGCCTCGGTACGGTTGTAGGGCGTTCGCACTGGCCGCTACACGGTTGTAGGGGGTGCTGTTTTGGTACCTCAATCCCCCAGGGTCCAAGCGAGACCAAGCGAGTTTAGTGGTGACGTAGCGACGAGCAGGGCACTGGATTGGCTCAGTGTCCTTGTCGATGTTCCCTGGAACTTCCGTGTCAGGTACATTTTACCGTGAATACAAGCAGCTACTATTGATGGTGTACAAATATATTTATATGTGTATACATTTTTTGAAAGCAGCTTTTTCAATACATGTTTACTTTGTCTTTTGGGGAGAGGCAGGCGAACCGGGAATGCCCTCGACGTCGCGAGTGTGTTCAACCGTATTCGCAAAAACGACGAGCGGCAAACGGCGAAGCGCTCGGAACAAATCGAGTTGCTCCGGCGTGAGGCGCGTTAAGCTAGGGAATCCGAGGAGCCTTGAGACGAGAGGAAATACGGATTCGTCGAGAGGAAGCCTCGAACACCGCGGCATTTAACAAAGTCGTCCTTGGCTCGCTAGGGCAGCTGTTTCAAATAAGGAGGCATGTTTACTGTCTGTTTGTTTGTTTTTAAATGAATGCTATTTCCTGTTGTATCTATCTCGTGTTTACTTTTGGTGAAAATATGAAGGTTGAACTACACCTTTACTCCCCCAGAAAACGAAACAATAAATTATAAATGTTGCCTGCATAAGTTATCAACTGTGACTTCAGTGAGGAAAACTGTTCTTTCTTTAACAGAAAAGCAACCACAGACCGAGCAGCAGATACGAAACAACCTTCGCACAGAAATGATGCTGTCGAAAACATTGTCCCGCTTTACAGCGTCGACTCCGCCCACGGTCTCGTGATCCGGGGGCCATGAAAACACAGTCGAACCGTGACGAGGCGAGGCGCGGAAATTAAAAAATATAAAATAAAAAATACTGAGCAACGAACAGAGAAAATGTTGGCGGTTTGTTCGGCCTAATGCGGATGCGATGGAACACAGGTCTGCAGCCAGACCCCTCTCGTCCGGTCGGCAACGGGAGTGAGACGGGCTCGACTCGGGCCGGTGGACGACGAGAGAATAGTCAGCCACGGCAATATTTGAAAACATGTATGAGGACTGTGAGCGTATTGTGACCTCAAGCAACATTAGTTTTAAGACTACTTGCAACGTACAACCGCTGAATTGTGTTGATGAACTGTTAGCCACCACCGCTAACTCCGTGCTCTGCTTGTTATGTGTGTTGTGTTCGCTGGCAGCCAAACTGAAGAGGCAGCGATTTTGACTCGCAAGTTTCGCTCCTTATAGCGATGTTCACGCTGCCAGCATGGTAACATGGGTTGTATAGAGCTCTTCCTGCTTTGTGCTTGGTGTGGACTTAAGTTGTGCAGATATTCTTGTCTAATAATAAACGACTCTATGACTGAAGTGATCGTTTCAGCGTACATATTTTCTCTGCTAGGACAGTGTTTTGATACAAGTCAACAGTATGAAACGAAATCATTCTCAGCCCTATTAAAATGTCTCGCAAAAATACAAAACAGAAACACGGTCAGTACACAAAATAAAATATATTTCCGGGGACACGGAAGGGACAAAAAAACGTCCAGGGACCTTCGGTCTGCCTTGCGGCCGTAACTCAGCCCACGCTGGGTCCGTACGAAGCTGGATTAGTTGCTAAACAGCTGCTAAAGGGTGAAGCCTTCACGACGGTAAGTGTTTAAATTGTGCCTGTTTCACAAAGTTTGCTGTTTACTCTTCACTCCCGCACCGGCAAACTGAGGAAGTGAGGCTCAGCAGCGACGAAGAGTGTGACCAATCACAGCGGAGTGGGCCGGGCGGGGGCGTACACCGGCAAGGCTGGGGTGGAGTGAAGTGAAACAGAGCGTTTTCGCCTGATGCAGTAAATACGAGGAAACCAGCCGCGAGATACGCAAATCTAAAAAGCTTTCAGCGCGGAAAATCGCGCGTTGCTGCTCTGGAGGGGCCAGATATCAAATACAAAAGCCCGAAAATTAGTATAATAGGTGACCTTTCATAAAATTGGTAATATAATATGGACAGTGTGTGTAGTGTCGAGTCAATTGTGTTGGTTTAGCTCCATGCTGGCCATGCAATCATCTGGCAACATTCCAACATAGCGGTTATGCTCTAAAGTTTGAAAATGTCTGTTTCAGTTTTGGTACTATACTGGACAGTACTAAGCAAAGGCCCAAGACTCATCAAAACATCATGATGCATCTGGATGAGTCTTGTAGTCACATGAAAAATGTCCCTTAACTTCTTTAAAGGTTAAGTGTGTAATATTTGGAGATAAAAAAAAAAAGATCAAGTGATTACATTTTAGATTGCAGCGTTTTTTCGCTCACCCTCCCTCTCTCGAGCTTGCCAGTGAACTACAGCGGCCTGCAAGCACATATTTTGAAGACGCGAGACCACACCAGGCTTCCTCAGAAATATGGCGGCGGTGCAAAATGGCAGCTAACAGCAAGAACCTTGCTCTGTGTATATCCTCATATACATATTAAGGTTTTACCAAAATAAAAATGATAAATTAGGTCACATTTTACACACTGGACCTTAAATGCAAACATGTATCAACCTTTTTTGAAGAGGTGGCCCAGAATCTTGGACATAGGAAGTAGTTTGCAAGTTAACCGGTGTGCGTCAATGGCTTCTGCTAGCCTGCCAGTAAAAACAATTTTACCCACACCGGAGAACACCCGAGGCAAGCAATTTACAACGCCTGGTTATCGACGTAAATGTCTGTGTTGATAGGATAATGTTAGAAATTAAATTACCCTTCCTGTAGTTGGTAGCAGGCTACAGCAGCGATGGACTGATATTACCAAGACTGCTGGCTCTTTTATTTACCTCCCGCTGTCATTCCTACAGAAGCAGAGTTACGGTGCACAAAAGTAAAATTCTACCCTTTTAAGTCCCACCTAAACCTGATGATCATAAGGAACTTTTAAGTAAGAAAAAAAAACAACAGAAGCAAAGCAGTCCAGTGTGCGGTAGCATGCAGCTGTTTGCTCACCGTGGGCTGTATCTGGAGGTTGATGGCGGTGAGCTGGACGGGCTGAGCCTTGGCGTGGTTGAGCGAGGAATGGAGGGCGTGAGGGCTGATGGTGGAGTGGAAGATGGTGGCCTGCTGGCTGGGCGCGGCCGGCTGGTGCGGAGCCGGTTTGGGCAGCACGGGGATGGGGTGAGGCGACGGCTGAATGGAGGCCGTCTGCAGCAGCTGCCCTGCCGTCCTCTGGGACGCTTGGCCCTGGAGGGCCACGAACTGCTGCTGCTGCTGCTGCTGCTGCTGCTGCTGCTGCTGCTGCTGCTGCTGTTGCTGCTGCTTGTGCTGCTGGACCAGGCAGTGGGGCTGGATCTGAGTGTAGGCTGGTGGGGGAGAGAAAAGACACCAAGTTCAACAAAAACAAAAAAAGTTTGTGGACACCTTGTACATTTGTAACGTTCTGGACTGCGGTAAGAATTGGTATCAAGTCTCCAAGTGCAGGTTATTTTAGTGCAGTCACCACCGTTGGCCCACATACAGCACGTGCACTCGCACGTGCACCAGCACTAGTTCCATCTAGCTCAGACTTGGATATTTCAGCAAGATGACATCACTTGCAGAATATCCAGGGGGGACAAGAGCACAGGAAGAACTAGAGTTTAGTTTGCTTCTTTTGTCTTATTGACAATAAAGAACAAAATCATTTCCAATTATGTGTGTGATTCTGACGAAGACAATAATTGGGACTGAGGAAAGGTTTTTGAGGATGTCTGAAAACGTTATTTCCACTGAGTAATGGCAGCTACTGAAGACTGCTGATATGCGCACGTTTGGAAAGAACTTTACAATCTGCATGCAGGACGAGTCAGAATCAGAATCAGAATGCAGCCCATGGTGATTATATAGTGGGTTACACCATCGGCAGCCATGTGCTCTGTATGCAGGCTGCATTGATTCAGAGCTATAGTTGAAAACACTGCAAAACTCCAAAATGTAGCGTGTAACATGACTGCAGCGATCCAAAAACAGGCCCAGTCAGAGTCCCACATCTCAAGCATCCTTAAAGCATTGCCATGTAAAAACGTACAACACTGGCAATGTTCTATGTTGAAAAACCCGGTGGGATCTCACATCCATTAATCCTCCGTGTGAACCAGGAGGGCTGAGAGACGCCGGCGCCTGCGAGGCTCCCGCTGACGGGAAGTGATATTAAGACCTCGTTGAGCGCTTCACCGTGAGGACCCGCTGTTGTAGTTTTTGGTCTGACCATTACTCACAAAACCGTCTATATATTTATATATATTTTTTTAAAATTGCCTGTCACCGCCCATCAGCGCTGTTGTGGGTGAGAAGACGTCTTGAGCCCATAACTCGGCCTGAAGCCCGAGACACAGCACATCAATCATGTATCTTGAGACTGTGTGTGTGTGTGTGTGTGTGTGTGTGTGTGTGTGTGTGTGAGAGGGAGAGAGAGAGAGAGAGTGGGAGCAGCACAGTGTTCGCTGGATGTAGCCCGAGGCTGTTCTAATATTGAAGGCAGCTCAGGAGCCGGCAGGCGGAGGATCGTGTCCGTGAAGATCTTCACACCATCAGCTTTAACTCTGCTGCGTTTTTTTTTTTTTTTTACTTTATTTCTTAGACACGACCAGTTATTATTGATGCTTTGAGAATTCTGCTGAAAGGACCTCGTTGGTGTAGTGCCAGCGACATGTTTGTGGCTGCAGGTATTAATACACTGCAAGCCACTTTGAGACATTTTATGTATAAATTTACGTGTCGGTTGAACAGCTCAGAGAACTGTATAATCTTGGCATTGGCAAGCATCAAACTTCGCACTACACGCTATAGGTCCAAGATATGGAAGCACTGGTATAGTTGTCTCCCCGGAGGGCATTGATTTTTTTTTGGTTTGTTTTTTTTCAGTGATCCGTATACATTGCATTGTGAATATGTTGTGTATGGTTCTTTTATTATGTCTTGCATATCGTTTGTATGTATTGTCTTGCTCTGATGTGGACCGTATTGTGTTTGTAATAAAGTTTATTATTATTATTATTATTGTTGCTATTATCATTATTATTATTAGTAGTAGTATTAGTAGTAGTAGTATTAGTATTCGTATGGACGCACGGATACCAGAGTACTCTACTCATACTTTAGATACGTGCCGATACCACGACACCGATACCAGTTGTATATGTATGCATATGACAATTTTGTTAAATTTGTGTTTGCACTGCAGTGAAACTTGTAACAGTATCTGTGGCGAAATGATGAATGATGTAATGGCCAGTATCATGAGTACTGGCATGCAAGTGCTCGTACTCTCCTCTCCTTGTTCTGTAAAAAAAGTGGTATCGGTGCATCCCTAGTTGTAATACACATATAAACCTGCCTAATCCACATCTCTATATTCTCAAGGAGCTTCTGCAGCTTGTGCTCTGTGGGGCTGCGTGAACACGGAGGTGCGTTCAGCGACGTAACACCCACCGCCCAGCGACCGGCGAGCGTGGATAGCTGCCAAGTGCACCAGCGTGCGTGTCTTCTGTCCCTCCTCACCAGCTCACCCCCCCCCCCCTCCCCCACCTTCCCTTCCCCTGTTCTTTTCATGGTGCGTTGCATGGGACAAGCTCCATCTGCTCTCGTCTTTGGCACTAACCACAGTTTGGGCCGTGCTGGGCGACACAAAGCTGCCGCTCTATCAGCAGGGCCCGCGTCGCACTAGTTCCTTTAAGGACACACAATCTGCTGGGAATTGTTGTTTGCTGTTAACACACTGGCACAAAGTCAAAACCGCCCGAGCTGGGACGTGCGCTGAAGATGGTTTTAACCCTCACAGTACCGTAAGACAAAATATCTTCAGGACACACAATCTGCTGAGAATTGTTGTTTGCTGTTAACACACTGGCACAAAGTCAAAACTGCCCGAGCTGAGGCGAGCGCTCAAGATGGTTTAAAACCCTCCCAGTACTGAAAGACAAAATATCTTAATATCTTGGAAGACAAGATATCTTAACTCATTATCATCATCCTAGAGCTGAGCAGAAATGCCCGAATGTGCCAGAAATAATCGCTTATTACTGTTTTATTACAATCTTTTCTTTAATCATGAAGGGTTCGATCCTCTCTGGCTGAATTTTCACTTGCCATTGAAAATCTCAGAATCCTCACAATGTTTGGATGAAGTGAATATCAAGTGTGGCTTAACTGACTTAACTTTTTATCTAAAAAACAAAAGAAAGGTCTCATCTAAGTTGTTGGTGACTATTTAAAGTTTAAAACTTTGATGGATGCCACAAAAATCACACCTTGACATCTCTGTTCTGGTGTTTAAAAATAACAAATGCGCACATTTGATTAATTCCAGTCCATCTTTGAGTGGAGGAGGGGGATTTCTGAGTGAGCTCACACTGTTTATTAGCAGCAGCACCCCCGCCGCCTCCCCTCTAATCCTGACAACTGCCTCAAGGCCCTTAAGAGGAGCAGAGGAAAGAAAGTCCAGGAAGAAGAAGGAGAAGAGGCAGACGGGGGAATTCACTCAGATGTGACGATCCCATGGAGAGCGTCGATATTTGGGGGCTGATTCACTCAGCCCCCCCCCCAGCGCTCCCCCACCCCAACACAAACACAACTGACTCTCCCCGCCAACCTCCCCGCCCCATCCCCTTGGCTCTAGATTGTGTCTGCGGAGGTCTCGCAGTATACATTCCTGGGAAGTTTTTCACACCAGGCCACGGAAAACCCCAGAGTTTCCACACTCGCACCAGCAGCCTGTCACACGCAAACAACAAAGCGACAGCAAAGCGTGCAGCGTGAGGGTTAACTTTCACATCACATTTCGTGGACAGAAAAAAAGTCGAGCTGCTGCTGATGTACTTTTGGGGTTAAAATGCTAAAGTGTTTTCTTAGGGATTAAGTCTGGTAAAATGCTGATAAAAACTGGGCTTATTACTGTTAGTCACAAGGTGAAACTGCAGATCCGATTGCAGGCAGCTGCATGTGATGCCAAGGCGCAGGTCTGAGTACAGATTTCCTCCGTTGATCTGCTGTTGTCGGCGGATCCCTGCTGTGTGTAACTATCCCTGGTATTAGTGTGAGCCGTGTCGGCCGACAGGAGGACGTCAGTGAGGACGAACGGCCACAAAAGGCAGGGTTTGTTTTGGGTTCAGTTGCTTGCAACTGCGTGCAAGTGGTTGTCAGAGAAACACAGAACCTTTCCGAATAGTTTTCTAATCAAATTACTAAGAATAGAGACACGCACAGCGATTATGCATAAAAAAATAAAAATAAATAAAAATAGAAAAGAGGATTAGGGAGGTAAGTTCATCCGGAAAAAGCAGCAAGTGGTGCAACATGCTGCAGTCAGACGTCGGAGGAAGACTCGAGCATGACAACATGAACAAAAGGTGCTGGCAAACAAACAAAAAAGCAAAGGAGGCGAGGGAAAAACACAACATCACAGAACCGGTGCAGAATACCAAAGACTCCGAAAAAATACCAAAGCCATGAAGGTTTGTCTCACCAGTCCACACACGCAGCACTGCTCAATTACAAAACCAGAAACATGCTATCTGGGTAATTCCAGCGCACAAACAGGCAGGTGGTGACTGCACTGGCTAACGACAAGTGTCATTTAAATCACACCCTTGATTTAGATTAAGGTCCAGTCAGTTGGTTCAGACCAGGGGTCACCAGGTAGCCCCCAAAAGACAACGAGTCACCTGCAGGCCTGTGCTAAAAATAGCAAAACTAGTTTAGCAGCGCCTAAAGTTCATTGTTAAGTCATTGTTGATAATTATTGAGAACTCATTGACACAATCAGTGTCTTCACATATATTGTTATGATTCATGATCATATACAACTCGAGGCAAACTGAGAAAATGTGTTATTTCAGAAGAGTGAAGCGAACTGGTTGCCCTCCATATGACTGAGTAGCCATGAAGCAGCTCTCAGGTTCAAAAAGGTTGGTGACCCCTGGTTTGGACTTTGATAGACCACTGCTTAATATTGCAGACAGAAAGATAATCACGTCATAGCTTGGGTTGTAACAAAGCTGTAATGACTCACAGGTGGGTTAACGATACAAACGAGGCCTTTTAAAAGATGCAGCGGCCTCAGTGGAGAAGGTCAAGCAGGGAGCCCGGACCTTCACACAACAGTCAGTGGCCGAGAGAGGGAAGCTCCACTGGAGGGCTCAGCGTCAGCACCGTGGAAGTATCATCCTGTTGGACTAGTGGCACCTGAACGCCTCGCTCGATAGTGTTTCTGCTTAAATCCTTTTGTGGCCAGGGACGTCAATAACGAGCTGGAAGCAGCCTCCCTCATCTTTGCAGCGGCGTGATAAATAAAACAAGATAGTAACACAGAGACAAAGTTGTGAACGGACCCGTGAACGGACCCGTGCGCGATGAAGCGACAAGCACGCAGCGTGTTAACTTCCACCTGTCCCCGCACGGCCTGCTGCTATGGCAACGCACGCTGTCTCTTTTCTCTCTCTCTCTCTCTTCTCCTTTCTTTTCTTTTCCTTCCTAGGCAGCCGTGCGGCGCCGGATTCGCAGCCTCTGTTCTCCCTTTCATTTTGTGCGAATCCATTACGGCAACAAAGCGAAACGCAGTCGTGCACCGGCGCGCTGGCGAAATCCCTCCTCCCCAGTCGACGGACGGAAAAGAAGATTTAAAAACAACAATGAAAAATGGAAGAAAGAAAAAACAACAACCCACCACTAACAGTGCAGTCTAACATATGCTTGACTTACAGTAAGTATTTGCACTGTGCAAGCTATGTATATTTCCTCTTTAGGGGCCATGTGATGCCCTGCGAGGACATTATCCAAAAAACAAAAAAACAAAAAAATCAGCCTGATGTGGTCCTGCAAAATAAAATAAAATAAATAAATAAATAAAAAAATAGAACGATTCATTGTCCACTTGGTGCACACTCACCTCACTCTCTCTGAGAGGAGGAAGGAAAATAGCAGCTGCTGACTTTCAATTACACAGCAAGAGGTTTCCTCGGACCCTTGTGTGGCGGCGCGCCTCTTCAAGGCTGCCGTGCACAAAGCGGCGGGATTGTTCCCAGACACAGTGGCACACGCCGCCTATGATAATGCCGTCCCACCACCCCGCCTCACTCGCCCCGTCAGCGGGTGAATGGACGAGAGGCGAAGGGGGGCCCCCACCCCCGACGTGCCGCGCTCGCACGACATGGAGAGCTATTTAAGGAGAGCACAGTGGAGATCTCTTCCTCCGCCTTATCTTGCCAATAAGACGAGTGCGAGCGTCTGCTGTGTCAATGACAGCTGCTGGAGGCGCAGAGACTGTTTTTGAAATGGATATCTGCTGCTGCTGCTGCTGCTGCTGCAGGAGAGAGAGGGCAGCTGCCTTCAGATGGATTCGTGTTACTGTCCGCAAAAAAAAATAAACAAATATAAATAAACTTACAGCCGAGTGAGGAAATTCACGGGCTGTTGTATAAAGGGGACAAAAGGCAGTTCATATTTTTACATACGTGCAGTTTTTATCGGGACCAAACGGTCGACGGCGACAAGATTTCGAATCTACGGCCCAGTGAGCGGCCCAGTGAGCGGCCCGGTGAGCGGCCCGGTGAGCGTCAGGGACGGGCCGGCTGTGCTTCAGTGTGACGGCGAGCAAACGCTGAGCAGGTGCGATGCTCAGTTTGCCACCGCAAGTCAGAAATAATGGATGAAGAGAGACTTGTGGCATAACAATGAGGTAGAATACGTTTATATGTTTGTGACACATATTTCTAAGAGTTGTCTTGTTTGTTAAATTTCAATCAAACAGGGATGTAAATGTGAAATTGTGACCATTTCATCATTATTTTGTCCCGCAAACTTCAATGCAGAGATCAGAAAGGTCAAAAAGATTCAAATTTAGTCAAAAAAAGAAGTGCAGGTAAGGGGAGCAAACACTATTTAAGAATTAATTTGGGTAAAAGTATTATATTACAAACACAGCCCATGATGATTGCAAATAAATGCAAACTAATTGATTGCACAGGCAAACCAAATAGTCGTCCTTAATCAATTTCTGACTTTCCTTTATTTATTTATTTTCACTCTGATTACTGCCGACTACAGCTACTGCTCGGGACAGGAATCCAATCTTTAGGGGAAGTTAGGCGTCGACTCACCCGGGGTGATGAGCGACCGGGCGTTGACGGCCGTGACGCTGCGGCTCATGTTAATGGCTCGGACCTCCGTGACGGCGGCGGCGCCGTCCGTCTTCTTCCCTCCATCCAACGAGCCGTCAGAGGAAGCCGACTTGCCCCCCGCCGAGACCTGAGCGCCCTGACTGGAGCTCTTGATCAGCGAGGCAGGTTGAATGGGCACAGGGCTCTGCTTCAGACTGAGAGCCTGCAGCGTGTGGCTCTGAGAGGAGGACGTGGTCGCCACCTGCTGGCCCCGGATGGTAAGGTTCTGAACCTGATTCTTGCAGAGGGGGGGAAAAAAGGGGGAGCGTTTGGCTTTGACTTTGAGTTGTTCAACAAGGAAAGTAATTTAATGCATTTCTTTTTTTAATAATCTGTATATTTTAGTCAGCCTACCTGTGATGAAGCCTGCGCGGAGCCGTCTGATTGGACGGCCGTGACGGTGGCGGTGGGAGCGAAGATGAGCTGCGAGGACAGCGGGACGGCTCGGCCGAGGCTTCGGGCAACCTGGACAAGGTTACTCTGCTGGGCCTGGGAGGCAGCACACAGACACAACACCGACTTCAAGAGGCAAACTGATGAGGACAAACTCTACCAGGTTCATTATATGAAAAGAAGGCGCCAACAATCTCCTCTGAGGCAAAGGGCTGGGAAATGTGCTTTGAACGACAGGACTCGTCTGCTGTATGACTTGAAAAGTTACGACGGCGTCCTGACAATGGCGAGGTTGTAATAAAGCAGCAATAAATGCTTTTTGAAAAAAAAAAAGAACATGGCAGACTTAAAATGAATCATGTGCTTTCATTGATAACAAAACGACACTGACAATGAACAACCTTGACAAGTCACGCTGACAAATCTATTTTTCTCTACGCATTCTTGCTTTTACCATCCTGACAAAAGACGGGCTTTGCATCTCATTATGCGGTGGTAAAAACTGTGCGCTGTCATTCACTCGTTCATTCATAAGCTCACAGCAACCATGAAGGCCCAGCAACGTGACAATAAAATAAACTGAGGGAAAACCTGCTACCTTTGCGCTGCTACTGTAAAGTTTATAGCTCAGATAAGTCCAATAAGAATACAGTTTACCGGTACTTCTTTCATTCCCGAAGAAGATCTCGAATTTTTCTAATTTCTGTTTTGAGAGTCATTTCAATAAAGAGCCAAATACCGTGGGGCTTCAAAGACAAAGATTCTGCTCCTGCTCAAATTTTACAAGCCATCGTGGCCCAGCAGTCAGAAAGTTTGCCCAGCCCTGGTTTAGGCCGACAGTAAGCGAGCGCGCAGTGCATGTGCACAGATAGCAAAACACGCGAGCGCTTATTCATTCAAGCGGCTGATGCCTGCGATCACATTGATGCATATATGCATTACGCATGCATGTGTGGCCTGCGGCTACGCTCGCCCCCTCACCATCTGCGCGCGCAGGTACATCTGCGCCTGGCTGGCCGTGAGAGTGGTGCTGGACGGGCTGCCCAGCAGCACGGCCTGCTGGGAGATACTGGTGGGGGTGGAGCTGATGCTCTGGGCCCTGCTGATGAGCTGAGCTGCGGCCGGGGAGGTGGTCAAGTTGATCTGCGGGTGGGAGGAGATGGTCGCTTGAGAGTCGGTTTGTTTTTTCTTGACAGCATTATGTATGTGGGAATGCACGTGAATACAGTCGCGCTGAGAGATTCTGGACGTGTCTGTTACCGGGTCAAGTTACAAATCATGGTCATTCGTGGTGTGTAAAATTCTGAAGGAAGCCCCACTGGCAGCGAGTGTCGTATTTAGGGCACCGTCAGCGGGGCTTCCTTAAAAAATGGCGGAGCAAGACCCTTAATGCTCTATGGATATTCTTATATATATGAGAACCAAATGACTTGTATCGTACTGCAAGTATACACTTTCATGAATGTATTTATGGGCAGTGTGTTGAGCTTTTACCAAAATAAAAATCAGAAATCAAGCCAAAATTTTACAGGCTGGACCTTTAAATGTGGAAAAAAAAAGAAGCTCAATGCAAACCTGATGAGCTGCATCTACTTGCGTTATTTGTGTTAGATGGACTAAGTTAGGCGCTGCACCTGACGCACAAGGGGCAAGTCGAAGCGCAGCAGCTCTTTACAGGGAGACCGACACTCTGGTTGCACTCACCGTGGCCTGAGTGGAGCCCGTTTGCTGCGACGAAGTGCCATTTTGCGAAGAGCTTTGCCGGCCGGCTGCAATGCTGGCCTATCTCGAGGGAAGGGAGGAGAGAGAGAGAGAGAGAGGGAGAGAGAGAGGGAGAGGCGGATGAGGCAATTTACACACTTTCAGACGCGCCAGCTCCACCTCCGGCATCTCGACAACGAGCTGAGCGGCGTTGGCCGACCTGCTGCACGGCGGCCAGGCTCTGGAGCTGCGCCGTGCTCAGGCTGTGCTGCTGCTGCAGGGCGGCCGTCTGCAGCATCAGATGCTGCTGCTGGGCGGCGTACATCTGCTGCAGGTACTGCGCCGCCGTGTTGGGCTGCCGGTGCAGCGCCTGCTGAAACACCTGCGCACACACACACACACACACACACACACACACACACACACACACACACACACACACACACACACACACACACACACACACACACACACGCGAGCAGCTTGTTAATAAAACATGGACGATCGTTAATGATTCATCAATAGCATGCAGATGGTGTAGATACCACAAGCAAAAACACTCTCAAAGTCTTTGTGTGTGTGTGAGATAGATAGATAGATAGATAGATAGATAGATAGATAGACAAACAGATAGACAGACAGACAGACAGCTCTAAATTTTCTAATCCCAATGAAGTCTAAAGCAATGCAACTGTGAACATTTTCTGAAATTTCTTCAATGTAACGCAGCTTTCAAACCAAGCCAAGCTGATTTATGCAACTTTTTTTTTTTTTTTCCAATTAAGAACGTAGCCACGGCTGTGGAAAACACGATTATCAAAACACGATTCACATTTCTGCTAAACCGTAAGAGCGCTCGCTGCTCGTTGAGTCAGCGGGGTATTTATTCGTCCCAATAATAGCATCAAAAACAGCCGTACTACCTCAGAGCGAAGCAGGCAGCAGACCGGCAACACTCGCATCATCTTAATGAAACTGTCCCCCGCGTGGATGGACGTTCGCGGCGTCTCACATTTTGCAAAACACCTCTTGTTCAACGCTGAAAGAAAAGTCTCGACGCCTCCTTCACTGATTTCACGAGCAGACGGAACCTCCGAGCGATTGCGGACCTTCACCCTTCACCTCCCAGACGTGCCCTCGGCCTCGTTGCTAAGAAACCGGAGAGGATGTCGACCTGACGAACGACTCACAATTAGGGGAGGATCTGAGCTCCGAGTTGACAATAAGGGCTTTGACACTTAGTTGTTGTCAGTGAGCTGAATTCAGAAAGGCGGCGACGGGTAGAACAAAACCTGAGCTGTCAAGGCGTCGGCAGTAACGGCTGCCCGGTCCTCATTCAGGCAGAGGTTAAGCCTGTGGACGGGCTTATCCTCTGGGTCAAAGGGTCAAGAGCAGTAATGCACCAAAGGCAATCCTTCCTACAACTTGGGCTCGTCCCTGCAACCTGGTCATTTACTGCGGCGGCCCTTCTTGCTGGAGTCACTCAGGAAAACGATGGTGAAACTGAAGTGTTTATTTCAAGCGCACTCAGCGTGTGCAGCATTTGTACCAACAGGGGGCAGCAGAGCAACCATCTGGCAGACTTTTTAAAGCGGTTATTGACACAAGATGGCACAGATGTGGGAAAAGTTTGCAGACACTGCGTGGATCTGACATACAGCATTAGGAATCACTGTGGAATGTGATTCCTTTGAGTGCGACGAATCACAACCCACATGCTCCCTTCTGCACATGCAGTTAAAATTGGACGTTTCAGCAGGATAAAGCTCCTGCTCAACACTGGCGGGTCGTGCATTTCACACCTCGGCCATCAGTGACGTCATATTTAGGCCACCCTGAATGAACCTCACCTATTGTTACCCTCAATATCACCACAGAGTGAGAATTCACGGGGGATCTGGGTGAGCATTTAAATCATCATTTGGACTACGTAAGTAACAAAGGCCTGATACCGTCAGAATTGACAAAAAAGGGTGATTTTAAGAGACTCTTTCACAAAGTTTTAATAACAAACAAATGATTGAATTATTAAATTAGTGAACAATTGAACACGTCGACAGCTGCTGCGCCACTGCGCCACGGTATTTACATTTTAAATTGTAGATGATTCTGCAACTAAGTCTTTATCTGCTCTTCAGCCGTCGTGGATTCTGCTGGCTTAAGGCAGATTTCATGGCGCCTGGCAACGCAAGCCGGCTGAAATATGATTGGATAAAAACTCTACTGTAACGAACGACAGTGGAAGCAGCGCAACCCTGTGGATATCATATCATGCGAAAAGAACAGACTATGGACAATAACTTTATTATCATATTTACGGGAAAATGTACTTTTCTAAGTATGGTTAGGCCAGCAGAGAAGGTCCACCCCCTGCTGCAAATTCAGATTTCCAATTTTTTTCTAACTCACAATAAAAAAAAAGCCACATTTGCAGACGAATTTGGACACCCACCTGCACCGTCTGCCGGTCAGGAATCCCGCTGTAAACAGATATCTGAGGCACCGCCTGTCTTCCCGTCGTCGTGCTGCTGCTGGAAGTGCTGCTCGAGGTGCTGGAGCCACCAGCAGATGTGGCAGCAATGGAGGCAGCAGCGGTGCTCGAGCCACCGCCACCGCTGCTGCCGATGCTTGGGGCTGCGGTGCTGGAAGAGGTGGCCGAGCCCGAGGAGGCAGCAGTGGTGTTTGTGACGGCAACCGTGGTCGCGCTGGTGGTCCCGGCGCTGTGGGCCGTGGCCGCAGCCTGGGCCCCCGGCTCACTCTCCATGGTGCCCTCTGCTCGTCTCACCTTTGACCCCCGGCTCTTCTGAATGGCTCTCCTGTGCCTGGAGGGGGGAAGAGTGAGGAGGCTGTGAGACGACAAGGCTGTTTACTCCGCTCACAGGTCCTGCGAGGTTCTTCTTCACACTTTGACACTGATGAATATCCATCTTCTGTTCTCCACTCAGCTCAGTTTGATCAGAGTGTTTGCTAAATGAGGACATGGACAGAATATCGTACAATTTTCTTCTTTCTTTTTCAGCAAGCTCAAATGTCAGTTGGATTAACCAAACAAAATTCTGCTTCTTTTCATGTTTTGTAACTGAGGAAAGTTATCCCATATTTTCAAATAATAATTCAAATAATTAGAAAAGCCCACCCTCTACTTTGTGTGCTTGCTCCACATTTTAGTAAGCGTTAAAATACATTTTTTGGAAAGCATTCCTTTGTGATGTCACCAATACTTTTGGTTTGATTTTGATTCAAACAGACAGTTAAGTTCCAAAGATCTCATTTTCTTTGCAATATCAGTTGCCCAAGACTGGTTTTACTCAAACCCGGGACGCAAAATAAACATCTTAAAATACAGAATCTAAAGAAATACGCCGGTTTAATGTATGATGCAGGTCCTTTCTAAGAGATCTATTACAACTCTTGCAACAAGGGTACAACTAGGAGAGAAGTCCTTTCTTTGATCAACCAGTTGCTTTATTTCTAGTTTTAACGAGCGCGATGAGATTTTGCTCCGACCAGACGACGGCCCATTGTGTGGAAGCAGCGTGAAATAAATAACATGAATAAAACCACCGCATTACAAAGCACCGCAGTAGAAAATATGCGTCAGCACCGGGGAATTAACAATTCCTTTGAAGTCGTGTTTGTTTTCGTGCTTTTAATCACAACAGTGACGTCGCTTTGAGAATTCAAGACCCTGCTGGAATAAAACCATACAGCCTGTGCTGTTTAAGAGGAGAAGAGGCAAAAGGAAGCTGGAGCATGAACACAAATATATTTAACGGCGTGTGGTCACAATGACGAGCTAGAATTAGAAGCAGTTCTGAATGAAACCTTCTTACACAGTGAGAGACTAGACAACACGCTACAGGGACGATTAAGCAATGAAAATAGACACACCCAATCCTATTCAACTGAAAATGAAACCATCACATTCTGACTAAAAAGACACAAATGACGACAACACAACTGAATTGCTTTTGTGCTGAATTCTGAATGGATCTCCTTGAAGGAAAAGTTCAGAAAGCTTCCCGAGCGGACGAAGGAAGACTGAAGAGCATCACCGTGTCAAGTGCGAAAACCAAGATGACACTGAGAGGCCAAACAAAGACATTTTGCAAAAGGCAAGGAGAAGGTTCAGGGGTGAAGAAGAAGAATGTTTTCATGGGATGTGAGCTGCTCGCCATGACAAAGGCTGTGTTTGGTGGGAAGTTCAGGTGACCCAAAAAAACTGAGCAGCGCCGCTGAACTGAAGAGGTCAAAGCAGTGAGAATGGAATTCCTAGCCTCGAGGTTAGAGGTGTGCGGAGGCGAGCTGCACGGGAATACAGAGCGAGTGAGGGGGGCGGTGGGGAGAGAGGATGGGAGGTAGGGGGGTTGAGGGGGCGACGCCAGCAGGTTGAGAACTTTTAAATGGGTTGGAGGAAAAAAAGAGGGCGTAATGGAAGTAATTAAACAGAGAGCGAGGCTGCCGGCCGCCCTGCCGCAGTTCTTCAGTCGCTTCCTCCCGCTGCTCATTACTCTTTGGAAAGGATTAGGGACGAGAGCGCGGCTCCGTAACCCACTTATGCTGCAAAGCAGACTTGGAAACGAGCTGCAATCTCGCTAAGACCATATGCTGCCTCTGAATGGCAGAGGCAGAACCGACTGAGATCTTCAGCAAACAAGTCCGAGGTTTCCTTTGCAGAAGCAAAGGAAAGACGCTCCAGACGATGGACATCGTCGCGGCTCGTGATGAGGGATCTGACGAGTGAAGTGGGTGATTGGCTTTACAAAACGTCTTAAATGCAGCCAAGTGGATTATAGATTACAGTATTAAATCTGCTCTGATTTCTGTTTCCAAACATCACATCATGTTTGCATTCTAATAACGTGCCGGCCGCTGACTGAATGTCTGCTGAGTGGATAAATCATTACAGGGAAAGACTCTTCTGGGTTTTTCAGACTGTCATGCAGCGTTCCAGCTGGGAATGCAGTTAAGGTGGGGGAACAATTGCAAAAATGTTGCGTCGGGGCCGAATGGAGATACTGTATATCTCATTCTTTGTTTTTATAGATTTGAAATGCAGATTTGTGAGAGTCCCGTTCTGACAAAACTAATTCACCACCTGAATGCTTTTAATTGCAACAATTCCACACAAAATACAACACAAACTCTGGCTGGGATTGTGAATTCTGCAAGACAAAGGAACAATAAAGTCATTACTGATGCTGTTTTGAATCTAAATATTCCCGTATCCCAGGTTGTGAGTGTGGGAAACCAAGGCAGAGAGTCTCTGTTTGTATACAAAGCACCACAGCTGCGCATGTGTGTATGCAGTTACGAGCTGATATGCAAGATTCTGCTCCCCCTGTGTGTGTGTGTGTGTGTGTGTGTGTGTGTGTGTAGGGAGGTGGGGGAGAACCCCCATCTGGTAATGATGCCTTCAGATCCTGTCATTTTAAGAGGAGTCACCCATCCATCAGTGGTGGGGTGCGATGCTTCCCCCTCCCCCGCTCTAATCCTTTACCCCCACCTCCACATCTACATCAGTAATACACGCTTTAAAACGGTTGGGAGGTAAAAAAAAAAAAGAAAAAAAAGAAAACCCAAAGCCATGTCCACCCATGTGTTTGCCTCGGCATCCAAACAGCGGCGGCGAGGCACAAACATCTTTCTCAAAAGGCTTTCAGGAACTATTCGCTGAACATCTTTTAAAAAGGAAAACACGTTGATGTTGGTGTCATTATCGGAGGGCCCGGCAAGCCGGCCATCAGATCTGCATCCAGGCGATTCCCATCGGCTGCGGTGGGGGGGGGGGATGAGAGCCGTAAACAGACAGACTGTCTGTCTCCGCGCATCCCTGGCCGCAACTCAGGAAGTAGCGGAGCGGCCGCGCTGGGCCGGCCTCCTTGTGAGTGTGTGTGAGTGTGTGTGTGTGTGTGTGGTGGGGGGGGGGAGAGACTCACATGACCCACATTGGAAACACAGTTAGTGTCAGCTGGACCATCAGAGAGAAACGCATGCACGTGCGTCCTTTTTTTTCCCCCCCCCAAATAAAAATGTTGTTTGTGTGTGAATGCGTGCGTCCGTGAGACAAAGCCCCCACCCCTAAGACCCCCCGTCCCTAACCCCTGACGCTCCTACCTCCTGCGGCCCCCCCGACGCGACGCGGGGGTATGATGCCCCATCCCCCGGGGAGCGTGCTGTCCTGGCGCAGTGTTGTCGCTCCTCTTTGTCTGCCTCACCGTGGCGTCTGCCGGCTCGCCTGGCGGGACTGACGGAGTGAGCGCGTGCGAGCCCCCGTTCCCCCGCTATATCCGCCGAAGAGAAACCCACCCACCGACCCCATCCCCACCCCCCCCAGCTGCTCCATCCACACCCCCACAACTCAAAAGCACGGCTCCCCCGGTCCCGGCATCGACACCCGACTCCGCCAACCAGGCCGCGGCCTGCCTCCTGATTATGTGGTATCCTAGCGACAGCCAACAGGGCGCCGGCGGAATCCCCGTGCAGAGCAGCGCGGCCATTGGACAAGCGGGATCCTCTCTAATGAAGATGATGGCAATGATTTTTTTTTTTTTTTTTTACGCCGTCCCTCCCTTCCCCCTCCGCTGCCGTCGGAACACTGATTTATTTATTTATTCTTTGCATATTCCCAAAATGAGGCAAGCGTCTTTTTTTTGTGGTTATCCAGGTGACAAAGTAGCGCCGTCAAGACTTTAAATCGTCGGGCGTTTGCTGAATTACTGCTGAATGAGGAAATGAACGAATGAATTCCGCAAAAGACAAAACACAATGATATGTGGACGAAAAAAAATAACAGCAGAATAAAAACACAATGTGTCTCTATACTCCTCATGCAGCACAAACTCAGCAGCCCCGTTTAAAGGTCCAGTGTGTAAAATCTGGCTTGATTTATTATTTTCATGTTGGTAAAAGCTCAACACACTGCCAACAAATACATTAATAAAAGTGCATACTTGCAGTACAACAAACATGCTTCTCATATATATAAGAATATACATACAGCAATAAAGGTGCCACCATTTTTTAAGGGAGCCCGTCTGATAAAAACACACTGGCAGACAGGCTTCATTACATTTTTTTTACACACTGGACCTTTAAAAGAGAAATGGCATATTTCAAGCCAGAATATCCACCGTAAACACAAGTCTGTTTACATACTGCTAGAGCGGCCTCGCCGTTTCTCATGGCCCGACTCTCGCTCTGCTGACGCCCGGAGCTGCAGCAACACTGCCAGACCAACATCTCATTTTCTTTCCCGAAAAAGACGGTGATCACTATCAATTCCTGAGACCGAGTCAAGAAGTCAATTATCCAGTGGCTGTGAGTCACCCATGCACGGGTTTCAAAGAACGTTCCAAAAAAAAAAAAAAATAATCAGTTGAACTGATAAAATCACAAATAATGTGCAGAGGTCTCGGGGAGGAATGCGAAGAACACGTCTAGCATTTCTGAGAATGAACTGAAAAAAAGAAAAAAACCCTGAAATTTCCTCATCAAAGTGGAATGAAACTCAAAGCTCCCTTCAGCGGCAGCCACGTCCGTTTGTGTGGAGGAGTGCGGATGAAACAGGAGAATAATGGCATACTTGCGGTCTTGCCCCGCTGCACTGACATGATAGTCGGCTGTCTGGCTGGAGAAAATGTAGCCATTTAAATCGCTTGCTGCCGCAATGTGGTATTGATTGGGGTCAACCATGCGCGAACCTCATTGATTATCATCTTCTCATTAGCATATAGATTAGCTGGCGACGCAGCGAGGAACGGGGAGCCTCAGGATGCGCACTTGACTGCAGAGCTGCGCGGCAGATGGGGTCAAAACACCGGGTGGAGTGGAGAGATGGAGCGGCGCCGTTTGATGTGAGTGGACTGAATGGACCCAAGTGTGTAAAGCCAAAGACCTTAAATTGCTTGGGGATACGAGAATAAAGTGAAGGGGCCGAGAGGAAGGGGCAACAAAAAAAGAGACAAATTCTTCTTCTTCTTCTACTGTACGGGTGTCAACGGCATCGTCAGAAGCATTTCTGTGTAACTACATCAGGATGTGCGAGTTCTGTGAGGGGCAGAATCAGACCAATTCAAAGATGAAACGTTCTATATTGTTGAAATAAAATCCTATATTGGGGCGAAAAAAGGAAGGTCAATTGGGGGGAGCACTTTTGAGTGCATGGCCACATGTCAGGCCTTCATTTTTCTTTTTTGGAATTAATTCATTTCCTCATCCAGCAATAATGAGAGCGCTAGTGTGCCACTTCACACATCCATCCATGCATTTTCAATACCCGCTTTTTCCTGAGCTCAGGATCACGGGTCTCTGCTAGCGCCTATCCCAGCTGTCACAAGGCAAAGGCAGGGTGACACCCTGGACAAGTCGGCTGTGCATCGCAGGGCCACTTAAGAGACGAACAAACGTTTGCACTCGCATGCACACCTACAGACAATTTATAGTTTCCATTTCACCTAACATGCAAGTTTTTGGACTGTGGGAGGAAGCCGGAGAACCCGGAGAGAGCCCACGAAGGCACAGGGAGAACATGCACACGCCACACAGAAAGGTTGCAGGCCCGGGATTGAACCCACAACCTTCTTACTGCAGTTACACACACAGTTATACACAGAGTTTTGTAAGTGCTGTCAATTTAATGTTTATTGGAAACCTGTAGATTATTTCAAGAATTACTGCAGTCTAAAGCCTGTGTTGGTCCAAGTGGGGAAATTGAAAATAAAAAAGTAGATTAAAGTAATACTTTTTTATTAAAGTTTTGAAGGAAATCCAGGCCAGTTTCAGACCACTTGGTATAAAACTTGAAACTCTGGCCAGGATATAAATCAAACTACAAGCTAATACATAAAATAAGTGAAGCGGCGCTCGTCCATCTTCATTATTTGCAGCCATTGACCTGAACTCTGAACTGTGACGGGACAAGTCAGCTTCCACATCTCCTTGCAACGCAGCACTGTCTGCGTCTGGGTTGATGCTGCGGGTCATCGCCCGAGGCTGATAAAGGTTGATGGGTCTTGTCCAAACAGAGCAGCCAGTCCCACTGCCTTTGTCAGAGTATGTAAGGGAGAGAGAGATTCACTCTCATCACGAAGAATGACTGATGGGGTAGCTGCAGGCCGACACGTCTGATTCATCCACAGCTGAGCAGGCCGGCACAAAAACCCTCTGCTGGCCGCTTTCCATCTTAAGTGTGTGGCACACGCGTCCCACGTGCCGGCGTACATGGACTCACGCTGTGCTTTCACAAAAACACTTTCACTTGCCTCGCTACAGCGGGTCGACGAGTGGCGGTGGTGAGGCGGAGACGCTCTGCAGGATGCTAAAAACTGCTTGGACCAATAGCAAGTCTCAAAATAAACCTAAGGGAAGCAGGCAAGTGGGCAGACAGAGTGATAAAACTGGGGGGCAGCCAAAAGACGCGAATGAAAAGGTTCTCCCTCAGATCTATAAATACCACTGCTAAATGGTTCTGGCAGAGCACTGGGATTAAACAAACGGGTTTCATCAAGGCAGTTCTATCAAAGCGTTCTCCGGGGCATTACTCCAGGGACAATTACACCATGAGGAAGAGAAATAGGTCAGGTATGAACTCAGATGAGCTGGGGGCACAATGAAAATGTGCGCGGCTGCCTTCAGAAAACAAGCTGACTTTCAACCCAGGACAGCAGACTGGTCTTGGATCCCATGATAATAAAAGATGTCCTGTCCCAAAATCCTGACCAGAGGATCCCTGTCTAACATTAGGGTGCAACACTGCACAAAATGCAAATCGGTTGATGAATAGAATATGACAGGGTTCATGAGAACCACTGGCAAAGGAACCTGTAATTTATCAGATTATTACGCCTTGATCACACCAACTGCATCGTAATTGACAGCTTTGCCAGACCTGTAATTGGACGGGCTACATGGCAGTCACTTTTGTTCACGCTGACAAAGGGTGACATCAAGACAGTGTTATATCAGGATAATATCCCATGCTTTTCAAGTTAAGTTTGTCCCATCACCTCCAATTCCAAGTCTAATTGTGACCTGCTCTGAAGGACAAGGTGCTCTGCAGCTCCAGTGGTCCTCCAATGCAACAGGAACCAAGACGGGCCATTGGTAGAGTTCAAAGTGCCACGGATAACCGATAACAGAGAATCAGATTTGGTAAATGGACTGCACTTATATATTCCAGCACCTTCACGGTACCCACAGCACTTTACAATTTCTGGAGCAATTTAGAAGGAGGACACAACGACAGACTGGGATGGAGCGGGATTTGAACCACCAACCTTTCGCAGTGTTTCTATCCTTTATTTATATTTGTTTTAATGAAGCTTTAATTTATTAGACTGAGAAGTCACATAACTCGTGACTTATGTTGTTATGCCACAGGCCTTCATGAGAAGGGAAATAAAACCGGGAAATCGGAGAAGTTTCGCTTCTAATGTGTTAGTTCTTTATATTTACCAAGAATGATCTAATAAAGTAGGTAACAAGGGCCACATATGATGACAAATGAACTTGATGGCCAAGGGTCGCAGGCTTAAGGATTTAACCATAAACGCAGACGGAGTGCGGAGGGATTATCTATAACTAAGATATAATGATGACCACGTCGGGTCACTGGAAGGACGCGACCCCCTTAATCCAGCTCTGGAGGGGAATTGAGGCTATCCTCCGAGTTGACCTACACTTGTCAAAATAACTTACTTCTCCTGCTCTGTGCCAAAGGCCAGACCAAAGTTCTCCAAGATAACCACCCGGCTAACTTTAGCTCACACTTTAAGCAACATTTTACCGACACGAGGAGCTAACAGGGGCACTTTAAGGTTTGCACACTTTTTTACCCCTCGGACTCATTTTCATTCATGGCCAGTTTCTCTCCCCCTTGCTCCAACGGGAGCTGGAGCGCATTTCTGAATTCCATTACAGCCCATGGCTAACGTTAGCAGCCCCCAACACCAACACCACTACCACCACCACCACCGGGTCTGCTCAAGCTTGACGTCCTTTACGGCACCGCTGTTTGTATACATGGCGTCCAGCGGCGGCTAAACTTAGCCGCTCGGCTGGCTGTCAAGGTTGGCAGGCGAGGAGCGCGGCGGTAAACAAACGCCGCTGCGTGCAGCTGTCTCGGGGCCCGCGGAAGCCGTTAGCTAGTGTCACGAGTTCATGCACGCACGCCAAACACTCGCGGTCAAAGCCCCTCGTGCCAGTCGTGACAGCGCGTGTTGGAAAGCAAGCCGGACACGGCCTTACCGTGAACGTGTTCGCCGTGACCTCACGTCGTCTCTCTGGCCGCGTGTGCGTGTATGTGTGTGTGCGTGTGTGTGTGAGTGTGTGTGTGTGTGCGCGCGTGTGTTTCTCTGCTGCTACACCATGTCTGGATGGTCGCTTCGCTGGCTGCGCTCAGAGACGAGCAGCAGCAGCAGCAGCAGAAGCAGCGAGAGAGCGGAGCAGGGATGGGCCAAAGACACTATTTTCATTCGCATTCCAACCCTGTCACATGGCCTGCGTCCGCCCAATGAGCCCACGGGAACCGTGATATCCCGCCTCTTTCTGAACGTCAATCAAGTGCCACTCGCGGTCCCTCCGCCTTGTTGTCGCTTGTCAAGTGGCGACCGCTGTCTCCATGGCAACGGAATGGATTTAACCCCTTCCACCGGGCCTCCTCGGAATTTATGGCTAGAAGTGCCAATTTATGGTTGATTGAGCAAATAGTTTCGTGTAACTGTAACTGCAACAGTAAAAGGGAACTTAACAGAACAGCAAGCTGCAGTACACCAACTGCAAAACAGGCATTTTGTGTTTTTGCATATGGCACTACATAGATTTTTCATAGTCACTTATTGGTATATATCGATATGTTGTTATAATTCTTTTTGAAAGCAAGTCTACGCTGTCAAATTTCTCCAGTGGTGGAACTAATAATTCGATTCTTCGGCCGCACTTCAATCCAATCGTTCCAGCTCATTTGTGTAATAGTTGCACCTGTATTTGGCAAGTCAACTTGTCACGGCTGGAAATGCCTGTTATGATTACGGGCTGCATCATATGAACACCAGGTCAGATGCTGGTTTATCAACAAGAGAGCTCATTTCAATTCTGATTCATATTAGTCACACCTTTTCTGGATGCTGCTCAACTTTTTGACATCTGTCTTTGAAATTATAGAACTGTTTATCTTTCCTTTAGATTTTTAAGCTACAATAGCAAGTTTAACATAAAAGTAAACTCTTAAAAGACCTTGCAAGAGGGGAAAACACAACATGAGACTGAATAAAGAATAAAATGACAGCAATACTTGGCAACATTTGATTATCAACACAATTTTAATGCATAGAAAGTCATTTGTATGCATGCACACATTTTGACATATATATGATTGTGCTTTTTCATTTTGCTGCTTTATATAACTATATCTTTAAAGCTTATTTACAAAACATAATCTTCCCGCTCTGCTACTCTTATCTGTCACAATGGTCTGGCATTAAAGACAAAAAGCAAGATTTATCTGTATTTTGTGCATCTAGACACACAGTGAACGACTCAGAGCAGCAATAAAATGAACAGCTATAAATGGCTAATCTTTTAGAGGTGCTGGAAGAGCAGCATAAGCAGGGAGTGTATTCATCTCCCAGCACATACTGAATAATTCATTAGAATATGAGCTATTTGGTTGGCCCTGGAGTTAATTATCTGGTATTTTATAACTCCCTTGAAACCTCACATGCAGCATGAACATGGACACAATATCATTTGGGTAATTTGGTTCCTCGTTGCGAGCTGCCAGGCAGCCTGACAATGGGATACAAGCGCTGTAGCGGTGAGAAATTAGATTTCAGACACTGTTCTTCTGAGCCTGAACTTACCTTTAAAATGTGTTTACATAATATCATGGCTCAGGTGTAATGCTGTGTGGATAATACATGAGGGTCTTCATGGAATATTTATGGGGGTCCAGTTCAGCTTGGTTGATCCCTCATCTCCGACAGTGCAGATGTAGGTCTGAGAGAAAAATAATGCACACATAATTAATTTCAGACACCCAAACTCTGAGGTACGTTGACCTGACTGACTTGTGCCTTGTGCCGATACTCAACTGCACATTATGCTGGCATACACACACATCATCTGCTGTAATATTCATCTAAAATCTTTATTGCTTGTGTCTCAGTTGATTTTACATCCAAGGAAGTACTCATTTGATTTGTTTGTACTCCAACTTTGAAATTAAAGAAAAATAAATTAGCATCACAATGCAAACATATAATTCACATGTAGTTAATGGTAGGTATCATATAGTAATGTGCATAATCATAATAATAAACAAGAAACTTCAATCAGATAATCAGATATGACATTACAGTTTCATTGTTGTTCCAATCAATGCTCATCATTAAAATGCAAAACTTATAAATCTTCATTTTGAATGGTGTATGATTTAACCATGAGAATGAACACTGCGTGATTTTTAAAGCACAAGACTGTCCAGAAAGTAACAGACCCATAGCTGCACGGTCCAGGAAGGCTCCGTGGCTTCAAGTTGGGTATGTCGTGAACCAAATTATAATGTTTAAAGACAACAAGTCTGTGGAGGTTCTCCGTTGTCCAAGTCACTGTGGCCTTGAAAGTTAAGTTAAGGCAACTGCACTGCATGGTTTTTGGTATTTTGAAAATGTTTGTGAAATAAGTTCAAGATGCCATAAACCAGTCCAGATCCCTTAACTTAACCTTCAAGACAACAGGAAAAGTCTCACATTGTAGTGCAATGACAGCAAAGGGCTTCACATTGTCAATATTTAACGTGGCAATCGTTGATCAGATGTTGTGAGTTGTGTTGTTAAAGTCAGGGCTCTGCCTACATGGCAAACAACTGGCTGCTTGTGTCCTTTGTGCACTGTATGCTGAACAGACAGAACTGGGTGACCTTTACTGAGTCATACATGCATGCAATTCAAAAATTATTTGATGTTGGTTATTTGATTTGGCTATTCGAATCATTTTGAATGGTGAAGGTATTTGCATGATTGCAGCGATCTCTCAGTGGCCAAATTAAATTGATGTATCTGTGTCATAATACCATTGGTTTGAAGCCACTGGGTGGTGAGATTAAAGAGGAGGATCAAGGCAGCAGTAAAACCACAAAAATGAGCTTTCATGAAATAAAAATAGGAGCAAAAAATGCTGATTGTAGTAATAACATTGTAATGGGTTGTAGTTGCAACAGAATTTTGTGTCTTCTATAGAAGATATATGTTTGGCTCACTATCCAAACATATATATTATTAAGCTGCACAACAGTTTTCATCATAGATGTGGTAATGCATGTTCAAACTTTTAGTTATTCTCTGTCTACACAAGTCACAAGTCAATAGCCACCAGTGATGGTGCTTTTACTGTCAACAGGTATAAATGTTTGCTCGGAGTGTTGACTCTCACAGTTCAAGCGAAAAATTAGGCCCAGAGAGAGAAGCGGTCCAGGTTTGTGCTCACTGCTTCTTTGTGTTGTGATCGTTCCTGCGCATTTCCCCCACAAGAGGGAGCCAACACGTCATCCTCCTACGAAGGAGACTCTGACCTCGGGCTCACTCTGGTTTGACCAAATATGTGCATGAAATCACCCCGGTCAAACAAAAGGCTGATAACCTTAGATTCTCCATGTTAGTCATTGAAAAGCAAGGTTAAAGTTTTTTTTGTCACAAAAAACAGTTCATCAACGTCAATCACTAAAGACATTCGAATAGAATTATTCTCATCAACATTGAAGCTACAAACGTGTTCAACCAGCATTTTACAATCTGTTGAATGCCTTGTGAATATTGTCCACAACTGTCACCATTCAGAAGGTGTCCAAGTGTCTAGAATAGCATCCAAGAACGTGGTTAATTGTTCACCTGAACAATGAAAATACCACAAGTCAAAGGCCGTGCGCATGGTTGCTTCCGCTCTTGTTAATCCGGTTATGTTTGTTCCCTTCTTCAAAGTCTAGAGTTCTAACCCCGCACCTTGATGCCTTTCTGAAAACATTATTTTTCTTTTCATCTAAGAACTCTGCGGTGACGACAGCAAGGCCTGTGGCATCAAAGTTTGCTTATTGGTACAAGAGTCACTTAGTTTTCTCTTCATTGTTGCTGGGCTCTCTCTCGCTGTTTGTACAGCCATTGTGGGGGGAAGGATATTTAGTCTGATTCGATCCCCGCAGACGTCCCCTCCCTGCTGCATTACTTGAACTTCACAAATGCGCTTGTGGAGGTTACAGGCATCCTGTCTGTTGACCTCTGTGTTAGTCACTTGACACCGTTGAGGGGCCTTCAGGACTGATATTTAGAGTCAGTTGTGTACAGGGTAAAGAAGCCGTGGGCCCTACAGTGTAAATGCAAACCTCCCCCGAAAAACAGAAAGATGAACCGCTGCCAACTTTCTTCGACTTGAACTCGTGTAACTCAGCAATGACCTTTCGGCTGCCAGGATCATTTAGTTAAGACTGTGGTGATGGTGTCCTGATTTCAACTTTTTATTTTTTTCCGATGGACTTCCATCACATACCTTTTTCGAACATTCGGCCTCCTGTGTGATTGGTCTATATTTCCTATGTGACTCCCTGAAGTGGCACGATGGTAAATCTCGGCACTCTGGGCTGAATCACGGCAGCGCACTTAGAAAAACGGCCCTCATTACTTCAATTCCCTCACACCCGATCAAAATAATAAGGATTTTTGCCATCAGGGCTATACAACGTGCCGGCTGGTGTGCAGCGAAGTGTGCAGGAGAACAAGGATCCAGTGTTGTGCTGATGAATCGCCCAATGCAAACTGTTTGCTGTCACTGTCCGTCCTTCAGCTTTTATGCTTGTTTGTTTTTGACATTTTGGATCCGCTCAGACTCATCATTTTCTTTTCCCAAATCTGTAAATGGTATGTAAAATCAGGAAATGGGGATTTGTCACAGCACACAAGAGGATGAGCACAAAGGCCACAAAGGGACATTTTATTTTCGCCATGCTGTTGCTCGGCAATGTTAAGCGTTCTTCTCCACGTAAACGTTTAATCCGGTGACGTGAGTCAGCTTTTAAACCGCCCGTGTTTGTGCTCCCCTTAAACTGGCGATTAAGTGCTCAATACAAATTCTTCAGGGATCCAAATGGAGAAAAACTTGTTCTCATTCACTTTCAATGTGAAGTGTGTGTCTCACTGCCAAAACGTGATTGAACGAGTGAAATGATCCCGTGCAGCTTAATTTAAACCCCCCTAGCATGCCAGTCTAAGGCGTCTAAATATTTCAAGGCCTCAAATGGGTGCTGACGGGAGATTTACAGTCACGTGCCCCTGTTTTTATGGACGTCGGATGTGTTGTCCTGTGTTCATTACTACGTAGCCACAAAAAACAGCGAAGCCAAACAAAGAAGTGTTAACTCTTTGTGGGGTGAGAGGAGCCATATTTGAAAAATTGTTAGACACAACTATAAGAGGATAAGGACATTATGAGAAATACAACATCCTCATACAGTAAGTTCCTGGAAAGATTTGGAGTCTTTTAAATTGCTCTGTTTCTTGGGTCCAGGCAGTGATATGTGATATTTTGAAAAGTGCCTGTTTAGTAAATGTTTTTCTTTTGATATAAACATCGTTAAAAAAAATATATATATTTTTTTATTTTCACTCTAATTTAGCCAAAAAGTGAAACATCTTCTAATGAAAATCCAGGATTTAACTTTTCCATTTTAAGCATTAATTTGATTAATTTCTAATCATGAATGCAGATCTTTTATTATGATTATTATTATTGCTATCATGACAAAAAGGTCTCTGTTATTGATCTCTCAGTTCTCAAAATGAATGAAAAAAATAAAAGAAACAAAAGTAATTGATTAATAACCAATCAGCTAGAAGGGGGGGAAACTGTTAGGGACATTCTCCTCTCAGCAGTTACCAACATTGTCGAGTAAAGTTTTCTTTGCCTCATAAAAGCAAGTGCCTCAGTTATTTGAACAAACACTCAGGGCCAAAACAAGATTTTTGCTTTCCGGGCAAGCTGCAGAAACGGAAGCAGCAATTTGTTTGTGTTTTCTAGTGAATATCAATTGGTGCGAGTCAAGCATGACATAGGTGAAGCCACATGGATCTTTCGCTTGCGTGTGTGAGGCTGTGTGCGCATGCGAGAGAGCGTACTTGTGGAAACAGAACAGGAAATGTGCAGGCAGCCGCAAAAAAGTTGGGCTGCTTGAAAAAACATTTCTGCTGCGGTATGACGACCTCAAAATACATCAGATATGTTTTAAGCATGCCAGTGGTCCCGGAAGCTCACCGCTCTCAAATGTATGCCGCTCGACTCAGGTGTAAACATACCGGGTTGCGGGGAGAGTAATTTGGCTTGCGCGTTACAGCTCACCGAGTGTGTGCCCACTTGCACGAACACATTTTCTATTTCAAGTTCAAGAGTGAGTGTCTGCAGTTGAGATGACAGCAGTTTGTTATCTGTGGCCAGCCAGAGCGCGAAAGGAAGTATTAAGTGCAGAGTAGTCTAGCAACAGGCGGTGACGCAGGCTGGAGGAATCTCAGTGCGTGAGACTCGGGCACGTCCACCATGGGTGTCTGAGAGAGATGCTTTTACTCACTATGAGGTACAAAAAAAAAAAAAAGAAGCTACACATCAATTCAAAATAGTGTTAGTTTCACTTTCTTGCTTTTCTTTCTTTCTTTCTTTGTTTCTTTGTTTGTTTGTTTGTTTGTTTCTTTCTTTCTTTCTTTTTGAAAGCAATACATTTCTGAGAGTACGTGGCAGCTGTCACTTTAAAAGCTTATCCAAAGTTCAAGTTTACAACATCGAGCTGCCTACTATACTCTGCACTTCAATTTACTCATTAAGGCATGCATCACGGTGGGTGAAGGCTAAACAAACACAACAGTTCACAAAGGTGTGATTAAGTAAGTAGACTTTCCTGACCATTAAAAACGGGCTGTGCGTCTGTTAGCCGAGGAGACAGGTGGCAAGGAATAAAATGGAAGAAAGAGGACAAGCAGCGAGGAATGAAAAGAAGGATGGGGAGGGAAAGAGAGTGAGATTCTGATGAATCACAGGCACATTCAGGTGAGTGGAGCAGAACCAGTATGTTTGAGTTGATTCAAGAGCCCTGCCGTTGCTGTGTTCTTTGCAAATGCAGAGCCATGATGAAGCAGCGTGGGAGGAGTTTCAATGGTCTGACTCTCCTCGTCTGGGTAGAACATCCCCATAGCAGCTGCCTGCGCACTGTCTACTGTGCCTTTTCTGACCTTTACAACCTTTTCCATTGGAATTGAGGTGAAGAGACAAAACAATTTAATATGACATTATTTAAAGATGTAAAGTTGGGTTTTGTAGGTTTATGTCATGATTTGTTTTGATCGGCGGCTTGTTCATCTAAACAAGTTATTTTATGTGAGGCGACTTTTTAGCTATACTTGTTAATAACTGACCAAAAGACACACGTAACACATTTTCATAACCATTTTGGGGGAATAGATTCTATATACAACATTAATAGCATAAGAGAAGAAGCAGTCCTGATTAAAAGACACTACTGATCTCCTGCAAAGATCTTTAATGAAACACTTCTCCCACGTGGTCTGCTGAGTGATCGCAGATCTGACAGCGCAGCAGCCAGTAATAATAAGAATAAAAGTTTTTGAGATGAACAAAAGACGGGTTCACGAGAAGTTGGCCGGTTGAGAGGCTCATCCTCCCTTTGGCCCGGTGCCGATCTTACCTCTTTTGGCCACGGAGCCCCAGAGATGCTTGGGTGAACTTCAGCAAACGCCGTAGCTCGCCGCTAATGCCCCGTGACATCTGTTTTTGATATTCAGCTACAGTTTGGAGGCGGACGTAGTGACATTTCTCTAATTGAACATAATGACGAGGACGGAGGGTGGTGGGCTCCCTGGTTGAGATCGTGATGTGCCAGCTGTATGAGTGCTCCATTAATTTGAACTCTTTGATGACACATCACTTCTGCTGCTGCTGCTGCTGCTGCTGCCCGTGGTGCTGAATGAAGAACGGCATAATCCTGATCTAAGGCACATTGATCAGATAACAGAGACAATGTCTCCCTCCCTGGAGGTAATCTTTTGCTGAGTGTCTTCAAACTGGGTCAAAAGCTCCAGTTCTATTTGCCACTGAACATGATGCAAAACCCCTCTGAGATTCGTCAGGCGGAACAGGCACCGCCCCCCTGGCAACGATGACTCATTAAATCCAAAAGCTGAAAGGCAAGAAATTTCATAAGGGTGTTGGAATTTGCAGCCTGTTTGTCAGTTCAGAACATGAATTGATGACACGGTTTCGATTCTGGGACCCGTGCCCCCTCCCATGGACGGATCACCGAGTTTAAAACCGGTGCATGCATCAAACACCATGCAGCGGCTTCCCTGTGCGATTCCCTTCACCTCCAGCCAACGGATGTACAGGAAGAGAGCACATTAACCAAATAACTTATGTTACTCAGCTCTGACAAATAGATAAAGGAGTCATGGGAAAGTTAACCGGTGAACACGTTTACATTGAGGTCTAATTTTTCATACTGCCGCCCTTTGTTTGCTGCTGTCTCATTAGAGTGGGATTAGACCCATTGCTCTCTCCGCAGGCACCTCCTTCCCACTCTACCTCCCTCCACCCACCTCACAGGCGTCTTAATCGGGGCGGACTTAGGGGACCTGGTGGCACCGGGGCGCAGGCTTTGTGGGAACAGCAAAGAAAGGAAAGGAGTGTGTCAGCGATTTACAGCAGGGAAGTTTCAGCCTCCTCTGGCCTTCTGCCCGCAGCCTGGTCAACCGAATTTCTGCCGGGGCCTCCGTGTAGAAGGACAGGGCCAATAACGTTGAATTAAGACCTTGTTTGTGAGGTGCGTCTGCAGAGATCGACGACACGGCGCGAACGAAGGATAAAGGTGTCTGCTGAATCCCTGTGCTGCAGACCGTGCTGACTGAAGCAGCCGGTTCATTCCGGTTAGGGTTTTGGTTTGTCTAGCTGGTGTGTGAAAAGAAGCAGGAACGCTTGAAGTCACTTATTCCATTGGCTCTTCCCTCGTGGCCTGGCAAACTGCAGCGATGGGTTCTCACAAGAGAAACACCTGCAAACACGCCATTGCAGAAAAGCCACGCTGTTCAGTTGAGTTTTGTGGTAGAAAGAATTATAAGCGTGTCTGCTATAAGCTTCCCAGGTACTTTCCAGTAAATCAAAGCTTTTTTTTATTCTGTAATTAGCACTGTGAGGGTTGGGAAATCATTTTGACACAAGGCCACATCAGTGTTATAGTTGCATTCAAATGGTCAATTGTAACTGCAATACGGTATCAATGTACTCATTACTTAATATATTGTAAAACAGTTGTGTCCATATTAGATTCATTCAAGTTATCAATACTCTGTATGTATGCTAACAGGTATATGACGTAAATCATTATGGTCAATGTTAATTCACCAATCAAACACTAAACTGTTTTAAATAAAGAAGAAAGAAAATATAACACAACAGTTCGTACACCATCTTATTTATTTCCTTCTGTATAAGTTTAATTAATCCCATGAGTTGTACCTTGTGGATCACAAAATCTACGCACTGTATGTGATGGAGTTTTTGGCCAATGTATACTATAATGTAGTGCAGACTTTAATCAAGACAATCACCCTTTCAGCTCCCTCAGTCGCAATAATGTCTTGAATAAATGGAAGAATAAATAAGTGAGCTTCAGTGAAAATGACGGCTGTCCTGCTGCATGACACCTGAAACAGTATTTGGGGAGATATGGTGAAAATATTTTTGTTTTGGAGAAAATATTCTATTAAAAACACACAGTGCAACAGGGGAGTAGGGAGGGGATGAGAAGCAAGAAAACAATGAGATACCAAATTGTGGGGTGAAGCTGAAGGAGGTGCGGGGCGTGGGCAGGGTTACATCACATTGTCTCTTTCAAGGTCCTGACACGGTTTTCATTGGAAGACAGTGGGAATACATGGCCCTTGACTTGTAGTGTTGCGTCACAAATCATCTCACACATAGATAAAAAACTTGTGACATTCTATTTAAAGATGTTGGCGGGTTTTGCAATGTTGCCTCACCTTACACCTCCGAAACTCCTTGCCAGAAGATCTTTGCTCAGTTGACCCAATGAATACTTCCCAAAACCCACAAGCATTTGAAATCCTTCATGGAGTAAAACTATTGTTTTCTGTCTCAGCATCATCTGTTGAAACATCCTGGTTTTATTGCCCCATTGTGTCTTATCTATTGCCTTTATATATATATATTTTGCCTTTATAACCCTTTGATGCCCTGGCTCCTTCTGTGTGGTTGCTTATACAATGACGGGAAGGGCGTCGGGGTTCAATGTGGTAGGTAGGGCCAGGCGCTTCCTGCCTTGTATCAACCGTATCAACCAGAAGCCAGAAGATACATGACCTGTTGTGCCTTCAAGTGGCAGTGCAGTTGGGTTTGAAATGGCAGCCAGTTAGTGAGGAGGTAGTCAGCTGGTTTGGGTGCCAGTCTAGGTCTAGTGAGGGGTTTCAGTGTTGTATGGGTTGCAATGACTGCAAGTGGATGGGAAACTTATATTAGGTGGGCATTGTCACATCCTGGAGGTTGCATCATCGGCTTTTTGAAAATGACAATAGTTCAAGGTCAAGGGGTAATATAGCAGAATATTAACCGTAGCAGCTAGGGGTGTGTTTTTTATTACATGTAACTGTCTAAATGGCAGTGCTTTTAATTCTTACTACTGTGTTTATGACTTGCTGTCAATGGGAGCGGCATCCTGTGAGTGTGGCAAGCCTGCTCTGCGTTTGAAGTTCCCTGATATTACTTTGTTGAAGCACCACAAACTAGTTGATTCAATTTAATAAAGAAAAAAAACTTTCCTTCCCAGCATGAAAACGTAGCATTGGCATAAACATCAGAAATGCCTCTTTATTTCCTGAAAGCTTTTGGTTGCGCAGCCGGTTTGACCTGTGCAGGAAACTTTTCGGCGTCCTTCCTGTCAATAGGTCTGCTCAGTTTCCCTTTGTCATATTTCTGAAACGCACCATTAACCCTCAATAGTCGAAAGATCTCACAACAGTTTCTCAAAAACAAATTTGTTTGTCTGGGGACAAAGACTTCCTTTGTTTTCCTGAAATAAGAGATTATCGGACTTAGAGTAAACAAACGCAGCAACAATGCCCGTGTGTTTCCACGTGACACTATTCAGCCCAACTCAACCCGACCTTTTCGATATGCCGATTACAACCACTGAAGTGCAATATAGCTTTAAACCCATTCTTTCACAAAACAAATGAGATTTCTGTTCAGACGCAAACTACGAGAAAATTACTCCAAACATCCCATAAACGTTGTGGGAGCTTGACACTTTTCCTGACGCCCACATTGTTTTGTTTTTTTTTCAACAGAAGTTTTGGTTTTCAAATACATTCAACAACCGCTCTCCACTCGACTCCAGCCTCACTCAATCCCATTTTTATGGCCATAAAATTCACCAAACTCTGTGTTGATCTTGACGCAGTGCGTGCACCGTTGCGTCTTCCAATCTGTGAGCAAAACACACAAAACATGAAAAGGAAGCACTCATCTCCATTTACTCCAAACCAGATTTAGAGGATTTCTTGGATATGGATATATACATGGATTACGTATGGATTTTGGTATTTCTACATTGTGTATATATGGATTTACATATGATACCTGTGTTTACTTTCCACTGTCTGGATTTCATTATTCCCTCTGAGGATGGTTACGTCAAAACACACAGCAGTTGGTCAACAGCACGAGGGTGTGTTTTAAAAAAATTACAAGGATGGGCCGACGTGGAGTTGATGAATTCAAATAAACCAATTTTGTTTTTGGAAACTTTTTTGACACCCCTTTAAAATTGAAAAAAAAAAAAAAAATCTGATGAAAAGCTAAGATGTCAATGATGACGTTGAACTAAAAGGTAAAGAAGAATACATGTCTCCTCAACTTGAGTTAATGCCCTGGCAACTATGTAATATTATGCAATAAATATACACAGACAAAATAATTGTTAATTCAACGCTGTTTGAAAAATTAGTGTAAAAAATTCCAGCAATCACCTGATGATTCAGTGGTCACACAGCAGGTATTTGGCATGCAACAAAGGAAAAGAGCAGCTACTTTGCCAAGTACAGCTTTAACCCTCTTATGTCATAAGCTATGGCTTTGCACAAGTCATAAAATTCTAACAGTTTCTTCATAGGTGATGTTCAGGTTTGCACTCAAGCTAATGCTACAATACATCTTGTCTCGTATATCAAAGCTAGTTTGTTTAAAACATCAAATTTAGTCAAACTGAGCTCAGGAAAGGTTGCAGTTTTTGATTTATTTTGACGTTTGCACCTTCCCTTCCCTGTTACGTAACACATTTAAAGGAAATCTCACATGTGCACTGGAGCCAAGGTGAAAACAAGTGTGAAAAGCAGGTGTAGCAGAAATCATGCGGCTTTTCTTCCCTTTCTCTGCCAGTTTTTGTTGTCACAAGTGGAACTACCCATTTGGCTCTCGGTGTTGACGCAGTCGACAGGTTGAAAGTAAAATTAGCTTGCGGCCTGGCTAGTAAAGGCTCCTTGGATGAGAGCCACAATTATAGCTGTTGAGAGGGATTCAGATTTGCGCAGCAAAGCTCCGGGGCGGTTACAACAGTGCTGCAATTGTGCAGCGCTTCTGAGAAGTGAGGGGGATTAGATCAAAAACAATTTCTTTTCTTTATCGAGAGCCCTTTTCTTTTTTATTTGTTTGGTAAAAGCCGTGAAAGCATCCAATGTTGCTGAGGTGCAGGGTCAAAGGTCAGCAGGTAAAAGGTGGCCCACGGCCAAAGATCCTAGCTAGCACGACATCTTGTGCAACTTTGTTTTTTGTAAAATCTTTACATCTGTTTTGTGTCCACACGCAGTGTGGACACAACGTCAGACTACAGGGAAGGATTGATCGCAGAGAAATGCCATTGATATGAGGAGCAGGGACGGGTCATGCTGTGTCATGCAGGGCTGTTTTTGCCCTTTAACAGCGATACGATTGGATGACTGTGCTGTATTGGACGAGCAACTGGTCATCGTCCAAATACCCCAGCCTCTACTGGATATGCGTGCGTGACAATTATGGGTCCGGCGAAAACATGACCGTGACCAAGCACATCCCTGGACCTTCAATTTAGGTTATTGACGAAACGCAAGAAATTGTGTCACCTTTCGCTGGTGAGATAATTTGAAGCGTCCCCTGCGCTCCCTGCATGTTAGCTTCGCCGCGTTTAGACTGTGGGCCTGCCAGCATTAGCCTTTCGCTGAAAAGCGCCATGGCGCTAATCCTCACAGTCGCAGACAGCAGTTGTGTACTTTTGTTGTGTTCGGGTGGCAGCGCTGGAATGTATTATGTAAATGTTGAACCCGGATAGCAATCCAAACCTGAACTCCTGTTGGTTCATATTTTCGTCGACTGTTGTTACAGACTATTGTGTCGTCTTGAAGGAGTGTGACAACACAGTAGGTGTGTTTATCTCTCCAGCAGTGACAGATTGGATGTTTCAATGGGAGTGAATGAGTTTGTGTGCTTACACAGACCACGTTATCAGTTTCTGCGAACTGACAAGACACACCAGAAGGCCTGTGTCCCAATATTTCACGTTAGCTTTTGTTCCCCATATCCAGTTGTTTTGTGGCCCAGACGAGCCCCATAGCCTATGTTTGCAACCCGATAAAAGTGATAAGAGAAAAGTCCTTTCTTTTCCCCCACCACATTGCATTACTTCAAAATTGCTTTATCGGTGGGTTTTTTTCTCCAAGCCATGCATGTGGGAACGGTGGTTACCATGTACAACCACCATTAACGGCACAGACATCCTCACTATTTTAAAAGTCAGGACAGTCTTGTGATCCTGTTGGGCAATTACCGTCTGCATGTCTCTGAAACAAATGGCAGGTCAGCCTGTGACCTTGGTCCAGCAGACATGTCAGCCCAAAGCCAAGAGAATACCTCCAGCCAAGAGTCCATAACTCAGCGTCTGTGAGAGGAAACAAGCTCCACAGGAAGGTCACAGACCTGTACGACCACTGTATTGAATAAAGGAGCCTGCAACCACAGTAAAAGCCCTGAGAACCCTGAGTGACAATTATTGCTTGGCATTCCCAGAACATCTGTAGATTAAAATAAGTTTTTAGGTTCTTTCAAAAAAAAAAAAAAAAAAATGCTTGTTGTCCAGACACAAAGAACAAGGATAAAATAAGAAATGCATCTGTTGGGATTTGGTGTATTGTTCCTAGTCTTTTCTACTGCACTAAAAAAAATCAAACATGAATTTTAATGTTTAAATTTGCATCTTAATAACTACTTAATGTCTTAAAAATGTATAACTGGGGATGTGTTTTGTTTTAAGCCAATCAAGTATGCTCCACTAAAAACAATACACGGAAAAACAGGCAAAACTTTTGCTAAACAAAATTCTTTGATGCAATTTTCTTTCAAGATTACAACACATGGACTGCGCCGATCAGGAAGCAAGTCCTCCCTTTTTTTGTCTATTGGAAAGATCCAAGTCCAGGGATTGGCCCATATCAGACTTCCTGCGGCTTTTGTGGAAAAGATTCTGGCAAAGATACAAAGATGCTGAACAGTTGATGTCGTCAATTGTATCCTGTTGCCTCGTATACCAAAATCATGGTGTCAGAGGGTTGAAATAAGGTCACTCTTCAGATTTTGGTCAAAAGTACAAAGTACAACAAGTTTAGGGAACAGATTCTAGTGTTGTTTCAACAATAACAAAAACAAAATTCCATGCAGCAGATGTCACCAAAATAATGTATGAATTCAATTCACCTGGGTAATTGTGACAGTGTAATCACCGCACCTGGCCAAAAGTGATGAAACAGGAAGAAACAGACAATTGTGTCTCAAAGCAAAAATTATTCCAACAACGGTGGAATGGGCAAAGGCGTACTTATTCAAATACATAAGTAAATGCCAGACATTGCTAAGCCAGTTCTAAATTTGCTGTCTGCGCTACTGTAGGTGGTCACTTCCTGAATGTAGCATCCCAGTGCCTGCTCCTATTTACCTTTCTTGACAGAGGGGTTCAAGCCACGACAGCAGAATGTCGCTCAGAAATCTATAAATAGTCGGCACGCCACAGATGATTTTTCACAGACATTCTGCACGCCTGTTTAATTCCAGTAGTTGCCATGCTACTTTATAAAATGGCAATGGGATTTCTTCAGAATTCCGCCTCACCCAGGAAAACAATTGACGGCATGGTACTTGTTGCCTGTTAACATGTCAATCATTTGAAGCTCCTCCCCACAAAACATAACAACAACAACTACAACAACAGTAAGAAAGTACCAACAATTTTTTTTTTTTTAAATGCCCATTCTAAAAGGTTGGGCTGAGTGTTTTTACAGCAGATAGTGGGGAGTCAATCAAACGTGAGAGACGACAGAGAAAAAGGGTCTGTTCAAAAACTGGCGTTACAGCAACACAAAAGGCTGCTGCGGATGGATGTTGACTTGAGGGAATTCCTCACGGGCCAGCCTACGTGCACGAGGGCACAGACAGGGAGCAGGGCATTCACTGTGAAAGAGGAAATGTGATCCGTCTCTTCACTCAGGTGGAGACTGGAGATCTGCTTTTGTCAAGAGGTGCTGTCAGGTGGATGAGAAGTCGCCGTGTGTGCCAGCGTCCAGTGGAAGGCACTTTTCAGTGCAACTGCCGGACATATTTCCCTATGAACGCTGCCAACATGGCGAACACTCAGATTCAACATCTTCACCTCATGTCGCCATTAGCCGACAGTATTTTCAGAATATCAAAATCCTATAAAATGCCTTAACCCCTCCGCTTCGCATCAAAAAAAAAATATATATATATATATATTCCCCAAAGTTCTGTGGTATCACTTACCGAAAGAATTATTGTAATTGGTGATGGTAATGGCATCAATAATCTGAAAAAAAATATATAGCAAATCATTTATTATAATGCTGCTTTTTGCCTGTTTTAAATCATTTTTGTTCAAATGCCTCAAGGAATACAACCATACGTGATGTACACATTCTAGCAAGTAAAGAAATGAGTAAAGCGTTGAGGAATCTGATTTGACTGCTGTTCCTGGTGTTGAGCCTTTGTCCAAATGACCTGGACAAAACTTGGCCTCACCGTCACTGGCATCCTGAGTGTTTGATATACTGCACAATAACGTCCCTCAGAACAGTCGCCGGGCTCTTTGTTCCCGAAAAAAATGTCTGTTATTGTTTTCATTTTGTCTCTTCAAAAGTCTGGCAGCTTAAAAACGAGCATAAACAAATGGCTGCATGATGTGTCTCCCTGTTTCTTGAATCCTACTGACGACTGTATCAACGTGGGCGTCCTCCCTAGCCTACCAATAGGATTATTTTTTTTTGCCGTTTGATAACAGCACCACCCATCTCTGGGGACGAAAGAGGTGTAATCATCTGCAAAGCGATGACGTCACATCACTTCTTACTTGCACATTGGCCCTCGAAGGAAAGAGACATAGGGGAGAAGCATATGTATATTTTCATGTCAGCGCCACATTGTTTTTGGTGAATGTGATTGTGCGTGCGTCTCTTGCATTGTCACCAACAGGCATCAAGCACAAAATAAAAGCATGTGATTTTTTTGTGAATACATTTTAGCCAAAGGAAATTAGCTTTATCAAAATTCTAGCATGTTTCATCTACAACTATTCACGTCAAACACATGCGCTGCCTTTGAATACCCTGCTTTTCGTTGATTGATTTTAAATTGTTCATGAAACAACTTAAAAATTTACCCGTGAAACTCCCTGAGTTATATTCAATGACAGGCATCTATTTGTGGTGTAAAGTTACTGTGAGCGATTCCCGTGAATGCTCATAAGAGCTGTTGTGGTTCTGACAGATGTTTAATGACGTTGCATCATTCTGATGAATTTTGCTACGTCACCATTTGGAATGCAGCACAACCAGTGACTGAGCTGTGGAGCATTGAAAAGAAAGAGCAAAATAAACAGGAGAAAAAAGACACGACAGATCACAGACCTTAAATATTTTCTTTTTTAACTTGGTAACATTTATGGTTTACTGGAGATGCACAATGGAAACCAGAGGTTTAGGTTAGCCGCAAGCTGCCTGATTTCAGCAGTTTCACAGTAGCAGTTCACAGGACACTACAATTTGAGTCATCAGTTCGGGTGAATTTACTTTGTCTTAACTGCACAGTGACAACGAAAAACTGAACTGCAGCCTATGAGGTGCGTGAATAGCTGGGCAAGAACGAAAAGTCATCTCTGTAATTTCTCTTGCATCAGCTTCAGCAACAGTCACAAAACAAGTCACACATGTATCCCTTGCTCCGTCTGACACAAAATATCTTTGGCTGTAATTCGGTGGCGAGATCGTCCCTTGAACCTGGCCCACGCTTAAAATACCAGACCACTGTTTCACAGCTGACAACAGAGAATTTGCCCTGCATTTGTCTTTGACAGCTTTGGGAGGTATGGGGAAAATGTCTTCCTAAGGCACATCCTTAGGTAAATAAAAATGTTGAAAAACATTTTTTTTCTTTTTTTCTTTTTTTTTTTAAAAAAAGTACCCAGATTATCTGCAAGAATATTCAATAAACCATTTAAAACAGCTATTTGACAACTTGTGACCTAAATTTACTCGTCTGTCCGTCCGTCCGTCCGTCTAGGGTTACTCGTGGGCCCGAATCTTGTGTTCATCGTTCAACTCCGCCCCCTTTGGTGCGTGGCCCACTGGTGACTTGTCATTGGTTCTCGAGGAGTACAAGCCTTCGCGTTGTGTTACGCTCCGAGTTTGCGTCAGCGCTCGACGTCCCCCACGGTCATCGCACCTCCCAAAAGTCCCATAAAGCTGGACAGCGATACAACTTCTGCAGAGCCACATCTTCATTCCGGGAAGACTTGACACATCCGTGCAGTTACTTAAATAAAAGCCAACAGCCAAATGTGACGCCGAACCGTTCATGGTAAACTCCTCGGAAGAAAGAGCGCGACGTGCCAACAGCAGAGACAGTTGAGATCTTGTAGCGTTTACTCCTTTTTTCTTTTTTCCCTTTCAAGATAATTCTATCGAAGTTCGAAGTTTTTGCTAGAGGACGCTCCAAAAGATGACTCAATTCTGAGAGAGACAACCAGGAGACTGAAGAGCAGACCCTTACATCGCCACCAAATCATCCTTTTTTTTCAACAACTAAGGGACGCCAACCAAAGACAACGAAGAAGAGCGAGCAGTACATCACGGCGCAGCCATGGATTCGGGAAAGGTATTTATTTTTAGTATCTCGTCTCACTACTACGAGCCTGAAATTCTGCTAAACCTGTTCGGTGTCTCCCATAGCTTCGCGCTGTCAGTTGCCCAGGCAGCAAACGAGTTCAGCGAGTTCACTTCATTTCTCTCTCTCTCTCTCTCTCTCTCTCTCTCTCTCTCTCTCTCTCTCTCTCTCTCTCTCTCTCTCTCTCCCCCCGGCTCTCCTCTCAAACCATGAGGCTTTGTAGGCAGCACATGGCAGCAGAGCCGCTAGCATCCTCCTTCTTGCCGGCGTTTGGCACAAGTTGTAAATTAAAGTTCAACCGGCCTCTTGTTTCGCTCCCCTCCCTGTCAGCACATAGACAAACGGTGTTGTTGAGGTTCTGTAGTCAAATATACACCTCCACACCCCCCAATAACAATAGAATTCACAATACAACGCCGGTTTGCCTTTAGCGTGCTTGCATCAGTCGTGTTTTCTTTTATGTTTTTTGTCACGTCATGGTGAGTCATTCTACGTCTACGCCTTGTTTACACGCTTCCCCGCATTTTTTAGTAAGATAAACTACGCAGGAGCTCGTCTTCATTCGAATAGAGTATTACTTTATTTACACGAGAATTTCCTCCTCTTCCAAAAAACGACAACAACAAAAAACCCATTGGCATACGACTCCGGGACACTTTTGCAATCCACTGGAATAATTACACTCGGGTGGAATTATACTTTGCAGTAGTTATACTGCAACTATCCTGTCACTGCAAAGTGTAATAAATGTCTTAATTAATAACGGATTCTACAACACTTGAAAATGTCTATATTCAAGGAGTATTATAGTGTAATATATGTTAATAATAGTTTATAGTAATAGTATATTAACGAAAAGTAAATAACAAAACAGGAAGGTAATAAAATGTCGGTACTAATTCATAAACCATACAACAAATTAAATGAAGTTAAATAAACTATCTGACGTACTGTTTGCACAGTAATTGTTGCAGCATATGATGATATGATTTATTTACCATGTATTAAACATGCAAAGCAATATGTCTACGCTTCAAAATAGGACAAAAGGAACAAACTCTTGGTTCGGAGAGACACAGAAACAGAAAAAGGAAACTGTGTCAGTCATAATTATAACTCAGTTGCTTCTTCAGCTCACCACTGGCAAGTAATTCATGTAAACAGTCACAATAACAGTCGTTAGTTTTAGCCTTAAAGTCCATGCCAAGTACAAGGGAAACACCAGGAAAGCTGTGAAGAACCTTCTAAACGACCAAAATATCAATTTACATGGCGATGACCTCCTGGTAAATGTCAGGCACAATCTTCTCAGAGTGAATGTGACTTATCTGGTGATGATAGTGTAGTCCCCTTGTGTGGCATGCCTTGTATTCACAGTTACAGACACCAGCCTGCTGTGAAATACCTGCCCCTTTGTGGCACCCATCGATAAGTGTATTGTAACCTTTTGGGGTGACAGACTTGTGGTGTCTCACTACAGCTTTATGATCAGCAGGTTCCGCTGAGAGCCTTCAGCTGGGACGCGTTTGTTGTGAACAAGATACAGATGGGGTTTTTCAGTTCTCACTGTCCTTTGTGACACAAGACGAAGCAGATTTCTATAAAAAAAAAAAGTCCAAGTCCACTGATGGAACATATCGTCCCCTGTAGGGTTTAGAGCCTCGACTTCTTTTGACCTTCTCTGGAAATCTTCAACTTTTTTGTTTTGTTGCTTTTAGCAGTGTTTTTTTTTTTTTTTAAATAAACAAATGCATAAAATAATAACAATCTATTTTTTTGATTAGTCCTCTGCAGACTTGTGGAGATGCATTAAGTAACTTAAGTTCTCAGCCATAGACGGTAGGAAGTGGTTAAACCACACAGTAGATGCATTTCCAATGACGCTTGTCAAGGAAGAATGAACCATTACGCCGCATTGTTGAAATACAAGATGCTGTTTCAACTTTTTTATTATTATTATTATTTAATGTAAATGACCAATTTTACTATTTTAATAAGTTGTTCCACTGTACTCACGCATTGAGAGGTTCTTTCAAAAAATGCTTATTCATGATGACTTCCTCAGTATTGTCCACCTCTCTGAGAGCTTCACCCGACAATAGGGAGCTTTGTTTGGTTCTGAAGGACAAGCCTCAGTTCTTTTATTTTTGTCTGTGAGTTAAATGTTAATTGGAGTCGAGCATACAGCTGAGCGGCACTGTTTATAACAAAACACCTCAGAAATGTTTTAGCCCTGACAGACTTGACAGCGCAGGTCTGTTTGAGAGCCAAAAACCCCGGACTCACGTTGCACCGGCTTAATTGCTCAGGCTTTAAACCCCCTCCATCCACTGCCTTTCAGTCAACTGCCAACCCGTGCCTTCTTCAAGACAGTCCAGTAGAGTTGCTTTCATGTGCATGAATAGCTCCCTTCAGCGTGTCTTACACTGTGATTGTCAGCCATGTTCTAATGAGGCTTAATGAGGCTTTTGCAGCAAAAATTGGGATTAAGAGATCTGGAGGGATTTTAATTGAGATGAATCAGCAAGCTCCACTGTGTTTTTTAATTCACTTTTCCAGGAAGAAAAAAAAAATGCCTGCCATTATGTCCTGATCGTGCCCGTCTGACCATTCTACACACGCACGAGGAAGCAGTTGGCTGAAACGCTGATGGAGATCAGAAATGAAGGATGGAAGTTCAAATGAGCTTGGTTTAATTATGCATTTCTCCACCTAGTGTTTGTTCCGTCATATTTGATTAATTTCTATTAATGTTACAGGAATTGTATTCTTATTTTAAAAAGATGCTGAAAATTCCAGACAGTAACCTCCACACCCTCATTTAATACTGCTATTGGCCTTATCATTTCACCTTCATGGACATAAATTAGTGCTTTATTCTTGTCACTTAAGGCAAGCTTACTGTAAAATCCATCATTTTATCCATCTTAAAATAAAGCCATTGTATAATAGCCACTTTGTTTTTAAGAGCAACGCTGACGTTTCCAAATTCCTCTGATCTCAAGGCTAGAATTTCTACGGCCCTGACAGATAATGTTAATAAGGACTCCAAGTTGGTATTCTAACAATATTTGCAACAGATAAGAGATAAATACGATCCTTCCTATAATCCAATGACCTTCGTTAGGCCACTCTTGGCAAAAATCAGGTATGAAAACAGATGAATCAGTTTTGGTTTTCAATCTGAATCATTCAATTTATAAAAATACAAAAATGAAATACAATAATCCAAGATTTTGGTGATCACATACTGATAGCATTTTTATCCTTTTTGGATAAGTATAGAAAACTGCATGCACAGACATTTGCCAGTTAAAAGGAGGAAAAGTAAACATTGCCTGAAAGAGGTCAGTAGAAATGGTCCCTGCTGCTCAGATGAAGTAAATTGAAGTTGAAAGGATGAGAAGAGTTTAGGTGAGGACACAGGTGTGAAATCTGAGACTGTCGCGGTGACATGTAAACAGACCTGGTGATTGTAGTGGTGACCATAGCTCTGAATCTGGCACACACACTTCTTTTTTCCTGTTCCTTCCCTTTTCTGGTTCTTGTTCTCAAAGAGGGTTTAGTGCAATGATTTTATAGAGATTAAGAAATAAAGTAACAATGACAATAGACAGTAGATAATGGACTAAATAAATAGACTAAAACTAAAGGACAATGGTCCAAATTTCCTCATTGGAGTAAGACACAACTCTGTCTTTTCTGCCCAAGTCTGCTGACCCACTTCTTGAAAATTACTACAACAACCTGTGTTTAGGCTAACTTTGGGTCTTCTCGGCCACTGCTGCTACTTCCTTGTTTGGCCGTCTGTGTGATTCAGCCTAAGAGGATTTAGTTTATGACCAAGAGCCTCATGTGTAATAGGTTAATGTTTACCTGTCTTTCATGTGATCAGCAAAACATTTATTGATGTGTTCTGCTGTATTGATTATATTAGGTACAATATTGTGACAAAGGTGAACAGGTATTCTTACCTCAGCCCATCTGTTTGTATGACGGGGGGGAACATGGACAATCAAAAATAACTTGTGTAAACACTCATTGTATGGATTTACAATTCCCACCCTGTTTACACATCTGTATCTTGCATTCAGTAATCGCTGTCAGCCCTGCTGGCTGCATGTAGCCTGTCAACAGTGGCCTCTGTCAGAAGTGTTGGCCGTAAACACCAGTGCGTGCGGGGCGTCATGTTTCACATGCAAAGATGGTGCATTTGCGTGCCTGCATTTTGCTTATCATGCAAATAAAACAGCTTCCACGTTCCTATAAACGAAAAAATAGATGACAGAGTTGAACCCCCCCCCCCCAGTGCACCCGAACCCGAGCCTGCTCCGCCGATACAACAAAACCCTGCAAAGTTTTACAGATTTTAATCGGCTGGGGAAAATGCACAAGAAACAGCAGTGTGCATTGACGTGAGTCTTGGGAGGGGGTAAGTTTGTTTTCAGAAGCAGGGTGGGGAGGGGGAGCACCAAAGCACCAACCACTGACCGGCAGAGGCGGAGCTTGGCTGCTGGGTCTGTGTGTTATGAAACAGCCTTTTGTCCGTTCCCGTCAGCGGTGTTTCTTTCTACATCACCAGTTTGGATGTACAAGTCGTCAGACATGGTCACAAAACAGTTTTTCTTTTCATTGTTCTCAAGAAAGAAGAGAACTGCCATCAACTTTCATTCAGGAAAGGCCAAAATAGGCCCAGAAATGTTCCAAAGGTCTTCTATGTCATGCCAGGAATAGCCCATTTGGAAGTTTTGCTAAAGCCGTTCAGCTTTTGGAATACGATCTTTCCAACAAAACTAAATTCCCTTTTCTCTTATCAGTTTAAAGTCTACTCATGAACTAGCGTCCGGACTCTCGGGAGGCAATTTTTATCCTTGAGCTACTCCTGTCCCAAGACATAAACTCAATTTAGAAATGTAAACAGAGCTGCAGGCCGAGGCTGAAGGAAGCATGCCTAGAAGATAAAAAAAAAAGAGAAAGAGAGAGAGAGTGAGAGAGAGAGATAGAGAGAGGGAGAAGAACCCACAAGAGGGATGGTCACTCGCTCTACAAGGCTGCGATAATAAAATATTTGTTGAGGGTGTGTTGGGTGCTTCATTGTTTCACAGACGAGGAAGTTGTGTGTTATGATTGCACCTCTGTTCTCGCGTAGGACTCCGACATCAAACTCACCTTCTCTCCTGCTATGACGGGGGTGTAAGAGGAAACAGAGGAAATATGTCTGATTTCTGCGTGTGGCCAGCACCCTTTTCAAAAGGCAGCCAGTTGTGAAAATATTGTGTTGACAAAACACAATATTTAGTCTTGTTTTAGCTGCACGTGGTAATATGGACTAAAAGATTTGTTATCCAAAAAGTCTCAATAGTCCTGCTTGCTGTGTGAATTCTTTCATAACCAACCCGTGCAAATAGGAGTGGGAGTTCTCTTCTAATGTGGGCGAAAGGTAGTTTGTCACAGAGGGGTGTTTGACTTCACCTGAAACACACCCTGCTGTCACCACCTCAGACAGCTGCTTGCAGAGGAATTCAAACATCCACGTGTAAAAAGAGCCAATAATCCCAGCCATTCGCCCCGAAGTGAAGCAGAGTTACACAGCTCTCAGTGAAAACGCTGCCCAGGCCGCGCAGCAGAAACTTAGCTTTGACAACCAGCCACGGGTTGATCGAAACCTCCTGGAGTCGTGGCCTCAGGGGGGCGCCGACGTGCACAAAGTCCTGGAACGTTTTAGCCGCTGACAAGCGTCCGCGACTGTCGTCTCAGCCGGAGCAGCGTCGACGCAGAGTCGACGGCGCTCGCAGCCTCCTCTCAGCCACGACCACGAATCCTCCAGAGGCCTTTGCGGTTCTGTACGTGTAGTTTGTCATTCCGTCGGTCCCCAACTGCTCCTACGTCGCACAGTGCAGCGATTTTGCCTTTCACGAACACATAAAAAAAACGTACTGTTTCACTCGGGACACCGTTAAAATTGGGGAAAAATTGCAATTTGAAAATGGCCTGCAGCTCTTTGAGATATTACACAATAGTCTGCAATGTTTGAATATTTCAAAGTGGTTTTAATGAAACCTGGTGTGGTGGATCGACTTCATCCCCCGCACATTTAAATGAAAAATTCCTGAGATTCAGCCACAGGGCTGAAATCACAGTTGCGCTCTCCAGTATTTTGTCGAGACTTGAGGGATGGATCACGATGCCCAGGATTCCCACGGGGCCACTCGTGTTCTGTCCAGTCCAACTCTTGTCTGCGGATCACATTAAGGCACATCCTCAATATGTGCTTTAGTCCTTCCCTGAAGTTGTTTTATTTCTGATACCTCCAACGAAGGTCAGGTCTCTGTTGCCACAATATAAGGAACCTATCTGGTGTGAATCAGCGTGGCCAAGGATCGTGTGACTCAAAGCACTTGAGTCAAAACATTAATAATCCCGACACAATGACTAGCAATGACAGAAAATACGGGTATAGCAGGAAACCGTCTGTTTAAACTCAATGTGACGCGGCATCATTTTCAAGATTCTGCAAGTTGATTCTGATGCCGTGGCCGGCGGTTGTTTTTCTGTCCGACCGAGAGGAGGAATTAGACAGCGACATATTCCCCCTCTGCTTTATTAACTTTTCTGTACGAGCAAAATCCCGTCTAATCTGGCGGGCTCGGCGGAGATCAGGCCGCAATCTTGCGTCTTATAATAACAGGAGCGCAGACAATAACAGGTAGACTCAGGTCAGACCTGCACCTCTTCCAGGAAACTGGGTTATCTAGTCATCCGGAGAGCACCCCCCCGACCCCCGACCCCGCCAAGGATTCAGATTTATTACATTTTGACTTTATTTTTAATTTTCCGCGGATATGCAGGTACAGAAGGATCAGTCCCCAAAAAAAGTTTCTCTTCTGGAAACGGATACATGTGTCTGGGCTGGGGGGGGATTCCCATGAAGGATCGTCTTCCCGGATTGATGGCCAAACTGTCGCCGTATCCTTTACACTCATCATGACGGACGGTGGAACCGGTGTCTCCGCTCACGGCGCTTCCTGTTTCCCTGTTGTCTTGCAGCAAATAACGTTCCCGCTGATGATGTGCGTCGGCTCGGCTGTGATTGGCTCCCTGCAGTTCGGCTACAACACCGGAGTCATCAATGCCCCGCAGAAGGTAGGACGAGACACACACACACATGTCACGTCACTTGGTTTCATTTCTTTCTGCTTTCTAAAGAAAAGGAAAGAAAAAATCCCTCCTATTATTAAACCATATTGGATCATCAGTCTGTCTCAGTGCTGTCTGGTCTCTCTTGTTGAAGAGTGAGTGAGCGAGCGAGCCGGGGGGTTAGGTTAGGGGAGGAGATAATAATAGCTGCATTCAGGACTTCCAGCCCCAAGGACATCATGTATTAGGAGAGTCTGAGTGATTCCTCTTGGGGAAAAAAAAGAAAAGAAAAATGTGTCCATGACCAAACATGGGCTGCTGCTCTTTGGCGGCAGCAGCAGTCTAGGAAACACAGAAGCTAGACAAGGAAATTAAGTTGAAATAGGCAGACGAGTCCAAGCTCCCGACCTCCCCCGCTACACACACGCACACACACACACACACACACACACACACCCCCAACATCACGGAGTAATAAAAGAAGTCCACATGTCCCCTACCCCCTACCTGGACTAATCCACTGAGGTTTAATCATCAGTCAGGTTCGACAAAGTAGCTCATTTCCTGAAGAATGCTTGCGTTCCTGTTCCAGTGATTAGCCTCCACCTGTCCGATCTGCGTTGGCCCTGTCAATGCATCACGGGGACACAGCTGTCGGTCGGCAGTACACAGCTGTGTTGCTGTACAGGTCAGAGGTCAACCGGCCCCTCTTATTTGGAGACCACTGTGTGCTCGTTACTCAAAGGCAGATGTTTGTCATGTCCTCCTCCCCCCCCGTCCCCCATGGTGTTTATGAGATGAGTTAAAGGTTAGTCAGTTAGAAGCTGAAGATGAACATCAAGAGGGGATTTTCAAAGGGATTTTTTTGCAAGTCCTTGCAGTCACTATATAGTAGAATTATTAAACGTATAATAACGCTACAGTATATAATATAATGATCAGACATGTTGGGGCTAATAAACAATACAAACTGACTGTGTTCTGCCAACATTTTCAAAACTTGGTAAATTTATTACATTTTTATTACAATAAACAGATAATTTGCCCACCAGGCAGTTAAACAACACATACAGTATGTATCACAGAAGAGAGACCAGCTGAACAGAGCGGAGAGTCACTTCCTCTGACGTCTTGCTTGCTCTGGTGAAGACGGTTTTAAACTCTGAGCTCTTGATTTGCAACAGCAGTACAAAAAACAAATACCAATTTCCGTTTTCATAGATAAAACTACCACTAACTGATTCTGCAATTGCACCATTCTACCTTCGGCAGTGTTGTGGCAGCACAGTTTTGGAAGCCACGTGACATCCAGTGTTAAAGGGGCTGCAGATGGAGGGTGAGGAGATAAACATGTGGCCCGTTCCACACCAGGCTTGTGTGAACCTGCCCTCCTGGGTCTTTATCCCCCGACCCAGCACCCCTCTCTCCCACCTCTCTGCAGGTCTTAACACACACACACCCACACACACACACACACGCACATACACAAACTCGTGCAAAAGTTCACAACCCACCTCCAGCGTGCAGAAAACCACTTACCCAACACCTAATCCGTCATTAGTTAATGGCCACTTAAGGGGAGAATTTGCAAATACGACCTGCTCACAATGACTGCAGCCCGTTATGTAATCATGCCGCATGCTCCGATGTGGCGACGGGGATGCAGCGACGAAGCCTTCACACTTTTGTCGGGACACCTCTGATTAGATATGGTGCTTTAATAGTCCCCCTGTTGCTCTGTCCCCCTCCTGCTGCTGCAGCGTGACTGCCTGAGTCAAAGCAAACAGCTTCCTGAGATCTAATCATTCGTTTATTTTGGTTTATGTGTATTATTTTAAACTTAAATGTGAAGAATGTTAACAGTCCATTGATTCACAGATGTTCATTCCATTTTGCATACACGCAATTTAGGGCTTGTCCTTCAATCAGTGGTTCTCAAATTTTCTCTGTCACGCCCCACCTTGGAGGAAGAAAACTTTTCATGCTCCGAATTTGACGTGGCTGTGTCTTGAGGGATCCCGATGAACCTGCAAGTGGTCCCATGTCTCTAGGACAAAGTTGACTTTTGACCCCATAGACTTGCATGGCATTAGGGTTAGCGATAAGGCTGGAATTAGGGTTAGGGTTAGGGTTAGGGTTACTGCTGGAATTAGGGTTAGGCTTTCGGGGTTCCTCATGGGCTTAGAAGCCCCAAATTTGACGTGGCTGTGTCTTGAGGGATCCAGATGAACCTGCAAGTGGCCCCATGTCTCTAGGACAAAGTTGACTTTTGACCCCATAGATTTGCATGGCATTAGGGCAGTGGTTCTCAAACTTTCTCTGTCACGCCCCACCTTGGAGGAAGAACGTTTTTCATTTGAATACTCCTTTCACTTTCCTGCTGTGCAAATAACTTTTTTGGCAAACCACTTTTGTAACATCCACCATCCTGGCTTCCCTGTGAAACAACACAGCTTTATGTTGTGCTCCCATCTCCTCACAAAGTGCAGAGAATAGCCTCCTTCCCGGTGTTTCGCGCCCCCCCCAGACGTGACTCTGCAATCCCCCCCCCCCCCCCCCCCCCACTTTGAGAAACACTGCCTTAAATGCTGAGCGACCTTTTCAAGGACTCGTCTTTAATTTCAACTTTTTCCGTTACTGAACATAAATATGGTTCAGAAAAAGGATTATTTACACCTCATTCTGTTCCCTAAATACAGTGTTCACTTTATTGGACGGTCTGTATGGCAATATGGCAACATGAATAAACAGACACTCTCTAGAAACTGCAGAAGAATCGCATGATTGCATGAGCAGATTTGGGTGAGCAACCTTAGGACACGAGAGTCGTGGGCAGGAAAACACCTACAATAGCATTTTGTTTCACGTCATCTATATTTAAACTGATATGAAATAGAGGATCACATTCCGTGGTGAAGGTAACTTGAAGGTACCGTGGCTAGTTTCCCAATAACCAATCTATTCATTTTATGGATGGTGTAAAACAAGTGAATGAAATTATGACAGCGTTCAAGTGTTCATTTTCAATAATACGACTAACAATTATTATATATAATCATTATAATTAATAATGCATCCCAATACATTATAATATATAATTATATAATAAAATATTATTTACAATACACTATTATAATATTATATAATATTATTTGGATAGTTTTGGTCATACTGCTGGTCCAGAGGGCTGAAAGTAGTCTTTGCAGGGCCAAAAGTGCTTTAAAAGAAAAAAAGAAAAACTCTCTTTACCAGTAAATATTGACCTTCAAGTGCAAATAATTTCCTCCTCCAGTGTCGCTGCTTAGTCGCTGCCCCAAAGGCAAAGACGAGTTCCTGTCTATGAAGCATTTTTAAAGGTTAGCCGTGATGCAGTGGAGGTTTATGATGACACGCTTGTGCTGTCCTCTGGCCAGGTCTTGTGAGTGAAAGATGATCGCGGGTAAAAAAACTCTGGCCTTGTGCGAACCGTGTCTGCGCGTCATCGCAACACAACGGAGGCCTTGAAAGGCTCGCCTTGCCCCGATTGAATGAGCACTTTATTTAGTTGTGTAACATGCGCAAAGGACTTTTTCCGTGGAGCGCCTTTAAAGACCAACTGGGTCAAGTGTCCCATGTTTCAAAACAAACCTCTCACGCCTCTCCTAGTGATGTATGGCAGAGCTGGTAGGGTTACACAGTTGTGACTCTCTAGTGGCACCTTCTACTGGTCATGTGAGGGGTGTGGGCGTGACGCACACAAAGCAGACACCGGCTCGGCCCCTGTCACCACGACAGCTGGGTGTGTTTGCCAACACAGTGTCACTTGTGACGACGACCAACCGTCCAGTGTCACACAACTTCCTGCTTGGCAGGAAGCGACGCCGCTGACGCAGTCGATGACACCTACTGGCCACAGCGGGAACAGCCAAGAAAACATTGTTGGCCTCCGTAAGAGGAAAGATTGTGTTTTATGGCAGCGCTCAGCGGGCGCTGCAACCAACTATAAAAAGTTAAAAATAGAAAATCAAATCTCTTCGATGTGTTTTTGGCAGTGAGGAAAAGCTGCTGACACTAGCAGTTTGTTTTTGTTTACTGGTTAAAAAAAAATAGTCACGTTTTCCCTCCACTCTGTGTGTGTATGTGTGTGTGTGTGTGTGTGTGTGTGTGTGTGTGTGTGTGTGTGTGTGTGTGTGTGTGTCAGGTGATCGAGAATTTTATCAACGAGACGTGGTTTGAGCGCTACCAGGAGCAAATCACCAAGTCCTCCCTCACGGCCATCTGGTCCATCTCTGTGGCCATCTTCTCGGTCGGAGGCATCTTCGGCTCCTTCTCTGTCGGCCTCTTTGTCAACAGGTTTGGCAGGTGAGCAGGTCGCTGGTATCAAACCTTTGGCTTGATGGATTTCCCTTTGTTGAAAGGAGGTTAAAAAAAAAAAAAAAAAAAAAAAAAGATAATTTTTTTTTCTAGATGTTTTGAAAACAGTCCTTGTTGTTTGTTCAGTTTTGAAATATTAACTTATTTCAACGGCCAGAAGGTACACTAATAAAGTCATTTGCACGAATACTGAATTCCACCCAAATTATTTCATTGAAGGTCGAGTGTGTGAATTTTTTTAAGGAACTCTATTATTTAAAGCAGCCTGTCTGATGTGTTTCCTTAAAAAAAATGGCGGCGCTGTTGTTGAGCTTTTACCAGTATAAAAAAATCACAAATAACGCCAAATCTTTCACACTGCACCTTTATAAATGGATACAGTAACATTATTGTTTTATGAATAGATACACAGACTATCATGTCCAGCTGTTGTTTACCTCCAGGGTCAATCTCTCCATTTTCACAGATGGGGTGTGAAATGCATCCTTTTGATATTTTTATCTCCGGCTCGCGCAGGAGGAACTCCATGCTCATGGTCAACGTCCTGGCCTTCATCGCTGCCGCTCTGATGGGCTTCTCCAAGATGACGAGTTCGTGGGAGATGCTGATCATCGGCCGCTTTGTGGTGGGTCTCTACTCCGGCCTCTCCACGGGATTCGTGCCCATGTACGTGGGTGAAGTTTCCCCCACGTCCATGAGAGGGGCGCTGGGCACCCTCCACCAGCTGGGCATCGTCATCGGCATCCTCATGGCTCAGGTTAGCGCTACCCCGGCTTCAAAAGAGTCATTTTCTACGCTCCACCTTTGATAATGTTGATTCTGAGCGAGCATCTTGTTGGGGACTAAAATCTGTCCATGTTTTTTTTTTTTTTAGGTGTTTGGAATGGAGTCGGTCATGGGCAACAGTGAATTGTGGCCCCTGCTGCTGGGCTTCACCTTCATCCCCGCCGTCATCCAGTGCATCCTCCTGCCTCTGTGTCCCAAGAGCCCCCGGTTCCTCCTCATCAACAAGAACGAGGAGAACAAGGCCAAGGCCGGTCAGTTTACGCAGGCGTCTCTGACCTAGTCGGCAGCAGCTGCCGCTAGCGTGCAAGGTTTTTAAGGAAGCTCAGTATCTAAGGAAGCTCGTCTGACGGCGTGTTTCGTATTTAGGGAACTGTCAGGCAAAGCCAAAAGTCGTTGGGCTTTAAAAGCTTTCAAAGTGTAGGCAAGTAAAAGAAAGTAAAAGAAATCAGTTAAAGACCAAACTAAAAAGGTGAGTCTTGAGCCTCCTTTTAAAAACAGTCTCTGCAGTCCTGGTGCCCTCTGGTAGGCTGGTCCAAAGCCTCGGACTGTAGTGGCTGAACACCTGGGACAATGACAAGGCCGGTGCCAGAGGACCTCGGGGTTCACAAGGGCTGACATGACAAAAGTATTTCAGATACATAAGGTGGCCCAAGACTGTTAAGGCAAACCAACGAAAACCAAATGTACTGTTATTGTACTGCCAGTAAACACTTTTATCATTGAATTTATGGGGAATATGTGAAGCTATTTCCCAGTATAAAAATCATTTACACACAGGACCTTTAACATCGTCTCCTCGTCCTTGACGTTTCCCAGCGTCTTGACCTCCTTTCTCGGCTCATTCCAGTGCTGAAGAAGCTGAGGGGCACCTCGGACGTGAGCGCCGACATGCAGGAGATGAAGGAGGAGAGCCGGCAGATGATGAGGGAGAAGAAGGTGACCATCCTGGAGCTGCTGCGCTCGCCGCTGTACCGCCAGCCGCTGGCCATCGCCGTGGTCCTGCAGCTCTCCCAGCAGCTGTCTGGCATCAACGCAGTGAGTGGCGGCTCACCCTCTCTCACTCCTTGATCGTCTTCATCTTCCATTTCACGCCCGAGGAGAGACAAAACTACTTTTGAAACCTTGTCAAAGGAAAGAAAAGACAAGAGGAAGTCCTGGGGAGATCAAGATAAAGAAATAAATCCTTTGTGGTTTTTGTGCATCTGCAGATCTTCTACTACTCGACTCGGATTTTTGAGAAGGCTGGAGTGGAGCAGCCCGTCTATGCCACCATCGGAGCAGGCGTCGTCAACACGGCCTTCACCGTGGTGTCGGTGAGTTCAACGCGACCGCCAGAGCCGCCAATATCTCTTTTAGTTTGTTAGTTTGTTCTATAAATGCATTTCTCACCATTTCTCAACATAACATTCGGCCTCAAATCTCTGGACAAATTCTCAAATGTCAAAACACAAAGAGTTGTGTTTGTGTTTTTCAGTCTAATTCACACTGTGAGTGCTGTTGCACAAGGTGGGAGAAGTTGGGACTTCTTATGGTGGCTTCTTATGAACTAAGACATTAAAGACAGGAAGTGGGCGTGTATTCCGGGACCACCAACAACCGAACGTCCCTGTTGGAGTGCCCTCTAGTGGACCTTAGTCTAATTACATGCTGAAAAGGCTGGACCGCAACCGTATTATTTAATTCATACTTTATCAATAGTATGGAAATATGCGTATAGACTCTATACACGACTTGAATGTTAATAATCAAATTTCAGAATGAAAAATTGACCAGTTCAGAATTTGCATTGGAAATGCAATTGAATGCCGATGTGACACCTTTTCAAATCAAGTCGGATTCAGTCTAATTCATTCCATTAAGAGCTGCTGTGATTCTGTGTTATAGTTGGAAAAATGAACCAAAATGAGCGCTCACTTTTCTTTGCTACGACAAACTTACTGAGCTTCCAACTCCTGCCTTGCAGCTGTTTGTGGTGGAGCGAGCCGGACGTCGCTCTCTGCACCTGACAGGGTTGCTGGGAATGGCCGGAGCAGCCGTCCTGATGACCATCGCCTCAGCCCTGCTGGTAGGTGACTCCCCACCGTATAGACCAGTCGTCAGCTTATCATAACTGCAGTGGTTCCTGCTTCTTAACGCCCGCCTCTCTCTGCTCTTCCAGGAAAAACTCCAGTGGATGTCGTACTTGAGCATCGTTGCCATTTTCGCCTTTGTTGCCTTCTTTGAGATCGGACCGGGTCCCATCCCCTGGTTCATCGTGGCAGAGCTGTTCTCGCAGGGACCCAGGCCGTCAGCCATCGCCGTGGCTGGTTTCACCAACTGGACGGCCAACTTTATCGTGGGAATGTGCTTCCAGTATGTCGAGGTAAGTCGGAGAATGATTCAACTCAAGCGAGAGTGCACATTCTATTGAAGAATAACAACTTTTACAAAAAGAAGTTGTCCTTCGAACCGAAAAAGTAGAGTGCCATCTAGTGGATCACAGTCCGATTACATGATGAAAAGACTGTATTGTAACTGTTTTATTTCATTCATTATGTATCCATAGTCTAACATGTGCTTTAATGTCAATTCAAAATGACAAAAACAAAATACAACAAAACGTGTGTCTTTGAAGCCCCGCTGTATTCAGCTCTTAATTGATAAAATCATTTCTTCAAGTTCAGCGGGCCAGATTTAAAATTTTAACGGGCCACATATGGCCCCCGGGCCGTAGTTGGCCCACGCCAGGGGTGGATTCTGTGCTCAACTTAAATCTTAGTAATAAAATTTCAATATGAAAATTTGACTGATTCGGAAATAGCAAGTAAATGGGGAATTAAATTGGAAATATGATTATAATATTGGAACATATTTCCAGTATGGCGAGGTGAGTTGGAATTCTAAACTTTATTAAAAGGCATGGCTAGTTAAAATGCATGTTATAGACATATTTGCATTTGAATCTCAATTTTCTTTGCTCAAATTCTATCCAACAGCAACGTCTCCCTGTATCACACCCTCACTAATTGCTCTTCCCTCTCATCTGATCCTCGCAGGACGTGTGCGGCCCCTACGTCTTCATCATCTTCACCGTGCTGCTGCTCCTCTTCTTCGTCTTCACCTACTTCAAAGTGCCGGAGACGAAGGGCCGGACATTTGACGAGATCGCCGCCGGATTCCGTCAGACGGCCGCCTCCGGACGGGAGAAGCACTCCCCGGACGAGCTCAACAGCCTGGGAGCCGACTCTCAGCTCTGAGCGGCCGCCCTGCTCACTCCCAAACAAGACTGTCTTAGGGCCGAGGAGGAACGAGCAAAGGTCTACTACTAACGACGAGTAGACGCATCCTTTTGTAGAATCGTTTTCACACTTGTCTCCACATTTCGGGCATTTTATAAGTTTATTTTTTAACCAAACAGAGAACAGAGCCCCGAGCCGTTCTCAGACACGGCATTCTCTTCTGCCCCATACTCTCCTCCCAACCCTCTCCACGCGCACACACACACACACACACACACACACACACACACACACACACACACACACACACACACACACACACACACACACATACACCCACAATCAGACAGAAACTAGATGGGCACTTGTGGTGTGAGGCGGATGAAGGGAGGGGCTGCTGAGGATGGATGAGAAGCTTCTTTTAAGCCTTAGGAAGATTTTAAAAGCAAGATTAACCAACATATATATATATATAAATATGTATTATTTTTTAATATATTATAAATGTGTGCCCATGCACTGTTATCTATTGGCTGTTACTGTCACTTTTGAAACAGACAAAACAATAATCAGGACTTTAGCTGTTGGGATCAGCTCACTGTGCAAGGAAGGCTCACAGTTGCCTTGTGTAGTCCTGGCTGCACGCTCGCTGTCCCACCTGATGAATTACCACCGTGAGAGCAAAATGTGAAAATATTTTTGGTCTGACGCGGTCAAATAACCTGCCAGTGAAATGACGGCCACGATGTTCCCCGCCTGTGGATGGACGCCGGATCAAATGCAGCTGCTCCGTTTATGAACTGGAACAGCTGGCCTGGCCCATCAGTGCCTTAGATGTCATCCAAAATGCTGCGGGACTACATTTGTTTCCATGTTTCAACAGCTCTGCAGGCCTGGCCATATAATTTGTGCTAATTTGCGCCTGATCCGATTCAAAGTTGTGTGAAAAACAGATTCCAAATCAAGAGGCACACATTTGGACGAAGCCGATGGATTAGGTGTTGGCTCGGGTTTAACATGTTCAAATGCTGTGTCTCATTATAAATGTACTCAAGTATGCATTTTCATGTATCAGTTCCCTTCAAACTTGCGCCTGCGGTGATGCCTCGCAACTGCTTCATTGTTTTAAGCTGCAGCCGTCGGCAGCGTCAATCCATAGCTGCTGTTGAATTCCTTCCCGAGTGCCGCTGAAAAGATAAAAAAACATGTTTTTCTTCTGCCAGTGCCTCAGCCTTGCACTACAGACACGTGCCTTGGGGAAACACTTGCTTGTCTGCTGTACTGTAGAGCCGTATCACTGTAATCTCTCCGCAGCCTGAGCGCCTATCTCGTCTTCCACCAGAGGGCGCCTCTTCCCCTGCAAAAGTTTCAAAATTGACCTCCTTCCATCTTTCCCAGTTACTGCCTGTTGCTGTACTGCTGTTAGGATTTTCCTGATAGAATATCTCGCCGATGCTGATTCACTTCTAAGGGCAAAACAGAATTAATTACATTTTTTTTGTTTAGATGTTTTAAAAGAACCCCAAAAAAGTCAACACTTACAAATTTTGTAGACACCATTCCGTTTTAGCTGTACGTCTGATGGAAGAATATACTGTGTCTGCAGGAGTGTTTGCAGAGCATGATGTCATAGCACTGGACCGGCAGCCGAGTCGGACGGACTTTAAATAATTGATCAACACGTAATTGCCACGACGATGAGACTAAACAAAGTCTACGATCTGAATTTGGCAAATCTGACACAACCAGAATATTTTTGAGTCTCGGTGCCACCCTCCCTCAAAAAAATAAAATTGAGACACATGTAATGAGCCTGTCTGCCTTCACACAGTCAGATCAGCCTGATCCCGTCTGACTGCCACAACAGTGACAAAGAATGAAAGAGAAAATCAGGGACCAAAAAGGAACGCCCGGAAAGGTTTCTTTCTTCTTCTTCTTCTTCTTCTTCTTCTTCTTCTTCTTCTTCTTCTTCGTGCTCATCATTATCCTGTAAGTGCTGAGTCCAAACTCCCAGTGCTTGGTGCACTCCAAGGTTGTCGACTGTATTTTTTTTGTGTGTGCCTTTTGTGCTTAATTGGCAGTATTGTTACCCCACCCCCCACCCCCAACACTACCCCCTCCTTCAGCTGTGTGTCATGCTGGAGCCATTTGCCGGTGAAAGAAAATGTCCGTCTACGACTGCTGTATTTCCTGTTGACCCTTTCCTTCTCATCTTTTTTAGCAGCACTTTAATACAATATATAGGGTTAGCGTTCATTGTTACTGAAACCAAAACAAAAAACAACAAAAAAAAACCTTCTACACTTCTTTTTTTTTTGATTCTATGTGGAATCTGTGTTACTGAAGAGAAACTGAAGTATTGTCTCTGGTGGATTACTTGATGTTTATGAAATGGAATTGTATTTTTATTTTTATTTTTATCTTTGAACACGTCACTGTCTCAGTGCACATGTAGTTCTGCTCACCCATCATACAATCCGGTAATATTCCCAGTCACGAGGAAACGGGGTTCAATTCCAATTTTCATTCATTCCGTGTAAGCAGGGGGTTTCACTGTTGTACATAGTTGCTTGTCGCTCCATTCGCCGGTAGTCGCCCATCACAGAAGCACTGTTTGACCACTCGTCACCTTTAAGTCGTGCCTGTCACTTAAACACACCAGCAAAAGAAAAAACACAACCGCACCCAAAGATTCACTCGCTCTCAAACACCCCGGGGTCTTCTCAACACACAACATCCAAACAACAACAACATCCGAACTTCACTATGACGGTCACAATTCTGCGTGGGCATTGATTTTTTTTTCATTTTTGTTTTACTTAATGTGGCCGTTCGCCTTTGAAATCTCCTTATGCTGCACAAGTCGCTGGTGTTAACTCACGACGCAATGATGTAAATACAAAAGTACACAGCCTCACCCAACTTTAATATTAATATTTAATATTAAACCTTTTTTGATAGGTAAAATAATAAGTAATACAGTTGTAGCTCACATCTCTATGTATTTAGCTTCCATGATTTAAAAAAAAAAGAAGAGTCTATCAAGAAATGTCGTTGGGCTGATAGTTAGGACACACCTTCAAGACGTTGAGGTTGGCGTTAATACTTTCAGTAGCGTTTTTATGCTAGTGCCTTGAGTGTATTGTAATGTTTGTATGAATAAATGTTCTGCGTGTACGGTGGTGACGTGTGCCATGAACTGTGATGAAGTGGTTGTATTGGCTAAATAAAAGAAACCGTACATGCAGACAAAATGGTCCAGATTGTCTCTTATTCAGTCAGTCCAGAAGATTGATGGACCAGAAGATTTCTGACCCAGAACTACAGACGGGGAGGAACCACTCGACTTGAGGAGATGATGAAATGATGTCTGTCAAGGACGGGGTGCCTCAGGTTTGTCTTTTCTCTCACGTTCTCTTCTCTGTGTACAGCAACATCTCCTGCAGCAGAGAAGGAATGACTCTCAAAATATGCAGATGACACGGCCTGTCTGTCCTTCGCACAACACACACACGCTGTCTACAAAGAGGCACAGCAGCGTCTCCACCTACTCAGAAAACTGAGAAAACTTTAACGTCAGCAAAGACACTAACTCTTGTTTACAGATCGCTCATTAAATCCACTCTCATCTATAATATTTCATCCTGGTTCAACTTCCTCACTACCTCTGCCAAAACAAAACAAACCACTGCCGGCTACCTCTGCCAGACCCTTAGAGGTGATGAGCCGCTGCATCACTCCTTCATGCTGCTGCCATCAGGCAAACAATACAGACAGAACCCCACTGGCCCCGAAAAACATCGACAAAAAAAATCATTCATCCCCTCTGCAATAGCTGTTCTGAACAGCAAGAAATAATCTGCACTCTTTTCTATCTATCAGCAGCTGAGAGGAACAACACAGGTGCTCCCAATAGCTCCTCATCAGCAGGTCCAACTGTGGCCTTATTTCAAACTGCAGTGATCTGACCATGACACCTCCCCACCGACTTAAGACTTAAAGGACCTGTCACGAAAATAAACTTTGTTCTTCTAAAACATTTGACCAAAAGTAAGTTTTTACAAGTGAAAGTGGACAGAGAGAGAGAGAGAGAGAAATAACATTGGTTTCTTTGTGATATTCACTAGTCAGAAAAGTATATATATAAAATATAAGGACATACAAGGCAGAGGAAAACATATGAAAACTGCTGATAGCTTCAAAATAACATACCAATCTGCTAATTGAGATTTAAATTTCTGGGTTTCTGCTTGACAAATGCTGCAGGCCATTTTCTTTTCTCTCTTTTTCCTTTTCATTTTTCTTTAAAAAAAAAAGGGATTTTCTTTTTCTCTCTGAGTGACAAGTGAGATGTTTCTCTGGCTTCAAAGGAGTCTTTGAAGTCAGCTTCAGCTAAAATATAATCTGATCCCAGTATGGTAGAGCGTACAATGTTTCCCCATCATTTATTTATTTATCTATTTTTACTAAAAATAAAAAGGGCTTCCACATTTACTGTCAAGTGATTACATGACAGATGTGCTCGTCCAAAACGAGTTTATTGTCTGACTTTTAAAGGTCTAAAACGTACCCATTTTCAGGTATTTATTTCTTTATTCAGTCGTGCACAGTTTAACATCCAAGACGTGATATCGTCGTCCAGAAAACTGATTGTTTAACCCTCTGTTTACGGCCTCCACCAAAAACATCTACTTGTGGCTTCACTCAAGAACTGATTGTCTGTCAGCGTTTCCGTGGTCGCCGAGGCGGGCAGGGCAAGTTGTCACTGACCTGGGAGAGGCATCAATAAGGTGATTGTGCCCTTTGTGACATCGCGGAGAGCGAGTTTGTAGAACCATGCATTTTTGCACACATTTTCATTTTCATTCACATTTTCATGTCATTGAAATAACTCAATGTCACATTTCTCGCATTTTTGGAGGGGTTCGCTTGAGAGGCTAAAGGCTGTTATTTTTAGAAAACATTCATAATGTGGATCTTTCACGATATGGGACCTCTTAAAAACAAATTTCACATTATATCCCCCGCGGCAAGTATGTGCTTGACTCTTCTCAGACTGTCCTCCGGCGACGAGGTTATTGAAAATCACTTTAAGTCCACCTCTGCGGACGACCAGGAGATTATCGCGATCGGGATTATCATTGCTGGGGGCGCGTCCTTCAGCGCGCCATCAAAGGGCGTCCCCACACAGATGGGAATCTCACACCGCTTTCCAGTGTGTTCAAACTAAAGAGGAAGAGGAAAAAAAAGGACAAGAGAGAGGGACAATTTAGGAGTTTAATCTGCTCACCAAAAGAGAAATAAAACCCCCGCGACGGGGCAAACAACTCAAATGCGCCCTGACGGCCTGGTCTGTTCCTGTGAATTTTAAACAATTCTCAAGGTCGCCAGGAGCAACCCCGCAGACTAATGAGATACAGGAGAGGCCCGGGCGAACGCAGCCATTTGAATATGTTTGATCGCGCCCCGGCATGAGTGTTTGTAGGGGGCGAGCGAGCTAGCGAGCTAGTGAGCCAAAACCTCCAGGGTGGAACAAAGCAGGGACGGTGGAACGGAGCACTCAGGTTTTTCCCTGTCTCCTCTGTGTGTAAATCTAATCACCGCCGCCCCCAACCAACCCGCCCCCAAACGCTTGATGGATGCAACGAACTCCTTCAAAGGCATGTTTGCTGCCGAGTAAAACCGTTGCAACCAATTATTGATTGGGCGGAGGAGGGCTGATGGATTCTCGGAGGGGAAGGGACGCGCTAGCGTACGTCACCACGTTAGCCGGCCCCTTATTAACGAGCACGTCTCCGCCCGCCCGGAGTGGGTGGAGATCCCTCAGATCTGCGCATGTGATCGGAATTTGTTGTCGGCCGTTGACTGTTCGATGGCCCACGTGCACCGAGACGTGTCCTCGTGCAACGTCGAAACGTAGGGTTCAACGCATTTGAAGTCGCTCCAGGTGAGAGGCTCAGAAGAACTAAACTCGAAAGTTTGGGGGTGAAAAAAAAAATAATAATCCTTTTTGGAAAAAGCTTTTCAAACAACCGTGGATGTGGATTATGTAACTCCGGCTATGAATCAGTCTGAAGCTGCGGCAGCGAGGGCTGATAATTTATACATTCGCTTCTCCGTTCGCCGCATAAAGCCACAGCAGCTGCTGCTGAGAGAGAAATGGCAGGCGAGGGCGACTAACCTGATGATGGAAACGAAAGCGGGCGAGGGAAAAAAAAATGAAAAACAGAAGAAAAAAGAATGCACGATGCATGAATATTGATGAGGCGAGCGAGCGCGGCCGTTGAGGAGAAAGTCGATGGGAGAAAGCGCAGGAAATGATGCCTATAGATAGAGTGATGCCTGACCCCTGACAAGACGGAAGCCTTTCGAGGAACTTGTTTAAATTTAGACTGGATGAGGGGGTTATTTATTCATTTATTTATTTATCTTACACATATAAACCTCCTTGATTGGTTGGAAGTATTTGTCGGGGGACAGCGCCAGCAGTGGCGGACGCTCTCTCTTTGGTAAAACATACTGGGTGAGTTTGTGGCTTACGAATACTGGTTTACTCATGGGACCAGTTCCAGATTTAACACTTTAACTTTGGTGGTCTACTTCCAATAATTAGTAAGGTGGAAATGGTAAAAACAAACCAAAAAAAACACTACTTTGAGTTGTATACAGTTCTCACTTGCTCCCTTCATAGACCAGCAGCCCATTGCTAGCGCTAGCTGGTGGGAAGACGCATACTATCTCTCATGCAGTGTCGCCTGGCCTGCAATTTAAATAAAAAAAAGTCTGCAGAGACGTCACTATGATAATCAGGTCAGCTTGTGATGTAGGAAGCCGAGCGAAATCCAAACGGCTCTGTTTTTGTCGCAGCAACACAGAAAAAGCCGACAGCCCGTCTAGAAATGTGCAAGTCGGTGTTACCAGGTGTGTTAGTTGGCATGCCAGTAGCGCTAAACACGTTAAAGAGCTGAAAATTCAGTTTTTCATATCAGACCCTCTTAAAGGGATTTGGCTCTCATGAGATTCCACCTGTTTGCAACCCTGAGGACGCTCAGCCAGGTGAGGTGGCCATGGATCTTAACTGACTGCGGTCAGGAAGTTCAGGGGACCAATCGAGGCGACCCCCGAAGATTTAAGTCTGCAGGGCGACAGTGGTGACACACTGCGGTAATCCTTGCTCTCCAGGTGGGTGGAGGCAGGCTGGGTGACACCTGACATGGACTTGATTCCCCCAGGAGTCGCACTGATGGGGGCATCCGCGGTCGTGTTGACCACGTCCTTCTTGAAGGCCAAAGCCGGCCGTTCAAAGCGCTTTGAGATTATTGGGGCGAAGGCCACCAGATGACAGGTCTCAGTGCCTTTCACAGCTGTGGGCCGCCGAAAATGTCACCAGCTACACAGGGGCTGTGAGGGGATGAGTAGTGAAGGGGTGGCATTTCCTTTTCTGCTGAGCCGTTCCCCCTTGAAGTGATATTTTCCAAATGTTGATGCAACAGCCATCACTGCATTGCAGTGATTGATGTTACATTTTGTGTCTTTGTTTCTTCATCACATTTCCATGACTGGATTTCCAGTCCCACAGCCTGTGGTGGCTGTGCAAGAGACAGCGAAGGGGCAATCTCTGCAGACAGGGGGGGAGCAGGCCGGGGAGGATTCCTGGGAGCTGATAGTCACATTTCTTCACAGGCAGCACTTTTCACTTCACATTTTTAAATGAGCAACTAAACTTTAATGTGCAAAACTGTGAATATGCAATAAAAAATAGGCATTGCGGTGGCACTTCTTGACGTAAAGGTGCACAGAAAAGTACTCCGTCACACTTTTTGGGTACCCCGTGCAATTGTCATATATTGCATTAAGTGCTCAGGTGCAATTTCTTTGTGCGCACCGTTCAGTCCGGCTTAAAACTGGATGTTTCAGGAAGAAAACGCCCCCTGTCACATTAAGGGTCAGCAATTGAAAAAAAAAAAAAAAAAAAAAAAAAAAAAAATATATATATATATATATATATATATTATAATTGGTTTGTGTCTAATGCAGCTACACCATTTGAAACAAAAAAAAACTTTCTGAATTTCCTGTAGTTCTGCCTTTGGCAAGCCATGAAATTTGTTTGATGAAAATCACAGTTTCTTCAAAACTGATGTTTTCCATCAGGATTGCGTCTCGGTTGTAATTGACATTTTATGGGCGGAAAGCCGAGCAAGTGTCAAGAGTGTGAAAGTTAAAGGGGGGTGTGGGGGGAGAACTGAGAAACCCTCTGGTCTGGCCTCCTGTCTGCTGTCATAAACGGGCGGCGGCACTGAACGAGCTGATTGATGTAACCAAGCGGCATTATGCAATCAACCTAGCGTCTCGTTTTTTTTTTCTTCGCCCCCCATGGAATTACTGTCCCAGCTGTGAGGGAGAACGTTCATTAGCAGGCCATTGCAAATGGACCACGTTTTAAAATTCAATTGTTTTGTCACTCTTGCAGCGCGAACACTCTGCACACCAAAAACCAATTATAGTTGGTGCACGGTGTGGCTGTGGCACACGCCAACCTCTGATTGACTATCGAGTCTTTGCAAATCAGGGTGATTATTCAGTCAATCAAGTGATATTATGTTTGGAAAAAAAAAAAAGACCTGTCATTCACCTGGACCAAAACATAAGCAAAAAAAAAAAGAAAAAGAAGTATTTACTCTAATTCAAGCCTGAGAACAAAGCTTGCTGTTTCAGTTCTACCCCACAGTTTCAGCCCAAATCTTCTCCTGCACTCATTTGTAACGGCTGATTTTCCTTCGACGCAGATTCGGCGCAGCTACATACGGGAGGAATTAGTGACGGTGAAACTTTAATCTGCGACGCTTCGCCGCGTCTGGCTTCCCCCTCGACTCCCACGGCGTTTCCGTCTTCGACCTCTGATGAGGCAACCCGCTCACGCTTCTTTCCCTCGCTCGCACACAGAGACGCCGGTGATTCCTCATGATGAGGTGACAAACTTTGGAAGAACGATTCCCACGACCGTCAATCAGTTGAAGCGTGTCCCTGCGCACATTTCGCGAGGAGCGGTTACGGTGCTGCTATCGCACATCATTTTCAGCTCCCTGGGAGGCTGATATGCGTCGGAATGTGTGTGGGAGACGTGGGAGGGAGCGTCCATGCGTTTGGAACAAAGCTGTTTTATTTCAAAGCAAAATTGCAAAGAAAAAGATCTTTGCAGGTTCAAACGCAGTAAATGCAGAGCCACGGAAATCTTTTTAAAAAGAGACCTTGATCATACCTGGCATTCACGTAACAATACCTCAGTGAGCACTTGTTAGCCTCAAGCCTTAGCATGCATGTGAAAGTTGGAAATCTTCGACGGCTTGCTATGAAGACACATTTTGACTAAGCTGCTAAGCCAGCTTGATCCTTTCAACAGCTGCTGTTATGTGTGGCTGCACTCAGAGTCCAACTTCAAAACTTCACACAACCTCTTCATTTAATGCGCACCCATTAATTTTTTATTACTAAATAAGGCCACACTGGTGGGAACAATGAAAAACACTGCAGCTGCTCCCTGTTTAGTAGCCAATTATAGCGCAGTCCACCAAATTACAGACAGCAGTAGTGGAAAAGTATAAACTTTAAAACCATAGAGTGAGTCTATACAATAATAAAGCACATGTAGTCACTCGTAATTAATGTAAATGGATTGAGACAAAAAAGTGACAGCTTGTGTGTACAAAAGCTACTTTTCTGTTTGTGCTGAATGTCCCGTAGCGTCTTCTGGGGTGTGAGGGTTGAGGGTGAGTCTTGTATGCAAAGCGTAGAAAAATTTGCTGAGCGAGCAAGGAAAATGTCCGCTGATGATGCAGGTGTATAATGCAGCTGCAAGAGCTCGACATGCTAACGTTAGCTAAAATTATGCTGGAAATGTCCCTGTATCTGGAGGATCACCTCTGTTACTGCGTTGTGTTTCTTAGGGGACCGCCATCAGTGACAGACCTGCCTCCAGCACGGAATTTAGCTACTACACACAAGTGTTTAAGTTTTATGTATCCAAAATCAGTAAAAAACAAAACAAAACAAAACAAAAAAAAAAACGTACATATTTTTAGTAGACTTCTTTGTTGGATGCAGGTCCGTCACTGATGGCAGTCCCCTTGAAAACATGACACGGTAAAGGAGTTACCCTCCAGATTTGGCCGCTGTTACCCTCCGGTTTATATCCGCCATAATTTTAGCCAACCTTACCATTCATTTGGAGTACATTTCATGCTATTAGCGTGTGTTTTCCGAAGTTGCGGCCCACCTCGGCTGCAGCTCACGTCTGCGTGCGGCTACCGTGTTTTGTTCTCGTCGGAAGTGCTCGCGCTAGTCAAACAAATTGAACTTTGAGGTTCAAAGGCGCTCGTGGGCGTTGCGGATCGCCAGGTGTGAGTGAAACCAGCCGTAATCGTGTGAGCTGGTATGTTTTCAAGACAAGTCCAGCCGAGTCTCCTGGGACACTACACTCCACCACCTGCGTGTATCACGCGGGTCCACGGCCATCGCCGTTTTCCACTTTGTCAGGCGGAACTCCTTTTTTCTTCTCCCCTTGTAAAGTTTGTTTCCTGAAGGTGACGTGGGAGAGAAAACGGGGGGGGGGGGGGAGATGTAAACTGAACTGTGCATTTGCAATGGGGGCCGGACTGCAGGTGCGGTGTGTGAAGCCACAGGAGAAGACAGAAGGTGTCAGATGGTTTCCACCCCCCCTCCCTCCGGGAGTCACGGAGCAGAGCAGCCCCCCCCCGCTGTTACTGTTATTACTGTTCCCGCCGAGCGTCCCTCCTCCCGCCGCTGATTGTGCCGCGTCCCTGCCGTCGCCGCTGCGAGGTGAGGAAATGCGACCGTGTGACTCCAAACGGCTCCAGGCGGGTGGGATAATCGAGGGTCAAAGTGGCAAAAAGAAAAAAAAACAAAAAAAACCCACCAAAAGCCAACAACAATGACAATCCAACAGATATTTTGGGATTGCTACAGTTAATAGAGGTGATACAATGAAGCCAAAATTAGCGTAGCATCAATTATGCGTCCAAGTTCGACTCCGCCGGGAACAGCGACACTGTGGGACTTCTTGCCGCGCTGCATAATTTTCCATTATCAAACACCGAAGGGCTAATTCGGTTGTGCACGCTTTCGTTTTCCGTCAAAGTCGCTGTAATTGAAAAATGTTGGCCAGCGTGAGGAGTGCACGTGTTTGATGTTTCTCTTTACAATCCCGGAGATCACTCCCTCGAAATCCGCACACTATACACCCTGTGGACTGGAGAGGAAAGTGGGCCGTGATGAAGAGGATCGCTCTCCACTCGGAAAAATCCAGTAACGGAGCAGATGCTAATTAGAGATCGGAAAGAAAAAAAAAAAAACTTCTCAAAGGATTTGCGGGATTAGAAAAGGTGTTTGGTGAACTGTGTGTATGTGGAAACTATTTTTCTGGTTGAGGCGCAGATCTCCCCGATGAAGTCTTTGACATTACACTGCTCTGTGTTTGAGCGTGCTGCCAACACTGTGAGTGTGAAAATGACTAGAAGGAAACGATCCAAGCCCAGTAAGGTTTGGTTGCATCTATTCATCTGCTGTGCACGCCTCCTGACTGGTGCATATGTGCTTTATGTGCATATAAATGCTTACTTAGCATATATAGGTTTCTCATTTTTACCCGTTTTGTCTCCGCTTGTTTTTCTCTCGCTGGTTGAACTTTTTTTTTTATTCCACCCCACTGCAAATAAAATCCTGTTTTTGAAGCTCCAAATCCGGCGTATCTCCACCCGCAACAACAACAACAACAACAACAACAAAACGACGCAAGTGCAAGTGAACCCAGCACGACCCTTTCAAAACTAAATGAAGCACAGAGCAGCACTAAAAGTCAAACCGACAGCTCCGGGTGCAAATGTCAGCCGTGCTTAATGTCCTGCAGTTTTTTTTAATTAAAAAAAAAAAAATCTGAGTGTTCATGACTGAGTCATCGTTCTTTTTTTTCCCTTTTTTTTTTTTTACCCCCCCCTCGCCTCCATCCCCCCCAACCGGTTCCACAGAGGCGACGCCGAACTATGTCAGAAGTGTGAACTGCGCGTACAGGAGGCGCCGTTCGTCTCCGCTGCCGTTGTGGAACAGGGAACGAAGGGCGGGGGAGGGACCGCGAGCGGGCGAGCAGGCGGGCTAGCAGGCGGGTGGGGCAGGGGGGGGGCGGTGTGCGCTTTCAGTCGAGCGCCGATCATCTTGCGCATTCATCAAAAACAAATCCCCCACCCGTTGCCCTCGCTGACGGCGACCCACGCTCACTGTTAGCGATGAGATTTTGTTATGCTAATGCCGCCGAAGATTAGTTCCTCCGACTCCCTCGGGTCAGGCTGCCCACACTTCAGCGGCTTCAGTCTCCGAGCCGCCAGCTTGAGACGTCACATACGTCTCCTTCTCCTGACAGGGGTTCTTCAGATGCCAGACTGACACTTCTCTCAAAGCGAGGCCCCAATCAAAGACGACAGAGACTGAGAGGTAACGCAAAGGAAGCGAGCACAATGAAAAAGGGAAAAGAGTTTTGTTGTTTTTTTCTTTTGGATGCCGTGTGAAATGTCTCTTGACAAAGGGGACACACTTTCATGACAGATGAAACCCATTATTATGCTTTGTTAATCACAGAGAATAATGAATACATGCATAAACAAGCACGTCCATTCCCAGCAAAAACCTAAAACCATTGTGGAAACGCTCGTCCACAGGCCACCGACTTGCACTTTTGGCGCTTCTCGTTGTTGTCGCACCCACAAAGTTTCCGACAACTGGACCTTCTTACATCGGCTGTCCCGCGTCCACCGGTGCTGCGTTCGGAGTCATTCGCTAGACCAATCAGAGGCCGGCGAAGGAGAGGGCTGTTTAAACAAACTGTCCATGATTTAATGTTTGATTTTGTGTTTCACATTTTTGCAGTTACTCATCTTGTTTAAAGAGCAGGCCTGTTGCAGTAAATACTATAACACTGAACAGATGGCTATTCCAAAGTCGAGAGGTTGCAGTGCATTTCAGATGCAATCTGAAAATCTGACCCAAAGAGAAAAATATCCCAAAGTTTTTGTGAACGTGTCACGTCTGCCAGTCACAAAGTGCATTGCAGTCCAAAAGTCCACGCTATGAAATGTGGCTCTTACACGAGTCAGCCAGAGGAAATATTCTGCATATGTCGTTAATACTGCTGCTTATTTTGGGAGGCAAGAAGCCTCGGCAGGGCTGCAGCTGTTCATCCTGGGGTCCAACCAAACCAAACTCCTCTCAGATAGAGGAAGAAAAACAACGCAACATGTGGTCCATGCTGTCGCCTCCCTCACTTGGAGAGAAGGGAGGGAAAACAGCGCTGAATCGTCTGGTAACGCTTTATTCAGCTCTCAAAATTCAGCTCCAAGTCAAACAGCTCCACTCTTGGTCCAATCAGCCGCGACAAAAGTCTCCCTGGAATGAAGACGGAGACACTTTCTCGGAGAAGTGGTGCTCTGCGATAAGAAGAGCCAACGGCTCATTTCCATGTGCCATTTCTTGGATGACGGTAGCCTCTGTGCCAGCGCGAGGCTGCGACAGCGAGGCTGGCAAAGCGGAGCTGAGGAATGAGATTGTTGCCTGACTGAGGAAAATCTCTTCATCTTCAGCCCACAACTGCCTTGTTTTTTTCCTGCTGCTTTTCCCTGAAGCCGTCTCCCGGCTTCAGGTGAATAGTGCCTTCAGGTTGAGCCGTTACAAAGTAATTAAATACAGTTGTTTGTTTGTTTTTTTCATGGTATACGATATCGACTAAAGTGGCCCTCTAAAAATACGCACTGGGGACGAAGACGGGGACGGCGTGACGTGGCTCGGCGACGTGCCGCTGTTTCGCTTCGGTCCTCGGCTAATTGTTTGTGACACTTGCACATCAGCCGTGACAAAGTGTGACAGCTTGAGACAATCGGCAGCCGTGGCTCTTTGGACATGGAAAACAAGGGCCATGAATGCACAGCAGGAGTGGGACGTCTATCTATCTATCTATCTATCTATCTATCTATTGATAGATCTGTCTGTTATATATCTACTGTATCTGATTGTCTAACTGTCTGTCTGTCAAGGGTCGGCTAATATGTTAGCTTCAGTTTCAGCCGTACGCCTTTGGTTTTTCAAACTCCTAACTTAACTTAACCTCACAATGTTTCGTGTTTTCTTTGAAAAATATTATTTTGGGAATTGGTCTATTAGGAATGAATATTTCGGAAAGATTTGTTGTCTTTGATTTATATGTAATAACCCAAAAAAAAAAAAAAGTCTATCTATCTATCTATCTATCTATCTATCTATCTATCTGTTCTCCCGGCTGAATATATATGGGGACAAACCCATTTCCCTCGTCAGTCTGCCTAATGCCGCGCCGGTGGACGTGAACCGCGAAAGGTCCCCGTCGTCTTGAAAAGCGAATTTGACATTTGAAGGTGGGCTGACGGCAAGCGCGATCGCTCCCCGGAGCTGCCTCACCCTCACCCTCACCCTCTCCCTCACCCTCCCTCCCTCCCTCCCTCCTCCTTCCCCTCCCTCCCTCCTCCCAATCGCCTGAACTCGGACAAATTTAGACCCTCCTATTTATACAAGACGCAGCCCTGCCAACGCTTCCCGCCGCCTCGTGGCTAAGTTTGCTTCGGGCCCGCGGCGCGCATGTTTTCCGCAAATGATAGCCGCGGCTGCCTTCCCGCGAAGCCCGGGTCACGTCGGCGTTCCCGCCTTTCCATCAAAAGTTCCAAGCGGAACGCCGGCGGAGTTTCGCGCGCTCTCCCAAACGAGGCGGGGTGCAGCAACCTCCGGCTGCCGACGAGTCTTCACGTGTATTTTCGGTGCGACTCGAGCGTCTCGTCTCCCGAGAGGGAAGCACCCCATTTAAGATTTAGTGGAGGGGAGGGGAGGGAGATCTTTCATTCACACTGTTCCGGCGAGTCTCGGCGGATGCACTGCGGAGAGGAATGGAGGCAGAGCGGGGTGAGGCGGGTATGAATAATTCAGCGCCTCTGCCACACTGAGCCCCGGCTTTCCCATCCTCCACCCCAGCAGCGTCCGTCCCAGTGGAGCCACAGCGGGCTCGTAGAGCTGCTCAGCCGGCGCCGCCTGTTCACCGCTGCGGCGCAAAGACAAAATGTTAAAAAAAAGCAAATCACAATCGCCTTCCGCCACTCGGACGAAGGGACCCGAGTCGACCGAACCCGCGGTGCGAAACCTGCGAGGAGGAAAGCGGCCGGCGCAACGCAACGCAGGAGGGAGGACGGTCTGAATCTGTTCTGTTTCCATCAGAGTGAGCTGCTTCGCACGAGAGCGCCGGATAAATGCAAATATGATAGAAAATGCAACGCAGGGGCGGGGAGGTGGGGGGGGGGGAGGAGAGACGGCTGAGCCGGATGGATAAATAGAGAGATAAACAGATTTGTCTCTTTTTAAATTCTGGATTCTAAGTGCGGAAGATGAACTCAACATGCTGATGCGGAGCTACTGGCGGCGGCACCGGCTGGGTAATGAATCCGTGAATAACATTTAAACACACGCCCACTGGTCCTCCTTTCCTTTTTTTTTTTTTTCTTCTTTTTTTTTTGCATCTCATTTTGTGTAGAGCGGGAACGCTATGATTAAAGTCTCCTTGCAAACTAATTACCAATATCCAGTGAATCAGCTGCACTGCAAAGCACAGCCAGTCCCCTTTTAAATTGATTTTTGCACTGTCTAGCGCACGCACGCACACACACACACACACACACACACACACACACACACACACACACACACACGTGTGCGTGCACATGCACGCCGATGCGAGTGGTTGATATATGCAATGTGAATTAGGTTGGAGCATAAGGAAACGTGTTGAAATAGATTGGGTAAATCAACTTCAGCGCTGCTGATCGGCTCCTTTAAGTCAGGACGCACAATTTGTCGCCACAAAGCTGTTGCACACACACACACAAACACACGCACGCACTATAAAACAAGGTTTGCGTTGCTATTAGCCTGTCACATTTTGTGCGGTGTCAGCGCACTACGGGTTCAAGGAGGACCTAAAAGGCTGCCGTGCAAGCACTGATGTGATCCAGTGCACCAGTGATGGTGCTGAGTGGATCACACAACCGGCCAGATTGCGCAAAACTGAGAATTTTTTTTCGGAACGGCAACGCAGCTGGAAGGGAAGATAATCTGAGTGGGTTCGACTGAGTCCAGTCAGCCTGCGGGCGAAGCAGCATTAAACAGACAGTCGATGCAAAATCTATATTACCACAGCCCAGAGGCCTGCTGGTCTGTTTTGCTCGTGCACTTGAATATCTTCCACATTGAGTTGAACGATCGAAGCAACTGTTTACATGTGTGACTGCCAGTTGAGCTGCGACCTGGAGCTCCACAGTTCCTGTAACCAGGTTGCTGCAGAAGCCAGTTGACAGTAAAGTGCCTTCAATGGCCACGTCGTTCTTCCTAATGCGACAAGTTCTGATCGAAGCAGTTGCAGCTGTTTGCTACTCAGAGTTGCTTCTTCCTCCTGTTTTTACAAGGCGTCTTGAGGCAGACACGTCCTGCTCTCATAAAGCCAAATCTCTTAAGCTGTACAGGAAGCTCATCGGTTATATAATCCCTAAAAAAAAACAACAACAACAAAATAAAGGTATTCTTCCTGGAATTGCAAAGATGGGAAGAATTCCATAAAGCGGCTGCCTGCACTGCAGAATAAAACCCAAAATAAACAAAACAAACAAACAAAAAAAAAACCAACACAAACATGACTTCATACTTCTCGAGCTGCGTCGCCCACAACGAGACTGAGAGCAGGTTTTCTGTCCAGAAATTCTCCCTTTGTCTTCCAGATGTGGAGCCACGTCCAGGTCTCTTTCAGCAGCATCTCTCTGTCTCTGTGAGAGACACACCTCAGTGAGAGTGTGAGCAAACACACACACACACACACACACACACGCACACACACACAAGAAGCTGCGTCTGGCTCTCACTGATGGACACCGAATTCGGGAGGAAATGTTTTGTTTCTCTTCCGGCTTGACGAGCTCAGACAACCTGCCCATAACTGATGGGACGCACAGCCTGGCAGGACTGACATCGGAACACTTTGTGCGAATGATAATCCATCAAGGATTAGGGCGAGTGAGGTGCCTCGCATTGTTCCGGTTCTGCCGTTCAGATCATTGTCTGTAAATGAAGACGGGTTTCCGCTTTCAAAAATGAGGCCAATGAGGAGTTGCCAAAAAAAACAACAACCCTCCATTCTATCCATTCAACCACAAATGGTGGCAAAAAGACTGAAAATGACTGGCTGTCAAAACAGAAAGGAGCATCAAATCAATCCAGCTGTAACAAACAAAGTTCAAATTGTTTTGCTTTTCTAAATCGTTAAAAAAAAAATGCTTGAAATCTAACATCCATCTTGTCTGGTTTGGTCCAATTCCGAGTGAAAATTACCATGAAGTTGTGGGCGTGGCTACAGTTTAGTAGCCAAGTGTATTCTGCTCAGCAGCATGGGTGCACTCACCCTCCAATCATTGTTCACCTCCGGTACCGCCCACACATCAAAATGTGGAATCTTCTGGTTTCAAAACGGAGCAGAAACCAAACAGAAACAGGGATTTGCTGAAAACCAGTGGGTGACGTCACCGCTGCTCCGTCCATCTTGGTGTACAGTCACTGGTTCGGGTGCAGCCTGTCCAAATGTTCACCCAGCAGCCTGCTCCTCGCAGCACACACACACACACACACACACACTCCCACAGCTTCCATGAACGCACCTACCAACACACAGCCAGCCCTGCCCACCTGCTTCCTCTCTCTCTGCACAGATCCAGATTTCAATCACCGTGAGGAGGAGGGAGAGAGGGGGTGGGGGGTGAGTGGGTGGTTGGGTGCAGCCAGTGCTGCAGAGCTCTTTTGTCACCCCAACAGTAATTCTCTGGCTTATTACACCCGCGCGGTGATTAAACCGGGATGCATCGATCCCAGGCTCAATGGAGCCGGCTGACGTATAGGCACAGATTGTTGAGCCACAGCTGCCACCTCCTCCCCCCCCCCCCCGTCCCCAGAGGTGCCGCAGACAAGTGGAGACAACGTGTCGCCGGGAGAGTCGGGGAAATAGGGGGTGAGGTGGAGGGGATGGCAGGAGCAAAAATCTGCCGAATGCATCGTGGAAGGAGAGCGGACAGGTGTAACTCTGTCCCCTTTGGGGGAGAGGGGGCGTCTTCTGGCGGTGAGGAAGAAGAAGAAGAAGAAGAAGAAGAAGGAGAAGGAAAAAAATTGTAATTGGAGAATCCTGAGCAGTTTCCAGATCAGCAGCAGCAGCAGCAGCAGATAACCTTTCCCGTTTTCTCGTCTGCAGATAAGGCGGCGTCTGTTTGGCCGTGAGCTCGCTATTGATGGGCACCGTGACCGTTTTCAAGCGCACCTCCCCTCCCACACGATTTCTCAGCTGCTATTGTTGTCCATGTTGTATGAGAGGAAGAAAAAAAAAAGAAGGAAAAAGAGCAGCGCCCACACAGCAGGATCATGCGGCGCTTGAAGCACCTTGAACGCACGGAAATCAATTTTTTTTGCCCGCGTCTCCGCGCAGGGTGGAAAAGAATAAAATAAAATAAAAAACATCTCCCTGACTCGCAGCGGGTGTAAAAATACAATTGCATCTGGGCGACTTCGCCGGCAGGGGGAAGGAATTTGCGTGTTTCGTAATTATGTTTCTGTAGTGGCATTACTCGGTGTTCACAGCAGCGTGCGAAAAGAGCTCGAGCCTTCCCCCCCCTCGACGTCTTCTCTGTTTTTTTGACCGTTGAAATGATTTGCAGCTGAGTTGAGCCTCGGCTGAAACTGTAAATGGGCCTCTCACTCCGGTGCAGTGGGTGTCTGGAGTGCCTCCTCAAACGGCAGCGTATTAAAGTAATGACGGGCGACACGCGGTGAAGCGCCATTAGCACGTCAGCTAGTGCTCACTGAAAAAACTTACTGCATCCCCCCCCCCGCAACCTCCCTCCTGTTTGTGAATAAAATAGTGATTCGCGAGAGCAAAATCAAAGGCACCGCACACGCCGGCACGGATGATAATAAGAATGAGTCATGACTCTGATTTGGGAAATTTAATGGGGCGTTTTCCGCTGAGAGACGGCGCCTGGTTCCCCCGGGGGCCTTCGGACACATGTGGCACTAGCTCTAAAAAAATAAATAAAGTGGCGCTAGCTCTCACAAAAAAATAAACAAAAAAAAACAAAAAAAAAGTGACGCTAGCTCTAAAAAAAACAAAAAAAAAACAACTAAAAATAAAAGTCAAGCGAGTTGGTCCTGACTCATGCAGAGCCTCCCTCTCATGGACATGGACAAGATTTTTGGGACGGTAGAATGGAGTGATCTGTGCAGCCCGTCCGACCGCTGACGAGGACTGTGAAATGGAGGCCCGGGCCCGATTCATCCCACGGCCCCGCCTCTCTGTCTTTACACGTTTCTGTGAAGAGTGTTCCAGTCCTCAGAGCCACAGGGGAACGTGACGTGTGAGAACTGACTGTCCCCTCAACATGAGATGTTTGAGGGGCGCACTCGGGAAGGGTATATTCCCAGACGAGGTGATTCCGCGACAAGATGGCAGCAGAATTGACTCAAACGTCCAAAGAAACAAGGTACTTGTAGACTTCGAAGTTGTCTGATTATTTTGATGTTTGATGGTCCTATTTTTCAAAAAAAAAAAAGCCATGTCATAAACCACAATTGTTTGCGATGTCTCAGTAGCTCGAAAATAACGGAGAATTGAGATCATCATGTTTCAGGTTTGGAGGACTCTGGATATGCTTGTTTGCTTTCATTTATTTCTGTATTTACCTCTACAAGTACATTGAATATGGATGCACCATTACAGGCTTCAAAATCAAGGTGGCACCTGAAGAAGCTTGGATTATTTCTACTCCTCCAAAGAGTAAAATAAAAACGTAAGGAACGTGAAAGGTGATTTGTGATTGGCCCCCTGTCGTTTCAACGGAAGACGCTGCATCCGTACCAAGGGATGCTGGGCCAAAGGGGCTGCAGCCCTTTCAGTCGTTTACATTTTTTTATTTTTTAAAAATTCAACTGCTTTGTGGTCGCAGCAGCACCTCTGCGTTGCATGCATGGTTTTGGGAACGTCAACAGGATTGTAGTCGAATTTGACAGTAGCAGTGAGTCAGTGTAGTGATATTTGTCCCCTGGTTACAAAGAACATTGCAATTTCGTCTACTGTTCCGAGTCCAAACACAGTTGTAATGCAGTTAAGGATGTCTCACCGTGAGATATAGGCCTAAAAACATGAGCAGCCTGTAGCATCACATTAAATTTAAAAGCACTGCTTCTCGTGCGTCCCTGCCTGCAGTGCACCGCAGTGTTTAACTAGACTCTAGAGTACTCCAGTCTGAAATAGAGGCGAGCCTGAGGTACTTCGCTCTTCTTCTTCTCTAACACAATGATATCCAGTAGTGACACAACACCATTGTCGCATCCACTTGAAAAAGCTTCCTGCATGCATCACAGCTAAACCCTGGTTATAGCTACCGCGTCGTTGTCCTTCCAGACAGCTAATTTGCCCCAATCGTATTCTGACAGACTGATGGCGATTTAGTCAGAAAATTTTCAAGGTGGACCAGCAAGAATTTACAGGCTTGAAATTGCAGCTGTACACTTGCCCGTGGGTTCGCACCAATCCAGCCATTTACAGGCTTGGTGCTAAGCTAAGCTAAGGTAAACCAAGATGCTGTCTGCTTGTGAGTACTCCCACACCACCTTCTTGGCTATAGTATAATGACCTTGACCGTTTTGTAAGTCCTTGATATTAAAATGTATGAATGTATAATTATAGAAGTTATATATTCAGTTCAAGTAAACTGAGCTCAACCTCAGATGCAAATCACAGAAGAAGACCAGAAAGAGCAAAGAAAAAACTGAAAAACAATTCAGCTGCTAGAAGCATTAGCACAGGTGCTGCTGTAGTGTTGCTTTTATAGTATTTTCACAAACAACAACAACAACAACAGCAGCAGAATACCGTGCATAGTGCATAGCAGCAGCTAGCTTGGTGCCACACTTGGTGCTAATGCCGCCCCTCGTACCAATAAGAATCCTTCAGTTTTTCAGTCCTATTGTTCTCCTTCAATGAAACGTTGTGTTTGCCAAATCAGTTTTTCTGCCTCCCCATTCCTTTCTATTAGCTCTTTAGCAGATGGATCTGGGAGATAATTTCATCAGACAAGACACTATTAGCCTGGACAACACCCTCATTTAAAAGTATCTGATTTCTGGTACAAATTTGTCTGTGTCTTGTTCTACATGACAAGTAACAGGCACACACACACACACACACACACACACACACACACACACACACACCCTTTCAGCCCTTCCATTATCTCTGTCTGTGGTTTATAAAAAAACTAAAAAAAAAACTAAAAAACTAAAAAAAAACCCTGCAGGACAGCTTCTGCCGGACACATGTTGTTGACATTTCCTTCACAATTGTCTGGTGCAGCGTGGAGCTAATCTCTGAATAATGAATACAGATCTGTTAGGCAGCGTCCCTGCCCTTCTCCCGACAGGCAGACCGTGACGTCACGCTCGCCAGCGACCGTCTGCAGACTGCTCTCTGATTTCAAGGCTCCACTCTGCTGTGCTGCACTCGCACTCATCCAGGACCCTGCTCCGACTCATTCCTGCCTCACGTGAAGACACGGAGACGACCATTATGCTAATGACCGGGCTCTGAGTCAACTGGGCCACGTTGCGTAATGAAAATCCAACTGATAATTGTACATGGCTGTTAACCTGCTATGATAAATAGACAAATTATCCTGACATTTACTTCCTTAATCAGTGTTTGGTTTGCATTGTAATTGTTGCGAAAGGTCGGCCGTTCTGTTAAAAAAACATCTGTTGGAGTCCTCGGCAGTCCCCGGCTGAAAAATAATGGCTTTATCACTGTGACAGGCAGCTTCTCTCCTCAGGCAACCTCCACCCAAATGGCATTCATCCATGTTGCACAGTGATTTCCAAAATTAGATTTTCGCGGGCCACGGAAATTTAATGACCTCCCAGCTAAGGACTACTGAGTCATAACACATGATTGAATTGCTTTAAAGGGGTGTTAGGTGTTCTGAGAAGTCAGTGCTGATTTGTACAGTCAGCCAGATGTGGGCCAGAAGTACTTTTTAAAAATGTAAAGCTCAAATGGATGAACTCATTTTCTTGCGTCATTCAGTTTTAGCCCTGTGATCAACTGGCAACTTGTCCAGGGCATCTCCTTACTTTGAGACAGCTAGGATAGAATGAATGAATGAATGAATGAATGAATGAATTTTTTTTTTTTCTATTCCTTCCACCGTTCCTTTCCTTTCTTTATTTTGTTTGATTGGCCACTTCTTTGAAACTTGTGTAGCTTTGGCAACAGTTTTACTTTGATATTGTGGCGCATCTCTCCGGACTGAGGTGCTGTGATGTTTGGTTAATGTATTTTTTTTTCCTTTGCAACTCCTCTCCACAGGCTCTTTAACAGATAACACGTGAAATTAGCCCGGAGGATTTCAGATACCTTTCATCTGCACGCCAGGTTAGCATTTCAACACTCAGTCATCATTCCACCTCACGAAAGACTCCGAGCTCTGCCCGCGCTTTGAATACGCTTCCAACTTCTCGGTCAGAGACTCTGCTCAGCTCTAAACAAGTGTGTGGATTGCTTGAAGGCCACGTCTGTGAATTTGCAGGTGGAAGAAGAGGAAGGAAAGAAGAAGAGAAATACAATGGGTGTGGGCTTCCATCGTTCTGTCCTTGATGGGGAAAGACAGATAGAAGAAAGAATGCTTGTGAAGAAGAAATTGAAGTGAATGAACCCACCTCATACCTTATCGACCCGAATGTGGAAAAAAAAAATCTATTAAAAAAATCAGAGAAAGGCAACGATGTAAACACTCTCTAAATTGAAAAAAAAGATGCATATTGTACTGGCAAATATATCAAGATGTTATGACTAAAATTCTTTCAGCCGCCTTCAGCAGTGAACTCTCTCCTCTGTGGAGGTTCAGCCCAACGAACCGTCTGAATGAAGCATGAAATCTATCAATCGATGAATCAAAGATAATCATTTGCTAGATGATGGCTGGCTAGTTTACAGACATTTCCTCCAGGCAGCGTCTTGCAGCGGTGGTGGGACCACAGACAGAGGGAGGTTTGGGGCTGAGCTAATATGCTCCTCATTAAAATGCATCAAAAATAATGCTCGACTGCTGCAGGCTGTTTGGCATGCATTATGGAGGAGACAGTCAACAGAGGATTTACCTCTAAAAGTTTTCCAGGCTTTTAATTCATCTATGAAAAATAGATTTGAAACTGCTGGCGATGTTGAGTTTATGTTTTGGGAGAAAGCAGTTATTTGAGCTGTGACGGATTCAGTCTCATCTTGTCTGTTATCTCTTGAATTGTGGTTTTGATTTTTCTGTTTTTAAAAGAAAATATTTTTTCTCCTCCTTTTTGGATTTGAAAATGAGGTCAAATCCCTCTTGTATTTTGGAAATTCTCTTTTTGCACGTCCACTTCCTGTCTTTGTTCTTCACGGTATTGCTCTGTATTCTGAACTGGCTGCTGCATGCAGAAGCAGTCAGTCTCTCATACGTTTCGTGGTTATTGAAGAACACAAAGCCGGTCAAGCTTCGTTAAAGACAGTTTACTTTAATACCACAGTGCACTGCGGCAACATTTAGTCAAAGTCACATAAAGCATCTCCCAGGTTTACAAGGAATCCAGAGAGAGAAAATATCGTATATCATATAATATAATAATAAAAGCACAAATCAATAACAAATTAGTTCACTTTTGTGGGTCTACACTTGTATAGAGTCATTGGTTCCAACCAGGGTCCCTTATACCCTGACACACCTCCAGCCACCAGACACTAGCGCCCTGTACCTGCCTTTGAACATGTGTGAAGCCACCATCTTCAAGCATTTTGCAGCAACATTTTCTCTGAAGCCCGGCACGGCGGCAGCAGGTGCAGCGGCTGCTGACCTGCTGGACAGGCAGCATGTAAGTGGACAGAGAGGGCAGGAGGCCATGAGGACCACAGGTGGTCTCCCTGCCGACCCCGGAGCGAAGCAGCACCTCCCTGACGGGTCATTTACCCGGCGGTAATGAATAGCTTGAGTTTTTCAATCACATCCATGACTGCCTTAAAGTGATGGCACCACAGACGCCAGCACCTGTTTACGAGTATCCTGCGCTTATCGCCGAGTGGCTCCAGCCTTTCCGAGATACCGGCACGAGCTCAGGGCTCCACCTCGCGCATCATCATTTCCCTCCTATCTGCCGCCTCGATCGAGCAGTTTGGCGAGCGCGGCCAGTCATGCCCGTCACCTCCCGCTGGGCTCCACAATTTTCACCGGCTGGATTCATTTAAGACAGTCGAATCCCTCAGAATAGCAACGGCCCCGGGCTAAACCGCAGAAACTGCTGATGGACTCCGAGTGACACGAAAGATGGATGGTACTTTTAAATTAGACGGCATACGAGTGCGGCCGGAGGAATCTCGTTGCTGTGTGTAGACTGCAGCGTTAGGTAGTCTCTGCTCATGCTCAAAGTTGAGCGGTCAAAGAAAAAAGTGAAGAGACAGAACGACTCAATTACACATGGTTCATCATGTTCGGCGCAAATGTCTAATGAGCCAATCGCGAGGCAACAAAGCAGAACATTCATCCATGTGGACGTGGTCAGGACGGCTCACAGTATTTCCAACCAAGCAGGATAAAGGTGATCTAAAGCAAACCCTTTACTGCTGACCTACTGGGATTTTCTCTCACAAACATTTCCGGGCCTAGCGAGAAAGGTCTGAAAATGTACCCGTTAAGGGCAGTTCCCCTTGGAGAAACTGCCTGGTGATGACAAAGGTCAAGGAAGAAATGCCAAACTGATTGCAGACAGCAGAAAGACAACAGTGCTAACCCCTGCGCCGCCACCACTCTGTCGCTTTGGACGACAAGGACCATCGGGCTGCACACCTCTTCTCACAGCCACAAGGTTGTGAGTTCGAAGCCTGGGGCGATGTGGAGTTTGGATGTTCTACCTGCGTTAGCGTAGGTTCTTCTCTGGGTACTCTGGCTCCTTTCCAAAGTGCACGTGAGGCGACTTGGTAAATAGAAATTGTCTGCTGGTGTGGGTGTGAACGGTCGTTTGTCTTTGTTTTGTCTCTGTATGTGGCCCAGTGATAAGCTGGCTGCAGCCTGCCTTCTCCCTATGAAGGCAGCTATGAAGGTTCCAGCAAACCGCATGTGAGTGCAGCAGGAAGCAGATATAGAAGTTGAATGAATAAATGAATGAATGAATGAATGAAGGAATGAATAAATGAATAAAATGATAAAGGAAAACAAACAAACAAAAAAAAAACACTCGCAGTCATACTCGTTTAGAGAGGACCACCTTTGAAAACACTTGGAACTGGTGCTCACCGGAGGTCTGACTTTGCATCACACTGGCTGCACATATCAAATATCAACAAGACTGCAACTGTTTTTCCATATTCTATATATTTTTGTCTCTTTTCTGCCGTGAGGACGAACAGATGTCCAGCAAATGACTCACAATGCACAGTGCCAAAGAGCATTTATTTATTTATTTGTGTGTTTATCAGCGTGTCACTTGCGTGGTCACTTGGACGAGAATGCAGGTGGAATGAAGGCGCATATTTGCATATTTAACGTCCCACCTTCCAGCTGCTGTTGGAAACTGCGTTGTGAACCGCAGATATTGTGTGTGTGTGTGTGTGTGTGTGTGTGTGTGTGTGTGTGTGTGTGTGTGTGTGTGTGTGCGCGCGCGCGCGCGCGCGGAGGAGGGAGTAGTAGGGAGCGCATTGGACAGTACGGGGCGGTCACGTGACGGCGGTGGCAGCGTGTTCGGTTTAAAAGGGGAAAAAAAGGGGAAACGGGAGACTTGAGCGTCAGATGCGGTTGTGTGCGGGACGCACGCCAGCCTCTCTTCCCGGATCGTCCTGCCGCCTCTCTGCTCCCGCACGGCGGCCGCTCCTCCTCCTCCTCCTCCTCCTCCTCCTCCTCGATGCGGCACTAAATTGCTCCCATCAGCCCGTGCAAACACCAAACCCCCGACCAACCATTTGATTTTGTGGTTTGTTTGTTTGTTTGTTTTCTGCGAGGGCGAGCATCTCTCACCTCTCACCGAACACGCGCACAGCCAACAGCCCGCTGCACGGAGGTAAGGCAACTTTCTTCTTCTCTCCTTCAGGATAAACGGCAGCCCATCAGGGCGCGTGACACGCTGCTAATCGCGCGTAATTCTGCTCGCTCCGAAATGCTTTTGGGGCGCCACTCCGTCTCGAGGAAACCTCATTGGCTCGCCCGACAAAAGCATCGCGTTTCCTTCGACGTCCGGCGATGCAGCACATCGCAGGATGTTTCTCTAATGTGAACAACTTTGGGTGGTGATAATTATTTTTGTTTTGTTTTTATTAGTTGCAGCTGCGCCTCGTTTATACCTACCTCGTAATGTGCGATGACTCCAATCTTGGCCAGGAAATCCCCTCCCATTTCCAATTAGGAAACTGCAAATAGCCCGACACAGGAAATTGCAGTTAATTCAACGCTGTCTGTCCCCGTCAAGCCACCACTCTGTATTTTTTTTTTTGTTTTCTTGTCGTATTTTTTTTTTTTTTTTTTTTGCAGCAGCAGCAGCAGCAGCAGCAGCAGCACTGCTATAGTGCCTTAGTTCGGAAAAGTCAATTTGCTCCTGTTAAAACAGTGCTCCTGTTTTAACAGTGCAGTGATTTATTTATTTATTTATGTTTAATCGTGGCTTTATTTATTCATGGTTTATCATTTCTGAATGACTTGGATCGTAATGGCCCGCGGCCAGGAGTCTGGGCACCATTAATCCAGACTGCTGGAGCTTAGAGGAACAAGAGACTGTTGATTGTGAGAATCCTCATCATCATCAGTCCATGTCCTGGACACACGTCAGTGTGAAAGCTTCTCCCAGATCCTGCCACACAAACCTCCTACATACCAGTTTGTCATTTTCCATGGTGGACCAGCCGTGTTCCTACCGTCTATGTGCACAACACATTTGTTAGATTAGCCATGAATCCCTTGCATGTTTAAATCTTGTGACAGCAGTGTATTCAGTCAGGTTTCCCAGTATGTATATATAGGTAAATATACTGTATGTACATATTTATGTATGTATGTGTGTGTGTGTATATATATGTGTATGTGTGTATGTATACATATATGTATGTCTGTGCATATGTGTATACATATGTGTCTACACACACACACACACACTCACACACACACACACACACATATACACACTCACATTTGCACAGACATACATATATATGTATACATATTTGTATACAAAGATACACTTTCTTGCACCAGTGGCTTCACTATTGCCAATTGATTACATCAGAAAGCTCCTGGCTTTACGGAGGCTTTTGGCCGCCACTGTTTGGGGGGCACTTCCAGCTAATACTCTCAAAATAAATAAATAAATGAAAGGCTGTAAAAATATCAGCCTTTAGGGATGCAACAGTCACCAACAAAAGGTCGCGATGTGTTCAGTCCGTTCCCGAGAGAACCCCCTTCTCTGCGGATCAATAAAGGGGCAAATGAAAAAGAAATTTAATCTCAAGCCGTCAACGCTGATTCCCCTCCAGGTCTGCGGGGCTCAGGAGGCGGCGGGCCGTCCGCTCGGCACCGTGGGCCAGTGGGCTCAGGCACCAGCGTGCGGTCCGTCTTGCAGCCCCCGAGGCAAGAAATCAAACCCTGAGATGCTGCAGATGGTCAATCCAGCGCCTCCGTAGCTCCACCGCTGCTATTGTCGTGGGGAAGAAACAAGAGCAAACCACTGTTGTTGTTTCTGTTGTTTTTGGGTTTTGTTTGTTTTTTTTTTTGATCATGTGAACATATTTGTGTCGAGTGGTCAGGACCACACAAACGGCCCCGACCCTTCGCTTGGCAATTCCAAAATATTTAAATATCATTTCAAAGTCTGCGGATATGATGCATGGGCAGCTAACCCGTAACACAAGTCCAAAGATCTTGCCTGCCAAGGACGGTTCAAAGGAATAGTTCAAACCAAAATGACATTTCTCAGTGAATACTCACTGAGTCAAGGCTCTGTTGACGTATTTCTAATCCGCATCATCACCAGTCTGGAGGTTCACAGGCGTAGATAATGCACGCAAGGTGTGATTACGATAATAAAAAACAAAAAAGCACAATGAAAAGAAAACCTGAAGCCATCATCCAGTTGTCTGGAAGACTCGACGGTCAGTTCTGACCTGGCAACATTCACACCTTGTTTTTAGCACCATCGTCCACTAGCCTCTCTGGACAGAAATCATGCTCATGTTTTCAAATGTTTGAATCAAGTGGCATCTCCCTGAGAGAGTGAAGCTTATCTGTCATATTATCATTATTGTCTGAATATGAGCCAAATATCCAGCTTGAGCTTCAGCTGTAATCTTCTTTTTAAACTTTATCGCTGTCAAAGTAACGGCAGGTTTTCATGCTTATTTTCCCTCGGAAAGCTTTGTGATAACCTTGCTCTTTATTTATAACCGTGTCCATTGAGGCTTGTTGTTGTTCTTCTTCCTTTCTTCTTCTTTTGTTTGCCAGTGTTTTACCTCAGTCAAATATCTTTGGCCTTGGCTGCAGTGCAGAAATGTCCATAGTGTATTCCTGAGAGAAGCATTGTGGAATATTGTAGAGGCAGTAAACTTTGCCCATGCTGAGGGAGACGTTGTTGTTCACCCTAATAACCTTGCTTCCTTATTTCCGTGTCATCTTTTGCCGTTCAGCCTTTCAAACCAAAGATCATAAAATGTTGAATGATTCTGGCCATCATCCTGGATCTGCCAGCCTGTTTTTGCAACCTCTGTATTAAAATAGACTGGGCTTCATGCCATTCTTGTTTTCTTTCGCCGTCCCCTTTCTGTGCTTTAGCTGCTGAACTCATGAAACCCTTTCCACATTTAAAAGCCATTTAGTTGCTCCTGTCTGCATCCATTACTTGGATAATCAATACAAAGAAAAGGTTCCAGAGTTTCCTTTGATGCTGCGTGTCACCTTTGGTAACGATGCTCTGAAAAGGTGGTGTGACATTTAAGATACACAGAGGCTGGAGAGGCGGCTGGTGCAGATCAGAAACACTGGCCTGATTTTTAAAACCTTGGCCAAGGCGTGTCTGTCCTGACAGCAGGGACTCTGCAATATTCATGAGCAAAGTTTTGCTTTTGTCCTCTCATTCTTCATGATGAGGCAGGTCGGCTTCTTGGAGGGCGGGAGCAGGTGCTACATCTTCATTTAACTTAATTATCAAGATAATTCCGCGCTGTGCCGCACCATATGGCAACAGTGTAATCACTCCCTGAATTCTGCACATTTCCATTTGTCTTTCACATATTTGATTGAGTAGAATTAATCACAATTACGGTGAAACGGCTTTCGCACAAACGTGAGTTCACACTTTGGCTAATGCTTTATCTGCACCCAAATTATAACATTTTGTTGCGATTCCATGTGATCAGCATTTGATTGGATGAGGCAGGTCGAATGTAATTGCAGTGCCTGCCGCTGCTGTTCTTGTGGTTTTACTTTTAATAATCATTTTTGGTGAAAGAGCCACAATATTCTTCTTTTTTAAATGTCGGCTGATTAGATTTATCATCCCAACGCAGACAATGGTGGTGAAAAAGCATGAATGCTGTCTGCAGCGTGCTTGCGTACAAGCCTCCCCAGCCTTGCTGGCAGCGGCAGTGTAACTGTTTGCTGTTGGCTTTGCCTCTCTCTTCATATCCTCATATTACCGTCGTAGATTCTTACTGGAAAAACGAAAATGAAAAGCAGGATCTTTGTGCTGAAATAGCTGCAGAAATCAGCTTGCATCTTATTGCGGTGCCCTTCAATTCCACTTGACGGGCAACCGTGACTTGGCTCTTGAAAAATCTAATTTGTTAGATATGCGTAGACGTTAAAGGGAGTGTGAATTTAAAAGGCCCTGATCATGTTAATATGTCACGATGAAGGGCCAGTCAACTTTTCATTGACTTCTATTGGCATTGAGTTGACTGGAGGACTCGCATATATGAGCAGGTTCACAAAAACGAGCGAACGTAAGTGACTGTTGTCTTGTCATTTGTCTTCATATTCAGTCCAATTTGAGGCTGTGACCTCTTAGCAATAGCACAGAATATTGATCTGCTCAGAATGAAGTGATTGTCACTGTGACACCACAGCTGGTGGAAGAGACGCAGGAATGTGAGAAAACAGGGACTGACATTAACATTGGCTGCAGTGTGCTTTACGACCATTAGATGATGCCTGTGTTCAATAAGGGATACTAACTGAGACTTTCCCTGTATATTATTGCCACATTAGAAACCCTTAATGACATTTGACTGTTATCGCTGTGTTTAGCAAACAACTAGTCAGTCGGTCAAATGAGCCAGTGAGCCCTTTAACGTTAATGTCCTCGCCCGCCTCCACATCCAGGGGGCCGAGAACCCTGAACTAGTGCTGCTCTCAGTTTATTCCCGTCAGCAAAGGCCTTCCTCAGTGTTTCTCTTTACCTAGAGATCAACAAAACTGTTAGCGGTAACGAGGCAAAATTCTCTTTTGCACTACAGTGATGATTAATGAGTTTTCCCCCCAACAAGTTCCCTGAAAGAGCTCCAGGCTGCTGCACTGAAGGAGGATCAATGAAGCCTCTGCCCGGCGGGAGGCTCGCTGCTTCACAGCACTATGCTAAAGAAACTCGAGCAAGCTCATTTATATTTGTTCTGTCTCACGCATGTACTGGAGGCACCATTAAAAAAATAATAATAATAAAAAAAAAATCACGGTTCTGTGCAGCTCGGAAAAAAGCTTCCTCACCTTCCTGTGAGGACAAACCCTTCTGATGGAATGAGAGGAGGGACACACAGTGCAGTTCTCGAGATGAGTGACCCCTCTGTTCTGTCGTTGCACCACCATCATCCGGCTCCCTCTTTTGCATCAATGTCCAAAAAGATGTCTGTTTGTTTTTATTGCTTCTGCTCAATGGTTTGTGGTTTATGTCGGAGACAAAAGCATCCATCTGGCACAGCACTCAGCGCTGTCTGGTCTTTTTTTATTAGGCTATCAGTAATTATTCCTTTTTGGGTTACAGTGCCTCACGTTGGCTCAAACGACCAGTAGCTTAGCTTTTGCTGGTTCTTGCCAAAGCCAAACCATATTTACACTGGCATTATTTTTCACTGGAAGTCAGTGAAAGACAACTATGACGCCATTATGTCCTAAATACGACAGTTGTTGGCACAGACCGTCTGACGTGCGAGTCTTTATTATGGTTTGAGAAGATTAACGATGGAGATACAGTCAGATGAAAGTAGGAACAATGCGTTTTGCAAGAAGTGGTCTCCGTGCGTATCATGGCAGTGTAGTAGAAAGGTTGTGGGTTTGACTCCCACCTGTCCTCGTCCCCCAACAGGAGGTGCGTTTACATGGGCCGTCTCAGTTGTCTCCTCCTGAAGAGATGAGTTACAGGGGGCGAGGTGTGGGAGGACAGACAGCTGTTTGCAGGGTAGACAATTTGGCAACTCATGTGTTATGGATGAGTTTGAGAAGAAAAACAAGAGAAGTCAAAATTATTCTGTTGGACCAACCTAAGAAGGTGTTGAATGACCGAGGACATGGCTGCAGCAGAGAGCCTTGGTGTCAGAGATCTTTAGTGTAGGTAACCTGTTGACAGAAACAAAACCTCATGTGGAGAAGTTGGTGCCGTGCCCCTGCAATTACAGATGACTGCACTTGTGAGCTCTGATTAGCCAAATGACTATGACTCCAGTGGATGAGCAGCTGTGCAGCTCGTTCCATCTCACCTGGTCGCAACGGTTCGACTGAAGGCTGCACTTGTGAGCCGACGGAACAAAGGCTTTTCACAGAGAATGGAACAGAAGGAGCTTCAGTCACTTTTTGTTGGTGCGTGTATTAAAATGAGAGGAAAATCAATACAAAATAACAGACACACAAGGATTTCAGGGGCCCGGTTCTATTCGTAATATTAACCTTTGTGCTTAAAACAGACTTAACTGCATACATACTGCAAAACAAATCACATTTTAAGTGCACTCGTACAGTAACACCCGTCTGACGCTTTATTTGATGTGCAGGATAGCAAAGACTGTGGCCGCAGTGAATGCGGGTGTGTTTTTGGGAGGGTGTGCATCTCGCTGATGAGCCCTTTGTTTGTGTTGCTGCTGTGTGTCACATCAACGTGTTTTATTCTCCGGGCATCGGCTGGTCGGGAGAGACGGAGCGCGCTGTCAAGAACCCCTCGGCTTCCATTACGTTCTTGTTTGAAGGGGGTGGGCCATTGTACAGCACATTATCTCACCCCCACAATATCACAATATCACAATATAAAAATATTTTTTTGTTCCAGGTTAAAACAAACAACATCAGCAACATTAGCAACATCATCAACAACAACAACAACAACAACAACAACAACAGCAGCAACAACAACAAAAACCCTCCTCTCGGCAGTGAGATGAGTGCGGGCGTTCATGCATGGTCGCCGGCGCTCCAAACCCCATCCCCAAAAAACCATTATCGGCTCAGAACCTCAGGCAGAAGACCAGGATTTAATTTATGGGAGACTTTTTTTCTTTTTTTTTTTTGCAGGGACATTTTAGCAGAGTGTTAATGGGCGTCTGTGAATCCTGAGCGGCAGTCATTCATTATCCTAATGGCTCAGACCTGCATCCATGAGTGGGAACAAATGTGCAATTTCAGATGGGTGTCAGCGTGGGCAACTGACCACCACAGACGACTCCACATGGTTCCTTCCTCTGCTCGTTTGTTTGATGTTTCGTCAGTTCCAAAAGGGGGAAGGGGAGGGTGTGTGGCCAATGGCTGTTAAACAGGCAGCTGATGGAGGATGAACAGTTTGGAAATATTTTGAATATCGTTGATCTATTGTGGGCATCCAGGCATCATGAGAACATTTTGAATAGTTAGTTTGTGTATTTTTGCACTACTGTTTAAAATGCCAAAAAATAAACACCTCATGTCAAGTCTCTCTTGCAAAGATTCAATGTCTATCTTGACTCATCCAAATTAGGAGTCACAGTCGTCTATGCCGGATTTGTTTTCACATTCTGAACCTTTTCACTTACTCAACAAATCAGGATTAGTTGAGTCATCTGACACAGTACAACATTGGCATAATTATACAGGTGGTGATATGTCCACTCCGGACTAGTTCAACTGGTAGTCCAACTTGACTTGGCTGTGATGGGTCTGGTTCTTTGCATTACGGTCCAGGAAGAGTCTTTGAGCTGGTGGACTCGACTTCGTCGCTTCTGGAAGAGTCGCTCCGTTATTACTTACTAGATTACACATGCATGAAAATTACCGTTGTGGTTTTCCATCTGTTGACGGTTCTGTGTTTAGAGAATTGACTGTGGCAGATTTGACAGAGTCATCGTGACGCCACCCACTGGTTTTGCAAAGACAGATTGGTTTCACGGTCCGCTTGGTCTTGTTTCCGGTCCGCTTTTGAAACTCAAAGATTCCATATTTGGATGTGTGGATGGTACCAGAAATGGCCATTGGAGTTTTTTTCCACCAAGGCCCGCCCATACTGTTGCCATCACTGTAATTATATGTATTGCTGGATCAGACAAAGTGCTGACATCTGGAGATGTGCAGAGGTCAGGGTCCAGTCCCGAGCCATAAAACTGGATGAACAAACACCAGACATGATATACCGAGCGAAACCAACCATGATATGAAGCACGTCATAAATTGATTTTTTTGTGCAGTACAAAATGAGTGTCTTGTCATCCAGGTGACCCCAGACGATGTGTTTCAGTGCCTTACAAAAGTCAAGAGGAGAGCACTGCGGACAAGACGTCTGACCCTTGATATATTATTTGTGTTGCCGCACAAGTGCATCACTTTTACAGCAGCCTGGGTTCACATTCATTTTCTCTACTTCTTCATCACGATTAAAAGGAAGCTGAACGGTTGTGGAGTCCTAAGCAATTTCAGGATTGACTGAAAACGCCGGCTGTTGGAAGTTTTCAAGATGACTGAGCTTGATGCCCGAGTTGGAATCGAAGCAATCCAGCGACCGTGAAGGGCCATCATCAATACCAGGGCGGATCACAACTGGTCTAACATTTACATGTAATTTTTAATTTACACAGACCAGCGGGTCACTCTTTTTCAGACACCTATGATTTATCACCAGATGGTCCACTTCTTCAGTGCGTAGAGCTGCACCGATTAGGCAGGAATTCCAAAGTAAAATCCTTTTTTTCCTTTTAGCACCTCTGCACACTGGAGCCACCATTACAAAGAGAAATGGACTCCCTGTGTGCGTGTTTTACGTGAAAGGCAGAAGACGGACGTGTTGAGGGGTCAAAGCGGCAGGGGATGAGTTTACAGCTGGGAGTCATCATGAGCTGTGGGGCCAAGAGGCAGTGTTGACTGCAGAACCCGTTCCATTACTCACTCTGAGGACGAGGACTCTGTCACCTCTGTAATTAAGGAGTGTAATGACAGCCACCTCCAACTCCACACACACACACACACACACACACACACACAGGAAGACAAAAGGACATCAAGACCTTGCCAGCCCGCCAGCATTCACCTGCTGCCTTTTCCAACCACACAGAGCAGCCCAGATGTTGCCGTTAACCCCCCTCAAGTTATCACGCTGTTGGTTTTTCGTCATGTTCAGCTCATGTTCCGCAGCCTCAGGTACGAAAGGCATTGGAAACGTTCCGGTAATTACAAATCAAAAGAGAGACGCGGCCCAGAAAACTCATTTCAGCACTTGCAATTAAGCGGGCAGCCTCCGGGCGACATTTTTATCTCCCCCCCCACCCACCTCCCGCCGCCCAATTTCATATTCAAACACTGTTTAGAAGTGGGACACTAACAACCGCAATCAGCGGTTCATGCGGCAGGATGATAAGCTTTGAAACAAAAATCACACGGCTCTTATCATTGGGGAGAAACAATGACATTTGAGTCACGGCCCAGCTATCGCAGGAGACAAGCTCATTTAAGATAACATTTTGTTTTTTTTTTTTGTTTTTTTTACTGTGTTCTAATCCAGTGTGCAGAGTTGTCTGCTTTGGGTGATGTTCCTTTTATTTTGTCGACCCATTGTCCCAGTGATGCTGCTTTATGATACAGAGTCAACTGATTCACTCCTGAATGCCTCTCCTCTGGGATCAGAACCCTCTCCAGATGATTAAATGCACACAGAGGAAGTGTACTTAAGAACTCATTTCACCCTAGTCACTTTCTTTGGACCCTCAGGAAGACGTTACCTTCCAACCGAAACACTCTCCACCAGACTGCTAAACAATTTCTGTCCCAGAGCTGACACCTCACTTGACCTTGCACTGGTAACTATATGTGCGGTAACCTTCCAGTAAATACAGTGTGCAGTAACACTGTTGATGTGATGATCAAGACGGTGTGCGAGTGTGAAAATGCTTTTTATCTTCCACATTTCCCATTCATTTTGTGTCATGCTATTTATTATTGCCTAACTGAGTGAACTGTAGTTTTGTTGTATTGAGTTTTTTTTTTATTTTATTTTAAAACAGCAATACAGTAACCTTGAACATTATACAAGTCTCTCTTGAGTTTTGTGTATTAAATGGCTCCCCGCGAAAATTCACACACAAATACTGGTAAATCAACGTAAAATCGACAACTCATGCTAAAATGTTCTCAGATGTTCTCAGGAGCATTTGGAAATCGTATACAATAATTTGGCTTGACAACTTATTAGGAAGTTGAATTTGAAGAGCAAACGCTTTTTATGTATTTATTGAAAAAGACCACACAGTCTGTCTGCAGTACCTTCACACTCCACCAGTGGTCCACTTTTACAAGTTGCTTGTTTAAAAAAAAAGGCTCAAAACATTTGAAACGTTGTCCTTCACCTCCACCCTCCTGTGCTCAGCCAACAGGTTGCAAAGATTGTTGGTTTCCACTGTGGAAATGGGTCCTTTTCACTGAGACGTCCTATTTTTCTTTCAGTTTATTTTGTATATTTGCAGTTGCAATCGCTGTAGACCTGGATACGAAGCAAAAGCGCTGTAAACGAAGACCTCACACAGAGGCGGCTCTGCTGGCAGGAGCTCCAGCACACCCTATGTAGTGCACAGACTCATTCAGGGATATTGAAAAGAAGCCAATGTGGCCCTGGTTTTGTTTTTTTGTTTTTTTTTATGTAAACCTCCGCCTGTCAGAAGTAATAAAACGACGGAATGAATGCGACAGCCTGACTGGGGTCACACGGTCTAGTGATGCAGGGTTCTGATGACGTAATGAGAGAAGGAGATGTGAGGTTGGGAGAGTCTGGACCTCAGTGCATCACTTACAAGCCTGCAGGACACATGAGTCAGAGCCTGTGACAGCGATGACCTGTCTGTGTTCGTCTCGCTGCTTTTCTCCAAAAACATCTTTTCAGTTTCTCTTCCATTACTGTCTTTTGCAATATGAAATTAAACGGGCGGCTTCTTAGTGGACTGGAATTAATTGGGGGGGGGGGAATTCAATTACTGGTAAAACAGACTCAACATGGTTTAGCCTAGCCAGGCTGAAATAGAAAGATGACCATTGTGAGGGAAATTACATTCTGGTTTGAGGTTCAGTGCTGGGACCCCTCTGTGTGGAGTTTGCATGGTCTCCCTGTGTCTGCATTGGCTCTTTGCAGACACTTCAACTTCCCACAGGCCAAAGACGTGCAGACTGGTTTCACTGGCAAATATGAGTGGGAATAGTTGTGTGTGTGTTTAAATATTCAAAGCAGACCATTTCCCAGTTCTGGTAAAACTGCGATCATTCCTGCAGCTGAATTGGAACTACAGTTGTTTCCAAGCTGACGTCAGCTTCCAGCCTTCACCCTGACTAACACCTGGCAGTTAGCTCCCGTCCAATTATCTTTTTCTTAAAGATCGTTTATTGGTTTTCAGACCAACTGAAAACAGGACCGGAGCAGAGCTTTACAAGATGGATCACTACCAGTACGAGCACTGAGTGCTTGAACCTTGTCGTTACACTTGCTGCAAATCTTTAAAACTTTTCAGGCGACATGATGATTTCCTTAAGTTAATTCAGGCCTCCTCTGGACAGTGTGATCCCCTCGGTCCTTCTTTCCTTTGGCAAGTAACAATGGTGTAATGAGGATTATGCCCTTCAAAGTGCCCTTAATCAGAGATGAATGGGCTCCACACTGCGTCAAACAGTCCAGTCCACCAATTCAAATGGTAATTTTATTAAAATGCGCTGATAAAAGCCAAATTTGCTAATGACCAAAAGGTTGCTGCTTTCAGAATATGCATAATAATGCCCTTATGTATTGTCAGGCCTGACTCATCAATAGCCAAGCAGACCAACAGCATCAATGCATATGATTGACAGAGAGACATTGTGCAAGGACCTGCATTGACTCCCATTCATTTGCACAACCTCACGCAAAAACCCTGCACTCTGACCCCTATGTTAACCAACATTAATTAAGGCATTTGAAATATTCCTCTCATGTGATAATGGTCACCGATGTAAACAGGCTGCAGGTTTGGGAAGAGAAAATATTGAGATTATTTCTGGATGTTTTGCTGAGAATCAATGCGAATGTGAAACGCTGCATCAAGACATTGTGTGTACTATTGGATTTTGTTGTATTGTATTGCGTTATTTGACCAAAGCATTCATTTTTAGAAAATGAACACATTTGTTATCAATAACAGAAGGCTGATCCTAATGGCAACTCAGTGAGCAATAACAATGTGAAAAAACACAGAAGAATCCATTCGCTTTGCCGCCTTGTCCAGTCCTGCATGGATACCGTTGCTTTCTCTTACAGCTGCCTCGCAAAAATCAATTCCAAGTGAAAACGTTGCATTCTAGGGCATTTTGCCGTCTAGGCGGCCTTTTGAAAAATGGCTGCTTCGACTGAGAATTCCAGCAATATTTTTAGGCGGGAATGTACGGGCATTGTAGTGAAAACGCGGTTTAAGTGACAAAGTTGCTGAGAAAAGTGAAGACTGGCAAAAAATATTCTTACTTCAAATCAATGTCCCCTCTCTCTGTAGATTGAAGACATCTTGCAATGAATGCCGTACCTGCAACAACACACGCACACATACACACACGTGCACACACTCAGAGAGGAAACACTGAGGAAGTAATGAGCACTGAGTGGAGCCCCTTCACCCGTGAATGCGAGGCACGGCGGTTCCATCAGAGAGCAGCCCGCTAGGAACTTGAATGATCACAATGATTAACTTCACTCTCCTGCAGAAGACTGTGATTGACTCAGCCGACAAACCCGCAGTGGGTTGGACGCCTTCCTTTTGCAGCAGAAATGGTGGGAATTCACATTCATTCCCGCAGAGCAAATTTGAATGGGCTCTCATTTTCTGAATTGAAGCAATTTGTTTGAACTGGCGTGAATGCAGCCCATACATCCCAACCCCGGGACAGCGTTGTCTGACTGGTGTTGTTGGCAGCGTTGGTGGGAAGCTGCAGCTGCACTGTGGGACTGGGTCCATTTTTTTTTTTTTTTTTTTTTTTTTTTTTTACAATCCCAGCTCTGATGCCGAGTGGCAACTGCGACGCTGGACCTGTTAGATGTTGTGTTTTCCTCATTTCCTCATCAGCTGTTTGCCATGGAATCAAATGTGTGCCTAACTGTTAGTGGTGTAAAGATAAACCGATTTGAATCGGTTATCGGTCTGTGACGTATGAGATCCGAGTGCATCGGTTGATGGAGCCCTGGATCGGTAAAGATCGGTAAAGTAAAAATAAGCACTTGGAGTTAAATTGTCCATTTGTATTGAATCACACTGAACCGAATCGGATCGAATCATACCAAATTGATTAACTATTTTTTATGAATCGTCCCTGAATCGGATCGCAGCTTGTGAATCGAGATTTGAATCGGATCGTTTTGTGAGTGAAAGATTCACACCCGTACTAACTGTGGATGTCGGGCGGCTGCGGCCATTATCGCTGGCGCGTTCCACTCATTTTATTTTTTTTGTACCAATGGCGCTATGGTCAGATTTTAATTACGGCAAAGGAGCTGCGGGCCACTTTTGAGGAAAGATGTCACCTCAAGTGTTGCACCCTCAATCAAGTGTTCAACCTTCACGTTAGGGCCAAGATATCGAGCTCGGGAGAAAAAAAATGCTATTTCCAAACGGTTTCTCATTTGTCATAGGAGAAAAAGAAATATAAGGAGGAAATGGGACCGAACTGTCGGGACAGTTTTGTGCGACCGGGAAGGGTCAAGTGTCAACACGTGTGAAGGAAACATTATTAGAGCTCAGAAAACTCTTTCCAAGACCAAATAACGATAGTGATTGAATCCTGAGAGGTTTCTGCCATCGTCGGCCGCGTGTTTGTAGCGTATGCTGATTTACTGCGCCGCCTGCTAACATGATGGCTGTTCTTTGTGACAGCACAGCCACGCCACTTTATTTTTCTTCTTTTTTTTTTTTTTCCAGTGGACATTTAATTTTTCAAAAACTGGGTACGGACGTGGTTCCGATGGCTCGCTTTGGCCCCCCCCCCCCCATCCCCGTCACCGCTCGGGCAGCTTGACTGGTCGTGAAATAAATGTAATAGAAGGAAATTAGTCAGCGTCAGATTTCCTGCAGCCGCTCCGTTTGATTCGCCCGCTCGACAAAACACGGCCCCCGGGGTCGTGTGCCCCTGCGATGAATGAGCATTTAACCGTGATGATTTTTGTTTACTTCCCCGTGTTCTGAGTGTTTTTTTGTTTTTTTTCATTTCCATTTTATTTATTCATTTCCTACCCACTGGCTGTGCATTGTATCCCCCCCCCCCCTTCCGCCTCCCCCCTCGTCCTCCGCAACGTTTTCCACGCCTGCGGCTCCGGCAGACATCTGTCCACGCCGGGCGACAGATTCGCTGTGAATTCACTTCTCTTACTGTCGGATTGTTTCTTCCTCGGGGGTGGGGGAGACCAGGCTTGTGTTAAAACATTCTGATTTTATATTCTAATTTAGAAGAACCGGGAATTGCGTGATGTGTAACCGCTCATTCCTTTTGTCACGTTGCAGCTTTTTGTTTGCCTGACGTCCGGCGCGCTTCCATCGGAGGCGTCGCGTCGTCTTTTTGCTAATGCTAATTTTTAAATGAATTACAGGCAAGACCGATTCACACTGGCCGGAGCACAGAATGTTCTCAGTGCTGACGATAACGGCTCAATCTGTGGCATCGCTTGTGTTTGGCCCCTCGCAGCGGAGTGATCACCATCTGCTTCAAACTCAGTGCTTAATGTCGTTTGAATCTCGGACACCTGGAACTTCATAAGGTCAGGCAGTGACTCGCCCAACATGGTGATCAGAGAGCTCTCTGACCCGGCCGTGTTCATCCCTCTGTTTGTTTCTAAAGAGCAGGTCCGCTTTTGTTGAGGCGGCCATGTTGAGCAAAGCCCACCGTCAGGATTCCCACCGTGACCGGTGCTTTTGTCTCCCCCTACCTGTCAGCGAGTGTCGCTGTCTTTTGGTTTTTTGTCACCATATGCTTTGCCGCGTGACTTCGACCACCTCTTTATTTACGCAACTTCCTGTCCTGTGATTTTCCCGCCATTTTGTTGACTCACGTGATTCCCATCTTCGCCAATCAGACCAACTATTTAAGCCCAGCCTTGGCAGTCCTGCTTTGTCTGATCGTCAGTTCGAATCGTTGGATGTTCTTGGCTTTTTGGACCGTTGGACGCCGTCTCTGCCTGCTGATTCGCAAAAGGATAGGAACCTGACTCCCAGTGCATTTTGGATGAACAGTTTAAAAAAAAAAAATTTAATTGGTTAGTTAATTTCATACCACCAAATGCACCTGAATCATACAAACTAAGGCACATTTTTTTTGTTTTCCTTTGACAGCTTCAGAAGTTGCAGTTGTTTTGACCTTTGCACTTTTCAGTCTTTGTCACGTGAAGAGCAGACGGTTCAGTCCGTAACAACAATAGTGTTTTTATGGCAGCAGCAGCAGCAGCAGCTGCAGCAGCATGCAGCGGCGCTCAAGCTCTGTTTTTGTTTGCATCGATCTTTGCGTGCGCAGTCGACTCGCGCGCTTGCCGCTCCGACGGGAGCTGGGAAGCTCATCAGAGGGAACGAGGGAAAAAAAGCACCCAAGCTGAGATTTTCTGTTCCCTTCATTAAGATCAAGGCTAACCTCCTGTGATAATTACACTGGTACGGATCCACTTTGGCGTCATTAGTCAATTGGCTTGATCCTTCGCGTTCAGTCAAGTCGCGTTTTCGACAGTATTTTTTTTTTTTCCCTCCACCCAAACACACGCCTAATCATCTTACCCCCTCCGCTTTTATCGAGACATGGAGATTACAGTCGAGCTCCACTCAATAATGTTGGTTCCATCTCAATTTCGTCCTGAGCGCTATTGGCAAATGGAGATAACACGTCACTAATTAAAGCCCCATCTCTGGCTCTTAATTAGGATCCATGGGAACATCTGATACGTAATAATGGTCCTGATAATGGCAGCGGCTTCGCACCGCGCGGATTGTTTCAGAAGGGAAACGCAGCATCACTGAATAATTCAGAACGGCACGTCCAAATCTTTGACTTTACAACCGTTTCACTGAAGGTCCCCTCCATGATTGGCTTCCAGCAAATGATGGCCTTTGGGAATAGCAGCCTCTCGAGTGTTTTAGGCCACTTTTAACAAAGTGGTATAGAGTCAAATAAATCAATTTCACTTTTGTCTCTTAACGTAATTTGCACAAAACCAAAACTACATTTGTTCCGAAGAAAGAGAAAACCCCTTTGGAACTGTGGGCAACATGACTAAGACTTTCCGTTAAAAAGTAAACCATTATGTGACTTTTTTTGGGGGTGTTTTTTTTTTTTTGTCAGCAGAATCATGAAACATATTTAAAAAAAAAAAAAAAAAAAAAAAAAAAGACAGAAGAAGACAAACGTAAAAAACCAGCTAAAAATATGAAGTGCCAGTCACTGATCGTTCAGTACAGGTTCATACATTAAGAAGCTCTAGATTCCCCATATTGTATAAAAAATCTCCAAAAAAACAAATATCTGTTCACAGAATCACTTAATACTGAGTTTGGGGTTCCTGCGAAAACTGCTGCTGCTGCTGCTGTTATTGTTGTTGACAAAAAGCACTGTTGTCTTACAAGAGACAGGTCACGGGTCGAGTTTCCCACCAAGGGCCTCTCTGCGTAGAGTTTGCGTGTTCTCCCCGTGTCTGCGTGGGTTCTCTCCAGGTTCTCCGCCTTCCTGCCGCAGTCCAAAGACAAGCATGAGAGGCTAATTAGCAACTTTTTGTCTTGTCTGTAGGTGTGAGTGTGACCTTAGAAGGTTGTCAGTCTTTATGTGGCCCAGTTGTGAACGGCCTAGTGTAGGTGTTGCACCGCCTTCTCTCTGAGATCGCTGCCACAGGCTCCTCCACCTCCGTGACACTGAGTGCAGAAGTGATCGAACATGAACGGGTGGAGTTGTGTGTTTTTTCGCAGCAAAATTGCACTTTGCTGAAAATGTGCTGGGAAAAGACCCGTGCTGTCAAGTAATCAGAGTGATAGTGATGTTGATGCTTCAGCTGTGTCTGAGGAGTGGGCACACTGTGCCTGACATGTGAATAATTACAACAAATAATGATAATGGAAAGTAAATCAATCACTGTTCAATTTCTGGTGAGTTCACTGACGAGCCAGAGATGCATAATTGTGAGAAAACGTCGGGCAAATGAGTTTGGCATGATACGGGAGCTTGACTGATGCGGCGTATATGACTGCAACGTTGTTTGCATTAAATGTAGAATGAGTGTGAGTGAAATACTTAATCTGTAATTGCTGCCGCGGTGTTTGAATAGCCTGCGTTCCAGTGCGATTAGCGCCAAGCAAAGCCAACTCCTTATGCATAAATGCAACATGTTTGGGGGTAAAAAAAAAAAAAAAAAAAAAAAAGTGAAGAAAACAATCCGTCAAGCCTTGTGCCACTTTGCGTGGCTTTATTTTCCCTCCGCCTTCCTCTTCTATTTTAATAAATCCACTGTCTCATGCCCATTTCCAGCCAATCATATGGGCCCACACGCATTATTCCAGCCCAAGGTTAGGATTGTCACGGTGGCTCAGCGCTGGCGTTAACCCTACAGTTAAAACAGCCGCCTGGGTTTTCATTAACCTACACAATAGCACCGCCCCGCTAATTTTCACAGCTCCACTTTAGCAATAATTGATATTCATGATGTGTGTTCCTGCAGCTGCCTGTTAAATTCAGAGTGTACACAGTGCGGGTTGCACTAATCTTCTGTGGGGGTTGGGAGTGTGGGGTGGGAGGGTTGAGGGTGGAGGGCCTGTGGGTGTGATATTTAAATCATTCCAATCAGTCAAACCCAAACCGAACGTGTGCTGTGAAAAACGGAACACGCGAGATGCCTTTTGCGCTTTGCACATCGTCTTTTTTGAAAAGGACGCCGGTTGCAACCGGCAATTTACAAATGCAGATGTGAACCTGCAGTGTTGTTTTCATTTATTCATTCATGTATTTTAATTACATGCGTTTGTCTTTTCCCCGCACAGGTAACGCTGACGGGAGAGGAAGGGCAGTCGGACAGTTCGCAGGTAGGCCGGCAATCGCTCGCGCGCTACCGTCGGTGTATTATTAGCTTGCCCGGGAGAGACACACACTGTGCGCAAGAAATGATTGCGCACAGCAGCTTTGTGACAGGACACCTCGCTGTCACTTCCTGTGGCGCGGGGGAACGACTGCGGCCGCTGTTAGGAGAGATTATTGCCTCAGCGTGGAGTCGGCCGCAGAGGCAGGGAGCCGCTGGCAGCCCTTTTAAAACTCTGCTGTCTTTGTTCGCCATCGGTTCCTCCGCTAAAATCACCTTTCAGAGGTTTTTACCGTGCCCCTTGAATAATGGAGCTCCGCTGGAGTTAATTAGCGAGGGAGCCCATTTGAATTCGTAGCACACGGCGGCGGTGGTCTGCAGTGGGCTTTATGATGCCTTTTAGTCTCGCCTTACTATTACAAACCCCTTTTTTAACAAAGGACTTTGAGTGTGTTTCACATGGCAAAGTGTATTTTGTATTTTGCCAATTTATGGGCCATTTGGTGCTTAGAGGGGCAGTACTTGATTTGAATCTTTGCCAGATATGAGGAAATGAAAATTGGTGTCTGAGGCTCGAGTTTCGTTATTTCGTCTGCGGTGGAGCATCACATCACACGGCAAAAGTTCTGCTTTGTGTCACCGTTAAAACCCAAAATCTGGAGGTGCAGTTCAAATGCAAAAGTCAAAGTCGGCGCAAATACACCTAAAACATCTCAGTATTTTAGCAGAGTTCTGTGATGGCTGCAGGTCCGTCACTGATAGCGGTCCCCTTGGAAACATGACAGAAGGAAACTGTCTGGATCCAGGGTTACATCCAGCATAATTCTAGCTAACGTTTTGCTAACGTTTTAGCGAAAGGATGTCCAGCTCGTCCGTTTGACATTGGCACTCTTGCAGTATTACATACTTCGATTGTCAATTTCTTGCTCCAGCTTGTGTTGCACAAGGGCAATGGCTCTTTCTTTTGGCTTACACGCTGCACTCGGCTTCAGGCTCTCAAGTCGTGAAAAATGGTGCACTGCCCTTTAGACTAGTTGGAAGTGTTAATCTGCAGGCCAGTCGTATTTTTCATCGCCAGTTTAGACAGATCACTGCAGCTCAAGGAGTCCTGTTAGAGCGAAGAAAGTAAATCACTGCAGAGTTTCACTAAACTCAAAGCCAGAAGAGTCCGACCAACACTATGGACCATAGACTTGCGATCCATGCTTTGTTAATGCTGGAAAATTGATTGTAATTGTCTCTGCGTGTCTCTGGGATGTGCTTCAATGTCTCAGGTTTGCACTATTTTCGGCCTTTCCCTGTTTAAAGCTGCGGCGCGCCAACAGCAGACAGTCAGTGGTGGATGCTACAGCAATCTGTCCATCCGGGCGGCAGAAAAGCTTCAACCGCCAGAGACTCGCAAAGGTGGTTGCACGGTGCACTCGGTACTTCAGCACTAAGTACATCGTTAACGTTGCTTGTTAGGGCGGATGATTGAGACGCGGGGGTGGCGCAGACTCCAGACGGCCTCATTTCATTCCGTTTCTGTGCCGCGGCTTCAACAACTTTGTCGTTTCGCCTTATTTCCTGACCCGCGGCCCCTTCCCTCGCATTATCGGAAATCAGTCGGCCCCTTGGGGTCAACAAGAAATGCCGCTGGCCGTGTGCCTCGGCTCGGCAGATTCTGCTCGATTTCTCGTAGTTCCATGCAAGGATCTTTGACGGTCGTTACGCGGCCGTCGGGTGTAACAGCACGTCATTACAACACAACGCTCTTGTTGGTGCTCCGATCATCACCGCTTAATCATCTCGACATAGCACTTTAATTTTGCTGACAGAATATATATTATGTGCCTGCGCCGGAGCTGGTCATGGTCAGTTACTAATGTCCCAACATCTCGCCGTAGCAGTGATCTGATTGGCTCTATTATCAATGTGATAAGCACATGTCTGTTTTGAGAAGTCCGCCCCTTTCCAAACATCTTCCGGCTCCCGCCCACACACACTGAAGATAAGACAAATACATCCCGGTTGATATTGTTAAAAATAAAACAAGCTGACAAGACAGCAATTTCCTGCTGGTCTAATAGTAAAGATTTGACAACGCGCTCGCAAACATTCATATCAAGTGGGAGTTATTGACACTGTATTTTCCAGCTGAAATGACTTGACTATTGTACACACGCCATGGAATGAGTCTGCAAGAGGATATTTCATGCTCAGCAGCGCAGGACTCTGTACGTCGCACACTCGGATTTTATGGTAAAGCAGCTGTTTACACTTTGCCTTTTTTCAGAGGCTGTTTATTTTACATCTAAGATCTTCCTGAAGCCGAGCACTCACACATCATGTAGCAGCACACAAGAAACTATCCTCATTAGAATGTTAACCGTTTCACTGTCATGTGTGAATGACTGAAGCTAATTAAGGTTCAACACATTCAAAAGCTTGAAATTGTTTGACTCTTTTTTTTCCCCCCTGTTTCACTTGGAAATGTCCTTGGCCTTTTTATCCTTTGACAAATGTAGTAGTAATACTTGGAAAATTATAGATTGAATTTTCTATCAAACATTTTGCCCGAAACACTGGAACTGAACGTCCTAATTTGGTCGGTTTTTAGGTGAGCGGACCAACCCTTACACCAGACATTAACTTTTGCTAAAAATTTGGAAAAAGGAAGTTGCTCATTTCAGTGATGATCTTAAGTGATTGAACAATACCACATTAACATTAAAGTTGAGGTTTTGGGGCTTTTTGGGACAGTGTTGTTATTGTTTTTAGTCCTGTCCATGTCGCAATGGGCCACTTTTTTTTGGAAAGAAAGGAGGATCTAGGTCAAAACCTTGGGGCACACCAAAGGAAAAAACAACAGTTGTTTAAATCCTTAGCACTTTAAGACTGTTTATGGTAACTTTGGATGGATGGATGGATGGATGGACGGACGAATGAATGCAGGACATTTCTTTCTAATTCTCAGCTAACACGCGGCAACGCTGCGATGCATCATGGACAAGCAAACACGGGTTCATGAAATCAGTTACAAATAATGTAATGAGAATATAGAGCTTGAGATTTTTTAATGAGCCTTCATTAAACCTTAACAGGGCTTGTCACGAGGGTTCCTGCGCTCAATCGAAAACACCACGACGTGCTCCGTCAGCCGTGCACGTTCGCGTGCATCTCTGGACATTTGTCCGTTCACATGCGCTCCACTAATCAGAAGTGTTTCAAACAAACGCTTGCACGCAGGCAGCTCGTCCGGCGAGGAACTTGACGCTGTCATCGCTGCTGCTGTAATTCAGGGGCCCAGTCAACAGGAAACACATCGCCTCTCCCCTCCGCATCTTTGCGGATGTGACCGTGTGTCCAGCTTGTCATCCATCACTTCATAACTCGAATTTAGCTCCCTTCTGGCAGGTACCGCACGGAGGGGTCGAAGGTCATTCCTGACTTCAATACTGGAGTTTGCAGGATGTGGATCTTGATTGAGACACCAGGACCTTCCTCTTCTTCTGCCTCTGTATATAGAGTGCTGCACAGTCTGGGTGCTATTTCAGAACAGAAACCAATAGAAACGGAGTGAAGTTAATGACTAAAAGATTGTGAGCTGCTTTCTCAAACGAGGTGCAGGTGTTTTTCAGTTGAAACAGCCAGCACTGGATTATTTGTTGGTAGATGTTGGAAATTTAATAAGGAAAAAAGCCAAACCTCTCCCTCTGTTTTTCATCTTTCTTCGTGCTCTGTCAACTAATGCATTCAGTTTTATGTATAAGGTAAATCTAAGACGTTTATCCTCTCCTGGTTTATCAAACTTGATATGTGGGTGGCCCCAGAGAGTGCGTCACAGCGAGTCGTCTCGTCATCAAAGCAAGCTTAGCCGCTCTCAGCTGGAGTCGGAGGCCCATCAAAGGGCCCGGGACCGCTGCTGGGCGAGAACAGATTTGGTGAAATGCCACAGGGGGAACAAAGGCAAATGAAAAAGCATTTTTGCCCTTTGATGCGGCAAATAGTCGGGCGTATTTGCCAAGAGACTCAAACGGTGAGTCCACTGAGATCCCATTGCACACATGTGCCCAAATTACCCCCTTTGAGCTGTTCAGTTCGTGAAGTCAGGGAAGTTTGCAGGGAAGCTTATATGTTGATGGACAGTTCCACAGTCACATCACAGTCACCACACTTGGCCTAAAGATGCAGTGAAAAGGTTTGGCTCACTCAAACGGTACACTCAATTGAAAATTGCGATGTACATATGTTTATATACGCATGTGGGTGTTTTTTTTGTTCCAATAGATCCCTCAGTTGTCCCTTTGAAAACCCTGTTGCTGTCCTTGGTGCTGAAAGACGACAGCTCCCAGCTCCCAGCACACCAGTGATGAAATGCACGGTGCTGGTCATTGTCTTTCCAGTCCTGTGTTGCTGGGAGATGGGGACGTCCTCACTTTAAGTTGGTCGGTTTCATACGGCTACATTACTCGCAGGCTGGTTCCCCTCTCAACTGAGAAATGAAATCGCAGTTTATTATTGTTTTTTTGGGTTTTGTATTGTTTTGTTTCAATAAGGTTTTACGTGCGTTTGATTGGTTTCTAAGTGAACTTCTCGTCTCCGTAGCACAACAAAAACAAACATCCCAGATAAATCAATGTCTTTTTGTTGCCCTCAGGGGGGCCTGAGGTGCTTTGGCTCTTATCTTGATGGATCCTGTAAAGAAGACAAAGCCCTGCAATCTTTGATTCTTATTTCATTTTCCATTTTGCCCTGAAACGCTGCTGTGCTGTTCCCCCTGATTTAGTCCAATATAAGTGGACTCGCACGATTATAGTTTCAAATCTTGCAAACTTTATCTTCTGTTGCAGATTAAGATTCTTCATGTCTGCACTGGCCTTGAAATAATTTTGCTTTACGTGACAACGTCATATTGAACAGTGACGGCACGCCAAGTCAAAATCAAAACTGGGCTTACAGCTTGCAGTATGATGCAAAGCTAGAATATTATTTTGAGTGCAGTGTTTTAACTAATAACAAAGCTAAAATAAAAAAAGAAAAAAAAGAAGAAGCTTCCTTTGCTATTATCATAAGATGAAAGTACACAGTTTCTGTTTGAGGATGAAATTCTGCCCAAGACGGTAATGAAGGATTTCCACCGTTAGGCTCTAAATTGGACAGTAATGAGAACAGATTTGTCATTTTTGGGTCGTAAGCAGGACAAAGGTCATCCAAGTTTTAATTGAAAAGATGGTGCAGTGATGATTTGTACAGTTAATCCCGGGGTTTACTGTGAAGCGGGGCAGACAGAGGGCAGGACTGTCTGCAGATAAGCAGGGACGCCGAGAGCACGAGAGGATAGAACGCTGATACGCGGGCAAACGTTTGGCCATAGCTGGGGTCACGCGAGGACGTTGTCACGGCAAATATCACATCTTGACCCCAAAGCGTTCAACCGCAGGTAAATGGGCAGAGATGGCAGTTTCGTGAGGAAAGATGAAAGTGGGGGAAAGAGGTCAAAACAAACTCAAAGGATGGTGTCCTGTTCTCCTAATCAGTAGGAGGGGAAAGAGGTTGGTTCATTTGGTAATTCATCAAAGCAGAATCTCCAAAGAGGGGCTCAGCATAACCAAGAGTGCCATCATTGCTTTTAAACACTTTCGTAAACTCTACTTGGGCCGAGTTGACAGAAATGTAACAATTTGTTTGTTAGTTTCATCATTATTTGCCTCCAATACCGATGCAAATAATTCAACAAATGGACTGACGGTTAAAATAAATAAAAGCAGCTCCCTTCCTCCCTCAGCGACACCCTCTCTGGTCCGCCATCTGTATTTAGTATCCGTCTGGACTCGGCAACCTCAGTCTGAAGTCGGGTCTCGTTCCACGCAGTTCGTGTCAAGCTGCGGGGCTGCCAATCACTACTTCTAGCGAGCGCACAGCTCGGCGCCACTCAGTGGGTCATGTTATGTTAATTATACGAGACTCCCTTCGGCAAAAGACCCTGTTGGGTTTTGACACGGCACCAGTCGGAGGCGTGAATAAATCATCAGAACACGCGTACAGGCGGAGTGATACGTGAAGTTACAAGTCCCAGCGCTGCTAAACTCCACGTGAGCGCCAACTCTTGTCCAATCAGAGCTTGTTGTCGTTCTCAGTAGTCATTCAGGATTATTGCTGTATCGATTTATCAGTACATCTTGATTTTTGGTTTGATGTTGTTACATCAAATACTTCACCGCCATTTCCGCCTGTATGGCAACGAACTGTGTCGATGCTGTTGGATGTTCTTAACGATCCTTCATTCAGTCCCACAGTCACAGTCTGTAGGAACCTTATCACATCATTTATTTACACCGAACCGCGACAAGGAGCGGTGTGAAGAGAGTCGCACAGCTCAAACTTTTAATTCAGCGCCACTCTCGTTTCTCTCATTGTCTTTCGTAGCGACGACACCGTCTCCTAGTTGGCGGTGAAAAGTGCGGAGAAGAAAAAGACAGAAAAAAAAAATCCATTTAATCAGGGAGGAATCCGGTCGTTATCTGAAAACAAAGTTCGGAACAGTCGGCGCGGGTCGGACGGAGGGATTTGGTGCTACGCTTCAAAATGAGCGAAAGATTGCGACGAGGCTGCATGATTAGAAACTCCTCCCTCCCTCCCGCCCTCGCTTCCTCCTCCACCTCCCCCTTCTCCTCCTCTTGGTGCGTCTCCTCATGTGGATAAATCAGAGTCGGCCTGCATCCTCAACCGCTGCTGCGGAGTCATTAATCTGTGGATGTGGTCCACAGGCTTTCTCTCCTCGTGCCTCACTCGCTGCTTGTTACGTGAGAAAGGGAGCTCGGTTCTTTCTTCTTCTTTTTTTCTCACTTCCTTGCCGCTTCCCGATTCTCAGCATCTCATTTATTTGTTCTATTGGGCTTTGGCTCTCGTTTTTGTGTTGTGTGTGTGTGTGTCGGCAGCAGCCTTGTAAATTGCCGTGCCCGCTCTGCTCATTGCTCAAGGGGCGCGTTCACGGAGTGCACGGTGTGATTTCTGTCCTCCCCATCGTGTTTTCCGCCCGCTGGGTTGCGCGGAGACGGACGGGGAAAGAGAAAGAATAAAAGAAGAACAAGAGGCCACCAGGTCTTCTTCATCACCCAACCACCCCCCCCCCTCCCCCCCCCGTATTATCCAGCCTGTGGAAAGAAATCCAACTCCGTGTACAGATGATGTACGGACTGAATTTTGATTCGTGCCATCCGGATCTGCACGGGGGGAGGAGGGGTGGGAGGGATGGACGAGGGAGAGAGGAGGGAGAGTGAGGGTCGAGAATAGCCCCCCCACACCCTCTCAACCTCACCGAAATCTGTCTTTGATGAGCGAGTTACACAATGTCAGCAGCCCAGATAATCTCGCTCGTTGCAATTTGTGACGGGGGGAAGAGGGAGGGAGGGAGGGTGGGAGGGTGGGAAGGGGGAGGGGGTGGGGGTGAGGGGGAGAGGTGGGATCTCATTTGTTGCATTTGGTTACGGAACAGTGGCTGCGGACGGTCTGCAGAGCCGCGCTGCACGGAGTCATGAGCAGGATCACCAAGACCAAAAGCCAACAACAACAAAAAAAAAAAAGCTGATGAAATCTTAATGTTGTTTTTTTCCCCCTTTATCCTTACTTGCCCCTCCTCGCCCCCCCTCCTCCCTCCAGCTTCCCCGCTGTTGCCTGGAAAGCAGTCGGGTCTCTCTGCTTAAATTCTTTCAAAGTAGTCTACGTCGGGGTTGGGGGGGCTGGGGGGGTGGGGGGGGTCGACAGCCTCCTACCCCCTCCAGCAGCGTGAGGCGATGGGAAGCACTTCCTCCGGCGAACGGATGGTCGCCGAGACGACGTCGTTATTCTTTTTTCCAGCTTGTTCGTTTTCTTCACTGCTTTTTTTCCGCCCAGCCCGATGCGAAAACCTTGAAAAGTGCCGTCTCACTCGTCACTGGCAGCCTTACGAGTCGCTTTGTCACTCAGGCAGTCTCGGGTTTTGCCGTCGTCGCATGGAATTAAAAAGAAATGTTTTTATGGTTTTTCTTCTTCTTTATTTTTTTTGAGGTGAAACAAAGCGCGTCCTGTCCGCATCAGTCTATGTCAAAGAAAAGATTGTAGGTTTTCAGGCCGCGGAGGCAGAGCCTGTTGTCCTTGCAAACTTGTCCGGGGGTTTAGTTGCGCTCGCGGCGTGTAAATTTTTTATGCGTCTGCGTCCCGGAGGACTGCACTGTAACTGTAATGGCTCCTTAGCCCTTAAGACTCACATTAAAAAAAAAAAAGTAAAGTGTTGTCGTTGTCGCCGTCCTCAGAAGTACGCCTGACATTTCACTTTACTCTTTATGACTCTATATCCTCAGTTGCTGGAGCAGAAACGTGTCGGAGGCCACTTGCGAAGATTTTTAAGGTGTTGTAACTTTACCAGCCGCTGAGCTTGCAACAACAGTGCAGCGTTGCTTCAGTTATTTCACTCTTCCAAATGCTTAGAAATCAGGTTCAGGTTTGTGTTGGATTCCAGTCACCAGTCAGCTTCCTTTGAGTTGCGCTCAAGCTATCAAACTGCTTCCAGCAGCTCTTAAAAGCCACTGAAGAAGAAGATAAGGAAAGCTGGAAAACGACTAGCTTAGCTGTCGCTAGAGATGCTTACTCATGTTGTGGCAGTGGTAATTTTTTTTAGTATAAAGTCACATTTTAATATTAAGAAAAGGAGAATTTTCCAATGTTTGTCCTAAAGCACAGCCATCTCCAATCACACCAGCTACAAAAACAAGACTTGAGTTCTAAGCGACCTAGCTTGACCTGCTAAGCCGCTAGCTTCTGTTGAATGACTGCTCTGCTTGATTGTGATAAAATGTTTTCACAATCACTTCCGACTTGCTGCTTTCTACAGGTTCCTTATCAGATGGATTTGCCTGTATAAATCCTAAGACTTCTGGAAATGTGCCCGAATATAAGACCACTTGTCACTTTCTTTTATATGATAAGGTGTTTCTTTTTTTTCCTCACCTGCTGATATGAATCTCAATCTTCAATCACTGTTTGTCAGATGACAAAACAGTAATCTGCCGGTGCGACGGTAGCTCTGTCGTCCGGTGCTGAAAGCCAATCTCACACAGCACAACAACCACCATTACCAACCCCCCTCTTCTTGCCATGTCCAGGTCCTCAACGTCAAAGGCTGACCTGCTTGCGAGGAGACCAGCAGCAAAGCAGCAGCAGCAGCAGCATCAGCATCAGCTACCAGCTTGCCACACAACCACAACCAAACCCACCGGCGGGGACTAATTACAATAAACTGCCCTTTCACCTGTCTCACACAAATCACTCACTGGCTAAACAGAATTCTCACAAAAACACCCTCCTTTCACTCCTCTCAAGGACATCTTTTGAGGGGACGCGAGAGAAAAGCCATGGTGAAAAGAGCTCTCCAGTCCGTCCCTGGAGAATCCTTCTCCGAGAGACATCTCAGCACCGCTGTCAGCCTGGAAAGAAAAGGATTGGGATGGTCAAGGAGCCTACACATACACACAAATAGATATATACATGTTTGTACAAATGCCGGCAGTTTACAAGATCACTTAACGATGCACATGGAAAAATACGAGATAGAAAAATCTTATCACGCCGAGTTCTGCTGCAACAAGATGTGTTTGACATTAGTCCTCAGGGCCGTGACCCAAATCCATCAGATAACAATATTCTCCCATATGCGTAGACGGTTACAATCGGTTGCAAAATAACATCTCGGCTCCCAGACGTCCTTGTAACCCTGCCGTGTTACAGAGTTCGACCTTTAATTCCTTTTTTTTTTTTTTTTTTTTTTAACCCTGAGAGGACGTGTATAGCCAGTGCCAACTCTCTGTTACTGGGTCTGTTATGTGATGGGAAGCCCCCCTGGCTGTAAGCACCGCAAACACCGGCTTCATCTTGCCGACAGCTACGGCGAAAGGTCACGTGACCTGCAAACAAATGTCAGACACATGTTTGCACTGGTAACAGCAGCCTGTCGGAAGCAACGTGGACGCAGTTCAATTGTCCGCAAAAAGCCTTGTGTCCGAAAAAGCGGCGTGCTGGTCCCGAGACGTATCACAGGTTCAAACTCATCCGGCCACTGAATCAGCTACAATGGCTTGTTAACACAAATAGTTAATGGGCCAATCACGTGGCAGCAACTCGGTGCATTCAGGTATGTCGGTAGACGTGGAGCGTCAGATTGAGGAAGGAAGGGGATTTTGAGCCCGGCGAAACAATAAACTGCTGCTGATCTAATGGGATTCTCACCACTTCAGAAGCATCTCCAGGGTTCACAGGAAACAGCCCCAAATAGAGAAAATATGTTGTGTGGAGGAAAATGTCTTAATGGTGTCAGGGGTCAGAGGTCAGAATGGTCAGACTGGTTGGAGACCATGGAAAGGCGACGACGGTGAGCGAAATAGTTGTAGTATTTACCATTCAGCGGTCCGGACCATCCGGAGTCATCTGCATATTTCTGCATATTTCTGCTCCTTCTAACCAACAGAGATTTTCCTCTACCACTTTTTTTGCATGGGATAATTGCGATTTGAGGTTTCTGAACACAGGACAATTCTGTTTCAATGTCAGTCGCTAAGCGAGACCGAAGGACCATGGATGAGGTGAAACCTTTTTTATGTCCTCTCCTCAAAGACTCTGATGTGATTGAGTGTCCGTGTCTGGCTGAGGTCCAGGCGAGACTAACGGAATCAGGGAAAGGTCACCGTGGCAGCCTGGCATTAGGACTGATGTGTGTGTGTGTGTGTGTGTGTGTGTTGGGGGGGCGACGGGACTAGGGGACAATCAATGCCCTCAAACCAGACGGGGCAGGACGCTTTATGTGTCGTCTCGTCAAAGCAGTAAACGTATTATTCAGCGCAGCGAACAGGAGCGGGGCCACGAGAGGACTGAGGAATAAAAGGAGAAGGTGGAGAGGGAAGAAGATGGGAAGAGACAAGAGAGAGGGGGTGGGGGGGTTTGTGGTGCGGAGGTGGGCCCAAGTCAGAAATGGAAGAGGCGTTCGTTAAAAATCCGACAAGTTCGACCGTCCTTGAGAGCTGGAGCTGGAGACGAGAACTGGGCTTGGGTCTCGGTGATGTGAAGTCCAGTTGCCTGCAATTCAAATCTAATCAAGTATAGGAGCTCCCGCACATCACATGGCACATCTGAACATAATATATAAGAGGGGATTGCTCATTGTCAAAAACTACTTTCCAGCCTTTCAATTTTTTTTTCCTTTTTTCCTGCAATTCAAATCTGAAAGACTCAGAATGACTGAGAACCTTCACGGGCAACAGACGTTTTGCCACTGAACTCCCCAGAAATAGTCAAATAGTCCCCAAGTCGATTCTTCACTTTGTTAATCAGCTCAATTTTTTTTTCTTACAGTTTGAAGTTCTTCAGGGACACGACCCTAGCTCAGTCAGGTCTTCCTCCTGTCTTTTATTTTGTCGACGGTCTGGACAAAGCATCGGATTCAGCAGTAATCAAGAGCCGAGTGGGCTGGTTTTTCATTTGGACGCACAAATATGCAGTTGTCTGGCCATCCGCTGTGTTTTCTGGGTATTGAATCATGAAAGCGCGCTCCATGGGTAAAATGGAGAGAAATGATTGCAAAAAGATTGCACGGAAAAAAGTTTCTTAAAAAAAAATAGGAAAAGTTGAAATCCTGACCCAACCTCAGTGAACCTCAGTGGGCTCTGAGGTTCACTGAGGTTCTCTGCTCTGGGGTTCACGTCTTGGAAAAAAGACTCGCCGAGCCGAGCCAAGAAGTGGGAGTTGTTTCCGGAAGAACGGGGGAGGAAACCCGTGCCCCCTTCCTGCGGCACATGAGCCGGGAGAGACGGCAGTCCGATGGAGGCTGAACAACATTCCGGTTTGTTACCAGGACGACTGGCCAGCAGGACGCACCTTCCTCTTGATGTGGCAGAGAGGAGCTGCTTAGTCAGGGAGCACAGAGAAAGAGAGAGAGAGAGAGAGAGAGAGAGAGAGGGCCAGGATGTGAGTGCGCATGAAGTACCCTCATAGGGAACACACAACACACACACACACACACACACACACACACACACACACACACACACACACTCTCCCCAGGCTCCATGAGGGTTGAGACCAGGGGGGGAGGCAGGCAGAGTAAAAGCAAAGCGAGAGGACGCGGCTGTTTGTCTGTAGCTTCTTGCTGTCGCCGCTGTCACCTGGGACGCCGCACCGCTCGCCCGGCAGGATGCCTCAGAGGAAGAGGAGCCACACGTTCGGGGCTTACGGAGGGTGAGACGAAGCAGGGGGTTTCTGTGGTAGCTGTGGAGTTTAGTTTTTAGTTGGTTTAAATAAAAATAAAAAAAACCTGTTGCCTTGTGCTGGAGGTGTCGGCAGAGTAGTAAAGTCTGAAAGACCATTCCTGAGCTTTTGTGTGTGTGTGTGTGTGTGTGTGTGTGTGTGTGTTGTCCTCGTCGTCCTCGCCATGTCTATGCACCTGAACACTGCCACGTGATTGGCTGCGTGGTCAATCTCAAACTTTAGCAATTGAACGGCATTGCTAACAAAGTTGTAGCATAATTCAGTGCGTTGGTCGAGTTACTCTTTTCTTATTGTCTTATTTGTCCGTCTGCTCCTTTTTAATAGGTCACTTGCAAACACTGGCAAAGACGGTCCATGTGCAATAACAAACTCTGACGCACACCACGTCACTGCTCCCTTCACAATGTGACACATTAGCTTGTGGATTTTAGCGTTAGCTTGCATGCTAATGCTAGTGCGCCCCTTCATCATTTTTTGAAATTTTGACTTGTTTTACAGATAGGATTAGAAGCAATTGAATTAATTGTGATGGACGAAAAAGTGTGAAATGCTTTAGTGCGTTCCAGCTGGAAAAAAAAAGTCCTTGTGTTTTCTCTTTTGCACAACACGACCGGCTATAGTCATCGCTGAAAACTTGTTTTACAGATAGAATTGGAAGCAATTTAAATAATTGTCATGGATGAAAAAGTGTGAAATGCTTTAGTGCTTTCCAGCTGGAAAAAAAAGTCCTTGTGTTTTTTTCTTATGCACAACACGACCGGCTATAATCATTGCTGAAAACTTTTCTGGAGTTGTAACACTTTGCAGACGGTTTCACTGATTAGCTAAATTGTTTTATTGTCACTGCTGGAGAAAAAAAAAAACAAAATCAGAAATCCTAAAGCCACTGAGGCATGAGGGGACATTTTCATTAAACCCAGCCATTATCGCATTTGGGAGAAAACAAATTAGGGACAATGCGCTGCCCGCTTATCACCAACACAAGTGGTGTGTCATCCTCACAAACGCAATTAAATGTGGGTAATATTAAAGTTATTAGCACAGAATAAATTAGGAGGTTCTTATGCGGTGAGAAAATGAGGCTGCGCCGCCTCTCGGGCTCACGTGAATGCGCTCAGTGCCTCAACCTGGTGGATGGAAGAAGGGTCTCAATGAGGAAGTACCTGAATTTGTGTGGTCTTCCTGTCTCGATTGTCCCTCGCACACGCCTGAAGCGCACGCATGTGTGTTTTCTGTTGTTCTTGTTGTTGATGTTGCAGTGATGAGTGTGAATCTCTAAGATGTGACAGCGCAGCATTTTTATGAGCAGCGAGTCGCTCACCAAACCCAGTTCATTAGGATTCATAAGGCGATGGAATTACTTTTACTGTTGTGCGCTGCTGCCAAGTCTGCCTGGGAGGCGCTAATGAGGGCTCAGCCTGCTCAGGAGTGCCGGCTGAAAGTGAGCCACCACGAACACTGTTCGGGTTGAGGAGGCGCAACAAGCAAGAAAAGTGCAAAACCACAGTCTGCTGGTCCTGTTTTTAGCCTTTACTTGCCTTCCTTTTTTTTTTTTAGACATTCCTTTCCAGACTTCAGTTCTCCCGAATAGTTTTTTTAAAGGGCCGATGTGAAACATCGAGCTAATTCAACTTTGTACAGACAAACGTTTCTACGGAGAGGACTAGTGGAACAGTAGAAAGTCACATCCCACTCTCACACTCATTGTGTGTGTGTGTGTGTGTGTGTGTGTGTGTGTGTGTGTGTGTGTGTGTGTGTGTGTGTGTGTGTGTGTGTGTGTGTGTGTGTGTGTTCCCTGGCCAGGCTGATGGCTGCATCATGTTGGTGCATGCAAATCTCTCGCTTCCCCGCTGCCAACATTGTATCAATACACAACAGACTGCTAACAATATTTGTGCCTGCCTACTTTAGGGAAGTTTGACTTTCTGTTTTATTCACTCATTCATTCTTACCAAGTTGAAAAGATGACCAAAATTATATGTGTATATATGTATATATATGTTGAGAAATAATACTAATAATAATAATCTGAAATAAAGATGTTTCTGTTTGGGGATTTTTTTTTCCTTTTTTTTTAAATAGATTTAGATTGAAGCAAAGAAATATTGTTTAATCAAAGGAAAGAAAACAAACAATTATTAACTGAATGCATAATAGAACAAAAGATCAATCATCAACAACATCAAATTGTTTTGCGTTTTGTGAATCGGTTGCTTCCTACTTACATCCAGACGTTTCAGCGTTTACACACATACCTGATCGGCAGTGGATTTGTCGTGTCATCGAACCCCCAGTTGTAATTCCAAACAGAAAAAAAAAACTCTGAGAGAAGACAGCGGGGAAGACAAAAGGCTGTTTGTTGTCTGGCCACTGACACTGTGGACTGACGTGTCGGTGGTACTGATCCGTCTGTGAGTTTTTGGTTTGTGTCCTTCGCTGATTTCATCCTGCTCAGGATGTTCCTCCGCTGCAAGTCGCTGTCTGTAGGAAAGTCGCAGGTGCACATCAGGGATTCGCTCCGTCAGTGTCGGTGTGAACCTGTGAAAGAGCACCCGGACAGCTGCTCCACAGCTGCTTGGCTCTAACCAGCCAAAAAAACAAAAAAACAAAACATTGTTAGACATTTCGAAGAGTCGCTGACCGCGAGATGATATATTATATAGGTCGTGTATGCAGACGCTTGTGTTTCTCGTGCAGAGTTCACCAAGAGGCCAAGAGGGCGGAGAGGCTTCTTGAAGAATCGTCACTATTTGTCACACGTTTGCTGTGTTCAAGATTTGCACTTGAGTGTACATGTTGCCAAAAGACTGATCTGACAAGTTGCTGCATATTTAATATCATAGCTAGTGTGAACTTTCAGTCGTGTGCAACTACGCATCTGGAGCACTTTTATTTTTTACCTTTTTGTCTACTCCATGATGTCGGCATGAATATTTCAGGGATTGCCTTCATTTACCCTCATGTGAATGTTTATTTTATGTTGCATGACGGCCGCGGTACGACAATAAAGTTCATCTGGATCTCTAATTAAACTTTAAGCTCGCACCTCAGTTCTTTCCTGTTTTTCCTTTTCCTGTCTTGACTGTCTGTTGCCATTTAAAGGAACTTATAGACCCCACCTGGCATCAGCTTTGCAGCTGCGTTATTTACTCTCTGCATAATAACGCTTATATTCCCAGGAGTGAAGGCGTCGGACGCAAAGAACTCATTGGAACTCATTCAGTTCTGGTGAAGCCCCGGCTCGCATCACAGCTGCTGTCGGTCGCTCCCGCTTCTGCCCCCCGCGAAGTCGCACTCGCACTCTGTTTGGCGTGCCGTGTGAGACGTTTTATCGGCGCCCTGGCAACTTCATCATTTCGCTTGCATGCGACACGCTGCGAGGCAGTTACGTCGGTTATTATGGTGGAACGGGCACCGACTGTGAGTTGAGAATCTAGTTTCGGGAACTGCAGCCGTTTAAACGCATTACGCCAAGTGGTGGGGCGGGGGGGGGGGGACTGACCTGCTCGTTCAGGACATTCACTGTCTTCCAAATGTGTCGAGGGAGAGCAGTCTCGTGTCAGGAAACTCCGTCAGCCAACATGTCGGCTCGGAAGCAGCTCTGCTCAGTCGCACTTCCATGTTCATTTGTGAGGAATTCTTCAATCAGAATCTGTGATTGAAATTGTGTTTTCAGTTTACAGATCACTGACAGAAAATTCTAATTTTCTTCCTCATTTCTGATTGAAATGTCCCCACCCACACTGGAATGATCAAATTACAGACGAACGTCGGTTTGCAACGTTTTCTTCCTCGAGAAGTTATTCTGTCGCGGCTTAAAATTTTGCCCCCCCCCCCCCGCTTGGAGCTCTGACAGAAATTGAGGCGTTTTAAGCGCAACGGCGAGAAACGACGGGACTTTCCTGCCAATTTGAACATCAATTTCCCTCTCCGGCACGGCCGTTTCCTCCTTGATTTGACGTCGCATTTGCGGTATGTAAATTGTCGGTCGGCAAATCAAAGGAAGTGGGCAAACTGACTGATGTAAAAAGCAGTGTGGGGGTGGGGGGGCGGATAGAGGGGGCGGACCTGGTGTTGCAGCTGATTTGATTTGACCATTTCCTACGTTTGGTTCATCTTTATCTTGAAGTGCCACGTTGGCGACGAGGTCCGCATGTGTCCTTGTCGGACCTGAAGTGGAAGAAATCAAGGCTGTGACGCAGAGGTTTTGACCGACGGGCTCGCTCTCGGTGCCACAGCTGGTAATATTCTCTGATCCACGTGACCATTCTGGAGTTTCACAGAGGGAAAGAAATGCGCCCATGCAGCGGACTCCGCTGAGGGCAACCGGGACGCCTGTATTGATCAGAAAGACCATGACACCGCATACATCTTATTTCTCGTGTTCCATCGGGTGTGAAATAACGACACGGTCCGTCCCTGGGGTCACCCAACAACTGCTGCCTCCTTGGGAGTGTAAACGCTGGCAGCTGTGTCCTGCTCTCGCCGGGATTTTGGCTAAAAATGTGGAGCTGAAACCGCTGTTGGAAGACTGGAGGAGGATTTTTGCCCGCGTCGGTTTATATTGTAGCTGCTTCTAATTCCACCTCATTTCCACGCCATTTCTCTCTCTCTCTTTTTTTTCATTTTTATTTTTTAAATTGGTGGGAGTCTGGTTCAGTGGCCTCAACGCGCAGCTGTTAACCGGCTGGATTGCGTGGAGATCGAGACTAACAAGAGAAACAATCCAGGATCCCGACAGTGTTGATTTATTTATTTATTCAGCCCCGCCGACGAAGAAGCGCCGATCGTGTGGATAATTACTCAAGTGCCCGTTTTGTTCTCAGCGGCGACGGCAGCAGCGGCCTCGTCCCTCCACTCAAAGAGAGCCACTGAACACATTGAGCCGCGTGTGTCGTATTGATTTCCCACATTCGGTCTAATTCATCGAGCCCCGCTGTCTGAATGGCTCAATTTTGTCCCCCAATTTCGCTGCACTGTGGTGATAGTCTCCACCCTGTCTGTCCGTCTGTCTGTCTGTCTGTCTGTCTGTCTGCCTGTCTGTCTGTGAAATCCAGATCAACTATTGGGACGATACGAATACAAGCATGACCCATAGCAGCCAGTAATTGGCTGCCTTCTGCTTCAGATCGGTTCCTCTTGGTTCTTTGCGGACATGACGTGGTCCCATGTTGACCCGGGAGGATTTTTTCGCTGTGTCATTTTGAAGCTTTGAATGGTGCCTCTCTTCTTTGTTTTCCGCTAGATTGTATTGACTCAGGAACGGTCTTTATTAGTTCAATTGGGTGGAATAAGCTCTCTGCTATTTTATTGTGAATAAAATCGATTTTTACATGTTTTGGATTCTCAGTCTCCTCAGAAATGCTTTTTAATCCACAATGTGATCTGAAATATAAAACGTGTTTTGGCTATTTGTCAGACTGACAGGGTTTTTATTTTGTTTTTTGTTTAATCATGAGTCAGAGCCGTAGTCATTATTCATGCTGGCAGTATTCAGAGAGATGATGAGGGCGAGCCTGTTAGCCAGGTCTTGTTGGGTAGAATAAAGCGCCGCGGTGGAGCAGCGTGGCTCAGGAGGGACGGCTGTTCCACTGAATATCATCACCGCTGGTTGGTTGGGGATCGACACGTCGCACCTCCAGCGTGATATTGCTTTTATACAACAGCCTCAGAAGCTTCACTGCGGCCTGGCTGCTGACGCTAATGAAAACCCCATGAGAAGGCTTGTAGCCTCTGCGGCGAGCAGACTGGACGGGCTGATAGTTGTTTGGCTGAATGCAGACCAAAGAGAGCAAATGTTGTGTCTGTTGTACCTGTAACTAGTGAGAATGACCTCTAGTAACCTAGACTTACAGTCGCTCATAGGTTTTGACATATCGGTTGTATGAGGCGCTTTATTAAAGATGAACAATAGTTCATATGCTGCTTCTATCCTACGTGAATCAAAATTGTTTTTCGTTGTTGTTTTTTTTTTGGGGTTATTTGTTTTTATTGATATCACTCCTACATTAACAATTGTATCTTTTTCGTCTCATATTGTTGTTTAATCTGTGTTTTTTGAAAAGCCACCTATGAACAGGTGTCAAAAATTAGCACATATGCTAAGACACAAAAGCATAGCATCTGATCCGTCTACTGCGATAGTGTTGTGTTTGCGATGTCCATATCAAAGAAAAGAAACATAAACATTGTGGAGTGTAAAATTCTGGTTAATTTACTTTTAGTCCTTCGATGGAAGCCTCTACAGACGCGGCTTCACTTTCTCTTTACGTTCAAGTCAGTTTTGTCACCTTTTCTCACCTGATTGTGTGTCCTTTCCGAGTCCGGGTGTTGATGCGGCGGCCCAGATCTCGCCCCTGTCTAAAAACACACAACACGGCGTGTTGCCCGCATCAGCAGGTGGCGGAGGGGTGGTGGTTGGCGGGCGTGTCAGCGAACGCATCGCTGGCCGGCAAAGCAAATATTTCCATTTTCAACACGGCAACGCGACCCGCACCCCCCAGTGTCACTGTTTGCATGCCAAACAGGCCTTTGGCTCTCGTGCACGGAGGTGATCAGTATCTGATGGCCCATCGGTCACGCTGTTGAAACGCACGTTTCACTTTCTTGCATCAGTCGCTTCTGTCGCACACTACCCGCGCGCTGCTCTTCGACGACAGGATCACTGGAGTGCGAGATGGGGAAGGAACGCACGGAGCCAGGAAGATGTGATGAACGGGGGGGGCGTTGAGGGCTTGGGAGCAGACGGAAATAAGGGGATTTTAAAGTGAGTAATGTTCTATGACAGGGATTGGACCTAAATCGTCCGCAGTTTGACTCGTATGGGCCCTCCGGGTGTTTCAGCGAGTTCTCCAAGTAGTGCTTCCCTTGAATACGTTGGCATCAATTTTTATGAGGGATCAACACATCTTAGAGAGAAACCAAAAACATGGGAAAGAAGATGTTCGACCATAATCAACAATTTATTAACAATTTATACTTAAATACACAGAATAATAGATTTAGTGAGTCATCGTAAAATTTCAGGAAATTGAAAGTGGTCAAGGTGAAACTGGCTTGAGCCACCCCCTTGTTGAAGGCAAGATGATAGTTTGTCAATGAATAAATAATTGTGCCAATGTTTGGCAGGCAAATCAATATTTAAAAGAATCAATGAGTCCAAACTGTGAGTGTTCAGTCCGTGGCACTCTGAGCGGGAGGAGCCTTGAGCAGGCTTTGAGTGCTTCTCTTTAGTATGCAAATGGGTCGCATTGGAGATAAAACAAGGTTTAGAACCACTCATGACAAAATAAAATGGGAAATAAAATTGACATTGGAATAATAATAATGCTCGGCCTGTGCGCTCTCTTTGATGCAATCGGCTCTGCTCATGGTAAATAGATGATTTTAAAATGAGCGGAGATGGTGTTGGATGAATTTTTCATGAGGGTGATGGTAAATCACATGAGACCCGCCTCTCTTCTTGGTAGAACCTTTAATGGTTTTGCCAAGAAAATCAATTTATTATGTCTACAGGGGTTTTTTTTCGCCTTGGAAATGCTGGGAAACAATTGGTGACAAGCTAGCTAAATGGAAATGTAATGTATTGGTTCTATAGCACAGGAATGGCCAGATTGACACAGGATGCTATCGTTGGGTACAAGCCTTATCGTTTAAAAAGGCTAACACTGGGGATTATTCTGGTGGAATACCCAGAATTAACCCCGCCGGGAGATAAAATCAACTCTCACTGACACATTGCCGGCGCACAATAGGGGTCTGCACTTTAAACAAACACCAGCTGCAGTGTTTGATTGTCAGAGAGGATCCATTTACCCCGGCGCTGCTGTTGTTTTTACTAATAATGGGCACAAGTGCCTGGGACTGCCATAGTATTGAGTTTTCAATTCGGCCCCAGGGAGGAAACGGGATAAGTACTCATTATCAGCAGGGTGATTGTGCTCAACAGCGCCTATAGTTTGGTTCCACTTCAGATGAACCGATGCAGGTGAGAAGAGTTGCTCCGAGCTACCTGCATGACGGGTGCGAGAAGAATGTGAATGGGACGCGTCAGCAGATGGAGAAAACATCCAAACACATGATTTAATTTTCTTCTGTCTTTTCCACTTCACATTTACTGTTTTACCTCCTTTTACCTATAGCTGCTTTTGCTAGTAATTCCTGATTGCTGGCTAATGATTCAGATTATTTCTATCAATAAACATAAGACAAGTTTTTTTTTGGTCAGTTAAGTCATCAAACGGTCCACTTAAGTGTTAGTGACGAATACAAAGAGTTTTAAGAACATTTTGCAGGGTGTTTTTTTTACATTTAAATTTATCCCCATCCATCTGCCTTAAGCTTGCTTGCTTTGAAAGCTTAACGCTGGATTTTACTTGGTGGAAGAACATGTGAGCAAGACAGGCTGAGGGAAAAAAAACTTTTCTTTTGAATGGGGCTTTTTTTTTTTTTCTCAACCTTTTTCCAAACACCGCTGCTGCCCTCTGCAGTTGCAGGCCAGTCCATCAGATCAATACAGTTTCAGTCATCAGTCAAGCATGTGGTCGGGCAATCAACTGGAAGTCGCATTTGTCACTGTAGCCAGTCGCCGTGAGAAGCTGTTCATTAGCAGTGGCAGCGAGTCGATCAACAGTTAAGCGAGCAGATGCTAATCTGAGCTCATTACTACCAGAAGTCTCTGCAGTCGGTCGATTTTACCGTGTAGATTATTCTGAAAATCCAGTTACATTATTTTAATTGACAATGAGTGATCTCCAACCTTGACGCGGTACATTTTTTTCAACAGCGTGAATGCGTAGGGTCGGATCCACCGCTAACCCACCTTCTCTTTGTTTCTCCGCAGAGTCGACAACTTCCCCAGAACAAGAGTCATATGGTGAGTCTGTTTCCTCTTCAGCATCGAGCATGCACCACATGACCACTTTCAAAACTATTTTAATAATGGAGAAGCAAACTACAAATCGAACAAACTAAACAAACTGCTGCTCCAAAATGTTCAGTAAAAATATTTTTGCTTTTCAAAGAATTCCATCAATACTTCATCCAACTGAGATCAGTTGGGGAGAAAAAGAATGAAATTATGACTGATTTTAGGCTAAAGAGTTGTTATTATAAAAAACACACACATACACACACATATTGGTGTAATAACAATAAAGAAATAAAAATGTATAAACTTTTGCCTTGGCAGCGTGACAAACAGTGATGTGCTTCACCGACTAGCACAAAATGCAGAAGTGCTGTCTTTGCACAGCTCGGGGGGGTTCATGGAGCGAGAATAGTGTTAATTATTAGGCCTCTCTTATTATTTTTAATATATACATACATATATATTTCATAATTTCAACATAGATGTTCACTTCAGCACAAACTGTACTCATTGTACACAAACGTGGAGGTACAGGCGGTGTGTAGTCTTGGGAAATGAAACAACACAAAGCTTCAAAAACAAAACAAAAAAGCCGTATCTGCTGTGTGCCGCTGATCTCTCAGTCCCAACATCCACACGTGATGTGATAAAAAAAAGAAAAAAAAAAGGCACTGGTAATCAATCGCTGCTGTGGGTGGGGGTGGAAGGTTTCGCTGCATCGCTTTGTCACTGCCAACATTCTCCGCCAGATTCAGAAAAACTCCTTGGTTATCTCACTAGCTGGGCGTCTGCAAGGCGAGTTCACAATGTGTCCTCGCTTTCCCTTCAGATTCTGTTGTTAAAAAAAAAAAAAAAAACATTCATGCATGTAAAGAAAGACTCCCGGCTTGTCTGCTTTCTCAGGGCACTGAGACCCCCCCAATCTTATGTTGGATGTGCATCACCTGCATCTGACAGTTTCTTAGACGACTTGTTTTCAGCTCCTGCTGTGCACTGCAGCGATAACCAAGGTTTCCACCTCGACATCCAGTTGAGTCAGCGTGACCTGTATTCACGTGTTGGTCATGGAGGGGAGGAAATATCTAGGCACATATAATAATATCTCCCCAACACGTATTCCGTCGTTCCGGTATTTAAGATGAGGATTTCAAAGTACAGTACATCATAATTAATTTAATCTGACTCCATTTGAAAAGTGACTTTACTTTTATACATTGATTGAACGAACGACTCGACTAATAATTAAGAATATAGATGAAGAATATAATTAAATTCTAATGATCTGACTTGAATCTCCAGTTCAGGGATGGCTCATATAAATTAACAAAACTACCGGTATTCAGTTTGTTCATTAAACATGGAAGAATAGCCTTGATGTCTGGGTCGGAGTATTCAGAGGTTCTCGAACATGATACCCAATCTTATCTGTCCAATTCAGAGGTTAAGGGTTTGAATAATGTCCAGTGAAACTTACCATATAACTAAGGTCATTGGGATTCTGATTAACCCCTATGTTAGTTCAGTGATGGCAGATATAGACAAGTCATTCAGTGACCTTCTTAACATGGACGAACAGCCCAGACATCTAGGTTGAGATATCATACTCAATCTTTTCTATTCAACTCGGAGGTAAAGAGTACAAGCATTACTCGGATAAATTTACCATATAACTGAAGACTAAATCGACATCTAATGTCAGATTATTTTCCTCATAGAACAAAAGTCTCAACAAGTTAATATTGAAAGGAAATGGATGACATACCAATTTATTGCAAAGTTCAGAGAGAAAATGCAGCAAAATTATCACAGACCGGTTGTGTAGAAATGGTGGCAAGCAGACCAAGAAGAAGGAACAGGAGCAGAAAAAAAAGAGACCCTGAGATTCTTGTTCCTTCCCTTTAAATATCGTCCCAGAACAGAGACATTTCTAAAATGCATATTTAAAAGATTCAAATCAAATATACTCTTCCTACTCGGGAACCTTTTGGCCCTCAGGGGTTCCTTTCCCGCGACATGTAAATCACGTCAGTTAGTTACAATAGGTGAAATTAACACAGCTGGTTATGTCTGGGAAGAACTTCCATTGTTCGATAAAACAGTTCAGGATGTGGATGTGACTGTCTTACAGTCACGTTAATGGCAGCATCAAGTCAGCTTCTAAAATCTAAAACCTTACGCTCTCGATGCGAGTCACTTGCAGACTTTTCTCCCCCCGGAGTCATCGGAGCTTCACTCGATTCATCTCCTGACCTCGATAACCTGTTGTTTCGTGCAGCTCGGGCCATCTGTGTGCGATGGAAATAGCCGCGGCAGCGCTCGTAAACGCTCCCTTCTTGGCAGGCAGTGTCCTCGTGTGGCGGGCCGAGCGTGTAACTGTAAATACGGGGGCAAGAGCAGATGGAAGGCGGCACGAGGATGGTGGGTCTTGGCAGCGGGTAGCGCCTCCAAGAAGTGGGACGTCTCAGGTCACTGGCGAACTGGTAGCGCCATTGAAACAGTGATGAAACTATGACTGTGGCCTTTGAAGCCCCGTCTTGAAAGTCATGCGCGTGAGTTATCACTTGTTGTGGACTTTCTCCGGCTGTGTTTGTGCAGTTTAACACTATGTACACCAGTGGTTCTCAAACTTTCTCTGTCACGCCCCACCTTGGAGGAAGAAAGTTTTTCATGCCCCCCCAAATTTGACGTGGCTGTGTCTTGAGGGATCCCGATGAACCTGCAAGTGGTCCCATGTCTCTACGACAAAGTTGACTTTTGACCCCATAGACTTGCATGGCATTAGGGCAGTGATTCTCAAATTTTCTCTGTCATGCCCCACCTTGGAGGAAGAAAGTTTTTCTTTCACTTTTCTCTTCATTTATGAAATCGTTTATTTTGTACAAATAAGCAACTTTAGCAAATCGCTCTTTGTGACATCAAATCCTGAATATTATTTTTTAAACAAGAATACTCCTTTCGTTTTTCTGCTGTGCAAATAAAGCAGCGTTTTTCTTAGCTACAACCTACTGAACACTTTTTGTTAATTGTTCCCCCATGGAAAAAGTTCAGACGTGAAAACATTAGTTCCCCCGGGCGCCCCGTCTCCCTCCCGCCCGGTGTTTCGCGCCACCCACTTTGAGAAACACTGATGTACACGATCTACAATTCCATTTGGCTAACAGCCCACAGACAGTGTGTGGAAAGGTTGTGTCTGTCCAAAAGACGCAAAACCAAACAGAAAAACACTACAATGATCAAAAGGTGACTCATCTGCCTACCATTTCTTCTCATTTACATAGATGGAGACCATTGGCACTGATGTTCATAGATCACAGCCAAAAAAAACTTGCCCGGAACTGTTTCCTCTTTCAATGATAGCTTAGATTTCTCTTCAGACAGGGTGTGAGTGACGGTGCAGATGGGAATCAGCAATATTTAAAACCTCCAATTCCTGCCATCAAACTGCCGTACCAGTAAGATTAAGGAAAAACATACAATAAAACAATAATTAGTGTTTGACTTCTGTCGATGCATGCATAATTTCACAGAGCACATAAAATTCTGTCAATAAAATTGAACAAATTGTTCTATTTTATGTTATTTTAATTACTTCAGTTTGTCTGTTCTGGGCCCCAGGGCTAAAAAGCCAAACACTCGTTTGTTGACTGTGAAAGTGAGAAACAGGTCCAGAGGTGTCCACGTACAAGACTTTGGGACTGAGGGGTCAGATCGTTCGCCGTGGCCTTCACCGCCCTGGAAATAATTGGACACAAGTGTAAAGGCCAAACGCAAAGGATCAAACAAAAGACGCTCCAGGAAGAACAGCCCCTGACAGTTACAGAAAGTCTGGCATGAAACACCGTGTGGAAGAGTCTGGGCTCAGTTTTAAGTGACCAGTCGCACTCTACTGCTTTCCTTTCTTTCTTTCTTTTTTAGGCAGGTATTGGTTAGCGGGCAGTGACCATAAAATGACCAAAGGCTGAGAGTCTGCGTTCATGTTTCGGGCTCATCAGAGAAGCACTCCATCCAAAATAATAATGAGGATGCTGGTTTTTCTCTGATGTAAATGCTAATAGCTGAATGCTAATTGAGGCCTGGCTGCTACAGTGTAGTAGCCTCCAGCACAGCTCTCTCATTAAATCTGAGTCATAACACCAGTTGTCACTCACACTCACTCAGTATCAAACGTCCCTTTATTGAAAAGCAGGACACACATGGGCAAAGGAAGTAAATCATTCTGTTACTTAAAATGATGTTACTGGTTATTGTTGTTGTAATTGTTTTCGCTAAACTTGATTGTTCTGACTTTCTTTTGTTACTTTTTCCACGGGCTTGTGAATTATGTGTGTTTTCCAAAAACATCATTAGTGGTCGTGCAACTTAACTTTGGTGGCCATCCGAAGCGACTGCTTCAGCATTTAAATTGCTCTGATTAATGCACTGACTGTGTCTCTCACAGGTTATTTCATAACGCTGTCTGCTGTGAGTCTGCAGCAACAGCAGCAACACAAACACTCTTAATCTCACCTTAATCTCCATCCAGAGGAGTTCAATTGGCAGTGTGCAGACCCGATTTAATCGTTGACCCTACTTAAACTAGTTTGTTCGCAAGCAAGTCTTAGCCCCATCGTTGAACACTTGAAAGCTTAGTTAGCAGATAACTCACCTCATGTCTCACCTGCAGCTGTTCTCCCATAGAATAACACTGGCTGACCTGATTTAAAGAGCCCGTGCGTGACTTTTCACGGCTTGGGAGCGCAGCTCAGCACAATGTAAACCAAAACAAAGAGGCTTTGCATTCCTCTTATCTCCAGTCTTGTCTACAAAGCAGTGAACACTTGCCGTGCTAGCAAGGAAAATGTTGACTGATATATACTGTAAGCATTTGATGCTGCAAGCGTATGAAGGTCAAGTAAACAAGCTGCACTGAACAGACCTGAAGTTCCCACTGATTATTTAGTAAGCAAGTATGTTGCCCATTAATGTATTGATTAACTGCGTAGTCAACTAATACTGAGTTAATCGTAATTAGCCAGAAGTAATAAATATACAAAAGAAAATGTGACAGGCCACTAATAATGGATAACTGATCGGTTTGCTTATTTATATGGAACGTTGCTCAGGCTGCTCTCATATCAAGAAACATTGTTTTCTGTGTGTGACACCAAAACAATCCAGGCAAAAGGCCCTAACGCGAGTTTAAAATGAAATAAATGATAAATCAAGATGGAAAAGTTTACTTTGAGGCAAATTGAAATTCTGATGATTTTGTCTTGGCCTAGCAGCAGCAATCCCTAATAGCCAGTGCTTGCTGACCTCCAACAATCATTACAACTTGCCCTATGGTTGCCATTCAGACATTCGGACACTATTAGTCCTGGTTGCTGAAAGAGAATAAATCACACAAAACATCAGCCAGGTGTTCCTCAGTTTGATTTATTCCGTGTTGTGCATGGATTAAAGAAGACTTTATGGAAGATTGACGATGGAATGAGGACATATTTCCACTTGCTCTGTAAGGTTATGACATAGCCGGGTTACCCTGCCTTGGCACCATTAAAAAGAACGGCAGGGTGTCTCTGAGATTTACAACAGCAGCTTCATATAAAATGTCGCCAGCTTTGTGGAACCTCTTGGCTGTGCCGCCGCCTTAAATCATCCACAGCATCATCACCAGCCGCCCTGTGCGTTTGTGTTAGAGGTGAAGAGAGGTGAATTACACACATAACTTTTCCCGCAAGGCCTCCCTGTTATTTCAGCCCGGCAACATTAAAAAAAAAAAACATTCTTCAAATGTCTTGATGTCTTGATTAGCCCTGAATCTTTTGAACAAGAGAGAAGCAAAAGGTTGGCGAACGCTTATTTCAGTGCCGCAGCGCAGCATTCCTTCTCAAACGCTCATTAACGTGGTCGTTCTTGATAACTGTGGTGATTATGCGCCTCCGTCTGAAGCTGCTGCTGTGCCGTGATAAATGGGACAAAATAAAATCTTTGGCAGGGCCGCGAGATGTGTCGTTTTGCCGTTGGAACATCTCCCCAACAGCTCAGTTTTTGCTGTTGTGCAGGAAAGCAGAGGGACAAGAAATTACAATCAACTATCTCCTATTGTTCAAAGTCACTTTTTTTTTGTGTGTAGTCTCTTACAACGTTGCGTCTCTAGCCTGTCAGTGAACTCCCCAGGGAAAAGACATTCCTTGATTTCTTTTGTTCACTCCAATTTCTGGCTTCTGTGCGAAATGACGCCAGTTGTGGAAATCAGTCCTTTTGTGATCCTCGAGATCACCTCATTTTTTTTCACCTTGCTAACATGTGAAAGTTTTAAAAAAGCACGAGCTTTCGCAGGAGGCGGTAAACAGAGCAACATTAGTTACATTGTATAATTGTGTTAGACTGCCCTCCAGCAGCCCAAGACAAAAAAACAAAACAACGTCCAAGTCCCTTCAATTCCCTTTCTGCCACTTTCTGCTTTCTGATACTCACTTTAAACTTCAGTAAGTTGTCTTCACCATGTCTATATGATTTGCTGCCTGTTTATTTATTTGTGTGAGCGAGCAATTGAACGTCGTGCCTAAAAGTGGCCGCTAATGCACCTTTTCAGAGCCTCCGAGCCTCTTCACTCAAGGACCTTGAAGCTGACTCGAAGAAAAAGTGCCGGGTTCTAATGAAGTGCTCCTCAGTGCTGGCCGGTTGAGGAGGAGTGGCGTTAAGAGGCCTCTAATTGGTCACCTGTTCCTCCTCCGTCTGTCGTTAGTGGCCACTTCCCAAGCAAACATACCACAGTGAGCTGAAGGCGAGGAGAGAAAGGAGACCTCGTGAACACGATGGGCAGGGACCATTTGCTGTGTACAAAGACGGACGGAGCTTTTGGTTTCCAAGACGAGGCCAACGCGGAAGTGGCAAAAACCTGCATTCTATGGTTTAACCAGCAGGGACCACAAAGAATGGTTGACGAAAGACCGAAAATGTCAGACTGTCAATATGGAAAGGAGCACAAAATTCAAACCTTTACAAACTTGTTCAAGATATTTGGTGAATAATTAAATGGTGAGGCGTAACAGCCAACTGTAGTTGGCCCAACACCATCTGGGCGGGTGTTGGGCCATCCATTGCATGGAATCTTCCATGTTCTAAACAGACTGGAAACTCATTATGACCAAAATCTATGCTTCAGAACGCCTGTTAACAAACTGTCACCGTAACTCCGTCCATCTTTGTAGACAATCAATATGGCAGAAGAGGAAGTCATTCTTGATTCCCAGTCATGTTTTATTTTTTGTAGTGGATTGGCTGTTGGCTCTTAGGGCAGCCGGGCAGAGTCAAGACCTCCGCTGCGATGCAGAAGGCCGAACGCGGCTCCAACCGAGTCCTGAGGATCCCGCGTTTGACCCGGCGCAGATGCAGCCCGATCTGCTCTGCGGCTCCTTGCAGAAGGGCACAGTCGGGGAGACGTGCGCTGACGTCTGAGGGTGTCTTTACAGATGGACTGAGCCCGTTACTCTGTATATCCAACACACAGGCTTGCAACTGCACTGGAAGGTGAAAAAAAAATTGGCTTTTATTGGTGTGTTCAGTGCTGCATATTAAACAGATCATTTACACAGCAATTCTAATAATGATGCACACACACCCTCTCTCTCTCTCACACACACACACACACACACACACACACACACACAGACGCAGCTAACGTGTACTCATTTGGTTTGCACTTCATTAGCCTTCCCTCGGACAAATTGAAAAGCCTGGACTTATAGAGGGGGTAATGTTGCTTGCAACTAGAGTCATTTAACATTCCAACTAGGCCGATATGATGTAATCAAGCTCTATTTCATCCAGCCACTGGAGACTCTTCAATTAGGCCCCGCACACACCTCACCGCGTATCACATAGGGATGAATTGTAATGAAAGAAAATCAGGCGTTTTCAACACCGATCACACCACCAAAAACTGGGAGAAAGAAAATCAGAATATTAATATGTGGCTAATAATTTTTTGCATCCTTCCAGAATTTGAAATACAAGGTAACTAGATTACATATTCACTTAGATGTTAAGATAAGATTATGTCATTAAACAATTTATGGAAGCGCATAATTCAATATGACTTCCTCTAAATTGCCGGTGATGTTTGTGCACTTCCTTACGGTGTTTTTTTGTCTTTTTGAAATCAGAGCTAATACACAAAATGTTTTGTGGAAACGGGGTTGGCGGAATAACTCTTACTGAATTACATTACATTGCATTGCATTACATTTACGTTATTTTGTCTTGGTCGAAGAGCAGCATTTCTCAAGGCCAAAGTCTAAACTGCGAGAATAACTTACAACTTTTGCCAGATGACACTAAATTGTACATTTTCAAAGAGAGAGCTGACGTCAACATGCTGGAGGTTATGGCTAAAATCGTGTCGTCAAAGTCACCATTCAGAGCCATTTGAATGACTCCACATGAGCAGTGTGGAAACGGGTTGTGCTTTTCATCATATTTTATCAAGTTGAAGTATGGGATCTCCTCCATGTTACTCCTGCATTGTCGGTGGATTGAATTGTTCCCCTCAATGACACTTTACAGTGGTTATGCCAACTGGAAGATTGGCATAACCAGGGAACAGAGATCTGTGCAGTGGCTGGGAAGAAATGGGTGAAATTTCATGAATTGTCTACATGGACAGTAGTGAAGAGACTCTGCTAGGTCTTCATTAGCGACACCGAGCAGAATGCTCCAGTGATGCAGATAGTTATTTATTGGACAGCAGCATATTTCAGAATAGCACGCAAGCTGCAATCTGCGGAGTGGGCGTGCAAGTGCAAGAGTTCCTTGCAAATCATGTTTTAAAGGAAATGTGTGTTTGTTACCTCAGAGCATTCTAATGCATTCAGCAGCAGGGGGTGATTTGAATACTGAAGCGTTCAGCGTATGTCGGTGGTTTGTATTCATTGCTCGGAATTCTGCAGTTGAACTTACAGATTGCAAATCATAAAACAAACTAAGCATGTGGAAAATTGGGAAGTTTACTATTTAAAAAAAAAAAAAAAACGGGAAGTGGTGACTGGTTTTATTCGCCCATAAAACAATTAGAATATTTTATCTGGGAACATGGTTCCCTTTTTTTTCTTCCTTCTCTGTACTGTGCCCACTTGCAGACGCATGAGTACTCTGCCTTTAAACCAGCATGATGAAGTGCAGTGGGAATAACGTCTTTATACCTTAAATTATGTTTCACTCTGAGAAGAAGGAATAAAATGATCCTTGTGTTAAATGCTTCAATTATGTTGTTGTTTGCCGGTTAATAGAACGTGTTTTAACATCGCTGATGTCTGCGTCTCAAAGCAATCGTCCCATCGCTCCGCTATCTCTTCTATAGACCTCGCGCACCAAGCTTTTTTTCTTTTTTTCTTTTTTTTTTTTACAGAAAAAAGGTTGCGTTTCAAAAGAAGGCTTTCAGAGAAGCCAGTTTCCACAGGCAATTTACAAGGCCACGCGCTGGACATAACACTTGAGTGCCGCCTGATGGGAAATCGGGAGGCTGTTGGTGAAAGCCGCAGCCCAGCCACACTTCAGTATGTTCGCCGGTGCACTCACGCTCCTGCGGTGCCGCACACAGCGATGGTCGGGGCTTATCGCTGCCAAATCAATAGAGAGGAACACACAGAAATGGGCACACTTTAATTATGGGAGTCAGTCTGGTTCTGGGAGCGCTGACGGCAACGCAGCGTTGTTTTGGAACTGTAATAAGGGCAAATGAGGACCAAGTGCTGCACCTGAAGGCCGCATTTAGAAAATTACATTTGGTATCTTTCGGAGCCATTCGGAGTCGCAGTGAGCTCCAGGTCCTCGCGCAAGCTAGCCAGACCTCAGGGTTACAGATGAAAACACTGCTTTTATTGCGCATTCATGACAAAAGTAAAGTGGATGGATGGGTGGATGGATGGGTGGGTGAGTGGGTGGTTAGCTTGGTTGAGCTGGTGGCTTGGATGTTTGGTGCAGATGCGGGCAGTGAATGCGTATCGAAGCTTCAACAATCACAAAACCCTTAAATTATTTGCTTGCAGTTGTCGCAACAGTTTTTTGTTCCTTCCTTGTGTAAACACTAAATGTAGTCGCGACCGCCTCAGGAGAGGACAGAGTGTGAAGCACAATGCCACAATGATGGGGGTGGGGGGGAGGAAGGGAGAGAGGTAGGCGGGTGAAACTAATGAAATGAGAAGCAAGCGGAAGGAAAAAGGGGGAGAGAAAAAAAACCAAAAGCTCGTCCCAGCAAGAGTCTCAGCGTGACCCACATACGGCCACTTTAGCACTTTCTGATTATCGCAATGACAGCGGCCCTCAAAATCGCTGATTTGAAAGTGGAATCCTACAAATTTGTTCTATCAAGCGTCTTGCTGACCTACTTCGGCTATCATTCGTCCTGCTCTGCGTTCGCTCATCCGTCTTTGGCTACGGGCGATCTCAACAGGCAGAGAGGTGCTGATCGTGTTTAACCTGCCCATCCCGTCCTCTGGCTGGACGGTGCTTCCCCCGATGGCTGGATCTGCTACTGTGACACTCCTATATTAAGCGAAGGCCGGCCGTGTCAAACGACCTGGCGTGGCGGCCGGATCTCTCGGGTATCGAGTCTCCAATCTGGCTCCTCCATCTTCCCAACCTCCAGCTCAAAGCACTTCCAGTCAGGCTTCACATTTCAGCGAATTCCACCGAGTCCTCCACTCATTTTGTGAACAGAGAGGCAGCGACTGCATCAAGCTTTGAAAAAGCGCAGAAGAAGCAGTAGAAGGCTGAAGGGTGGAAGCTGCTATGAGTTCAGTTTTGTTTGAACTGGAGCCTTGTAGACGTGTCTCCACTCTTCTTCCAAGACTGAGTTCTACGAAGCTAAACTAACACCTACCATCCTATTCTTCAGTTGAGTAGACTGTTATAAATGGTTGGTTGCCCCGATCACCTTCCTCTTTGTTTTTCCTCACAGTTGAAAACACTTTCTCTTTCGCTCTTTAGCGGATGGTCCAGAGGTTTGGGTTCCACCCTGGGGTCCTAGTTTACAGATCTGTGTCTTCTAGTGTGTGTTCACCCCAAAGCCGCCTGTAACCAGAGGAGGGCTGGACGAGCCTTCTTGCCGCCAAGAGGGGGATAAAAAAAAAGGCTTGGCTTGCGCTCCCCCCCTTTTTTTATGGGTCGGTTTCTCAGCCTGCAGCTCTGCCTATTGATTCCCACTACTTGCATTACATTTCCCGCATCTTTGTACTTGGAGCAGAGCTGCATCTGGAACATTAGCCGGCAGCTAAGACTGTTTTCAAAGACAGAGAGATAATAACGATGAAAAAAACAAACAGATAGGGTAGTAGTGTATGAGACTGTGGTGTCGGTGTGGTGCTGTTTTCTAACAGCTGGAGTCGTGTCCTTCGGCCATGTCATCGTTTATTTATTGTGAGTCGATTTTTCTTTGGATTTTTTGTGGTCTTTGATGCCAGTGAAAAGGTCCCGCGTGGAAAACGCATTGACTTTCACAACTGAGGCGCCGCAGAGATGGTTGAGTTGAAAAGACTCCATTGCCATGGCCCATCAGCTGCTCGTTTGTGCATTTCTCGAGAGAAGCCAAGATGACCACTTTCACTCGAGACGCGTTGCCCCCACTCTCCCTCCCTCCCGACTCTGCGTGTGACGGCTGGTGACGTCTTGTGCCGCCTTGGAGGAGGAAATTGGGACTGGTCGCCTCTTCATTCAACAGCACTGACCTACACTTCAACCCCACCCTCCCACACTGCAACCTCTCCAGCCCCCCCACCCGCCCGCCTTCGCTGGGCCTGAGCACTTTGTTCCATTATGTGTGCAAAAATCTGCAGCACTTGAGATCTCGGGATGACCGGGGCTAATTTCAGCACGATAGGCTTTTACGGCGGCTGAATCGGGGCTGTCAGAGCTCGGCGCTTGATAAGACCCACCACCACTGCCACCACCACCACCACACCCGCCTTTTTTTTTGCTTATAAGCGTACATCCGGCCAAAGCTCCTCTATTTTTCACCCTGTTGTTGAATGAGCAAAATGTGTCACAAGCAAGCCGGCTGACTGGGTGAAACGCTGGGACGGGCAGCGGAGCGGGCAGCTCAATCTGTTGGACAGAAGCAGATCAAGAGAGGATGGCGAGGGAGACAAAAGGGGGAGAACGGCGGCGGCAGTTTATCACAGGAAGGAATTGGAATAGGGAAAGTGAAAACGCCTTAGCGCGCGCGTGTGTGTGTGTGTGTGTGTGTGTGTGTGTGTGTGTGTGTGTGTGTGTGTGTGTGTGTGTGTGTGTGTGTGTGTGTGATGGGATGGGATTGGAGGGGAAGTGAGGTTGGAGGCAGGACCACTCTGAGCATCATCTGACAGCTGAGAGGCTGATCTCCAGCAGCAGCAGCAGCAGCAGCAGGTGTCGGAGGGGGAGGCTGACTCAGACGTAGAGGAGGCAGCGAGATGTTGAGGAGCGGAGAGCCGAGCTGAGCTGAGCTGCCAGTGAGGGAGTGAGGGAGTGAGGCGGCGCCACAGGGGCAGGTAAGAGACGACGGGGGCTGAGCGACCGAGAGACGAGCCTAAACTCGTGACATGACGGACGGATTAGAGAGACAAGCGGTGCAGCGAGTGGAGGCGAGCCGAGGCGTTCTGGCTCCGTCTCGTCTCTGTATCTCTTCATCTCCATCTGGTCGCGTCTTCATCTGATGCTGAACTTTTTCCCCCCCGCCGACTCGTACCTCATACCCCTGTCTTCCTCTCTTCTGCTCGCTCTCTCTCTCTCTCTCGTCTGCTCTCTCTCTCTCTCTCTCTTTCTTTCTCTCTCTCTCTCTCGTCTGCTCTCTCTCTCTCTCTCTCTCTCGTCTGCTCTCACTCTCTCTCTCTCCCTCTCTCTCTCTCTCTCCCTCTCTCTCTCTCTCCCTCTCCCTGTGTTTCGTCGAGCTGACCAGCATCAAGTAACGAGTCTGCTTTCATTGTGCATTAGCTGGCTGCACTTGATTAGATTAGCCGATCTCGACTAAGTGGACCTGCAAAAGCTTAAGGCTTCATGTGTACTTATGTATGAGTGTGTGTGTGTGTGTGTTTGCGTGCGCGTACGTGCATGTGTGTCTGTCTAGAAGCTTTCAAACGCTAAGACCAAGCGACACAGGCCAGCGAGAAAACAGCATCCAGTTGTAAACAGCGCATCGCCTGCCTTGGTCGAACGTATCTGAACGCAAGTTGAGAAATTCAATCCAAAATTTCCCGCAGTTGAACAACAGCGTCGCCCTCCTCCGACTGCTCTCGGCGTTTGCGTCTGATGGAGCTCCGTTCCTGCGGCCATGTCAAAAATCATCAGGAGCGTCCGTCGGGTCGAGGCCGCGTCCGGCCCGCCAGGACCCGGAGTGACAGGATCTGTCAGCGGGCTGATGGCTGCTGACTGGCTGACAAGAGTGATGAGCTCCATGACGATGATGGCGATGACCTTGACGGCGGTACCAGCAGAACATAAGAGTGAAATTTGCAAAAGAAAAAAAAAGAAAAAACATTAAGAGTTGCTGTTTTTGTCTTATAGACCCCTTTTACATTTTGTATACCATGGTGACGTAGGTTCGGATTTTGGCTGCGGAAGCATGGCTGAGTTTGGCTTGTCAAGCTATGCAAGGGGAACTGACTTCCAGATTGCAGGGCTACATACATGTACACACACACATAACATACTGTACATGTAGCATACATACAGTATGTTACATACACCCACTATTGTCAGAAAAAACAGACTTGTAGAAATATTTGCAGATTTGTTACAAAATAAACACTGAAATATCACATGGCCATGAGTATTCAGACCCTTTGCTCAGTATCGAGTAGAAGAACCTTTTTGAGCCAAGACAGCCATGAGTCTTCTTGGGAATGATCCAACAAGTTTTTCACACCTGGATCTGGGAATCATTTGCCATTCCTCCTTGCAGATCCTCGTCAGTTCTACCAGGTTGGATGGTGAATGTTGATGAACCGCCATCTCGAGGTCTCTTCAGTGACGCTCAATTGGAATGCTCAGTTTGGACAGACGGCCAGTTCGAGGAAGAGTTCCGGTCGTGATGGGTACCATTTTTGTAGTCTTTGGTGTGACCCAGACGGGGGTCGAACACACAACCTCCCAGATTCAGGGTGGACCCTCTACCTTTAGACCACTGAGCTGGTAACCTCCTCTTCCTCGTCTAGATCTGTCTGAATGAACGGGTACGCTACTGAACTGAGTCTTGACTAGTAGGAGTACAAATCTTGGCGACAAAGGAGCTAAAAATCCCTTTTAAGCAGCAGTTTACGTTACCTAGAAGAACGAGCGAATGAATGACAAAATGAAAATCGTAACTCAGAAGCACAACTCTTTTAATGCCGATACAGGCGTCCATCATTTCGACAGGTGCACTCTTTGCACTAACAGCTAAACTAAACTTTGCAACTAAAAGCTCAAGTGCCGCCTCACTAAAGTTGCTCCTCCGACTCATATAAGCAACTTAATGCCACCAGGGTAATGGGGGGAGAAAGAGAGAGAGAGAGAGAGAGAGAGAGAGAGAGAGAGAGATCACATAATCAGCCTGTGCTTTTAACGTGTTAATGAGCGCAAGAGTCCTCAAGGTCTGTGTGCTGAGGAGTGCTCGCTACCGACACCAGACAAGGTTAGCTCACCATAGCAGCGCTCGCTCCAGCTTTCTGTGCCTCCCCCTGCGGCGCCCGTGGCCATCCTCTGCTCGCCAGCGCATCTGTTGAGCTGGCACACGTGCACAAGTCATGGTCAGCCAGAATGTGGCACAGGTGGGTGTGCGGTTTGGTATTTACTGCGGCTGATGATTCTTTCGACCAACCTTCAGGCTTTTGAACAGGCAGAATTGAGCTGGAGAGACACTAGTGGTTGGTCTTCAGCCTGTTTCTGGCTCCATATCTCTGAGAATTTTTTGATTCCGTCATCTGTTAGCAGCGGCTGTTTATGTAAAGGAGCGAGGGTTGGGCGTTTCATGAATTTCTGACACCTCAATTTGACGACTCAGGCCTTTGTGCGATTGAACAACAAAAACTGCATCTTGGCAACGTGACTCTGATAGTAGCTGGACAGTAACACGCAGCTAACCTTAGCTACCAAGTCAGCAGCGGTAAAAGCAGCTAGCTTACCACTCAATACAACAATTTAAAGTAGCCATACAGTTGAGGTTCACAGAGTATTTGATACTGCGTTAAAAAAAAGACTTAAGCCCCAAATCCACTGGCCAAAAAACGTGGTAATGTCCCGCTACTAATCGGCATTTGGTGGCAGTGGAATCTGCTCACCGAGCCGCGCTGTTCCGCGACATAACGGGTCAAACAACCTGGCAAGCGACCCGGGTAATAATCGGCTCCGATCGGCACTGCACCAATCGGCTTGTAATGGAATTATTGGGACACCCGGCACATCACCACCTTTTTTACCTGCCGCACGGGGTGACGTTGAGCGTAACGTGCGCTAAATCATAATATCGCGCCAGTCGCGGCGTATATCAAGCACTGATGCGAAGGTTTTCGATCAGCGCTGGATAATTGTTCATTGTCCTCTGGCTGTTTCGCCCGCTGCTCGGGCACAAAATAAACCAGTCGCCGAAACAATCGCTGCACGGCGGGAAGCGGCCGCGGAGCTGCGCGCCGCTTCAAGTCTGGCGGCAACGACGTCATCGTTCCACTACAGCCAAAAGTGACCAACAACTAAGAACACTGGCCACCGCCGGACTCTTGAATTCTGTAGAACTTCATTGTCTGATCTCAGCGCGATGACGTCATCAGACACGCAGCGGTGAAAGCGCGGGGGGTGCAGCTTGCCGGCGGGTGTGACACCCCGCTGGGTTTGGTGCGTGGACACGGAACTCAATGCCGATCGATTCCACGGCATCCCGCGTCCAAAAACAGGGTGTCATCCCGCTAATTTGAGTAGACAGAGGCTTTATAGGCAAGCAAGAAGGTTCTGCCTTGTTAGCATTGTGGCAAGTCAACAAACCTGCGTGAGACCTCTCAGTTAAATTGCCATTAACGACTGTCAAACAGCAGGAGGCTCCTGCTGTCTGTGAGCACTAGACTGTTGTGGCTCGATGTACAGTGCAGGCAGTGTCTGTGAGAGCACATTAACGGAGCTATGGCTTTCGAATGCAAACTGATGTGAACTCGTGCAGCATGTGCCGTGCAGGCTTAACATGCAGCAGCTTCTGTGTCACTTTGGAATCGGAGTTGCTCAGAACAAGGAGACTGGTTGTGCTAAGATAACCTGCTGACGTCGGGATTTGGAGGGATATTATGGACGTGGAACCCATGTGAGGTCTCGAGCTAGAAGCCTTGATTCAGACGAACCAGCGCGACAATTTACACGGTTAACAGACCTTGTTCTCTTTAACGCTAGACTCAAATGCTTCATAATCAACTTACCACCACTTCCTAAGGAGGCCCCCTGGGCTGCTTGAAACTGATTATCTGTGTCGATCCAGTTTTAAGCTTCCCAATTTGCTCAGAGAAGCAGCAGGCCTCCCCTGATTTATATTAAACATGTTTGATATTTAGGATGCGCAATCATTAGAGTCGCTGACGGGGGCTGCTCAGCACGCGCAGCTTTCAATCCTCACCTCCAGCTCTTTCTGAACTACAGACGCAGTTCTCTGACTCAGGCAAATTTGGGCTACTTTCTGTCGCTCTTTCTCACCTCCTCCCATTCTGTTTCCCACCGCCTCACCTTCTTCCACTTCATGCACAGGGCATCGCGACAACAAGACGAACTTGTAGGTTCCAGTGTTTACAGGCGCCTCTGCCCTCGCGTTCAATCATGCGAAGCGGCTGAAATCAGGTGAGGCGGCGTGCCTCAGCACAGGCACATCAGCCTTAATAAAATCTTGCGGCATGTGTCAATATCTTTGTTTGTTTTGTGTTGCGCTCATTTGCCAGCTTTGCCTTTTCTGTGCCGATGATTCAGCTTCCATTGCTGCAATTTATTGAAAATGTGAGCATCTCCAAAAGCCCACGCACTTAGCCTCAATTCTGAGGTTAGCAAGGGAGCGCAATGCAAAATGAACGGGGCTAATAGTCGGTGTAGAGGTCAGTTGGGAGGACTTTTTTGTCTAGTTTTAGTGATTTTCAGGCAACTTCAATGCATTTTCCAGACCTTAAGTTACATGGTCATTTCAATCCTGGATTCAGCCTATTGGTAACTCTTTCTATAATCACGTGGAGATCAGCGAAGCCATCAGTGTATCTGATCTAATTTAGGATTTACACTAGGTTGTTTCCTTTTTACTGCTGATTCTCTCAGTTGGGGAAAGACAGAATTTCTTTCTAGGTAAGAAAAACATTGCTTTGTTCGGCCCCTGCTGTCTAAAAAGATGGATGGGAGGGTGGGTTGGGTTGGAGGTTTGGATACGTGTGTGTGCGTTTGTGTGTGTGTGTGTGGAGGGAGGGAGGTATTTCGTGATAATGCTGGCCAAAGATAAGTAAGACACATTATGTCCCTTTATTCTTTGTGCGACTAATGAGTAAATTTCCCTCCCCAGGTGCCAAATTGCTCCTCGTAGCTAATTTAGCTCATTTGCAGATTACCTTGTTTAATTTCAGATATATCAAAGAGACACAGATTGTTTGTCTCCACGACGTGCCTGTTGATACCTTTTTTTTTTCCACGACCAACGTTCAACAGCCTTTTAAGGCCCAGTGTGTGGGATCTAGCACCACCTTATGGCCACCTCCTTAACAACTGACACGCTCTGTATTTTAAATATAAGCCTCTGACTCTGTGAGGTTTAGAAATTATTTTGTGTATTCCATTATTTATTTTTTTCCAGAATTGAACACGATTCAGTCGTGATTTGCATTGTGTGTCCTGCTCTTCAGCCGTTTAATTCCTGCTAGGTACATTTTGTGTTTCGGGTTTCTAAATTTTGTTTTCCCATTTGTATTTCATCTTTTAGTGATTCGGAGTAGGGGGAGAGCGTGGGGTGTGCGATGTTGCCTAGGTGACACACAATTTGTAAAAAAAAAAAACTTTGGCTGTACAAAAAAAAACAACATGGAGAGAATTTGTTGCTAGGTGACAGATGTTTTTTTTTTTCTGTTGTTGAAAAATGAAACTGCAAGTTCCTGCAACAGGAGCAGGGCAATAGGTCAGGGTCCCAAACGTTTTATTTATAGCGTGAACATTTTCAATGCAACTTTCCACAAAAGTATGAGTAAAAAGCGAAGTCTGAAGGCAAGCTTGAAGAGAATGGATGACAAGTCTCGGGGCAGGATTGATAGCGCCGGCCGCTCTAATTTCATATCTGCAGATCTAATAGCATTTCTAGAGATTTTCCTGGTTTTAAATTGAGAGTTTGATGAAATTGAATGTGTAGGGCAGCACCACAAGATGCAATTTTCTCCCGAGCTGTTGGCTGGAATGATCTTTATTCTTCTTGAGCAATGGTGTTTAGACTGAGCGCCGTATGTTCTCATCATGGTTCTTCAGCGACGAGGAAGTAGAGGGCACAATACTGAAGAAAAACATGAAGAAAACCAACCAGAGCCGATCTTAGCAAAAACCACATTGAGATTAACCCGACATTATGTAGCGTGTGAAACTAGCAACAGCTAATGATATAAAAATAAAAATAAAACACTTAAAAGCAGTGCAAGTTGAAATGCCACATTGGCCATTCATCCAGTCCAGCTTAGCTCGATAGATTAGCCCAGTTGAAACAATTGCAACATACTGATGAAGGCATCGCCGCTTGACTCAATCCAGTCACATATTAGTTACATATTCATATATTCCAGAATGTGGCATCAGGGAGGAGAAGTAGAGGTAATTTGGGGGTTTTGGGGGTTGTGGCTGCTCTTGTTAACTGCCAAATAGATGTTGAACTCACCATGGCTGCAATATGTATTTTGAGCTGATGCGTTGTGTCTAAGTAGAGTACGTTTTAGAGCAAATTCTGAATAGTGAACATTCATTCATTCATTCATTTTCTATACCCGCTTATTCCTATTCAGGGTCACGGGGGTCTGCTGGAGGCTCTCCCAGCTGTCTTAGGGGGAAGGCAGGGTCACATGCCATCGCTGGGCCACGTAGAAACAGACAACCATTCACACTCACATGCACACCTACGGACAATTTAGAGCGTTCAATTGACCTCACATGCATGTTTTTGGACTGTGGGAGGAAGCCGGAGAACCCTGAGAGAACCCACGCAGACGCAGGGAGAACATGCAAACTCCACACAGAAAGGTCCCAGGTCCGGGCCCCGGAATCGAACCCATGACCTTCTTGCTGTGAGGCGGCAGCGCTAACCACTGCGCCACCGTGTCGCCCGGATAGTGAACAGAACATGTGAAAAGATTCCATCAGCCAAGTTTTTAAATTAAAGATTCTACTCTCTAGGCATTTTATTTTGAAGCTGTGCCCTGCGTGAGTTCGCAGTAAACTGGCAAGTGCTGCGCCTTCCTTTCTGACTCGAGACCTGATGAAATCTTTATGGTTCTCGTCTGCCATGTCACGATGCTGGTACTTGACAGCGCCCAAGCCAGCGTTCGCCCCTCCACCACACTTCCATGAACCACCTAATTTAATCTGGTGGTGACATAAACAAGCACATCCAAGTTAATATTTATTTTTTTCATCGTCAGCGACTTGAGCTCCCTGCAGCAAGCGGATTGGCAGGCTGTCAGGAAACCCTCATCCTCCTGTCTGCAGAGTCGGCCTGATCAATATTTATTTGCCTCTTTGCCCCTTGTTATGGATACGGTTAGCTCCCCACCCGCCGTCACCGCTGGCTCGACTCCCTGAATGCCAAAGCAGCAGCAGGTGACCTCCATCCCCTTTGCAAAAGACATAATTAGAGAGATTAGAACCCGCTGAAGTGCATAAGCCAAAAAAAAAGTCTAATTATACTATGCTTCCAATATTTTTTTTTTTTTTTGTGAGCTCCACCTCACCTGTTCCCACAGGACCACCAAATTATGTGTTGCTTCCCTGTACAAGTGGTACATTTGTGACCAAACAAACCTACTGATCCTGGTCTTTGGGGCAGATTTGAGCACATCTGTCTGAGCAGCGAGATGAAAACATTTTTTTTTTTTCTTATGTGGGTTTGGAAGAAATGAAGCAAAGTTGACTCTCAAGAGGACCCTCCAGCTCTCAGAAGCTCCAGATGCTGCTGGAGACAATCTGACAGCCCCTGGATGAAGCAGAGATCAGAGGCGGGAATGTGCTAGGCGCCGCTGCTAGCTTTCAAATAGATTTCCTCACCTCGACTCCAGGTCAGCGGTGCGCTGTCAGCTTGTCATAAAAGTGCAGCTCTGTTTACTCAGACTTCAAGGTGGCTGAAAAGACCAGGCAACGGTCTTTCTGGGGAGAACCAAAATCTGTCGCTAGTTTTATTGGTGTCAGTCTGCATCTAGTTAGCGCCCATGTGTCCCACATTGCATACTCCAGTGCTAAATACTTTGAGATACTATTTTGAGTGTTCATGCTTTTACTGTGAGAATTAGCAGAAATGCAGTGAACTATCAAGGCGTAAAAGCATTAGCATGCTAGCTAACAATAGCGTGCTTCAATTCAGTACGGTGCAGTGCAGATGGACACTGTTGCTCCACATCGAACACTGCTGTTTTGCGCTAGCTGGAAGTGACAGGCACTAAATTACATAGTGTAGACAACAACTTACAACGCATAAACCAAACACACATGAATGAAATGTGTTGACGTCTCTAGGAGCATGTTAGCTAGTGAATACCAATGGAAGTGTGCCATTTGAGACTCAGCTAATGTGTCTCAAATCACATTAGCTAATGCAAAGTGTTATTCTAATTGTGCTAACAGTTGCTCTGCTAACAGTTACTGCTGGTAGTAACATAGCGTTTTGTGTTTGTGTAGAATCTGATTGGTGGATAATAGAAATATTTATAAAAAATCCAAGGCTTCTTGGTCATTGATATTTGGTCATAAAATATGTTCTGGCACTGCCAAAACAACAATTGCTCTTGTCTGAGAGTACAGTGAGTGGTCAAAATGCTTCAGTGGTGCTGTATTGATTCAGTTTTTTAATGTGTTTCCTCATAAAGGCCGCCGATAATGTGCCAAATTAAGATTGATCGCAGCATTAGATTGTGAGACTGCCCGGCCCCGCCCAGACATGGATTCATTGATGTCATAACAGGAAAGGAAATTTTAAGCCGAGTAAGATTGACTTCCTGTGCAAGACCAACGCTTCTCGTAAAAACAAATTTCCGTCGCGCTCTCCCCAACTTCACCGCTATGTCTTTTTGGTTTCGCCAATGCGGCAGAAAAGGAGGAAATGTAAGAAATTTGGCCGAGAAATCTCCCACCGTTCCATTGTTCCCTCTCTTTTCAGTTCAGCGGCCCGTCGCGCTGTATTTCAAAATGCCCTCTCTGCTACAGGTTCGTGAGCAGGTTGCGTGCGCAGACGGGTTGCCAGATCTGGCTGGTGCGTGTGAGACAAAGTGTGAAGTGATACAATGCGGCTAGAATCCCTGCTCTGGCTTGTCGATCGCTCACTCCACTCCACTCACACACATACACCCACACACACACACACACACACATACACACACACACACACACACACACACACAGAGGAAAAAAACAAGGGGCCCAGCGTTTGAAAAGTGGAGGTCCTCTCCTCTCTGTTCTCCGCGCTTCACACTCGCTGCTCTAATCTCAAGGCCGCCTCCCAGCTGCTCTCAGCTCCAACGCGGTATGAAATTACCCCTGCGCTGAGAAGGCTCCCTGAACCGGCAGCCCGCTTGCCGTGTAGGAACTGAGGAAGGAGTCCGTTGCATCGTAATTAATTTTTCGTCCACCCATTTCTCCAGTGTTCGACTGAGACCAGGAGCCGACCTTGGCCTTCTCTTCCTCCATTGAGCTGTCTGTTTCTTACCCTCCGTCCTCCTCTGTCTCCTGCAGGAAACACAATGGAAGGATCCCTCGTTTCCATGATGGAGTAGAGCCTCCGCACACTCCGTTTTCTTACCCCCTGCTCTCAAAGGTAGGACAAGTCTTTGTTCTCCTGCTGTTTGCTCTTCCTTTCAGGTGTGATTGGGACGCAGTTCCACAAAAACAAGTCCCAGTATTTGCCTATTTTATAAAGGGGGAAATTCACTGTGGTTTGGATCCAAAGGGTGATCTCCTGGCTTTGGACATTAAACACAGTGTTCTTTTTATTACTGACTTGAGTTTGTACGAGTTGTCCACTGAAGGGAGTCAGGTTTTTTTTTTTAGCTGAGAGTATTTATTTATATATCTATATATGTATTTATATATATATATATATATATATATATATATATATATATATATATATATATATATATATATATATATATATATATACATATATATATATGTGTATATATATATATATATATATATATATATATATATATGTATATACATATATATATATATATGTAATTATATAAATATACATATATATAGATATATAAATAAATACTCTGAGCCAAAAAAAAAACCTGACTCCCTTCGGTGGACAACTCGTATAAACTCAAGTCAGTCAGAAAAAGAATCGTGTTTCCCATCACGACCAGCCGAGATTCTCAACCTTTTCTCAAATTGTCGGTGTTTACCAGTTATGACAGGAAGTGCTCTGTCAGACAGATCTGCGGCCTCTCCCCCTCTGCTTGGCTCGTCATATTGGCAGGATGCGGCATTCAGGTGAAAGGTGCCTCCGACGCCCGGCACTGCGGGTCGCCGCTGGCAGGCGGCTGTCACTGTCACTGACGTCCCTGTGCCCTCCGTCACAGACGCGTGGCACAAATATAGACGGGCAGCTGTTGTTCAGCCCTGCTGCGGTACAGTACATACCTCAGGAGGCACGCTCATAATAGGCCTGTCTCCCGTCCAAGAGAACCACAGGTGGCCAGCAAGGGATTAAATGCTGTATATGGAATTACACGTTAAGCTGCTCAGAGGAGATTTGTAAGAATCTTTCTTTTTTTTATTGTTTCCTCTTTTTTTTTTTTTTTTCTACCGAGTTGCTTTCGGTAAACAGACGTCATTCTTTTTTTTTTTTTACTTCTGAATACAGAAAGGCTTTGAGACGCCATGAGAATTAGGAAGTAAAAGCCACTTGCGTAAGACACAAATGCTTAATTGTTTTACTGCTGCAGAAACGGTGGTTTCTGTTCAAGGTTCTTCCGTAATTGTGTGTTTCTAAATAAAACTCTGGCCGACGGGCGGGCAAACGACCTGCTCGCCTCCTAGAACTGACTACAAAAGGTCAGATCACCAGTTATTCACCACATTTGCATAAAACATCTGACTCTAATGAGGTCTGCAGCTCTCTTTACACACACACCTACACACACACCCTGCTGATATTTACGGTGGGAATCCAGTCGCTGACCGCAGAGACCAACCACCTGTGAGTTCCATAGTGTGATGCTGTAAATATTTAATATCTGCCAACTCTTCAGAGTGTTTTAATGATGTGATCAGGGGTGAAGGCCCGAGGGCTTTCATGTTTTAGCCCCAGAGTCTGACGTTTTCTTCCACACCTGTCAGGACCAGCGCCTTGAAACACCCTGCAAAATTCACTTCAGCAAAGTTGCCCAGCAGTAATACGTCTCTGGCACCTCCGTGACCCCACAGAGAAATGAAATGAATGTTGATCCTTTACCTCTTTTTTGCCTCCTTTTTTCTTGCTTGCCCTACTTTCACTTCAGTTGGCTTGGATTTTATAGTCTCCAAACCACTATCGACGGTTCAGAAATAGTTCGCTTTAAACTCACAGTCACTGTATATCACCTCTTTGTGACGTCACAAAGGGCACTGATCCCTTGGATGGAAAGCATCGCTTTTAGCACTCGGCTCGAATTGAGTGTTTTAGCAGGAGTCTGCAAACAGAGGTCTAAGTATGCTGTTTTTCGAGAGATATGTTGTGCATTTCTGGATGATATCTGTTGAGATGATGCTCCACTGGAGTCCAAGATTGGAAAAAAAAAAAGATCAAATCTGTGATGCTATTAATGCATCATAATTTGACGGTTTATTCTCTACAAACAAATCAACTCAAGACCAATAACCATCATAAAACTGTCACATGTTTTGCCAGCAGTTTGAAAATTTAGCCTGCGTGGAACCAGACTTCTGTGCCCTTGTAATAAAATGTAATGAAAAATAAAAACAAAATGTCAGCCGACAAGTCCTTTTAAGAGTTGAGCAAAACAGATGCAGTCAGCCGTCTTCTTCTTCTTCTTCTTCTTCTTCTTCTTCTTTTCCTTTTTTTAAATGCAAACACTTGTCACATCTTGTCCAACGGTAATATTCAAACATTCCGTGACATGTATGGTTACGAGGAAAGGCGAAAATGTTCTTGTTGATGTCTTGCTGTCATTGAACGCAGCTCCTCTCAGTATATGCCGTGAAAGTTGCGATTAAATGCTCTCAGGCAGGCATGGCCAAACTACGGCCCGCGGGCCACATCCGGCCCGCTGCGTGTCTCTGTCTGGCCCGCGTGAAGGCAGTCATAAATCCCGCCCCCCCAACAAAACTTTGACGGCACGTAACTTTGGGCCGCTCCCCCGGTCAACGAAAAATCCGGCGACTGTTGCGGAGACATGAAACTTCAACACAATTTTCCACCCAGTAAAATTTCAGTTTTGAGCGAACTACGCCCTTTAAAACTCTCACTCTTCCAAGTTCAACGGTAACTTTTCCGACGGCCTCATCAGCTTCGACCCCCCCCACCCGCCTCCCCGTTCAGGCGTGTGAGGTCTAAAAGTCGTGCCACGAATGAGGAGCTCTTAATGAATCTGCAGGGGTAGAGGGGTCACGGTGGGGTCACGGCGGGGTCACGGCGGGGTCTGCGCCACTCATTACTCGCTCTTGGCAGCGGTGCAGGCGGGTTGGAAGTAAATAAATAAATAAATTAAACAAATTCCCTGCAGCACTTTTGTGGCTCCTTCACCTCTGTGGCCGACGGCCAGCCTGTCTGAGGCAGCGGCCCGGGAGGTGAACGGGGGCCGTCGCTGGCGTCCGGGCCAGACGGGCCGACCCCGACCCCTCCCCCTCCCTCAACCACAGGACATGATGAAAATGTGGAGATTTTCCATTGTGAGGACGCAGAGAGTACATGGAGATTGTGGGGGATGTTTCTCAGCGTGAAGCTAATGGACGTTTTTTTGTTTTTGTTTTTTTTGTTCCTGGAAATTCAACCGCAGTCGTGTGTCTGAGGATTCGATGAAGTGGTGGAATGGATGTGGATGTGACGGAGAGTCACGCTCATTCACTTTCGTCACTGTGCATCGACTCACTCAGCCTTCCAGCCGAGTCAGTCGGTTGATCAATGGACCCTCTCGCTTATGTTGCTCCGCCGTCTCATGGAGATACGCACACAGACACACACACACTCATATTACTGATAATCAAGTCAGAGAGAGCGAAACCCCAGAGGCCTCTCAGGCTGCCGACGCATATTCGCTGCCGAGGCTCCACATTGTCTCCGAGGGTCGTAGATTAAACGTGAGAGACCAAAGAACGAAAGAAAGTCTTGACGTCAAACTCTCTCGCTCTTGTCGTTTATTTCTCTGCGTGTTGATAGTTTCATCATTCACCACGGACCTCTTCTGGGATTCAGGCTCATCTGGCATCAGATTGATTGCAAGATTTCTGGCAACACTCGGGATCAGGGGACTATTAACTATTAATTAGCATGCGAATTTGAGACGTATTGGCTCCTTGACAGTCATTATAAACTACTTATTAATGATTTATTATGCGATGGCGTCCTTCACTAACCTCAGAATTATTTGCTCAGAAACCCTAAATGTATCCCGTAACCCAATACCACAACCAAAGGAATGGTTACGGTGGGCAAGTATTCCAACGTTAAAACAAAAACAACATCAAAAACAAAATAAAACATGTTTTTACGCAACTTCCAATTTGCCTCAGTGTTTAAACTTTCGTGCTATGTTTTCAGCCAGAAATCCCCCTATAGCTGCGCTTGCAAGCTTGAGATCAGCGGGAACTCAAACCTGCAGCCTGCGTTTACATGCTGCGGTTTGGAAGCTCTCGCAGACAATTTGGTGCTAATGTGAAATTGGACTGCTTTGTCTTCTGCACTGACACCGCAGGAGCAGAACAGAGACACGCATTGGTTTTTTCCGTCTGTTATTTCTGGGGTTTTTACATCAACTTCCAAAGAGCTACATGCTTTAGAGCAGGGGTGGGCAAACTTTTTTGCAGGCCACATGACAGACCTGCGCTGAGTCGGCGGGCCACGCAAGTTTTGTTGACGGGGGGGCGGGGCTGGTTGGAAATTGTGTCCCGGCATCTTTTCGTTGACCTGTGGAGCGTGGGGGGGGGGGCGGAGCACGCTATCGCTATCGCGCTACGCTAACTCGGCAAAGTTACGTGCCGAGAAGGTTTCGTTGGGGGGGGGGGGTTATGACTGGCTTCACGCAGGCCGGACAGAGAAACACAGCGGGCCGTAGTTTGCCCATGCCTGGTTTAGAGAATACTGAAAAGTAACATCAGGATGAGGCAGATTTCAGATCAGTCTGCTGATATTTTCCTCAATCCACATGAAATCCACTTTTTTGGCTTTTTCCACTGGTGGCACTGCTGACCTGTGTGGACCACTGAACAGAAGAAAATGTATCTATATAATAATAATATAATATACTATATGTATACAGATAAATATACATGAACATATACATATATATATGTGGGCATAAACTGTCCTCTTTTCATCTTATTTTTTTTTATCTTCTTTTTTAGCTCTCCACCATCTCTGATGCTTTCATGTTGCACTCGTGTTTATATGCAAATGAATACAGAGCTGCTGTGGTGAGCTAGGTGCTCCGTCAGCCCGGGGCGTCCGCGTGTCCACGGAAAGCATGTTTCCTGATGGGAGCAGTAACACAGGGAGCCTCTACATTCTTTTCTTTTCTTTCTTTCGTCACGCAGTGAACAGTTTGCAGCACACAATCTTGTGCCTTTGAGATGACATCATCGTTTCAGAATTGCTAATCCAAATAACCCTCTAATAACACGGTGGCATTATTGTCTTGGCTGGATTCAGTCGCTGGCTATGATATTAATGTTTGCATGTCCTCGCTGTGACATCAATTTGCTTTCTTGTCTACTCTCTCCTCTCCAATGTGACTCTATTAATAGCAGGCCCAGGTCGAGTTGCACACATTGAAACAAATCCTACATTAGCTTGGAATTGCAACTACACTCAATGAACGATCAGCCAAGCTGTCCCTTTAAGCAACAAGCACATGTCATTCTGCTCGGCTCATGAGAAAAATTTAGGCGGGGAAAGAAAAATAAAATCCACACAATCAGCAGTTTCCCAGGCACGCAAAGGGGGGGGTGGCGTAATCAACCAGTTTCAGAACTGGCACTGCAAAACATGCAGAAACATGATGAGGAAGCAGCGTGAGGAGCTCAGGCGTAACACAAGATCCGACGCTGACCCGCACTGAGGTCCAGGTCGGCGTTTGCGTGGACTTTTTCCGGGAGAGAGAGAGAGCTCAGGAAACATGAGATGAAAGAAAGAGGAACAGAGGAGCGTCACAGTGCCAGCCTTTGTGTGCGCGTGTGTGCGTTTGCATTAAAAAAAAAAAAAAGGAGAAGAAGAAGATAGCTGTGAAGAGCAGAGACATTGTTCCTCCCTCCCCAATGCTTCCCGCTGAACAGCTGTACATTAGGGTGTGTGTGTGTGTGTGTGTGTGTGTGGAGGGCGTAGGGTGTGTGGAAAAGAAATGAAAAGAAAAAAAAGGGGAAGGAAGAGAAGTGATATTCTCACATTACCACACACACGGTGTGTGCAGACGGACGGACGTTTGGCTCGGTGATGGACAGCGCGTCAAGTTCTCTCGCCTAGTAGTTCGGTTCGCTTGTCGACCCCTCCTCCCCCCACCAACACCACCGCAAAGACAGAGGCTTGCTCCCCCCTTCACTTGCTCCTCTCAGGGCTGCTACCGTCGGTGCTTTGGCGCCCGGGCCGGCTGCTGAGCTTCGAGATGGCTAAGAATGACCTGGTGGAGGCGCCGCTCGGCGTCCCCGCCGCCAAGCCTTTGCTCAAGAGACGCTGCCAGAGTGATGTGAGTACTCCCAATCAGATGGAAATCTTATTTATTTATTTATTTATTTATTTATTTATTCATAGTATTGCACAGTATATTGTAAGCAGCACTTTTGCATGTAAGTCAAAAACAAGTCGGGTCAGAATGACGGCTGTTTACAGGGGAGCACCTGCAGTGGAATCAGTCAAAGTTTGTAAAGCACCAGATCAAAAGCAAAGCAAAGCACCGGTGAACCAGTTGAAGGGAGATGTTGGCTCAGATTCTGCTGCCAAGACGCCAACAGCGCCGCTTCCCTCGACCTCTCAGGGGAAATCCAGCGCATTTGCTTCGCTGATAATCCGCTCGGCGTTTAAAACACTGTTGTTTGCTTTGCAGCGAGGAGAGCCGGATCTCACTTTCGCTGCTCGCTTTCCAAGCGCGACAATAGCACTCGGGGCCGCACCTCTGGCTTTACTGGGTCAGCTGTGCACGTTTATGAGGTCAGTTTTTTTTTTATATACAAGCTGAGCGTGTTTGTCAGAGCATTTTCACGCACGCGCTCCTCCTGTAGCTGCGGAGTGTTTGTGCGTGCGTGCGTGCGTGCGTGTGTTTTGGAACTAGCGCCCCTCAGTAAATTTGAGCTGTCGTGTGGAAACATCAGCCTGGCACTTCAGTCTGCTCGCGTTACATGGTGAGCGGGAGCGGCTCCTCGGCTTAACGTCCGCGCCGGATGAGTCACTCCTGCCCGAGGGCACCTCCCCTGACTCCAGAGTGCACCTGTGGCACTGCTAATTGGACGAGGTACCGATTCGTGCTCGGCGAGGTCAAGGCGGCCGCCACACATCATCGGCTGGATTAAGGCCTTATTATTCCCCGTGCGGCGCCGGTGGCGGTTTCGAACCCGAACAGATCGCCGACGTGGCGGCGAGAAGAAGAAACGAGGTCGACCTTAAGGCGCTCGGTGCTTCACATGCCACGTCCCATCCGCGTGCTAACGCGACCGCGTGTTCGCGGCGCCGACGGGGTTGTTCCGTCCGACGAACGCAGCCAGATACTGTTGGCCTTAGCAACGAGGGCCAAGCGCCAGCGCTCCCGGAGCTCATTCCCCCCCCTCCCCTCCCCTAAGGGTTACTTGTTTACAGTGTGTTTGTCTCTGAGCTCAAAGTGACTGTTCTCCTGGAGTTAGACGAAACCTCGGTGGGACGGCTGCTATCGCGGGCCCAAATCCCCTCCTGGATTTCAAAACCGTCCTGAGTGGTCTGACTGCGAGTGGAAAGCCTGAGCTATCAGTGGGAACAACCAGCCGAGGAGGTTTTTGAAGGATCAGACCAGCTTCAGATGTGGCCTGGGCTGCACGTGGAATCATTCTTGTAGAAGTGGGGGGAGCGTCCGTCCGTCCTGGGCCACACTGAAAAACCTCACAGTCAACTGGTCTCCGTGGAAGCTGCAGTTTTGCCTTCACTTGCAGTGTTTCAGTGAGAGGTCTGTAGATGGAGAGGGGTTTTTTTTTGGATTTGTACGTCGCACTTCAAAAGTTTGGGGTCACTGACTCATTTCTAAATTACGCCATTATAACCAGTTTTATGCAATGATGATCTTGAAAGCTCTGTTAGCGGTAATGAAAACCATTTCCAATGTCTGAAAAAACGTGATTGAGAGAATTCCAAGTGTGCAAAAATCTGTGTGAACACACTAAAAGTTGGCTGGTTTAAAGAGCCGAAAATATAAAGCAAGATACTTTGTTTGTTCTTGTATGGTTTAGCAAACACAGCTAATTGTAATTATAATACAAAGCTTTGTTTGAAAAATATTAAAAAAATTGTAATTCTAAAGCATTCAACTTCTGTAATGATGTTCGCACATTGCAGACTTGATATGCATTCTCTAAGTTCACATTCAATTAGACAGTGAAGGCAGCAGCATCCGTCTGCATCTATTCGCCAGGTGCAACACAGAGAGACCAACAACCCTCAACACGTTTACATCCTGGAATATTTCCAGTTCCCAGCTAGAAGATGCACGTCCACGAACCAGCAACCCCCTTGCTGTGAGGTCACAGTGTTAACCAATGCACCTCTGCATCAGGTGGTCTTGACAACCATGGCTGAGAAACCTCGAGTCCCATTTTATTATTCTAGTGGAAAACATCCCTCGAGGCATCAATAAATTGTCCCTGCATTGTGCCCATAGTATGCTGCGATTCGTAAAAAAGCCTTATGGGCTCCAGTAGAAGTAGAAGTGCAGAGACAAAAGTCTTTTATCCTCCTTTTTCTCATCTCCAGTTGCTTTTCAAAGCTCACCAGCTGCCTTTGTCCGCCGCGTTTGACAATTTCAAAGATCCCCTGAAAACATACACCCGACCATCTTGACCAACTGGAGCTTGTTATGACTTGCCCAGCAGGTTCCCACTTCACTACTTCCTCCTCCTCCTTTTTTTTTGTCAGCCAGGTGTAATTTAGTACGTTGCCACCAAGACAAACTGGAAACCAATTGGTTTTTACAAGCAGCAATGTCACTGTTTATTTGCGTTCTATAGCAAGGGATTGAATCACAGGCGCTCATGGGGGACCATGGTGAACCACTCGCCTTGAGGTTGCTGGTCACTTCGCTCAGAGACAGAGCTGAAGGGACAGTGACTTAAGTGAAGAGGTTTTGTCTTGAGAGTTATTTCGCACGTGCCTTGAGTCCCAACGGTAGCATTGGCTGCATCCACAAGAAGCCCTCAGTGGAAGCGCTGAGAGGTCAGAAAGTGCGACCACTGCCCTTGCTGTTTGCACGACCCCAAACTGATCCTGACAACAGTCTGCTTTTATGTTCAAATCAGCATCCAGTACAAGCCAGATGTGCTGGGTTTTTGTTGTTGTTGTTGTTGTTGTTTTTTTCCTCGAGGTTTGTATCAATCTCAAAGAGCAGGTGTGTCGTGCAAAGTACTAAACTTGCGCGACAAGTTCCGCCATCTGTGTATGAATATGGAAGAAAGTGGCGAGTAAGTGCTCTGGGCAAGTGGTAGACGAGAAAAAAAAGTTATATAAATGCAAATCAGCGTGGCATATTACCATTTAAAGAGAAAGAAACAACCCGGAGTATTGCATTTTAGGCTGAATACACAAGAAGGCGTGGATGAGTTGGTTTTCTTTTTTTTTCCCTCAACGCTTCGGGGGGTTGATTATGTCTCCTCTGACCCCAAAAGGTCTCAAGATGCTTTTGATTGTTTTCTTTGCAGCTCAGAGAGGCTGCGGCGTTTAGCTGAATGTGAAAACGCGTTGCGATCGCGTCGCCTGCGGAGTCATGAAAATTTCAAACGCATCCTCAACCCCCCCCCCGGCCCCACCGTCTTCTTAGACTTGGAGCTGTGATGGGATCACTCATGACCAGGGTTAAGTCTAGATGTGAGGCAGGGCCACAGTGGGGACGGAATAAAGGAGCGTCAGACATCCGAGGCTGTAATCTTTCCTTCGCTTTTGAACCGTGCAGGCGGCATGCCCGTTGAGCACGGATGAAAGATGAGCTGAGGCAGCGGTGAACTGTCGAACCCTCTTGTCCTTTTTTTAGACCTTGTGTCAACTTTCTTCCCCAGACCACCGACCTGTTTGCCATGATCGAGAGGATGCAGGTAGGCTGTAACCGGTCCCCAGTCTCTGTCTTTGTATTCGCTGCCAGACCTCCTCGTCCGCTCTCTTTTCTGCCTTCAATCAAATCCTCGCGCTGACTTCCAAAACTCAAACTTGTCTTCTGCTCCCAGTTTTTTTTCAAAAGTCCCATTTGTCCTCCCGCCCCGATGTTTTTCGTACACCCGGTCCACGTTGCTGTTCCGCTCTTTGGCTTCCTGTGCTACTTTCAGCATTGACAAGCCCTCCAGGGAGTGTCGCTTGCTGAAACCTGAGGCTTCTGGACTTTTGTGTTTTTCCCTTCAAACCGCCGCCGCGTGTTGTGATTGCAGCGAGTGTGAAACCGGTGACAGTCGGCTTATCAACGCCGACCGAACGGAAGAATGGATGGACTCTGAGAGAATAGCAGTGGAGATTGAAAGGAATACTCTGTGTGGCACCCGCAGACTTTCTTATCTTTTCTCTGCCACGTTTTCTCCTTTATTTGTCTTCTTCTTAAACGATGTGTCACGGGAACAGACAGCTGTACGCCTTTCTGTTCCCGTGTCCCTTGAAGCTTTAGTCTCGCTGGGCCTTGTGCTGTTCACATGTTCGTGGAATACCACAAATAACAGTGTTATCTCAATCTACTACAGTCGTATCCTGCATGCCGTGGAAAACGAGGTCGGGGTTGTTTTTTCTGTTCAGCATTCCTGACACGCAAACAACAGCAGCTTATTTGATTATTGGAGCTGCGTTTACATGGACTTCAGTCGCCCGGTAATGACACTCATGTACTAGTGTTTAAGGGGGAACTTCATGCTCCTATACACATGATAGCACATAAAAACACACAATATACATAAGAACCCAGGAATCAGACACAATTTTGTTTTGAGGTTTAGTTTTTACAGCTAAAAATTGCATTTTTTTGATAATAAAAAACATCACAGTGCGTCATTAAATGCCAGCATTGCGTTCAAATGTTGAAACAACGTGTCCT